>NC_047055.1:85838355-86471276 GCF_011762595.2 Tursiops truncatus | reverse complement strand
AACCATTTTGAGCTTATTTTTGTGTATGGTGTTAGGGAGTGATCTAATCTCATACTTTTACGTGTATCTGTCCAGTTTTCCCAGCACCACTTATTGAAGAGGGTGTCCTTTCTTCACTGTACATTCCTGCCACCTTTGTCAAAGATAAGGTGTCCATATGTGAGTGGATTTATCTCTGGGCTTTCTATCCTGTTCCATTGATCTATCTTTCTGTTTTTGTGCCAGTACCTTACTGTCTTGATTATTGTAGCTTTGTAGTATAGTCTGAAGTCAGGGAGCCTGATTCCTCCAGCTCCTTTTTTTGTTCTCAAGATTGCTTTGGCTATTCGGGGTCTTTTGTGTTTCCATACAAATTGTGAAATTTTTTGTTCTAGTTCTGTGAAAAATGCCAGTGGTAGTTTGATAGGGATTGCATTGAATCTATAGATTGCTTTGGGTAGTAGAGTCATTTTCACAATGTTGATTCTTCCAATCCAAGAACATGGTATATCTCTCCATCTATTTGTATCATCTTTAATTTCTTTCATCAGTGTCTTATAATTTTCTGCATACAGGTCTTTTGTCTCCTTAGGTAGGTTTATTCCTAGATATTTTATTCTTTTTGTTGCAATGGTAAATGGGAGTGTTTTCTTGATTTCAGTTTCAGATTTTTCATCATTAGTATATAGGAATGCCAGAGATTTCTGTGCATTAATTTTGTATCCTGCTACTTTACCAAATTCATACATTAGCTCTAGTAGTTTTCTGGTAGCATGTTTAGGATTCTCTATGTATAGTATCATGTCATCTGCAAACAATGACAGCTTTACTTCTTCTTTTCCAGTTTGGATTCCTTTTATTTCCTTTTCTTCTCTGATTGCTGTGGCTAAAACTTCCAAAACTATGTTGAATAAGAGTGGTGAGAGTGGGCAACCTTGTCTTGTTCCTGATCTTAGTGGAAATGCTTTCAGTTTTTCACCATTGAGGATGATGTTGGCTGTGGGCTTGTCATATATGGCCTTTATTATGTTGAGGAAAGTTCCCTCTATGCCTACTTTCTGCAGGGTTTTTATCATAAATGGGTGTTGAATTTTGTCGAAAGCTTTCTCTGCATCTATTGAGATGATCATATGGTTTTTCTCCTTCAATTTGTTAATATGGTTTATCACATTGATAGATTTGCGTATATTGAAGAATCCTTGCATTCCTGGAATAAACCACACTTGATCATGGTGTATGATCCTTTTAATGTGCTGTTGGATTCTGTTTGCTAGTATTTTGTTGAGGATTTTTGCATCTCTGTTCATCAGTGATATTGGCCTGTAGTTTTCTTTCTTTGTGACATCCTTGTCTGGTTTTGGTATCAAGGCGATGGTGGCCTCGTAGAATGAATTTGGGTGTGTTCCTCCCTCTGCTATATTTTGGAAAAGTTTGAGAAGGATAGGTGTTAGCTCTTCTCTAAATGTTTGATAGAATTCGCCTGTGAAGCCATCTGGTCCTGGGCTTTTGTTTGTTGGAAGATTTTTAATCACAGTTTCAATTTCAGTGCTTGTGATTGGTCTGTTCATATTTTCTATTTCTTCCTGATTCAGTCTTGGCAGGTTGTGCATTTCTAAGAATTTGTCCATTTCTTCCAGGTTGTCCATTTTATTGGCATAGAGTTGCTTGTAATAATCTCTCATGATCTTTTGTATTTCTGCAGTGTCAGTTGTTACTTCTCCTTTTTCATTTCTAATTCTATTGATTTGAGTCTTCTCCCTTTTTTTCTTGATGAGTCTGGCTAGTGGTTTATCTATTTTGTTCATCTTCTCAAAGAACCAGCTTTTAGTTTTATTGATCTTTGCTATCGTTTCCTTCATTTCTTTTACATTTATTTCTGATCTGATTTTATGATTTCTTTCCTTCTGCTAACTTTGTGGTATTTTTGTTCTTCTTTCTCTAATTGCTTGAGGTGCAAGGTTAGGTTGTTTATTCGAGATGTTTCCTGCTTCTTAAGGTGGGCTTGTATTGCTCTAAACTTCCCACTTAGAACTGCTTTTGCTGAATCCCATAGGCTTTGGGTCGTTGTGTCTCCATTGTCATTTGTTTCTAGATATTTTTTAATTTCCTCTTTGATTTCTTCAGTGATCACTTCATTATTAAGTAGTGTATTGTTTAGCCTCCATGTGTTTGTAGTTTTTACAGATCTTTTCCTGTAATTGATATCTAGTCTCATGGCATTGTGGTCGGAAAAGATACTTGATACAATTTCAATTTTCTTAAATTTATCAAGGCTTGATTTGTGACCCAAGATATGCTCTCTCCTGGAGAATATTCCATGAGCACTTGAGAAAAATGTGTATTCTGTTGTTTTTGAATGGAGTGTCCTATAAATATCAATTAAGTCCATCTTGTTTAATGTATCATTTAAAGCTTGTGTTTCCTTATTTATTTTCATTTTGGATGATCTGTCAATGGGTGAAAGTGGGGTGTTAAAGTCCCCTACTATGAATGTGTTACTGTCGATTTCCCCTTTTATGGCTGTTAGTATTTGCCTTTTGTATTGAGGTGCTCCTATGTTGGGTGCATAAATATTGACAATTGTTATATCTTCTTCTTGGATTGATCCCATGATAATTATGTAGTGTCCTTCTTTGTCTCTTCTAATAGTCTTTATTTTAAAGTCTATTTTTTCTGATATCAGAATTGCTACTCCAGCTTTCTTTTGGTTTCCATTTGCATGGAATATCTTTTTCCATCCCCTTACTTTCAGTCTGTATGTGTCCCTAGGTCTGAAGTGGGTCTCTTGTAGACAGCATATGTAAGGTTCTTGTTTTTGTATCCATTCAGCCAATCTGTGTCTTTTGGTGGGAGCATTTAGTCCATTTACATTTAAGGTAATTATCGATATGTATGTTCCTATTCCCATTTTCTTAATTGTTTTGGGTTCGTTATTATAGGTCTTTTCCTTCTCTTGTGTTTCTTGTCTAGAGAAGTTCCTTTAGCATTTGTTGTAAAGCTGGTTTGGTGGTGCTGAACTCTCTCAGCTTTTGCTTGTCTGTAAAGGTTTTAATTTCTCCATCAAATCTGAATGAGATCCTTGCTGGGTAGAGTAGTCTTGGTTGCAGGTTCTTCTCCTTCATCACTTTCAGTATGTCCTGCCACTCCCTTCTGGCTTGTAGGGTTTCTGCTGAGAGATCAGCTGTTAAACCTTATGGGGATTCCCTTGTGTGTAATTTGTTGTTTTTCCCTTGCTGCTTTTAATATGCTTTCTTTGTATTTAATTTTTGACAGTTTGATTAATATGTGTCTTGGCGTATTTCTATTTGGATTTATCCTGTATGGGACTCTCTGTGCTTCCTGGACTTGATTAACTATTTCCTTTCCCATATTAGGGAAGTTTTCAAATATAATCTCTTCAAATATTTTCTCAGTCCCTTTCTTTTTCTCTTCTTCTTCTGGAATCCCTATAATTCGAATGTTGGTGCGTTTAATGTTGTCCCAGAGGTCTCTGAGACTGTCCTCAGTTCTTTTCATTCTTTTTTCTTTATTCTGCTCTGCAGTGGTTATTTCCACTATTTTATCTTCCAGGTCACTTATCCGTTCTTCTGCCTCAGTTATTCTGCTATTGATCCCATCTAGAGTACTTTTAATTTCATTTATTGTGTTGTTCATTGTTGCTTGTTTCATCTTTATTTCTTCTAGGTCCTTGTTAACTGTTTCTTGCATTTTGTCCATTCTATTTCCAAGATTTCGGATCATCCTTACTATCATTATTCTGAATTCTTTTTAAGGTAGACTGCCTATTTCCTCTTCATTTGTCAGGTCTGTTGCATTTTTATCTTGCTCCTTTACGTGCTGTGTGTTTTTCTGTCTTCTCATTTTGCTTATCTTACTGTGTTTGGGGTCTCCTTTTTGCAGGCTGCAGGTTCGTAGTTCCCGCTGTTTTTGATGTCTGTCTCCAGTGGCTAAGGTTGGTCAGTGGGTTGTGTAGGCTTCCTGGTGGAGGTGACTAGTGCCTGTGTTCTGGTAGATGAGGCTGGATCTTGTGTTTCTGGTGGGCAGGTCCATGTCTGGTGGTGTGTTTTGGGGTGTCTGTGGACTTATTATTATTTTAGGCAGCCTCTCTGCTAATGGGTGGGGTTGTGTTCCTGTTTTGCTAGTTGTTTGGCATAGGTTGTCCAGCACTGTAGCTTGCTGGTCGTTGAGTGAAGCTGGGTGCTGGTGTTAAGATGGAGGTCTCTGTGAGATTTTCGCCGTTTGATATTATGTGGAGCTGGGAGGTCTCTTGTTGACCAATGTCCTGAAGTTGGCTTTCCTACCTCAGAGGCAGAGTCCTGACTCCTGGCTGGAGCACCAAGAGCCTTTCATCTACACGGCTCAGAATAAAAGGGAGAAAAAGTAGAGAGAATTAGTAGAAGTATGAAGAAAGAAAGAAAGAAAGAAAGGAGGGAAGGAAGGAAGGAAGTAAGAAAGAAAGAAAGAAGCAAAGAAGGAAAGAAGGCAAGAAGGAAAGAAAGGAGGGAGGGAGGGAGGAAGGAAAGAAGGAGGGAAAGAAGGAAAAAAGACAGAAAGAAAGAAGATACAGTAAAATAAAATAAAGTATAATAAAGTTATTGAATTAAAAAATAGTTATTTAGAAAAAAGAAAGGGACGGATAGAACCTTAGGACAAATGTTGGAAGCAAAGCTGTACAGACAAAATCTTACACAGAAGCATACATATACACCCTCACAAAAAGAGGTAAAGGGGAAAAAATCATAAATCTTGCTCTCAGAGACCACCTCCTCAATTTGGGATGATTCGTTGTCTAAAGGAGGGAAGGAAGGAAGGAAAGAAAGAAAGAAAGAAAGAACGAAGGTAAAGTATAATAAAGTTATTAAAATTAAAATTAATTATTAAGAAAAAAATTTAAAAAAAAACATGGACGGATAGAACCCTAGGACAAATGGTGGAAGCAAAACTATACAGACAAGATCTCACACAGAAGCATACACATACACACTCACAAAAAGAGGAAAAGGGGAAAAAATCATAGATCTTGCTCTCGAAGCCCACCTCCTCAATTTGGGATGACTCGTTGTCTATTCATGTATTCCACAGATGCAGGGTACATCAAGTTGATTGTGGAGCTTAAATCCGCTGCTTCTGAGGCTGCTGGGAGAGATTTCCCTTTCTCTTCTTTGCTCTCACAGCTCCCAGGGGCTCAGCTTTGGATTTGGCCCCGCCTCTGCGTGTAGGTTGCTGGAGGGCGTCTGTTTTTTGCTCAGACAGGATGGGGTTAAAGGAGCCGCTGATTCGGGGGCTCTGGCGCACTCAGGCGGGGGGGTGGGGGAGAGGGAGGGGCACTGCGTGCGGGGTGGGCCTGCGGTGGCAGCGGCCGGCGTGACGTTGCACCAGCCTTAGGCCCGCTGTGCGTTCTCCCGGGGAAGTTGTCCCTGGATCCCGGGAACCTGGCAGTGGCAGGCTGCACAGGCTCCGCGGACGAGGGGTGTGGATAGTGACCTGTGCTCGCACACAGGCCCTTTGGTGGCGGCAGCAGCAGCCTTAGCGTCTCCCGCCCGTCCCTGGGGTCCGCGCTTTTAGCCGCGGCTCGCGCCCGTCTCTGGAGCTCCTTTAAGCAGCGCTCTTAAACCCCTCTCCTCGCGCACCAGGAAACAAAGAGGGAAGAAGAAGTCTCTTGCCTCTTTGGCAGGTGCAGACTTTTCCCCGGACTCCCTCCCGGCTAGCTGTGGTGCACTAACCCCTTCAGGCTATGTTCAAGCCGCCAACTCCAGTCCTCTCGAAACCGAAACCCGAGCCTCCGCTCGCAGCCCCGCCCGCCCCGGCGGGTGAGCAGACAAGCCTCTCGGGCTGGTGAGTGCCGGTCGGCACCGATCCTCCGTGCGGGTATCTCTCCGCTTTGCCCTCCACACCCCTGTTGCTGCGCTCTCCTCCGTGGCCCCGAAGCTCCCCCCTCCGCCTCCCGCAGTCACCGCCCGCGAAGGGGCTTCCTAGTGTGTGGAAACTTTTCCTCCTTCACAGCTCCCTCCCACTGGTGCAGGTGCCGTCCCTATTCTTTTGTCTCTGTTTTTTCTTTTTTTCTTTTGCCCTACCCAGGTACGTGGGGGAGTTTCCTGCCTTTTGGGAGGTCTGACGTCTTCTGCCAGCCTTCAGCAGGTGTTCTGTAGGAGTTGTTCCACGTGCAGATGTATTTCTGGTGTATCTGTGGGGAGGAAGGTGATCTCTGCGTCTTACTCCTCCGCCATCTTCAAGGTCCCCCCTTGTCTGTCCTTTTGTATCTTCCCCAGAACAGGTAGCTTAACACACATGATGGTTCGTTAATTGATTAGGATTCCATCAAGAATTTCGCTGAAGCGCCTTCCTATCTGTCATGCTTGTTGACCGCCTTCATCATCAACTTCATCTGGGAAGGCAGCTTTTCTGCATATGTGCCAGATACAGTGCTGGGCACTGGCACTTAGTAATTTCACTTAATTTTCTCTGGGTGTGTTCTGTACATTCCCATTTTACAAGATGAGGAAACCGAGGCTCATAGAAGTTAGGTAACATATGTCAAAGAAGAACCCATAGACACTGTTATTATCATACTTATTTACTTGAACACAAAAAAACCCCCAATAGATTGACTTTATCTAACAAAGAATTTATCTACAAGAAAGATGAGAGAGGAAAGAAGGAAAAACCACAGCTGTAATTGGAAATGGTAAACTTTGTTTTCCTCTTGTTGAGTGAGCTGGCCACCAGCAAAGGGCCAAGTGGGGTGTTCTGCCCTTGGGCAGCAGACTGGGTCCTCAAAAAAAGCAGTTTGGTTGTTTATGGATTCCCCAGAAGACCTTGGGAGTTTAACTCTGAGCAGTGTGTGGCAGGCTATGTCTATACTACATCTTTCACTGTCTTCAGTTAGCACCTCCATCTCAGCTCGTGCATCAGCAACTTTCCCAGGATTTCTCAATGAGCCCTCTCAGTCATTCAGCAACCAAGCTGAGTTGACCATGAGGGCTGCAGGTTCCTTCTGATGCTGATCATGAGTTAACTGTTGCTTTGGGATCATGGTTGTGCAACAACATTTTAAGAACCTGGATGTTAGACAGTGGAGGGGGGCAAAAAGCCTAAGGATGATGACAAGAAGAAGAAATATTGGAATCCACTTCATGTCCCATGTCTTAGTTTGCCTAAGTCCAACCAAGAGTGCAATTCACAAGGATTAATTTGGTCAATATTAGGTAAGCAAGTGGCTTTTGAAATAATGGATTGATTTTTCCATGTCTTCTGAGGTATTTATTCAAGTACAACAAGATGTGTTACCCATTGCCCAGACTCCACCTTGGCTGGTGAGCAAACAAAACTTCTATCTGATAAATTTATGCTGGGCTGTTGTACTTCTAATGCTTGAGCTATTTCTTTTGCTATTTGAGCCAGAGTCTAATATAGATTATGGATAACATGATCTAGTTCAGGAACTCCTAGACAGACTATAAATCCTTGTACAAATCAGTGAAATAGTGTCTTAGATACCTCTTGATAAGATAAAATGTCACAATGTTAATAAAATGAGAGCACTGGGAAGTTCTGTTTTGAATGCTTGGAAAGGCTGAATGAGTATAACCAAAGTGTACGGCATATTTTAATGTGACAAGCATAGGAGATCCATTTGATTACATGAAAAGAAAATCCCAGGGGTGCACATTGAAAAGGCACAGCTCTGTTGTTTATGGTGTCATTGACATCAGCTTGCACATGCCCCTGGGTGCATATTATAGGGGAGCAAATTTTTTTTAAAATTTATTTTATTTATTTATTTTTGGCTGCGCTGGGTCTTCGCTGTTGTGTGCAGGCTTTCTCTGGTTGCTGTGCACGGGGTCTGCTCTTCCTTGCGGTGCACGGGCTTCTCATTGCAGAAGTTTTCTTGTTGTGGAGCACGGGCTCTAGGCCCGTGGGCTTCAATTGTTGTGTCATGCAGGCTCAGTAGTTGTGGCGCATGGGCTTAGTTGCTCCGTGGCATGTGGGATCTTCCTGGACCAGGGATTGAACCCATGTTCCCTGCATTGGCAGGCAGATTCTTAACCACTGTGCCACCAGGAAGTCCCCTCTGAGGATTTTGAAGTGATGAGTGCATTATCATTAGAGCTAATGGTTAGACTTTAAGTCAGAGGAGGTTAAACTCTTCTGAAAATTGGGATGATTTGGATTTTAAAAGATTTTGCCAAAATTTTATGGGTTAAGTGGACAAGGAAGTTTTTGCTTTATTGGGCGTACCTTACATAGCTGCTTAAGTATTTCACCTGTAAAGTGTCACTAGAGAGTAATAATATACTATCCAGGTGGGAAAACCAAAATTTATCTATTCTCTTTTTTGTTTTGGTTTTGCAGCACGGTATTAGCCTTTTCGCAAGGGAAAACTTCAACCCAAGCATAAAACTAACAAATCATGACTAAAGTGTTGTAAGAGAGGAAAAACTTTTCCTCTATCTTCTTAGTTCAGTACCAGGGTGGGGTGGGGAGGTGGCTTGTGAATTAAACTGACAAAAGACAGATTGGCAAGAGAAAAAAGTTTATTTCCATGTGCAATGTGCAGACAGGAGGGAATGCTGTGTGATAAGTCATTCAAAGGGGGTGGTTAGAATTGGGGGCTTATATGCTTTAGTAGGGAAAGGGCAGGGGTGGAGGAGAAAAGGCTGTTATGGGAAGAGCAAATAGGTTTCTTTAGGAAAGAGACAAATGGGTTTTTAGGAGAACAAATGGGAGATATGTTTGTGATGTTTGTTTATGTAGGTTTGAGTCAACTTTCTGTCTTCTTCATGGCTGAAACTTCCTGGGAGAGGGCATTTATGGTGGGTTTACTCTTGGTCTCTCTCCTGGGAGTAGACCCACCCTGAAGATGCAATTTATGGCAGCCTCGTTTCCAAAAGTTGCTGCTTTTAGATAGATAAGGGAATCTCTGAGAAGGCTTCTTTCTGCATCTGTTGATTCTCAGTTGCCTTCAGCTCCAAATAATCCTTATGTCAAAGGGGCATATTTTGGCATATCTTAATACCCTCAGTATTATTCAGAATTTTGTGATTTGAGCAATTGAATGAAATCCATTTGGAAATGTTCAAATGGTTTTTGAGGCAGGGGTGCTTTATAGCTTTTCCTGGGTTATGATAATGACAGATAAGGCAAGATTTGGCCACCTGCCTTGAGTAAAATTTCCTCACCAATATTTTTGTAAAGTTTTAACAAATAATTTATTACCATTGTGGATAATTTCACAGAGAAAGCAGTAAGGGTCTGGAGATGGACTCTGGCAGCATTAAGCAGGCGTCTTGGCAATGCCGATGCCCAGTATATATTTGACAGGTTTTTTTTCATGGAAAGACATTTTATTTTAAATATAGCAGTGTGTACAGGTCATTTCCAAGCTCCCAATCTATCCCTTCCCTGCTCTGTTCCCCCCTGGTAACCATAAGTTCGTTCTCTAAATCTGTTTCTGTTTATATTTGACAGTTTTGAGATGGCCATTATTTCTTTTCTTCTGAGGGGGCCAATTTTCATATTTGAATAAACCTTTCAGGATTCATGAAATCAGATTCAGCAAGTGCCTTTAGAATACCTATGGTAGCAAAACCAGAAAGGACTGCTTGTTTTACATAATAGTCAGCTAGGAAATTCCCCTTTGCTTTAAAAGTACAGTAAGTCTCCTACATATGATCCTTCAAGTTGCAAACTTTCAAAGATGCAAACTTGGTTTCGCATGTCCAATCACGTAAGTTCGTTCACGTGTCTGGTGTACATTGTCACGCATATGCATCCTCTACAAGTGGTTGTGCTTTTGTGTACTTTACTGTACAGTACTGTATAGAGTACAGCAGTACTCTATATTTCAAACCCAGGATGTCCGGAAGCAAGCATAAAAGCAGTGGTGATGTGGCTAGTACAGTACTACCCAGACATCACTGGGTCCTTTTTTCAAGAGGGTGGATAGAATTGAATCCAGCAAGGAACCAGAACCTGTGCCATCAATGTCAGGTGTGAGTGAAATTGCAGCTTGCCTTCCGTCTCCTATTGCTGACGATCCTTCAGCTCTACCATCTCCCACCTCCTCTCCCTCCTCCAGTCAGTATTTCTTCTTGCCTGTTCCCTCGATGCCAGCCCCTGGATGCCAGCTGTTGTACTGTGCTACTGTACTTTTCAAGGTTCTGTACTGTAAGATTAAAATTGTCTTCTTTGGGCTTCCCTGGTGGCGCAGTGGTTGAGAGTCCGCCTACCGATGCAGGGAACACGGGTTCGTGCCCCGGTCTGGGAAGATCCCACATGCTGCGGAGCGGCTGGGCCTGTGAGCCATGGCCGCTGAGCCTGCGCGTCCGGAGCCTGTGCTCGGCAACGGGAGAGGCCACAACAGTGAGAGGCCCGCGTACCGCAAAAAACAAAAACAAAAATGTCTTCTTTATTTTTTTTGTGTGTTTTTCTTTTCTGTTTTTTTTTTTTTTTTTTTTTGGCCGCGTTGGGTCTTTTGTTGCTGCGTGCAGGCTTTCACTAGTTGCAGCCAGCGGTGGCTTCTCCTGTTGTGGAGCATGGGCTCTAGGTGCACAGGCTCAGTAGTTGTGGCTCAGGGGCTTAGTTGCTCTGCAGCATGTGGGATCTTCCTGGATCAGGGCTCAAACCCATGTCCCCTGAATTGGCAGGCGGATTCTTAACCACTGCGCCACCAGGGAAGTCCTGTGTTTGTTTTTTATGTATAATTTTTGTGAAAAGTATTATAAACCTATTACAATACAGTACTATATAGCCGATTGTGTTCATTGGGTATGAAGGCTAACTTTGTTGGACTTACGAACAAATTAGACTTACAAACACCCTCTCAGAACAGACCTCGTCCTCATGTAGGGGACTTACTGTATTATCTTTTTTTAAAAATAAATTTATTTATTTATTTTTATTATTTATTTTTGGCTGCATTGGGTCTTTGTTGCTGCGTGCGGGCTTTCTCTAGTTGCCGCAAACGAGGGCTACTCTTCGTTGCGGTGCGCAGGCTTCTCATTGCAGGGGCTTCTCATTGCAGTGGCTTCTCTTGTTGCGGAGCACAGGCTCTAGATGCGTGGGCTTCAGTAGTTGTGGCACGCAGGCTCAGCAGTTGTAGCTCGTGGGCTCTAGAGCTCAGGCTCAGTAGTTGTGGTGAACAGGCTTAGTTGCTCTGCGGCATGTGGGATCTTCCTGGAACAGGGATCAAACCCATGTCCCCCTGCATTGGCAGGCAGATTCTTAACCACTGTGCCACCAGGGAAGTCCCTACTGTATTATCTTTAGAAGTAACTTCTTTTATAACTGATACTTCAGTTGGATGTTGTATTGTCTCCAACAAATGATTACATTTCTTCCACTTTATATGGAGTGGCTGAAGAAGTTAGAAAACCTCTTTGTTTCCATAATGTACTAAAATCATGAACATCTTCAAAGATATATCTATTAGTACAGATGTGTACTCTTAAATCTTTAGCAAAATGACATGCTTGTGATGTAGCTGTCATTCAGCTATTTGAGTGGAGTGAGCTGTAGGCAAAGGAGCAACTTTAATAGCAGAATATTCAGAAGTTATAACGTAGCCAGCACAAAATATGCCCTGTTTATTCTTAAGATATGAGCCATCAACAAACATCATATCAGGGTTGTCTAGGGCAGTGGTTCTCCACCTTTAGTTTGCCTCGGAATCATCTGGAGGACTTAGTAAACCACGGGTTGGTGGGCGCCACTCCTGGAGTTTCTGATTCAGAAGATCTGGAGTGGGCCCCAAAATTGCATTTCTAAATAGTACCAGATGATACTGGGGACCACACTTTGAGAACCACTGCTGTAAAGGACCATTAGTGAGGTCAGGATGAAGAAGACGTCGAGTTTAAATGGTTGCTAGACAGTCATGAGATTCAGTCATTCTGCAGAGGAAGTAGGACACCAGCATTTAGATTAGAGCAACATTGAACAGTTTTGCGTGAAGCAGACCTTAGAAGAATTTCATAGGAGGCAATGTGACTAGCTGCGAAATGTTGGGTGTTGTTCTGAAGTGGTAAGGCTTCTACCCCTAGGGAATCCTTAGGGTGAGGGAGAGGCTAAGGAGATGTCTGCTGTAGCTTCCAGCAGTCTAGCTGATGCTCTACACCATGGAAACAAGGCAGATGAGCCTTGACCACAGGGGCCAGAGATGTAAGTGATATTCTTATGATAGCCCCTGATTTTTGATGAAGTTTGCTTTCATGGGAAGAGCTTAGCACAGTTAGGAATGCCCAAAGTTAGGCTTGCTCAAGACTTGCTTAGGGGAAGAAAAGGCCTGCTGTTATCTTGAATCCCCAAAGCAGGAGCTCTGGGACATTGGCCTTATACAACTCATCAGTAGTTGAGGTCTAGCAATAGCTCCTGACTACAAGATATGTCTTCAGCAGTTGTCTTTTCTGAAGAGCAGGGTTTCTTCTAGTATTCTAATTATTAGAGTCTAATAAAAGTGTATTAGCTGGTACTGATTCATGATAATATTAACCAAACAATAATATGGATGTATTTTCTATCTTTCAGTAATACCAAATCTATCTGATGAATGAATGGAAGAGATGCCATATATACAGATACTTCATATATATGAGGTATATTTTATTATACTTTGCCTTACATTTAGCAGAGGATATTATACACAGTTCCAAACTCTTTTCTATAGACTTCTATTTTTTGAAATTGGCCAGCAGTATAGTGGTTCATTTTATTTGATTTACTTCTTTTAAAAATCTCTTCCCTCAGTTCCACACAGCTGTACCTTACCCTTCTGTCATCATGCCTGTTTCTAACAACCCACTTTTAGGTCATTGCTTCTAATCTGCTGTAGGAAGGAATTAGACAAACAAGCTCGTTAGTAAGTGTTGTGTGTGGGGAAGAATTCCAAGACCGAACGAGGGCCCAGGGCAATGAAACAGTTCAGCTTTAGAGCATGGGCCTTTGTGGATGTGGCTGTCAGACCAACATCCCTGGAGGCCATCTCTGTGAATGTAAATTCTACCAGAGTCTTGTGCAAGGTCCTTGTCTGGGTATATCAAAGAAACACATGACTCTCTGGATTCTTGGGAACTCAGTCTAATGTGGGATAGTAAATCCTCTTAAGAACAAGGCAACATATCACACATTCATCACATATGCAATGGTTCAGCACTGAAGGAACACATCATAAAGATTTCCTGGAAGAGATATGTATGGAATCAATTTTCCTTTGAAGAAATGACAACTAAGCTTTGGTGATATCAGGAAAGGTAAAATCACGACTCTTGTACAGATATAAAAATAAACACATGCTAAAGAATTAATTTTACTCCTATTAAACAGAACCAGAGCCTGATGGTAGTTAAAGCAGTAAAAACATACTTTATTCAGGAACTGTTGCATTAGGGGAAAAGAAACCTCAGTATAGATCTGGGCTCAATTGTGAATACATCAAAGACAGCTGTGGATTTATAGCCTAGGAGCAGAATGAGGGGGGTCAGTGGATGGAAAATTACTAAGAGGAAACATCAAGGAGATTTTTGCTAAACCGACCTAACGGGATTCTTGCTGGAGGCAGGCCAGGGCCATGAGATCTCAAGGGTGGGGGATTCTCTCTGTAATGACTTAGCAGGATTCTTGCTATAACGGGGCTATGCAAGCCCTTCAAGGATGCTGGGCCAACATCAAGGCCTAGCTAAGAAGATGGCTCAGGGAAGCCTGACCAAAGTTTGGTCAAGGAGAGTCTTTGTCACTTCTACAGTATGAGAGAACCAGGCAGATGTTATAACCCGTTCAAAGGAAAAGTCAAACCAGCATAGATTTATATGAAGTAAAAGACTGTTGAGATGAATTGCAAATGTCTCCCCAAATGGAAAAATCATGGTTTTTCCATTTTGGAGGAAGGGAGCTAATTAGAATTACTACCAAACAAGACAGCATTTACATATCTACCAGTTACATATAGCTTGCAAAGAATTGCAAAGTAGCTCAAAGGCAATGAACAGGGCTAGAATCACATAAGGAGAACCCTGGGCAGGCATGCTGTAAATGATGCAGAGTTTCTCATTGAAACACAAATATTTCTCTGCAAGGCTTCTGGCAAGGTGAATGGTGGGGTGAAAAGCAAAGAAGTTAAAGAATAGGAATGCAGGAAGGGTAAGGAAGTCACAAAATGTTAACTAACCCCTTTGGTTGGACTTGCAATATGATCAGCAGGAGGCACAATGATTTCTTTCCCTGGTTTGAAAGAGAAGGTTTGATTTCAGCTTCTCTAAATCTTTGTTAAAAAAATGAGATATAGTTGATTTCCAATATTATATTCATTTCAGGTGTACCACATAGTGATTCGAAATTTTTATAGATTATACTCCATTTAAAGTTATTGTAAAATATTGGCTATATTTTCTGTGCTCTACAATATATCCTTGTAGCTTATTTATTTATACATAGTGATTTATACAGAGTCTCTAAATCTTTAATGCGTGGAGTTCCAGTGTGTGCATATTTGATCCTAATGGCTTGAGGATTCCTATCAGCTGATTCCAGCTGCTTCTAGTTCCTGTGGCTACAGACTGTTTCACTGGGTCTTCTCTGAAGTTGTTCATTATGAGGTTTGTTGAAAACTTTTGAAAGCTTGGAACTGAATGGGGGATGGAGAAAAACAGGAGATGAGAAATTTGATATATTTTATCTTTCTGTGTTGGCTTTTATTTTTGAAATAACTTTGTACTCCTTTTCAATTTTCCCCTCAGGACAGTTTTTCCTCTGCACACTCTTTTTCTTAATCATTTTAATGGCTACAACTTTGCTCTGGTGAATCAAAAGGAGTGGCCAGAGTTTCATGAACCACCTGCTGGAACTGAGGGACCAAGTTACCGAGGAGGGGTGGCTGCTAGGGGGGGATAATAAGGTGAGAAGAGGAATGTGGATACAGGTAAGCATGGTGGGAGGCAAGGGGGAGTGAGGGGAGACATAAAAGACAAGAGAGCTAGGAGAGCTCATCATGACAAATGGTTTAGCATGGAAGGTGCTTCTGCTGTTTTCTCAAACTCCATCAACTAAACTATTCAATATGCCAAGGTGCCAAATTATGGGGTAGCATGTCCTGATCCCCATCACAGTCAAGAAACTTCATTCCTCTTTTTATTAAGAAATATTTTTCATTAAAAATAATCTTTATATTTTCTTCTACTATAGAATCCCCACAGAAACCTTAGGCTTTATAGGATTTGAAGGGATATTTATGCACACTCATTGGGTCATTTTAAAAAAAGAGACATAATTGACATACAACAGTGTGTATGTTTAGGGTGTACAATGTATTGATTTGATACATTTATATATTGTAATGTGATTAACACCATAGCATCAGTTGACACCTCTCTCACATCAATAATTATCATTTCTTTTTTGTGATGAGAACATTTAAGATCAGTCTCCTAGCAATTTTTTAAAATAAATTTATTTATTCATTTATTTAATTTTTGGCTGCATTGGGTCTTCACTGCTGCACGCGGTTTTTCTCTAGTTGCGGCGAGCGGGGGCTACTCTTTGTTGCAGTGTGCAGGCTTCTCATTGTGGTGGCTTTTTATGGAGCACAGGCTCGAGGCTTGTGGGCTTCAGTAGTAGTGGCACACGGGCTTCTGTAGTTGTGGCTCGTGGGCTTTAGAGCACAAGCTCAGTAGTTGTGGCGCACGGGCTTAGTTGCTCCGTGGCATGTGGGATCTTCCCGGACCAGGGCTCAAACTCCTGTCCCCTGCATTGGCAGGCGGATTCTTAACCACTGCACCACCAGGGAAGCCCTGTCCTAGCAACTTGAAGTATATAATACAGTATTGTTGACTATAATCACTATGGCTGTACATTAGACCTCCAGAATTTATTCATCTCCTAGTTACAACTTTGTACCCTTTGACCAACTTCTCCCCAGTTCCCCCACCTCCCAGCCCCTGGTAACCACCATTCTACTCTCTGTTTCTACAAGTTTGGCTTTTTTAGAGTCCACATATAAGTGAAATCATACAGTATATATCTTTCTCTGTCTGACTTATTTCACTTAGCATAATATCCTCAAGGTCCATCCATGTTGTTGCAAATGGCAAGATCTCCTTCATTATTATGACTGAATAATATTCCATTATATTGAAGGGGAGCAGAATATGCCACCCCAGAATGTGCCATGTTGTGGATTATTTTGAGCTGAAGGTGATCAAGACCCAGCAGACTCAAGAATGTCTTTTGCCTCTCTCTTAACTGCCTAAAAGGATTTAGATAGGAGATCTGGTCCAAAAAGAGAGCTATTATCAGAGATAAGTTTTTATCTGAAAGACTTACCCGCATGGCAGGGCAAACATCTGCTCTTCTTATCATCCTGTGAATTGCCCTCCTCCCCTTTGAAGTCCCTTTGAGTGCCTATCCCATTCCTTAGCTCAGGATGGCATATAAGCCTCAATTGCCTGTCTGCCTTTGGACCTCATTTTTTGTGGGGCTCCTGTATGTATGAGATTAAATTTGCTTTTTCCCTGTTAATCTGTCTTATGTCCAATTTAACTATTAGACCAGTCAAAGAAACTAGAAGGGTAGGAGGAAAAATTTTTTTCCATCCTGACAGTATATATATCACATTTTTATCCATTCATCTATTGATGGGCAGTTAGGTTGTTTCCATATATTGGCTATTGTGAATGATGCAATAAACATGACAGTGTAGCTGTCTTTTCGATATCCTATTTTCATTTCCTTCAGGCACATACTCATGAGTGGGATTGCTAGATCTTAGAGTAGCTCTAATTTTAATTTTCTGAGGAACCTTCATACTATTTTCTATTGTGGAATGGTGGCCGTACCATCAACAGTGCACAAGAGTTCCCTTTTTGCCATATCCTCACCAATACTTGTTTTCTCTTGTCTTGTTAAGGGTAGCCATCCTAACAGGCACGAAGCAATATCTTATTGTGGTTTTGATTTGCATTTCCCTGATGATTAGATGTTGAGCATCTTCTCATATACCTATTGGCTATCTCGATGACTTCCTTGGAAAAATGTCTATTCTGTTCTTCTGCCCATTTTAATTAAAAAAATTTTTTTTCTTCTGCCCATTTTTAAATTGGATTTTTTTTGTTATTGAGTTGTGTGAGTTCTTTACATATTTTGGATATTATCCCTTATCAGATATATGGCTTGCAAATATTTTCTCCTATTCCATAGTTTTCCTGGGTCATTTCTGGTTAGATGACATTTCTCCTTTCTTTTTTGTGAGTAGAGCAGGAAGCAACATGGACCTAAGATATAAAGCCAGAGGCTCAAATGCTACATTTGTGTCTCCAGCTCCATTTAGACCATGGTCACAGAGTGCCCTTGGAGTTCAGATGACACCTGATAAATACTGTGGTCAGCTTTAGTTTGAGCTCAGAAGTGACAAAGACTCTTTCCGTAATCAAACTTTAGCAGGCTCCTCTGAGACCTCTTTTCAACTAGGCCTTGTCCTTGGGCCCTGTCTTCTGCCTACCTTGTCCAGTTGTAGCAAAAATCCTACCAAATCAGTTTAAAGAGAATCCCCTCATCCTTGATATCTGATCACCCTGGCTTGCCTTCAGTAAGAATCCTGTAGAGTTGGTTTAGCAAGAATCCTCCTACCCTTGATGTCTCCTCTTAGTAGTTTTCCATTCACTGACCCCTCATTCTGCCCATTGCTATAAATCCCCACTTGTCCTCATTGTATTCAGAGTTGAGCCCTATCTCTCTTCCCTACTGTGAAAGTCTTGACACTTGATGGAGTCCAGAATAAGCCACTGTGGCATTAAAATTATTTTGAGAAGAAGGCAATTGAGATCCTGAAATCTCTTATCTGCCTAAAAGCAGAGCCTCCCCAAAGAACTAAATTGTCGTAAATCCTCTTTCCGGAGGCAACCAGGGAAGACTGACTCTTATCATCAGAGATGAGAAGCCTCCGCATCGCACATAAACAGATATTTTACAAAACTACCATATCTCCCATCTGTTCTTCTAAGGGCCCATTTATCTTTCCAAAAACTTATTTGTTTTCCCTTAAGTTCTCTTCTTCTCCTCCTTTTCCCTATTAAGATGGTACATAAACCCCAAATTCTAAATGCCTCCTTGAATCACATTTTTCTGTGAATTCCTGTAAATATGTACATGAATAAAAATCTGTCTTTTCTCTTGGTAATCTGTTGTAGGGGAGGGAAAATATCTGTTTCTTCTACCCATCCTAGGTTCATTGGCTGGGGTCCTGCAAATTAGACTGACAAAAGACAGATTAACAAGAGAAAATCAGACAGGTTTATTAATGCCTGCATTGTGCATATATGCATGGAAATAGTGCTGAGATACCCACACGAATAAAGGCTCCTCCCCACCTTTCAGGAGCTTCAGCTGTAGGGAAGACAGACCCACACCCACAAAGAAATTAATTTCATTGCATTAAAGTCTAAATAAGAAAAAGATTTGTACAGGATTTTCAGCCAAGGTTCTTAAAGGAGGTGACACTTATGATCGACAGGTTAATAAAATAGAAAGGAAAGAACATTCTAGAAGGAAAGTCATAAAGTGTTGGAGGAAAGAAACAGCATCAGTTCTCCAAAGCCCTGGCTGATTCTACTTTGCCAAACCATGTATACATTTCAATTTTGGGGTGAACATGCAGAAGGTGATCTGTAGCTCTCAGAACCTTGGAGAAGAAAGAAAATTCTGCAAAGTTTGAGGGCTCTTGGATTTTAAATTCAGTGCCAAGCCAGTCTATCTGCAACATACTCGCTCTACTAGGAGAAGAAAAGCATCATGGCTAAGAAATGGAGCTAGAACTGCACCAGACAGTTCTCAGGTGGAATAGTCACAGATGTGTCTGCTTTCACATCTACATGGTACATGACTCATTACTTCAGGGTGAGAGGCTACTGCACATAAGTGCAGCTGATAGTGAATCTGGACCTGCCCCAGCAGACTGTGTAGACAGTTACATTTTGGGGGATGATGTGGTATGTTTTGAGTGGAGTGAAGAAAGAAGAAAGGGAGGTATTTTGTTAACTGTTAAATATCCTGAATAGTCAATGTTTCTAGTCATTATTCTCTAATTTTCTTATTGATAAAATTTAATAATAGCCAACATATATGTATTATCACATTTATTATAAAAGACATCAGGAACAATAGTAACAATTTTTAAAAGGCATATTTGTTTTTATTTATTTATTTGCCCTTTTCCCTATTTCTTTTTTTTAATTCTATTTTTTTATTGAATTATAGTTGATTTACAATGTTGTGCCAATCTCTGCTGTATGGCAAAGTGACTCAGTTATACACATATAGACATTCTTTTTTATATTCTTTTCCATTATGGTTAATCCCAGGAGATTGGATATAGTTCCCTGTGGTATACAGTAGGACCTTGTCGTTTACCCATTCTAAATGTAACGGTTTGCATCTACCACCCCCAAACTCCCAGTTTATCCCTCTCCCTCCCTCCCATCCCCCTTGGCAACCACAAGTCTGTTCTCTATGTCTGTGAGTCTGTTTTGTAGAGAGGTTCATTTGTGTCATATTTTAGATTCCACATATAAGTAATATCATATGGTATTTGTCTTTCTCTTTCTGACTTACTTCACTTAGTATGATAATCTCTAGTTGCATCCATGTTGCTGCAAATGGCATTATTTCATTCATTTTTTATGGCCGAGTAGTATTCCATTGTATATATATGTACCACATCTTCTATCCATTCATCTGTTGATGGACATTTAGGTTGTTTCCATGGTTTGGCTATTGTGAATAGTGCTGCTATGAACATAGGGGTGCATGTATCTTTTTGAATTATAGTTTTGCCTGGATATATGCCCAGGAGTGGGATTGCTAGATCATATGGTAGTTCTATTTTTAGTTTTCTGAGGAACCTCCATACTGTTTTCCATATTGGCTGTACCAACTTACATTCCCACCAACAGTGTATGAGGGTTCTAAAAGATGTATTTGTAAGCTCATGTTAATGATGTTACTCTCATTATTTTGCCACTGTTCAATATAGGAAGTTTCTTTCCTTTTTTTTTTTCGCCATTAATGCACCCACATTTTATAGTATTACAGTATGAGGTTTTTGATTTATTTTTATAAATTTATTTATTTTTTGGCTGCGTTGGGTCTTCATTGCTGTGCACAGGCTTTCTCTAGTTGTGGCGAGTGGGGGCTACTCTTCGTGTAGTGCACAGGCTTCTCATTGCGGTGGCTTCTTTGTTGCAGAGCATGGGCTCTAGGTGTGTGGGCTTCAGTAGCTGTGGCACATGGGCTCAGTAGTTGTGGCTTGCAGGCTCTAGAGCGCAGGCTCAGTAGTTGTGGTGCATGGGCTCAGTTGCTCTGCAGCATGTGGTATGTTCCCAGACCAGGGCTTGAACCCGTGTCCCCTGCATTGGCAGGCAGATTCTTAAACACTGCGCCACCAGGGAAGTCCTAGGAAGTTTCTTGATAAACTTTTCTTAAAAAAAAAAAGAAAGGAAAGAATATTCTAGAAGGAAAGTCATAAACAAAGACTTGGAGGAAATAAACAGCATGGTGTATAGGGAGAATTACGAAGAATCTAGTACAGCCACTAAAATAAATCACAGAGAAGGGAGTTCCTGGAAATGGTTGTGAAAGGTTTATCTGGCTATACTGTGGAGGAGAGATTTACGGGGGCCATGCTTGTTATCCTTCGTGTATTACCCTACACTCACTTTATGCTTTTTCTCTGCCTTGCTCTGTGCCCAAAAGATTAAGCCCTCACAGACTGCATCCCTTAGACTCTCTGAGTTCCAGTTATCTATAACTGCATAGCAAACCACCCCAAACCTAGTGACATAAAGTGATCACAATTATTTATTATCTCTCACACATCAGGGGTATGACTGGGCTTGGTTAGGCAGTTGTCAGTTGGGGATCTCTCATGTGGTTCCAGGCAGATGGCTGACTGTTTCTGGAGTCATCTTGAAGGCTTCCTCACTTACTTATCTGGTGGTTGTACTGGCTGCCAGCTGGGACCTCTGCAGGGGCACACATGGCCTATCTAGGTGGCTTGGGCTTCCCCATAGCATGGCTATGTCCCAAGGGTAAGCATTCTAAGAGAGAGAGCCAGGCAGAGGCTGTGTTGCCTTTTATGGCCTAGCTTTAGAAATTATGTGGCATTACTCCCACCACATTCTGTTTGCTAGAGGTGAGTCATTAAGTCCAGCCCATATTTAAGTGGAGGAAAATTAGATTTCACCCCTTGATGAGAGGACTGCAAAAGAATTTGAAGATTTTTTTTTAAACCACTATGTCCTCTGACTTCTGCTTGATTTTGGACAATGTATGTATGTGTGTGTGTGTGGGGGGGATGGGTGAGTGGGAAGAAGTGGGCACCAGCAGATCAGAGTGTGGTTAGAGAGAGAGAGTTTGTGGGTATTTATCTGTCCCCCACCACCCCTCCCTCCATGACTGGCTGTGGATCCGTCCGTGGTTGTGGTTCTCTACCTACAGCCACTGCTCCTGTCTGCTTGGCCCTTCTTCTACTACCTTGGTTCTCACTGGGTTCCAGAAACACCTCTTCCTCCCCTTGCCCTTTCACATCTAGGGATGGTAATGGCTTCTCCCTGTTGCTATTCCCCAGATGTCTCATCACCCTTAATTGGCTCCTTTTAAACTCTGCTAAAATCTCTGTGAGTGGCCCATTCATTCAAGTCTTTCTATTTAAACACTCTGAACAAACTATCTTTTTTATTGCCATGAAGCTGACTAAATCCAGGGGCCAAAATGGAGGTAGAGAGACTAGTTGGGAGGATGTTATAACAGTACAAGTGAGAGATGATAAAGGCCTGAGAGTAATGGAAGGACTCTAGATGGACTATTGAGGTAAATTTTTTAGAACTTTGTGACAGATTATAGATTATAGGGACTAGGTAGTATAAATCAAATCTATAAGGGGTCAATGTCAAGAGGAGAAGATAGAAGACTAGGACAGATCAGGCAGTTACCAGAGGTCAATGTTTTGGAGGTCACAGGGCAGAGATGATGACCCCAGGAGCCAGAGATGCCCACATAAGCACTGATCCTAAGCCAGAGGTATTTGACTCAGTCTCGTCGTCTTGTTAGAAGAAATATAAGAATGAAATGAACTAAAGTCACACAAAAAGCTCTACAATATCGTAAAGCACTATATATGTGTGAAATGCAATGGAAGTTAATGTTACGATTAAAATAATTATTGTAATTCTTTCTGGGTATTTGTATATCTAGATTAATAAATCTTGATCATTTACAGAAGGGAATTTGAACTCGATTGAGGAAGTGATAGAAATAGTATTCCCCCATGGTTCTTTTGTTTAAACTGGAGAGATTCTCTAATTTACAATCCCCTCTTTCCCAGAATGCTCATTTTTTAGTATCTGTGTCTACTCATTGTCATTACATACTGTTCTTTGTCTTTAAGGAAGGGAACAAAAACAAAAACACAGATGATGCTCCACAATCGTGTTAGTGTCTTTGCAATTTCTAAATCTCATTCAGTGGGGTGGATGCTGCCTCTGAGTGACAGTAAATAAGCCACTTGACAGGGTACTAAGGAGGAGCTATAGGTTGGTCCAAAGTGAACTACCAAGCAGATAATGCAGAGATGAATAATCCAGTTAAAATGCTCAATCCTTATATTTTTAATCATGGTAAAATATATATAACATAAAATTTACTATCTCAACTAGTTTTAAGTGTACAGTTAAGTACAGTACTTCCCTCTTAGAACTGCTTTTGCTGCATCCCATAGGTTTTGGGTCGGTGTGTCTCCATTGTCATTTGTTTCTAGGTATTTTTTTATTTCCTCTTTGATTTCTTCAGTGATCACTTCATTATTAAGTAGTGTATTGTTTAGCCTCCATGTGTTTGTATTTTTTACAGATTTTTCCCTGTAACTGATATCTAATCTCATAGCATTGTGGTCGGAAAAGATACTTGATACGATTTCAATTTTGTTAAATTTACCAAGGCTTGATTTGTGACCCAAGATATGATCTATGCTGGAGAATGTTCCATGAGCCCTTGAGAAGAAAGTGTTTTCTGTTGATTTTGGATGGAATGTCCTATAAATATCAATTAAGTCCATCTTGTTTAATGTATCACTTAAAGCTTGTGTTTCCTTATTTATTTTCATTTTGCGTCACCTGTCCACTGGTGAAAGTGGGGTGCTAAAGTCCCCTACTATGATTGTGTTACTGTTGATTTCCCGTTTTATGGCTGTTAGCATTTGCCTAATGTATTGAGGTGCTCCTATGTTGGGTGCATAAATATTTACAATTGTTATATCTTCTTCTTGGATTGATCCCTTGATCATTATGTAGTGTTCTTCTTTGTCTCTTGTAATAGTCTATATTTTAAAGTCTATTTTGTCTGATATGAGCATTGCTACTCCAGCTTTCTTTTGATTTCCATTTGCATGGAATATCTTTTTCCATCCCCTCACTTTCAGTCTACATGTGTCCTTAGGTCTGAAGTGGGTCTCCTGTAGACAGCATATATATGGGTCTTGTTTTTGTATCCACTCAGCCAGACTATGTATTTTGGTTGGAGCATTTAATCCATTTACATTTAAGGTAATTATTGATATGTACGTTCCTATTACCATTTTCTTAATTGTTTTGGGTTTGTTTTTGTAGGTCTTTTCCTTCTCTTGTGTTTCTTGCCTAGAGAAGTTCCTTTAGCATTTGTTGTAAAGCTGGTTTGGTGGCGCTGAATTCTCTTAGCTTTTGCTTGTCTGTAAAGGTTTTAATTTCTCCATCAAATCTGAATGAGATCCTTGCTGGGTAGAGTAATCTTGGTTGTAGGTTTTTCTCCTTCATCACTTTAAATATGTCCTGCCACCCCCTTCTGGCTTGCAGAGTTTCTGCTGAAAGATCAGCTGTTAACCTTATGGGGATTCTCTTATGTGTTATTTGTTGTTTTTCCCTTGCTGCTTTTAATATGTTTTCTTTGTATTTAATTTTTGGTAGTTTGATTAATATGTGTCTTGGCATGTTTCTCCTTGGATTTATCCTCTATGGGACTCTCTGTGCTTCCTGGACTTGATTGACTATTTCCTTTCCTATATTAGGGAAGTATTCAACTATAATCTCTTCAAACAACTATAATCTCTTCAAATATTTTCTCAGTCCCTTTCTTTTTCTCTTCTTCTTCTGGGACCCCTATAATTCGAATGTTGGTGCATTTAATGTTGTCCCAGAGGTCTCTGAGACTGTCCTCAATTCTTTTCATTCTTTTTTCTTTATTCTGCTGTGTGGTAGTTATTTCCACTATTTTATCTTCCAGGTCACTTAACCATTCTTCTGCCTCAGTTATTCTGTTATTGATTCCTTCTAGAGAATTTTTAATTTCATTTATTGTGTTGTTCATCATTGTTTGTTTGCTCTTTAGTTCTTCTAGGTCCTTGTTAAACGTTTCTTGTATTTTCTCCATTCTACTTCCAGGATTTTGGATCATCTTTACTATCATTACTCTGAATTCTTTTTCAGGTAGACTGCCTATTTCCTCTTCGTTTGTTTGATCTGGTTGGTTTTTACCTTGCTCCTTCATCTGCTGTGTATTTTTCTGTCTTCTTATTTTGCTTAACTTACTATGTTTGGGGTCTCCCTTTCACAGGCTGCAGGTTCATAGTTCCCATTGATTTTGGTGTCTGCCCCCAGTGGATAAGGTTGGTTCAGTGGCTTGTGTAGGCTTCCTGGTGGAGGGGACTGGTGCCTATGTTCTGGTGGCTGAGGCTGGATCTTGTCTTTCTGGTGGGTAGGACTGTGTCTGGTGGTGTGTTTTGGGGTGTCTGTGAAATTATGATTTAGGCAGCCTCTCTGCTAATGGGTGGGGTTGTGTTCCTGTCTTGCTAGTTTTCTGGCATGGGGTGTCCAGCACTGGAGCTTGCTGGTCTTTGAGTGGAGCTGGGTCTTAGCATTGAGATGGAGATCTCTGGGAAAGCTCTCACCAATTGATATTATGTGGGGCTGGGAGGTCTCTGGTGGTCCAGTGTCCTGAACTTGGCTCTCCCACCTCAGAGGCTCAGGCCTGACACCCAGCCAGAACACCAAGACCCTGTCAGCCACATGGCTCCAAACTCTGGAACTCCATACTCCAGAGGCCCTCCTTTGAATGTTCTGCCTCTCCCCTTCTGCACAGGTCCTCTGGAGTGCCAAGTTTTAAGTATTTAGTGTGCTCTGGTTAGGCTGTGAGTTCTGTGATCTCATTGGAATTCTATGCCCCAAGTTTTGAGTTTGAGGCAATTGGGGACCCATGAAGTCTCTGAACTTTTAGAGAGTCTCTTCTCCAAGGGTGAGTCTAAGGTATTTGGTGAGTCCATATTCAGGATGTGAAATCTCTGAAATAGTTCAGGAGTCTGTGTTCCAGTGTTTGATTATGAGGTGTTTGGGAGTTCATGTTTAAGGAGAGAAATTCTCTGAACTTTTAGAGGTTCTGTGTCCCAAGTTGGTTTTCTTTTTTAAAATTAATTAATTAATTAATTAATTAACTTTTGACTGCATTGGGTCTTCATTACTGCATGCGGGCTTTCTCTAGTTGTGGTGAGCAGGGGCTACTCTTTGTTGCAGTGCATGGGCTTCTCATTGCAGTGGCTTCTCTTGTTGTGGAGCATGGGCTCTAGGCGCACGGGCTTCAGTAGTTGTGGTCCGTGGGCTCTAGAGCGCAGGCTCAGTAGTTGTGGCCCATGGGCTTAGTTGCTCCGTGGCACGTGGGATCTTCCTGGATCAGGGCTCAAACCGATGTCCCCTGCATTGGCAGGTTGATTCATAACCACTGCACCACCAGGGAAGCCCCCCAAATTTGGTTTGAATTATTTGGGGTCTGAGTTCACAATGTGAGGTCTTTGAACTCTTTCATTGTCTTTCTTTCAATTTTTAATCTGAGATTTTGGGGTCCATGTTCAAGGTGTGAGGTCTTTGAACTCTTTGAGCGTTTGTATCCTGAACTTTGAGTCTGAGGTCTTTGGGTCTTGTTCAGGGTGTGACATTTCTGAACCCTTTTTTCTTTTTTTTTTTTGTGGTATGTGGGCCTCTCACTCTTTTTTTTTTTTTTTTTTTGCGGTACGCGGGCCTCTCACTGTTGTGGCCTCTCCCGTTGCGGAGCACAGGCTCCGGACGCGCAGGCTCAGTGGCCATGGCTCACGGGCCCAGCCGCTCCATGGCATGTGGGATCCTCCCAGACTGGGGCACGAACCCGTGTCCCCTGCATTGGCAGGTGGACTCAACCACTACGCCACCAGGGAAGCCCGGGCCTCTCACTCTTGTGGCCTCTCCCATTGCCGAGCACAGGCTCCGGACGCGCAGGCTCAGCGGCCATGGCCGATGGGCCCAGCTGCTCCGCGGCATGTGGGATCTTCCTGGACTGGGGCACGAACCCGTGTCCCCTGCATCGGCAGGTGGACTCTCAACCACTGCGCCACCAGGGAAGCCCTCTAAACCCTTTGATAGTCTATGTTCCAACGTTTGAGTCTGAGTTATTTGGGGCTTGACGTTCAAGGTATGATGTCTCTGCACTCTGTACTGTTCTGTTTCCTAAATATTTTACTCTGAGATATTTAGGTGTCTGTGTTCAGGGTGTGAGGTCTATGAATTCTTTGAGACTCTGTGTCCTCAGGTTGAGCCTGAGGGCCTATGTATAGTAAAGGTCTGTGACATGAGAATGAATCTAAAAAGGACCCAATCTTCACCTGAGGGCTATCCTATTTGTCTCATGTATATTTCTCTGCTGAATTATGAAAAGCACTTACCAATAATGGGAGAAAACACCCATTGGAGCAGCATAGAACCACTCTGAATCTCTGAATGTCACTCCACGGTGCAGTCTTAGGGTTTGATCCATGTGACAGGCTGCTCTGAGAACTTAAACCACTACTTAACACTGAATCCTCTGGAATCTTGGGGAGATTAACTCTGGGGTGGGTGGGTCACAGACAACCAAGCAGTCCTCTGAGCTCTGCTTCTTAACAGATTGTGTATAATGTTTCCTGGGGGCACAGCCCAAACCAAACCAAGAGAAAAATCAACACACTTAACAGCTTAGCTAAAGTCAAAACCTAGTGTTACATGGACACATCCAAATGAATAGAGTCTAGTCCTGGTAGCCCAAGTGCTTGGCATCCAGGAGGTATTCACATTACAGGATAAATGTGAATCTGAGAGGCAGTGGAGTATGGAAAAAGAGGTTTTATTTGCCAGTAAAGGGTTCTGAGCTTACAGTCTAGCTCTAACTATTTCATCTTGTGTGAACTTGTGTAGGTTAATTCATGCCTTTGAGTCTCAATGTCTGTTTTACCTCTAAAACAGGCATCATCATACCTATCAGACAGGTTTATTGAGAAGATGTAGAGACGGCTTATTTACACAAACGGAGGCCCTAAGGACAGTGCCTGGGCTAAAGCAGAGCAGGACTAAAGGTCATTGTTAGGGCAAATTATCACAACCTCTGCTGCTAGGCACTGCTAGGCCATGAATGTGTTCACTCAGTCAGTGGTTTGCACTCCTGCACTGGCATATTCTCTGGTGGTGTTCATCTGCTGGAGCACCACACCAAACTTGACCACATAATAATTACTCTCTTCCAAGATCAGCTATCATCATTTCTGCAGTAACTTCCACAGTCAGCACACTGCACACATATTGTTTCTAATTCTCACAACAGGAAACAAGGTAGGGATGTGAGGTGCACTTAGAGATTTGGAAAGTGAGCTCAGAGAGGCTAATAAGTAACTTGCCCCAAGTTACATAACCCATAAAGAGCAGCAATAGGTAGAAGGGCTGCATCAAAGCTCTAGGATGGCCATAGTAGATACCATCTCATAAGAGACCGCAAAACAGTACCCAGGAATAAGTTCATATGTTTCAGCTAGTGTGTGGAGCCCCATCTTTGGAGCTACCCAAGACTGGACGAATCAAGGCCAGTGAGAAACAATGCATTGCCAAGAGAATGGAGTACACTTATTTTTTTTAAATTAGTATAGTTGATTTACAGTAGTGTGTTAATTTCAGGTGTACAGCAAAGTGATTCAGTTATATATATATATTTTTTTTTTCAGATTATTTTCCATTATAGGTTACTACAAGATATTGAATATACTTCCCTGTGCTATACAGTAAATCCTTGTTGCTTATCTAATTTATATATAATAGTCTATATCTGTTAATCCCATACTCCTAATTTATCCCTCTCCCTTCCTTCTCCCCTTTGGTAACCATAAGTCTGTTTTCTATGTCTGTGAGTCTGTTTCTGTTTTGTATATAGATTCATTTGAATCATTTCTTAGATTCCACATGTAAGTGGTATCATATAATATTTGTCTTTGTCTGTCTGGCTTACTTCACGTAGTATGATATTCTGCTGCAAATGGCAATATTTCATTCTTTTTTATGTCTGAGTAGTATTCCATTGTATATATATACCACATCTCCTTTATCTGGTCATCTGCTGATGGACACTTAGGTTGCTTCCATGTCTTGGTTATTGTAAATAACACTGATATGAACATTGGGGTGCCTGTATCTTTTCTAATTAGTGTTTTCATTTTTTCTGGATATATACCCAGGAGTGGGATTGCTGGATCATATGGATGCTCTATTTTTAGTTTTTTAAGGAACCTCCACACTGTTTTCCATAGTGGCTGCACCAATTTACATTCCCATCAACAGTGCAGTACACTTATTTTTCTTTTGCTGCTTTCAAGATTTTCTTTTGCTGCTTTCAAGATTTTCTTTTTGGCTTATGGCTGTCAACACTATTACTATGATATGTCTAGGCATGGATTTTCAGTGTTTTTTTTGATGTGGACCATTTTTAAAGTCTTTATTGAATTTGTTACAGTATTGCTTCTGTTTTATGTTTCAGTTTTTTGGCCACAAGGTATGTGGGATCTTAGCTCCCTGACCAGGGATCAAACCCACACCCCCTGCATTGGAAGGCGAAGTCTTAACCACTGGACCACGAGGGAAGTCCCCTAGGCATGGATTTCTCTGTGTTTATCCTACTTGCATTTTGTTGAGCTTTTTGGATGTGTAGATTAATGGTTTGCATCATATTTAGGAAAATTTCTATGGTTATTTCTTCAGATAATTTTTCTGTTCATTTCTCCTTCTTCTACTCCCATTATGTGCATGTTGGTACATTCATTGTGTCCCATAGGTCTCTGAGGCCCTGCTCATTTTTCTTCATTCTTTTATCCTTTCTGTCCTTCAAATTGTATAATCTTGAGTGATCTATCTTCAAGTTCACTGATTCTTTTTTCTGCCAGATCAAATCTACTGTTGAGCTCCTCTAGTGATTTTCTTTTCATTTCAGTTATTGTACTTTTCAACTCCAGAATTTCCATTTGGTTCTTTTTTTTAAATTCTCTTTATTGATGTTCTTTATTTGATGAATCATTGTTATAGAACTTTAAGTGTTCACACATGGTTTCCTTTATTCTTTGAGCATTTTTATAATAGCTTTGAGGTCTTTGTCTGTTAAGTCCCACATCTGGGTCCCCTTAAGGTGGTTTCTGCTGCCTGTATTTTTTTTTAAATGTACAAAAATCACACTCTCCTGATTTCTTGTATGTCTCATAACTTTCTGTTGAGCATATGGCACTTCAGATAATATACTGTAATAACTCTAGATTCTAATTAGCTCCGTACTCCCTCTGAGGCTTCTTGATGTTTTTGTCTTTTTAATAGCTTTCCTGGATTAATTCTGTGAAGTATATTTCCCTTGCAGTGTGCAGTCTCTGATGCCACTGCTTAGTATTTTTTTCCCTCCTTGTTTTTATTTTTAAGCCTAGCTTCCTAGAAGTTGCCCCAGGAAAGCATAGTTTAATATTCAATCAATGATTATTTAGAGGTTGTGCTTATACTCCTTGACCAGTAATGGGGATCAGAACATGCTACCCCAAAATATGGCACCTTGGCATGTTGAATATTTTAAAGCTGAAGGAATCTGAGAAAAAGGCAGAAACAAGAATGTCACTCTGACCTTCCCCTCACCCTTCTTCCCTGAAGTATGTCATGAGAGCCTCATGTGAGAGGCGCCCTCCCTATACCCAGAGGAAAGGAGCATCCTTATCTATAAAGACAAAGGGAGTTGAAAAGAATTTGAACAAACAGGCCCTGCTAAGTTCTCCCAGTTTACTACACTTACCTCATACTCTTTGATCTATTATATTTCTCCACAACTGTCCACTCTTCATCAAACCTAGCATAAAAATCCTCAGGTCTTTTTTTTTTGGGTTTTCATTTTCTGATGAAGGCTTCTGTGTTATGTAAAACTTCTTTTGTTTTTGTTTTTTGGCCACACCACATGGCTTGCAGGAGCTTAGTTCCTTGACCAGGGATTGAACCCGTGCCCCCTGCAGTGGTAACTTGGAGTCCTAACCACTGGACCCCAAGGGAACTCCCTAAAACTTATATTAAATAAATAAATTTGTATGCTTCTCTCCTCTTAATCTGTCTTTGTCAGGTTAACTAACAGGCCCAACCAGGGACCCTAAGAGGGTCAAGGAAAACTTTTCTCTCTCCTCCACCAGTGAGGGTTTAGGCCTTTGCTGATGGATCTGTGATTGGTGTGGGGAATGCTTTGCATTCTGCCACATGTTCTAGTGGAGGCCAGCAGCTCTCAAGTGCCTGCTTCAGTTGCTCTTTAGTGGGTGCAGCCTGGCACATATGCACCACCTCCATGACCCCCAGGGAGAAGTATGATCATAATAGGGAACTTTTGAGCTGTCTATTTCCCTATTTCTCTTTGTTAAACTTCTGGCTGATTTGCTGTTTTATCTTTTGGTACTTATTTCATGAGACTATTAGTCTTCTCTTAATTGTCTGATAGTAAGATCGTTATTGTTTTGGACTACACCTTAAAACATGATTTCCTCCTGTAGGAGAGAAAAACATTTTCCTTCTACCATTCTAAGTTCTTGGCTGGGGTTTCCACCACAAAAGACAGATTTACAAGAGAAAAACAAACAAAGGTTTATTAACATACATACCTCATGTATACATAGGAGATGGCCAGGGAAAAATGAGCAACTCTCAGAGATGGCTTAGAACTCAGGCTTAAATAGCATATTTGACTAAAGACCAAAGAAAGGAAGGTGTAGGTGCTGTTATGGGGAGGTGACCAGGAAAAGTACAATAGACTAGGATAAGGTTTGGTATGCAGATTTAAGTCAGAGCCTTCTCCACTGATAAGAATTTCTTATGATTTAGTCATCTTTCTCTTCCGGATCCAAAGAGGGAGACACTCTTACAAATGGAGATTTCCTCTGTAAACATAAATGTCCCTTACAAAAGGGTTACTTCTACTCTGTTTTCAGAGCTTGTCCTATGTCTGCTGTTCTCAAAATAATCCTTATGCCAAAGAGGCATATTTTAGGGTGGCATATTCTGGTTTCCTAAGTCATATTTTGGGGTGGCATTTTCTGGTCTCCTATACTTCACACTCTTCCAAATAAAATCAGCTCCTCAGGGACTTCCCTGGTGGTCCAGTGGTTAAGAATCTGCCTTCCAATTCAGGGGACACAGGTTTGATCCCTGGTCGGGGAACTAAGATCCCACATGCTGCAAGGCAACTAAGCCCGTGTGCTCTAGAGCCCATGTGCCACAACTACTGAGCCATGATTTGGTGAGGCAAGTAGATATGGATATTACTTCCCATTTTACATAAGAGAGGGTTGGTCCCACCAAAGTTAATATCAGGGAGTTTTCTAGGGTCATATAGCACAGGATCCCCAAAGTAAGAACAGATCTGAGGTCCTTCAGCCCCTTGCCTAATGTCTAGTTTCTTCCAAAGGTTCTACAATTAGGAAATATCCTCCCCCAAAGAGCAATCTGTAGCTCAGGTTAGAACAGAATTTGGTGTGCTGAGAATTTTCAATCACTTGAGATGGGGCAAGAGATATTCAGTTGTTCACTGAACTCTGCAGGTAATTTGCAGACATTTTCTTTCAGGATCCTCCTCCACAAAATCAATGGCTAAAATGTACAAATAGGGCTTCTCTCTAATCCTTAAATTTTTAATTGCTGGCAGTAATTCCAGCTCCACTGCCCAGCAGTATGGATTCCCACTTTCTGGGCTGAGTTGCTTTGATGAGCCTATGTTAACAGATTGTCACCCAAAGTCCACAGTTTACCTTAGGGTTCACTTTTGGTATTGTGCATTCTACGGGTTTGGACAAACATATAATTACATGTATTCACCATTATAGGATCAAACAGAGTAATCTCAGCAGTGGTAATTTTTACCTTGTCTTCTTAGGGGCAGGGTTAGCTCCAGTCCTGAAAGATTGATTTGAAAACCTCAAAGATGATTAAAAATACTTTAAAAATCCCTGAAGGTTGGAGAGGGCCTATTAATGCTACTCATCATCATTGGTTATATGACAACCCCTCTAACTAGGAAGCATTTGCAGTGGTTCAAACTGTTCTCTTGAAATCTCCGTAGCAGGTTGGTCAACATTATTCTTTCACCAGAGAGGTCTGGAAGGGAATGCCATATACGGCCTCGCAAGTTGTGAACTGTACAACTCCAGGGGGTGCTATTCACATAGACTATGGCTTAATCCCATTCCTTGGAATTGTGTAATGTGGAAACCTTGATTCCGGGAAGGGTCTAGAAAAATCTGTTTAGAAGGTTTTAGCTCAGTGTTTAACCAGAATGTGCTAAAATCAGATTCTTGTTAGTCATTTTCAGATTCCACTATGTCCAAAGAGTGTGAAAAGCTCTACTACAAATTATTTCCTTTAGATAAGAATTCCTAATCGTCTTCCTGTGGAACTTCTTTCTTTATCAATAGTCTTTCTGACATAGAGGGATGGAAAGACTGACTCGATGTTTAGAACTTCAAACATGGTGCCCCCAGATGAAAGATGCCCTTGAGTGGGGGGCTCTTAAACTTCAAATAATTCTGTCGTGCGTGGCCACCTATTCCTCCTTCCAGGATTCTCCTTCTCACAGGTTGACCTACGGTGAAAAGGATAAGGTTTTTGATTTTCAGTTATGAATATGCCCAAGGGTGTATGGGTATGATCCATTTTCATGATTCTTCTATTTCTCACTGCCATCAGTAGCTGAGAGTTGATGACATTGAAGTTGTTATGCTACCAAATTGAAGGCCAATGACACTCATTGTGTCATTAATCAAATTTCACTCATTTAACTGATTATACAAAATGCAAATGTGGAAAAGCGCTTTTTAATTTTTTTCTTATTTATACCTGCCAGTAAAGAGTCTTAATTAAGCCTTCAAGAGAAAACATTCTATAAGATGGGCTTTTCCTTCATCCTGAATAGTCACTATGTTAAATGTCCTTTTCACTCCAAAGTTAGGAAAGGATGGCTGCCAACCTTTCACTTCAGTCTTGTCTACATAATCTCCATTTTTTAAGATCATTGCCATTGCATTTTCTGTGCTTTATACATTGCCATAGTGTAACTTTAGCTAGATTAGGACTACATAGACTAATAAAAGTGGTGGCTTTTATTTTTCTCCTTCAAGAAATCATCATAAAAAAATAATAGTCCCATCTAACTTGCAAAAAGGGCAACGGGCTTGATTTATGTTACTTGAAGAACTGACAAGAACTTCAGAAAACCTCAGTCATGCATTTCAGTAAATAAGTTTGGTCCCCTAGCATTTTGTTTATTTTTTGTACTTCATTTTAAAAAATCCCTGCTAATTCCTGGAAATATGGGATCCTCCTCATGCTTTCACTGCTTTTTTTTTTTTTAACAACTTTATTGGAGTATAATTGCTTTACAATGTTGTGCTAGTTTCTGCTGTATAAAAAAGTGAATCAGCTATATGTATACATATATCCCCATATCCCCTCCCTCTTGCATCTCCCTCCCTCCCACCCTCCCTATCCCACCCCTCTAGGTGGTCACAAAGCACCGAGCTGATCTCCCTGTGCTATGCGGCTGCTTCCCACTAGCTATCTATTTTACGTTTGGTAGTGTATATATGTCCATTCCACTCTCTCACTTTGTCCCAGCTTACCCTTCCCCCTCCCCGTGTCCTCAAGTCCATTTGAAGTCACCCCCCACCCATATTGCTGGATCTCCTCTTCTTCCTGTTCTACTCACCTTGCTAATTTCTAAGATCCCAGAGCTTCCAATGCAGGGCCAGGGAGTGCACAGGAGACCACTGAGGGTCAGACCAATTAGCATACAATGTCCTTTAGAGGGGGCGTGTGGACAGCTGTGCTGGACGCTCGGCCATCTTCTGCCTTCACAAAATCTCTTTATGTGCACAAAGACTGGCAAGTGCAGTATGTAAATGACCATACAAGTTGCCATTTCTTTCCTTTTCTTAAAGACACATCCTGAAACACTTATGAAATCAAAAGGGGGAATATACATGCTTTTGTTTAACCCCCTTTTTTTTTTTTCGCGGTACGCGGGCCTCTCACTGCTGTGGCCTCTCCCGTTGCGGAGCACAGGCTCCGGACGCGCAGGCTCAGCGGCCATGGCTCATGGGCCCAGCCGCTCCGCGGCATGTGGGATCTTCCCGGACCGGGGCATGAACCCGTGTCCCCTGCATCGGCAGGCGGACTCTCAACCACTGCGCCACCAGGGAAGCCCTGTTTTCCCTTTTAACAGCACTGATTGTCCTCTGCCCACCTCCACCAACTTTCTCACATTCCCAACATTATCATCTAATCATCTTTCGAATATAAATGCTCACCTCGCCAAGGATCAAGAGGAGCCATAGAAGAGCAAAACAGAAGGGGAAGATGCCAAGAAAGACACTGACACCCTAAGGGAGAATTTTTTTTCCTTGGGAAAACTGACCTTCCAGAGAAAGCAAATTAAATTATCTTCCTTATCTTTGTGCTGTGACATCATTAACATGCACATTATGTACCAAGCCTCTTGCTTTGTATTCATAACCTTAAACCAAAATTAATCTGTTGTCACAGGGAGTTAGCACGTTTGTTAACATTGACTAACCAAAGCCTGAATTATTCAGGAAAAGTTTTGGATTCAGACAACAACAGGGAGAATTATGTAGTGGCCATGGAACATTCTCCTGCTTGTAGAGGAATAACACTCCCATCCTCTATTTCTGGGAACTTCTGCTCTGCTGTCTGAAGTGAGGTTTGAGTGCCCAGAGAGAAGAGAATCCTCAATTAATATGGAGCAGATCTTCAATGCATTCATTTAGTTAGTGAGCATTTATTAAGCACTGATTTAGAGTCCAGACCCTTACCATACATTTTTCCATTCGTACAGTTGTTGAGAACATATGACTTGTGAGTATCTGCTGGAGAGTCAGTCATTTATGAAAAGTTCATGGTCACTGCCTTTGAAAAGCTTTTAGTCCTGCTCGGAGAAAACAAATCAACAGCCATGTGTGAGATACAGTGTGACTGCACAGGGTGCTATAGGAGTATAGAGAGAGTCTCAAATAAGGGCAAATAAGGATGGTGATAAGGTGGTGTCTAAGCTGAACCCATGAGGACTGCATACAACAGGTAGGGGTTAATTAGCCTGTGAAGGAGGGCAGTTCCATTCCAGGTTGGGGGAGCAGCAGGAAAAAGGCCTGCAACTGTATTATGAGAGTAGAGGGCATTGGGAGGCAATGCAAAGCCATAGAAGAGTTGTAGGGAAGAGTGGATCTGAGCAGATTTGCATTTTAGAAAGCTGTCTCTGGCTTCAACGTGGAAAGTTGACTATGGAAAGGCAAGTCTGGAGGCAGAGAAACTTAGTGGTCTTCATGCCTATCTGTGAAGGTGGCGATGGCTGGTTGGAAGGTAATGGTGTGGAGGGTGGAGAGAAATTAACATTTTCAATGTGCATTTAGGAGGAGGAAGAGTCAACCCGATTGGCTGGATGATTAGATGTGGAGGAGGGGCAGATGTGGGAAAGACAGAAGTTAATGCAGAGCTTCTGCCCTCCAGGAGCTTACAGAATGCTCAAAAGACACAACCTGTAAATGTAAACCTTGGACATGTCAGACACTTTAGCATAGTAGAAAGAGTCTGGGCTTTGAAATCAGGCAAACTTGCATTGACTTCCTGTCATATCATTGATTAGGCACGTGAGAGACATGGATCACTTGAACACATTGCATCTCAGTCTTTTACTGCCTTACAGGTGGTTATGAGCTTTTGTGTGTGGCATCTAAGAGATGTTCTATAAATATTAGTAAATATTTCTATAAAATAAGAATCATTATACCTATAACACTAGGCAAATAATACCAGTCATTATTAAGTAAAACTGTTAAAAAACAAATATGGGTTAATGTATATAATTTGGAGGGTCAAATATATATTGAAGGATTTTTTGCTCTTAAAAGGTTCTGAGGAAGAGAAAACTCCTATTGTGTAATTAGGAAACCAAATAGAAATCTGTGTCCTGTTTCTGAGTATCTCTGGTCAAGGGGTACCTTGGATCAACATTTTATCCCAATGATGGTCAGGAAGTTCTTCCACATATCTGACTGCAATCCCTCTTGCTTTATTTCTTAGCCTGTTTGCTTTTGCCCAGTCCCCTTAGATTTCTTCTTGCTGCTTCAAGTGTAGTTATTCTCTTGTCAGGGAGTGGTTTAGCAATATTGTCTCAAACACTTTTGTGCTGGGACTTTAACTATATTGCTCTGATTTCCTAGCTCTGCCTAAAGAATATGTTAATTTATTTCCTGGAATTGGCGTTTTCTTCTCCATAGACCTTGCTCATTATTTTTCTATTTAGAGAAAATATTTACACATTTAAATTCTTTTTCACAATATTCCCTTCTCTGATGGAAATATTCTGGAATTAGATAGTGGCAAGTGTTGAACAACATGGTGAATATACTAAAAACCACTGAATTGTGCACTTCAAAATGGCAAGATTTCTGTTATGTGACTTATATTTCAATAAAATTTAAAAAATAAAAAGCTTTGGTTAAAAAAATATGTTCCCTTCTTCGATGTCTTTTTGGTGACCTAACTTGATTTTGTCTCCCGGATCAATGTATTTGACCTGTGTTTCCATGTAAAACATTGCCCAAGCCAGCATCCAGGGAAGCCATTCTAGATCCCTAATCTGTGGAAATGTTTATCCCTACTTTATAGCTGGAGACCTGAGGCAAAAAGAGGCACCTGATTGACTCAGAATCACCCAGCTGCCATACACCCACACAGAATTGATCAGACAGCACCAGCTGGCTGCTGCAGGCGAACTGAACTTCCAATGTCTGTCTTTAGAGTGTCCCCAACCTCCTTCTTCTTCAGGGGGACCTGCAGCCAGCCCTTGCCCTCTTCTATTTTTCCTTCCTCTGTTCAAGTTTGCCCCTGGAAAGGATCTGGTCTACTCTTGGCATGTATTTCAGATCAGGTACTATTGATCTCTGGAAGATTTTCATTTAAAACTTACCTGTATTTAGGAACTGGAAAGGATTGTTCCCTGTAGAGGAAAGCAGGCACTAAAAAGCTGGTGGGGCAGCTCAGGGAGGGAACGATCTGGGTCTTCCCCAGAGCTCTTCCAATGCTGCCACATCACTGCCATCTGGTCTACCTCTATCTAAAGCCAACAGTACAGCTGAATAATGACTCCGTTCTTCCGTTCAGCTATCAATGATATTGATTCTGAGGCTGTACCACTCAGTGTATGCAACACCCACAGTGCAGGAGGCCATGTGGTCAACAGACCCCAGTCTCTGACCCAGGCCTGCCCTCAGATTGCTGGCAGAACTTGGGTGGGTTATTTTGAGCCTCAGTATCCTGGTCTGCAGTCTGGCCACAGGAATCTCAATTTTATAGGATTCAATGGAAGCAAGTGTGGAGTTTCCAGCCTGCCCAGATTGCAGGGCCTTGTAAATTCCCTTTCCTCCCTGCTTTGTTGAAACCTCTGAGTATGGCCCATGTTCCCACTGAAGTTCCTGTCTTCAGTCTTAGTTCCTGAGGCATAAAGAAAGAAAAAGAAAGTGATCTTGGGAGGGCTGCAATTTGTAATGAGTCAGTGTGCCACATGGAATCTTAAATATGCTGCCTATAGTGGGTTGAATTGTGTTCCCCAAAATATGTCCAAGTCTTAATCCTTAGTACTTGTGAATGTGAACTTATATGAACATAGGGTCTTGGCAGAAGTAATTAAGTTGAGATCATCTTAGGTCCACCCTAAATCCAATGACTGATGTCTCTTATAAAAGAAAAAGGAAAGGGAAATTTGAGACACAGAGACACAGAAGAGAAAGCCTTGTGAACATAGAGGCAGAGACTGGAGTTATGTTGCTACAAGCCAAGGAATGTGTGGGATCACCCGAAGCTGGAAAAGGAAAGGAATGATTCTCCCCTCGAGCCTTCAGAGGGAGCATGGTCCTGATGACACCTTGATTTCAAATTTCTGGCCTCCAGAACTGTGAGAGAATAAATTTCTGTTGTTTTGTGTCACCAAACAACAATTTGTTAATTTGTTATAGCAGCCACAGGAAGATAATACACTGCCTGAAGGAAGGACAATCAATATGTACAGAGAAACTAGCATGTGTATTTGCTAGTGCATTCCCAACTGGGTGTGTCTAGAGCATCAGGAGAGGCAGGAAGCCTCCCAGCAGCCATCTGGTCTCTCTCCCCAGCTCCGGGCAGAGCTGGCATCTGCACATGGATGGTCCCATGCCACGCCCAGATTGCATGTGATGGAGTTACCGACTGTGATGCGTTATATGGGGGGCATCTATAGACCTCTTCACATGGAGGCAGGATAAACACATGGCTCTATAAATGTTCTCCCAGAAAGATCTGGCCTGAAGCACTATGGCAGGTGTGGTAATTACATCTCACCAGGAACACAAATTGTCAGTTACCACGCTGCTAAGCAGTAGCTGACAACTTTTTTCTTTCATCCAAAGATTTCTGGAAATTGCTTTTGATGAAATAGGATCAACATTAATTTCCTTTTAATGCATTGTATCTATCAATTGAAATGGAAGAAGAAAGCCATTATCAGCTTTCATAGATAGATAATAAATAGAGAGATATATGATTTTTCCCCAGGACTCACAGATGCAAATGGGAAGGAAAAGTTGAAATACTAAGTGTACATATTTTGAGGGCAAGATAAATAAGAACAAAGCCCTGCTGGCTCACATGGACAGCTCTGTATCTCTGCCTGCAGGACTCTGTGTTGTGTGTGTGTGCCAGAGGGAAGCTGAGGTGGCCACCTCTTCACAATCTCTGTCCTATAGACAGTTGCTTACCCCACTCCTCACCACTAGAGTAAATTCATTTGAAATACATAGCATCTAAAAGTGCTAAAATGTACAGTGGGCCCAAGTAGCAGTGATTCATCCCTATGAGGCCCTCAGCCAAAATCAACAAGGAGAGAGCTGGGCTGCTGTCAGTGTCACAGCAGCTCATTGTCTACATACCAAAGGCAATATCACAGATTTAGGGGTTGTTTGTATTCTCCTGTTTGCTGGAGGCCACTTTGGTACCTCAGCTCTGAGGTCTCCTTTGAAGGGAGAGGAATGTGTGCACGTTTTGATGGTGAATTCAACATCCTCTCTTCAGCTGAGCTAAAGGGCCTATTTTCCAAAATGACCCCATCTGACATTTAGATAACTCTGGATTCAGTCCATCCCTCTCAGAGGAGCTTACCGGTGGGACCTCTGTCTAAATGCTGGGAACAAGAGCAGAACAGCCAGCTGGTTTTCTCACAAAGGACTCTGAGTGGTACTCAGCCCACTCAAGCTCCTATCTGATACTTCTTAATGGAGCAAAGTCATGCTTGGTAATAAGCAGGAAGTAGATCTGTTATGCATTTTGCCATCATTAACCAATCCCTGGATGAGTTTCTAAAATCTTATTGAAGGGAAATACTTGGACAAGATTGGGGAGGTGGAACTCAGGTTTCTCTTTGAATTTCTACTTGGGTAGAATCAAAGAAACCTGAACGCCTTTAGCATTTTAACCTTGTCCATGAAATATGTGACAATCCAGTGTGCATGTGCACACAGGTGCTTATACTGGAGGGTACAGTGAGTGCTTGAGTACTTATACCTTATAGTTGCTGATGCAAGATGGTTTAAAGACTTGACATTTTTTCATCCATACATGTAATTTATTTGTTCAAATTGGACAAAGTATGAAAAAGGGCCAGAAAAATGATTGGAAGAGTGAGGTGAAGTTAAAAGAATTCAGTGTGTAGAGCTCAGGGAAACTGCTAAGGAGAGTTGGGAATGTGCCTCTGACTCAGGGCTGTAAATCCCAAGAGGAATCTGCAGGGCAGTAGAGGGCGCCACTAAGAAGGAAATGGGCAGAAAGGAGTTGAGGTGCATCTTAGTCAGCTCAGGCTGCCATAACAAAATACCAGAGACTGGATGGTTCAAACAATAGAAATTACTTTTCTTACAGTTCTGGAGGCTGGGAAGTCCAAGATCAAAGTGTCAGCAGGTTTGGTTTCTGATAAGAGCTCCTTTATGTGGCTTGCTGACTGCCACATTTTTGATGTGTGTTCACATGGCTGCTTCTTTGTGAGTGCACAGAGACAGGGAAGATGAGATCTCTGGTACCTCTTCTTATAAGGGCACTAACCCATCGGATCAGGACCCTGCCCTTATGACCTTATTTAACCTTAAATACCTTCTTGTAGGCCCTATCTTCAAATACAGTCACACTGGAGATTAGGGCTTCAACATCTGAATTTTGAAGGGGGGACGCAGTTCAGTCCATAGCAGAGTGAAAACTACAAGCAGTGGAATAGGCTCCCAGGAAAATAAAAGATCTAGTTCCACAATATGCTGGAGGGATGGGAAGGGCCTATTCTTGGCCTTTTGGAGATGTGAGGAAGGGCAGGGCAGACTAAAAGCTCTAGGTTGCTTGGAAACATCATTTGATGAATGCTTTGATCTGGTAATCTCTCTCTCTCTCCCTTCTAATGGATTACTAGTATATTCTTATTAGATGGACAGAACTAGGTTAGGAAGGAGGGAAGGAAGGAAAGAAAGGAGTATGGAAAGAAGGAATGAATGAAGGAAGGAAGGAAGGAAGGGAGAAATTAGAGCTAGTAGGACTAGCTAGTGGGGTTGCAGTTACAATCCCCTGGGGGAAAAACAGGGAATGAGATGCTGTATCTTCTCTTGATCATGCAAGAAGTTACTGGCAATTTGTTCTGGCCAGCAAAACTTCTGATATCATGACTCCAGGTGACTGTGTAATGACCAACCTAGGAACAGAAATAGAATCGATTTTTTCTGCCTGAAGAATTTTTTTTTCTGTCATTTGATTTAGAGGTCAAAGGCTATTCACCATGTCACTAAGAATTAGAAAACCTTGGGCTTCCCTGGTGGTGCAGTGGTTGAGAATCCATCTGCCAATGCAGGGGGCATGGGTTTGATCTCTGGTCTGGGAAGATCCCACATGCCGTGGAACAACTAAACCCGTGCGCTGTAACTACTGAGCCTGTGCTCTAGAGCCCATGAGCCACAACTACTGAGCCTGTGTGCCACAACTACTGAAGTCTGCGCGCCTAGAGCCTGTGTTCTACAACAAGAGAAGCCACCACAGTGAGAAGCCCGCGCACTGCAACGAAGAGTAGCCCCCGCTCGCCACAACTAGAGAAAGCCTGCGCACAGCAACGAAGACCCAACACAGCCAAAACTAAATAAATAAATGTATATATAAAAAAAGACAGTGTCATATTTTTTTTAAAAAAGGAGAAAACCTTTATGAAATATTGATTAAACTTTTGAATTGAATGTGTGATAGAGAGGAAAGCTGGGCTGATTAATTTATTTTTTATTGGTATGTGGGATCTTAGTTCCCCAACCAGGGATCAAACCCATGCTCCCTGCAGTGGAAGCATGGAGTCTTAACCACTGGACCACCAGGGAAGTCCCAAGCTGGGCTAATTTAAATTCCCTACTAGACCTGTCTTAATGAGGTAACATGAGATATAAAAATTATAGCAGCAAAGACTTCTGTGGAAGCCATCACACCCAATGCTGTGAGCTCACTGATTGTCATCTCCCTGGTGGCTGAATGGGAATCAGGCCAAAGGGAATGCAAAGAAATGCTCCTCTCTTACTCTGATTGTGTAGATCTCGTGGGCTTTTCAAAATGGCATGTGGGTCAGTGTTTACTGGATCCTGGACTACTGCATCCTCCTTCTGGCATCTTAAGGGAAACAATCCCCAGGCTTGGTAGAAGCCCTTGATCTTCTCACTTAGAAAAGTTAGAAGTCAATGAATATTCACATCCCCATCTCACTTTTCCCCTGATTTGCTAACCTGATCCTTGCCAAATTAGGCTGAAAAGAAAGCTGTGAGAATCTTGACCTTCCATTTTGAGACAAGTACCAACCTTTACATTAAAGGTTCTACAAATATTTGTGAATTTATCATGGGGACACAGAATTGGTGAGGTGATCCCCTTCACTCAGCATGTGTATATATATACTTATATATAAAGTTTACATCATTTATAATGATAGATAGATAGATAGATGATAGATCAGTTGCCATGATGGACAGAAGGAGGGGAAAAGACACAAACTCATCAGTCTGTGTCACATCATGGTAGAACACAAGGCTGGAATGTAGGTTCAACCCTTGTTGAAACCCAGCTGGTCTGACCTGGGGAAGGGCTTCCTCTCATTGTTTTAGGGTCTCCATCTGCTAATCCAGAGAATGAATTCGTCTTTACTAAAGACCCATCCAATCTTGTGATTCTATAATCATAAGTATGGTGATAAGATGCTCCTCTATACTTAGGCTGCCACCTGGAGAGTGAATTCTGCTTTCATTTCCCATTTTGGTGATGGAGAATTTGAAGTCAGGCAAGGTTATGAGAGGCCCAAAGCAATTAGCGATGGAATCTAATCTCCAATTCAAGGCTTTGGATCCTGGCTTCCTGCTGCATTAACTGCTGTTTACAGTGTCTGCTGGCATCATATTGGGCTATCCAAAATGCTCTTCTGAATGACACCATTGACTGGGCAGAAATGTTGCACTATTAAAATATTTTGTAGAGTCTTCTCAATGATATTTATACTCCTAGAGAGCAGAGATATTAGCAAGCATATAAGGCATATGTAGTATTGTTTTATTTAGTTCCTATTACCAAAAATTTTGAAGCAGTTTCACTAAAAACATAGGAATAACAATCTTAACACTCCAGGAGGAAAATTTGGGCAGAGAACTCTCTGAGAAGCACCCCCAAACTAATGGCTGGTGAAAATAAACTTCTCCTCTCTACTTTCTTGATTTGTATTAAGTTTTCTCTTTTCTAACCTTTTTCTTTTCTTTCCCATCTACCTGGTGTAAAGCAAATTGAGACAGGTTTATGAAACTTAAATTCAAAGACATCCTAATGGATACATCATTTAATTCTCATGGCAACTCATTAGGTACAAACTATTATTATACACGTTTTACACATGAAGAAACTAGGGGCACAAAGAGGTTGAGAAAATTGCCTAAAGTCACACAACTGATAAATATGTGGAGCTGGAACTTTGATCAAGAAAGTCTGAATCCAGGGACTGTACCATTAACTATTACAATATATGCTGGTAAATGTGAAGCCAGATTTTTTTTTTGGCTGCACTGCGCGGCTGGTGGGATCTTAGTTTCCCCCAGCCAGGGATTGAACCCACGCCCTCGGCAGTGAAAGCATGGAGTCCTAACCACTGGACTGCCAGGGAATTCCTGTGAAGCCAAATTTTAAACCATGTCTGTTTGACTTACACCTCACTGATCTTGACTACTAGGCTATGCTACGTGTGATAAAAATGATGATCATAATAATGACAATAACAGTAATTATTATAGTTGACATGTATTGAGCTTTTATAGTGGGCCAGTATTAGTCTAAATATTTTAATAAATTAACTCATTTAATCATCACAAAAACCCTCTGAGGTTGGTACTACTATCATCCCCAGTTAAAAAACTCATTTCTATTCATATTTATAAGCTGAGGAACAGAGAATTTATTTTTAAGAATTAAAAAAATTTTTACTTATTTATTTTTGGCTGCGTTGGGTCGTTGCTGCATGTGGGCTTTCTCTAGTTGCCATGAGTGGGGGCTGTTGTTGCGGTGCACGGGCTTCTCATTGCGGTGGCTTCTCTTGTGCAGAGCACGGCTCTAGGCGGTCGGGCTTCAGTAATTGTGGCACGTGGGCTCAGTAGTTGTGGTTCGTGGGCTCTAGAGCATAGGCTCAGTAGTTGTGGCGCATGGGCTTAGTTGCTCTGCAGCATGTGGGATCTTCCCGGACCAGGGCTTGAACCCGTGTCCCCTGCACTGGCAGGCAGATTCTTAACCACTGCACCACCAGGGAAGCCCAAGAATTTTTAATTAAGATACAATTCACATACTGTAAAACTTACCCTTTTAAAATGTAAAATTTAGTGATTTCTAGTCTATCCATTATGTTGCAAAACCATCATCAATACATAATTCTAGAACATTTTCATTGCCTACAAGAGAAAGTCTGTTTGCATTAGCAGTCACTCTCAATCCCCTCTGCCCCCCACCTCCTGGCAACCACTAATCTACTTTCTGTCTCTATAGATTTGTCCATTCTGGATATTTCATATAAAAGGAATCATACAATATGTGTCCTTTTGTGTCTGGAATAGAGAAAAACAGCTACCATTTATTGGTTGCCATGACTACCATGTCCTAAGCACTGTTATTTGGGACGTTTGTGTGCATTATCTCTAATTCTCCCAATAACCTTGTGTCAGAAACTATTATCTTCATTTTAATGAGGAGACTGAGTCACAGAGCTGTTCAGTAACGTGTATAAAGAGCAACAGCTCATAAACGGCAGAGATAAAATGCAAACCCAGGTCTATCTGTATCCAAATCCCATACCCTTTGTACTCCATCCCTCTGCTTCATGGCCACAAGAATGTGGGCTAGTAATGTGGTGGTCTTGAAGCCAGGGCAAAGGAGTCAAATTAGCCTGCTGGTGGTGGGAAGTACAGCCCCAAGTTCTCCTGGACTTTGTGCCTGGTAGTGGGGTGGGGGTAAGGGGTGCCCTCCCCCGTTCCTGAGCCTGTGCTCTAGATCTCAGTAAATTTGTCTGCTGAGGTCCTGCTTGACCTCTTCTCTCTGGAACTCCCTTGTGGCCCCAGCTGATGTGTAGGTTGAAGAGCTTTTAGGGTGGAATTTCTGTATTTCTTCATCTGGCTTTGGGTTACGCATGGAATCATGATGAAGCAAGTTAAGACTTCTACAGAGGGAAGGAAAAAAAATTGATGGAATCTCTTCAAGCATTCCCCAAAGTCTGCACCTTGGGCACATTTGCTTCTGAGATTCATTGAATGGGCACTAGCTCCCCTTGTGTGGATGGGCACCCAAGGCTGACAGCTTATATATGCCACCAGAGGAGGTTTGCCCAATGGTTTGGTGCACAGAGAGCCATTTATGCTGTTGACCTATACTGACATTTTCTCCCAATGTGAAGCTCTTTAGGGTGTGACCTGGAGGGATCTGGGGTAATGCACTTTAAAGAGAGAGGACTGGTTGATAAAGCTGAGATTTGCACTGTGCAGTGGTGATAATGATTCTTTGATGGCTTTGGAGGATTTCACATAAAAGAGAAAAATTTATCTCAAAGAGCAGACTCCAAGAATGTTAGAGATGGAAGCGACCCTAAGACTAAGTATTCAGCCCTTTTTTTTTTTGAGACAAATACATTTACCAAGTCTAAGAAAGAGGTCTGGCACAGAGCTGGAGTGTGTGAGGTATCTGTGCGTGCCAACGGGACAGCCCACAGGGGTCATGGTGCTCTGGCTGCTATACCCAGTGAAGCCTTAGCCCCAGTGATCCCTGAATTTCAGTGACACACAAATATATCAGATGGTGCTTGTACTGTAGACTCTTTTGGCCCTTCATGCTGCCACTTCACTGGCTCTCTTTTGTGAAAACATGCCCTCTGCAGGGTGGGCCCTTGTCACTTCCCAAAACACTGATGATAATGATGGCAATGACAATGACAATGACAACATCATCTCAGAAAACCTGGAGAGTGGTGGACATGACTTGTGCTCTAGTGATTTGCAAGGATGCCTTGGGGTATCAGACCCCCCAAGCTGCCACCTCAAAGCCACCCCTCTCCCTCTAAAGGACCACCGGGGCAGCCTTACGGTGGGGAGGAGAAAGTGCAGGTCCACAGAGCAGAACCAAAACACCCAACAGTACAATTAGCTCTCCCCATGGACCAGCCCCAAGAGCTCTTTTATTTATATACTGTACAAAAGCAGATGTTTATACTAATGCTTGTGGACAATGAAGAATTAAGTGGTGTTTTCCATGTTCTGTATAAGTAGACACAGAAATGGATACTGCTTTTCTAGAAATAGTGCCTTCCAAAAAAGTTTGTTTCAATGATTTGGAAAATGCAGGTCCAAACAGCTCATTTCTTCAGATTGATAAACTGACTTGCTGTTACTGCAGCTAAAGGCCTTTAAGAGTCACTGTTGGGTTCACAGAGGAAGTGAGAAGGTGGCAGGAAAGAGGGTGTCTGAAGGGAAACCTCTGTCTTTTTGACTTTGGGGATAGTGTGTCTCAGGCTCCCCCTTTTAACTTTTTACCTTGAGATAGTTTTAGACTTACAAAAAGGTTGTGAAAATAGTAGAATTTCTTAATGTCCTTCGCCTAGCTTCCCCTTATGTTAACATCTTATATAACCATAGAATATTTATCAAAAGTAAGGCAGTAAGGCTTCCCTGGTGGTGCAGTGGTTAAGAATCTGCCTGCCAATGCAGGGGACAGGGGTTCGAGCCCTGGTCCGGGAAGATCCCACATGCTGCAGAGCAACTAAGCCCGTGCGCCACAACTACTGAGCCCGTGCACCACAACTACTGAGCCCGTGTGCCACAACTACTGACGCCCACACACTTAGAGCCTGTGCTCTGCAACAAGAGAGGCCACTGCAATGAGAAGCCCGCACACCCAACGAAGAGTAGCCCCCGCTTGACGCAACTAAAGAATGCCCGCGTGCAGCAATGAAGACCCAACGCAACCAAAATAAATAAATAAATAAATAAATAAATTTATTAAAAAAAAAGTAAGGCAGTAATAAAAAAGAATGAAATGATGCCATTTGCGGCAACATGAATGGACCCAGAGATGAACATACTAAGTGAAATAAGTCAGAAAGAGAAAGACAAATATCATATGATATCACATATGTGGAATCTAAAATATGATAAAATGAAGTTATTTACAAAACATAAACAAGCTCACAGAAATAGAAAACAAACTTATGGTTACCAAAGGGGAAAGGTGCGGGGGAGGGATAAATTAGGAGTTTGGGATTAACATATACACACTACTGTATATAAGGTAGATTAACAACAGTACCTACTGTATAGCACAGGGAACCATATTCAATATCTTGTAACAAACTATAATGGAAAAGAATATGAAAAAGAATATATATAACTAAAAGTATATGTATATATATATATATGTAACTGAATCACTTTCCTGTACACCAGAAACTAACACAACATTGTAAATTAACTATACTTAAATTAAAAAAAATAAAATAACAAAGAGGAATTAAGGTTCCTCTCCTCAAAATCTTTATCTCTGCATCAACTATTAAGAGCATTTTTTATTTAAATTTATAATCATATAAAGGTTTTTAAAATGTCAAAAAAAAGTAAGGCATTAACCTTGATACAATACTATTAACCAAACTACAAAATTTCTTCTGAGTTCATCAGTTTTTCCACTGAAATCCTTTTTCTGTCCCAGGATCCAATCTGGGATTCCACATTGCATTTGTTGCCTTAGTAACGTCAGGTCTCCTTAGTCACCTCCTATCTGTGACAGTTCCTCAGACTTTGTCTGTCATGACCTTGACATTTTTGAAGAGTAGTGGTCACCTATCTTGTAGAATGTCCCCCAATTTGGTTTTTTCTGATGTTTTCTCATGATTAGAATAAAATAGAAATGTCTCATGATCAGTTAGAAATAAATTGAAGTTGGAGGGGGCCCTTTGGGGGCTAAACTTAAGAAAGGGAAATTACATTTCTCTGGCATCTTGCACCCTTCCTCAATGCTCTCTGTCCATCTCCAGTCCTCTTCTTTCTACCCTTAGTGGGGCCAAGATTTTCTAAGCACTTGCTGTGTCCAACCCAATCATGGAGGCATGGAGCACTGCAGAAGAAAGGTGCCTTTTAAATTTTTCATTTTTTTTTCACAAGTGTCCTCAAACTCTAGGAAGGAATTCCAATCTCCTACATTGAGACTACACGGAGGCAGTATAGTGCTCCTTTTGAAAAGATTTGAGCAGAGGCAGTTCCTCCTGCACCTGGAATTCATTACATTACTTATTGTGTGAAAAACAGTGATGCCCCATCAGCAAACTATTAAACTTGCAATGTGTGTACTATATTTTGGGGAAGCTTCCTGAAGTTGCCTCCTTAATTGGGTGATGTGATGTTTCATCTCAGAGGTTCTGATATTTCCTACTCTTGGTGGAGGGAGAAATAGCAACTCAGTGTTTTTGGAGTTTCAAGGGAGATGAGAAGTATTATGAAATCATCAACGTTGAAGCTCAGAACATGATCCTTCCAACTGATGCCACTGGCTAAGATTTATTATCTTTTTCTGAAAAAAGTTTGGGGATTTTTTTCATAGCTCTGTTGAGCATCAATGCTAGAAGAAGATGCTGTTCACAGTCCTGCCATTTTACACATGAGATCACTGAGACCAGAGAGGGAAAAACAACCAATTACTCAATCAATGAAATCTCTATCGCCCATTTTCTAGGTGCTCAGTTCTGTACTGGTTGGTATAAGGGCATATAAGTTTATAGAACATTGTTTCTATCCCTAAAAAGCTTAAAGATCCAGCATGGGAATGATTACTACTCCATTTAAAGTGACAGTGAAAAAGGCAGGATAGTGTGTTACGGTGTTGATGTCATAAGAATTAATAGACAACTGCAGTAAAAGCTTGAAAAGGCCTTAAAGGGGAGGATCTTTAAAACTGAGCTGGATCTTTAACAATTGATAGGATTGGGAGAGATTAAAAAACCAGACTGTGGAAGGCCCCAAAAGCCAGGCAGAAAAGGTTGGAGGATTTGGGGCACACGAGGGGAGTAGTGTTTATAGATGTTTAATCTGCCTGAGATGTGCAGTGGGAGTCATTGCCAGGTGAGTGTAACATTTATTATGGGCCTCCCAGAGGCAGTGCCAAAGCACTGTGGTCCACTGGTGAGACTAGGAATCAGGTAGGAAAGGAAAGCTGCTGTATGGAGCAAGTGAGAGAGAATTTTGGGAGTAAATGTATCTCTGAGTGTTTTGGGCCAGCCAAAACCCAAAAGAGGGAGAGTGGTGCACCTAATCCTAGATCATTTAGCTCTTCTGTAAAATCTTGGTGCCTCTGACACCAGGTGTCCCACTTTTGGGGCGGGTGTGTGCGGTCCTGAAGGCTCTGTGACTTGGGAGAACAAACCCTCTCTAAAAGAGCTCAGGCTGTAGACTTTGCTGATTAAAATCAGGGTCTCCAGAAAAGGGAATCTTCCTACACTACCGTTGGGAATGTAAATTGGTGCAGCCACTGTGGAAAACAGTATGGAGGTTCCCCAAAAAACTAAAAATAGAGTTGCCATATGATCCAGCAATCCCACTCCTGGGCATATATCCGGAATTGTCCAGAAATCCACTTTACTTTTTTGCATCTCAAATGTTTGCCACAAACCTTTGTTTTCATGGAGAACACAAGCTCGATAAAAATATAATTGCAAACTATAGGTAGCTTTAGAGAAAACCATAATAGTAACGATAATATGCACCATTTATTTAGTGTATATGCTATGACCAAGAGCTGAGCTGGATGCTCTACACATGATATGTCCATTTTCCCTAAAAATCACACAAGGTGAAAATTACTGAACACAATTTACAGGTGAGGAAACTGAGTTGCAGATGTGTGGCGCTACTATCCAGGTCCCACAGATAGCAGTGGTGATGGGATCTTAACTCGAATTTCTTGGGCTTCAAATGACTTGTTCTTTGCCCTATGCATAGATGTTTCTCATTTCCACTCACTAAGTGCTGGCCCTTCAAGTTGGTCTGGTTAAGAGGCTGTATTTATTTTTCAGAAGCTGTAGCCAGACCATGAAGCCTTCCTTGTGTTCCTTTTTCAGAGCTGGTTTTCAGAAATACACAAAGAAATCAGCCCTGCCCTTTCCAGCCATAGCCTGTTCAAGGATCAGTGGCATTTGATCTTTGGATTCCCTACCCTATGGACCAGCTGTGAATCTAAACATCATCCGAAGAGTTCCTATAATGAAAGTTCATACTCAAAAAACACCCTTTTGCCGCGGTTGTAAATATTTGGGATACTTATGCTTTGGGATTCAAAGGCAGTTTCAAAAACAAGTGTTCCAGAAATGGCTTCAGTACTGGTAACACCATTGAGATCCTAAGATGACTACTCTAAAAATGAACAAACCCATTTGGAAGTTGAAGTGCTGACAAGGTGACTAAAAACAAGATATGATCCCCTCCCCATCTCCTACTCCAACCAAGTTAGTACTCCATATCTGTAAAATGAGTGGAGGGTAAATTGGTGTGTGTGTGTGTGTGTCAGGTGGGTGTCCTCCAAGGTAATGAACAACAGGAGACTGAGATGTGGAATTATCCTGCTACCTGAGTTCCTTGCCCTAAACCTAGACCAAAGGTTTTTTTTTTTAGATTGATAAACAAGGACATTTGTTTCCATTTAAATTTCCTATGTTACAACCAACACTAATTTTCATGTTTATAGGACATTTATATTGTTTATGTCTTTTGCCCACTTTTTATTGGTGCATTGGTTCTTTTTTATTTCCTCTATAGACTTATGTCATAATGATGACAACCTTTTTCCATATTTGCTGCATGAAGGTTTTCTCAGTTTTCTTTCTGCCTTTCAATTGTCTTTATGGTGGTGTGGTGGATATTGTTATTTTCCACCTAAACTTGTTCTCCCCTTTTCCATAGTCTAGTATAGCTGGACATGTGGCTACCTAGCTAGGGACTACATGTACTACTCCTCCTGTAGTTAAATGGAGCCATATGACTAACTCCTTGCCAATGGAATGTGAGCAGAAGTGATGGTTGCCATTGTCTGACTAGGTCTTTAAGATAGTGGGAGTGCTTCCTTCCTACACTTCCCCATGCTTCCCAGCTGGAAATCTGGATGTTAGGCCAAAGGTTTTTTACCTTTATTTTTTGCCCTATGAACTCCCAGCTGCTGCTCTGGTTGATGTGGAAACGGGAGTGGGGGGAGGTCAAGCCCCACCCACACAGACTCTTGCTAGCTGTGGGCAAGTATTTGCCTAGCACAGATTATGTGTTTAGGAGGCAGCAGCTCCAAGAGGAGTTGAAAAACCAAAGTTCTGCTTGCACTGTAACCTCTAATATGCTATATGACCTGGAGCAAGTTATACTGTCTGGCACCAGTTTCTTCTTTAAAATGTCAGGGTTAGGCTAGATAAGCCTTAAAGCCTTGGTTCTAAAATTCCTTTGATCTCTTTATTGCATTAAACACAGAAGTACAGAAAAAGATGTGTCTTAGAGAAAGTAACATCATGCATAGCCCTGTTCCTGAAGAGGGGTGGAGAATCCGATTGAAAGGCAGGTTGGGACTACATTGTGAATGGCCTTGAAAGACAACTGAAAATGTTTGGACCTTACCTTATTGCCAAAGGGAATCACTGAAGGTTTCAGACTAGGGCAGTAGGGCTGAGGAAAGTTTTAGATAATAGAAAAATATATCCCCAGAAAGAAAGGGTAATAGGATAAGAACACTATGGAATGTATCAGGAAGGTCTTCTTGGCAGACTCTAAAATATTTCACCTGTACCTCTTCTGTTTTCATAGATGCATTTGTTTTGTTTTTAATAATGTAGCATTGATTATCACGATTTACAAGTTTTTATTTGAAAAAAAAAACTACCAAGGAGGAAGCTACTGTTTCCTCCTTACTACTCTTTTTTTGGGGGGTGGGGTGGGGATAAATGATATATTTTAAATGTCTTGTCAGAGAGAAAGAGCCATTTAGTATAAGGCTGCTGGCTTTGCTCTCCCTAGGGAAGTAGGGTCTCTAGAGTCAGAATGCTCCAGCTCCTTTATGGGAATCAATGATGTTTGAGGGATAAAATAAAGTGATCTGCTTGACATTTATTTAATTGGAATAAGTTTATTGATAGCTTCTAAAATAAAATCTGGCACCACTCCTTACCAAACTGTTCACTCTTCCTATGCCTCCATTTTCTCATCTGCAGGGTTGAGCTAATGAAAGTACCTACCTCACAGGGTTATGAGGATTCAATAATGTGATTTTTTAAAGTGGGACTTTTCATTGTTCAATAAATGTGGATGAGAGAAGAATAAATCCCAGATGAGTTAACAATGAACATATTTTCAAAGATACTGAATATATAAAGCATCTTTACTAACAGAGAAGAAAAAGTATAGAAAAGTGGGCTAAGGACACAGACAGTTAACCAAGTACAGTTATTATGTGGAGTACATAGCCCTTTAACTTGGAAGCGTCACTTCTAAGGAAATGGAGATGCAATGACGATGTACTCATAGGATTTAATTCTTAAATATTGAGTATACATGGTGGAGTTATGGATGAACTTTTTTTATTGATCTGGATCTTCGTATTCCTCTTCTCCTTCTAACAATAAATATGTATTACTTGTATAGCAGTTTTTCTTTTTTTCAGAGAAAAGTTGTCCTGGACAAAATGATGAAAATAAAGAAGTTTTGCTTCACTTTGTGAAACCTGTTTCCTTTTCCACACTACCTCTTCCCTCCTGCCAGCCCAATTCTCCACATGGTTTCAAAGATTCAGCCCTAACTCTTAGGCACACCTGGTTCCTAATCCAAGTCACACGCAATTTCACTATCCTTCAGCCATTGTGGTACTTCCAAACTTTACCAATTTCTTCTAGTACTCGTTGCTATTGGCTAAAAGGAGTGGATGTAGTTATGTGAGGCAATCTCCATTAGTCTATTGGTAAGTTAGAATGCAGTCTCTGCTGATGATGGAAAGGGGTTCAGCTGTTTCATCTTTACAGAGGAAAGGTGGCACTGTGCATTATGATTGATTCACATGTCCTGAGTAAGATGGAGCATTTCCAGGAGGCACAATGGGAAACCCCTGGCATTCCTGCCAGCAGCCTCTAATGGTTACTCCCTTGGAGGACATGGCAAGTCTATTACAGCAGTCTTTCCAGCTGAACCCTAGCACAGCCTCCAAATCCTGACCCAGGATTCCTGAGCACAGTGCTTTATTCTAGCTCCTCAGAGTATCATCTTAGCTTGTTAGAGATGCAAGTTCTCAAGCCCCACATCAAATTTACTGAATCAGAATCTGGGCTTCATGTTCGGGAAGTCTTGCAGAGTATACAGCTCTGGCAGAGAATTACCTAAATATAACCCAATCACCCATTGCATTGTTTCGTCAAGCATGGTTTGAAGTCAGTTTGTATTAAATCACCTAGGATGTTTATTACAAAAGCCGATTCCTAAGTTCCTCCTGAGAACTTAGGATGATGCCAGGAATCTGTGTTTTAAACAAGTGCCCCAGAGAATTCTTAAATGTAAACTGGGTGGTGCGGGGTGTTCAGATCTAACCTGGCTGGGCCTCTGGGCTTTCCTTCTAACACATGGGACAGGGTGGGGTGGGGTTGGGGTGTCCCTAGGTATCCATTGATAAAGGTCCTGGCCTCTCTGAGGACAGGTCAAGGCATAAATTATCCAGTGTGTGAATGTGGAAAACAAAGGCTGTAGAGTAATACACCATTTACTAGGTGAATGTAGCTTTGCTGAACCGTAACTGTAACATAATGATAATCACACCTGACGAAATATCATGGGGAGAGTTCCATTAAAAACTGTTTTTAAAACTTCTGGTGCACAGTAGGCACTCAAGCTTTCATGTCTATTGCTGTATACTATTATTTCCATTTATTCATCATTCTGAATATATGATCAATAATAAACAAATAGCTAATATTGAGTGTTAATTATATACCAAGTACTATGTGAAGCATTTTATATACATTATCTCATTTATTCTTCACAACAACCCTACTGGGGTGATACTATTATTCTCTTCATTTGACAGATAAAGGGAATTGAAACATGAGGATGGGCCAAATGTTCTGAGGGTCTTTAACCCTAGACACTGTCAAATATTCCAGGCACCAAGTGAGTTTGGTGAAGGAAAATGATGTATGAGACAAGGTCTTGGAATAAAATTTTTTTATAATTTTGAAGCATGCCACAAATAACTAAGAAGAAGAAGTATCCAGAAGTTCCAAGGGGTGTACAGAGCATGTCATAAACTTTCAAAGGAAGAAGAGGTCACTTTCAAGCTCAATGATCAGGGCAGACTTTATGAAGAAGGCACCTCTTAAATGTAGCCTTGTAAGGCTACAAGATTTAAGGGTCCTGGTAGGAAGAAATTGAATGTTACTACATGGAAAGTATAAAGATCTTAAACAGCATCTGGCACAGAGGAAATGTTCAGTAACTATCAGCTATTAAAATGTATCTATACTACTACTATCAGTATTATTAATACCATTACCCTTACGGAGGAGAGAGAGTAAGGGCTTCTACAGAAGCCACATGATGGGTACAAATCCACTAATTTCACCTCACCTAGAATTCATCTGTCTCTCAAAGAGGTTATTCTGAGAAACTTCATGAAAGACTACATTTTATATATGAGTTCCCTTCCTCAACAAGCCAGTCTGTTCACTGTCTGAAAAGACCATGAGAAGTGGGTGTGATGTGACTTTTTGTAAACTCATCCACATCTTGCTGCCTAGACCATGTAGATGACTACATGGAAGTAGTAGGTGACTACTTCCTTCAGACTATCCCCTGGGATTGAGGGTCACACCCACAGTCCAGAGGGTCACATCCCCCTGAACTGATCTGTGGAGATCTCATTGCTGGGAATTTCTTCTGTGTCCCTTGAAATCAGCCATAGAATGGGTCCCCATCTCTCAGAGGATAGACACGATCCACCCATCTTGTCCTGAAATGTTGGGGTCCACCTCACCTCAAGCCTCACTGGCACCCCAAATAATCCAGGACTTGCGGGTTTTGGAGCCGGGAAGCTCTCATTTCAAAGCCTGGAGCTCTCAAGTCCTGGTTGTATGACCTTGGGCAAGTCATCTGTCCTCTCTGAGTCTCAGTAAAATGCCCATCTTTGAGGGTATCTATGCATCTTAGTGACGTGTGCCAAGTGCCTGGCTCCTGGCCACTTTCCACAAGAATTTTCTGAGCACCTGCTATGTGCCCAAGTGCTGTTCTAGGTGATGGGGATACCACAGAGAACAAAACCAACAGAGTCCCAAATTTCATAGAGTAGGTCAGTATGTATATAGCACATCAAAGGGTAGCAAGTGCTACATAGAAAGATTAGGCCAGGTCAGGGGAAAAGGCATACTGCCGGGTGGAGGGATGTACTTAAGGTGGGCAGGGAAGGCCTCACTGATAGGTCATTTGAGCCGAGACAAGAGGGAAGTGATACTAGAGTGTCACACTCTGACCTCAGGGTTTTTATCCTGGATGCTTCCCCTGCCTGGGACACTCTGCCTCCAGAGAGCCCCATGGCTGAGTCCCTAACCTCCTTCAAGTTTCTCTGCTTCATACTTCCTTCCTGGTGAGGCCTTCTCAGACACTTCCTTTGGAAAATAGTTGCACACCACAGTCAGTCTCTGCCTCCTCACCCTATTTAATTTCTCTCCATAACACTGATCACCACCTGGTATATATTTATTATGTACTGGTTCAATAACTGTCTCTAAAAGAGAGGTTGGCAGACTATAGCCATTGGCCAAAACTGGCCCACTGTCTGTCTTTGTAGATAAAGTTTTATTGGAATACAGCCACAATTGTCCCTTTGCATATTGTCTGTGGCTGCTTTCCCACTACAACAGCAGAGTTGAGTAGTTGTGACAGAGACCATATGACCCTCTTAGCTTAAACTATTTGCTATCTGGCCCTTTACAGAAAAAATTGGCTGACCACTGTTCCAGCATATAAACCCTGTAGAAGCAGGAACTTTGTTTTATTTATAGCTGTCTTCCCAGGTTGTAGCACAGTGCTTGGCATATAGAAGACCCTCAATAAATATTAGGTTGCTGAGTGAATGAATGAATATAGGAGAAGTGTGATTGGAATAACTAGAAAACTAGGCCTGGCTTGAGTCAGATCTTGAATGCTGTGCTAAAAGGGCTTGGCTGTTCTCTGATGGTGGTGGAGGTGTCCTACAAGGAGGAGAGTGAGGGAATCTCTCCAGGTTCTGTCCATGAAGAGGTTAAACAGCTGTTTCTACCATGAGATTGCTATTATTCATGACAGCATAGATATTAGAGGTATCCTATGTAAAGTATGGGCATGTGGGCACCATTGACTGACATTTGGTACTATTATTCTAGGCAGAATAGAGGTTGTTTAAGGGCAGGACACCTCGGGTCACAAAGTATATGAATACTGCTTCCCCCACAGACTAGCTGTAGAGCCTGGAAAATTTAACGAACTTCTCTATACCTCAGTATTCCTCATCTTCAAAACAAAATATTAACAGATCCACCATCATTGGGTTGTTTGTGGATTTAATAGGTTGTAAAGCGTTTGGATCAGTTTCTGGTACGTAGGAAATTCTTCATGAATATTAGCTGATATTAGTGATTCTCCATTATTAACCACTCTCCACGATGCCCCCTCCCATGTGTGTATTATTATCACAGTGTATGATGTTGTATAGTAAAGAATTTAACCTCACCCCAAGAGAGGTCTGGCCTTTGCCCTTGGCTTCTGGAAGATAATATCTAGGCCTTGGAATGTCATGTGTGATAGGAATGTCTTTGTTCGATTGGGAGTCTTAATCCAAACAGATAGTAACTATGTGATTTAGAGTGGGGGCTCTGAGCCACACCAATAGTGTGATTTAGTGTGGGGGACTTGGTCCAGCCAGAAGATAACTATGTGATGTACAGTGGGGACTCTGAGCCACACCAAAAACATGATGAAGGGTGGGGGCTTTGGGTCATGCAGCTTGACCTCCTGAGGGCTGGAAACTGAGATCAGCCAAGTGGGCAGGCAACTAGGCCTACAAGATGGGGCCCCATTGGAGGCTCTTGACACCAAGGCTTGGGTGAGTACCCTGGTTGGCAAAATTCCATGCTATTGTCAGACATCAATGCCAGGAGAGTAACGCTGTCTTGATTCCATGAAAAGAGGACAACTGGAAGCTTTGCGTTTGATATCCTCCTGGATCCTGCCCTGTTCATCTCTTCCCTTAGCTGATTTTAATTTTAGTCTGTATCCTTTCCCTGTAATAAACTGTAACCATTAGTATAACAAGCTTTCAGTGAGTTCTGTGAGCCCTTCCAGCAAATGATTGAAACTGAGGGTGGTCTGGGAAACCCCCTGAAATTGCAATTGCTGTTAGTAGTGACAGTGGTCCTTTGTGGACTTTTCCCTCTAGCTTCGCAGTTGGCTATCTTTTTGCAAATGTGCAGAGTGGGGGCCTCCTTTTACCCCAGGCCTCTTTCCTACCTGCCGCTTGAGAGGTACTGTGTCCCCACATATCTTCCCCAGGAGACCTACACCCTCCTCGGCCTCTCTCTGTCTCTGAAACTGACAGAAGGGACAGGGCCACCACCTCATCTCAGAGGCACCATCTCATAGGGGCCACGGGACTGGACATTTCTGACAGAAATGGGGATCTGGGAGGGAGGACGATACATGTTTCCCTTCTTTCTTTTCTAGAACTATGTGATGAGTGCCCCTATCCTCATGCTGTGGCCTCACACTAGGGCCACAGAGGTGAACAGACAGGGCCTACCCTAAGGGGAGTGAGGTCCCTATCCCGAGGGGGAGAAAAACACATCAATACATAATAAGGACAACAATCATAATATTAAAAATTAGCAAAACAGTTTGTTCCTCCTATGTTTGTGCACACAGCTCTGTGCACATGTGCAAGTGTTTCTTTATGACACATTCTTAGAAGTGGAATTGCTGAGTCAAGGTAGTTTATTCACTCAACAGATGCCTAATGAACACGTATTTGGTATACCAAGCACTGTTCTAGGTGGTGGACAACTGTTATTCTCTTGGGCGTAAGGTCCCTGAGCTCTTAGCAGTTTTTTCTCCAGACTGTAGTAAGGACCCTGACCTGCTCAAGGGTGTCTGTTCAGAGTGTGCAGTGTCTAAACGGTTATGGGGTCTGTGTCTTGGGTATGTCATTTCTGAACGCTTGGGAGTTCGTGTTCCAGGAGGTGAAGTCTCTGGGCTATTGGGGGGATCATTTCTCCAGTGGATGAGGTCTCTGAGATTTGGGGGGGATCTTTTTCAGGGTATAAGATTTCTTTTTTCCCCAGCTTTATTGAGATATAATTGACATATAACATTGTGTAAGTTTAAGGTATATAACATGTTGATTTAATACATTTATATTTTGCAAAATGATTACCACCATAGTGTTGGCTAACACTTCCATCCCATTACATAGTTACCATTTCTTTTTTGTGGTGAGAACATTTAAGATCTACTCTCTTAGCAACTTTCAAGTTTATGATACAGTATTATTAACTATAATCACTATGGTGTATATTAGAGCTCCAGAAATCGTTCATCTTATAACTGGCAGTTTGTATCCTTTGACCAATCTCTCCCCACCACCCCCGCCCCTGGTAAACACCATTCTACTCTCTGTTTCTCTGAGTTTGGCTTTTTTAGATTCCACATATGTGATATCATAAAATATTTGTCTTGTCTTTCTCTGACTTATTTTACTTAGCATAATACCCTGAAGTTCCATCCAAGTTGTTGCAAATGGCGAGGTTTCCTCCTCTCTTATGGCTGAATTCTATCGATCTACCTATCTATCATCTATCTATCTATCTATCTATCTATCTATCTGTCATCTGTCTATCATCTATCACCTATCCATCTATGACATCTTCTTTATCCATTCATCCACTGATGGACACTTAGGTTGTTTCCATATTTTGGCTATTGTGAATAATTCAGTAATTGAACATGGGGGTGCAGATATCTCTTTGAGATCCTGCTTTCACTTACTTTGGATAAATGCCCAGATATGAGATTGCCAGATCATAGGGTAGTTTTATTTTGAATTTTTTGAGAAACCTCCATACTGTTTTCCACAGTAGCTGCACCAATTTACATTCCCATCAACAGTGCACAAGGGTTCCCTTTTCTCCACACCCTCACCAACACTTGTTATCTCTTGACTTTTTGATGATAGCCATTCTAACAGGTGTGAGGTGATATCTTTTTGTGGTTTTGATTTCTCAGCGTGTGAGGTTTCTAAACAGTTTTGGGGGTTTGTTTCTCAGTGTGTGAGGTCTCTGAGTTCCTCGAATGTCTTTGTCCCTGGTTGTAATGTTTCTGAGCTTTTTGGAGGACTGTATGCCAGGATGTGAGATCTCTGCATTCCTGGAGAGTCTGTGTCATGATGTATCTGAGCCATTGGCAGGTCTGTGTTCACATATGAGCTGTCTGTCTATTTGGGGGTCTATATCCTGGGTTTGGGGTCTCCTAGCTATTTAGTGTGGTCTGTGTGCAGGACTGGAGGTCTCTGGACTCTTTGTGGGTTCTGCATCCAGGATTTGTGGTCTCTGAACTCAGAGTGTGAGTTCTCTGAGATGTTTAGGGGTCTATGTCAACGTGTGAGATCTATTAGCTGGTTAGAGTCTTTGTTTTTGAGTGCCCTGGTTGGTTGACTTCCAGGGTATGAGATCTCTGGCCATTTGGGAGCATGTATGCTTGGTGTATGATCTGTGAGACAGTTTTTGGTATGTGTCTAGGATATGTCTGTCTGCAGGTCTCTGAGCTGTTTCGGTATCTATTTTCAGACTGTGAGGTCTCTGAGGTATTTGGGGAGTCTGTATCCAGAGTGTGATGTGTCTCAACACTTTGGGTATCTGTGTTCGATGGAGTGAGTCCCCGGAGCTATTTGGAGATCTCTGTTTATGAGCTGTGTGGGCATCTTTCTGCAGAGTATGAGATCTCTGAGCAGTTCAGGGGTCTGTGTCTAAAGTGTGAGTTGTCTGAGCAGTTTGAGGGTCCTCATCTCAGAATATGAGGTCTCTAAATTGATTGTAAAATGTTTAATGTTTGTCTGCTGTTTGGGGATTTGTGCTTAGGAGTGAGATCTCTGAACTCTTTGGTGGTCTGTGTTTCAAGGTATCAGTGTGAAGTATTTCAATATCTGTGTTCAGGGCGTAAAGTGTCTAAACTCTTTGAAGGTCTGTGCTCCAAGTTTGAATCTATGGTATTTGGAGTTCTGTATTCAAGGTGTGAAGTCTCTGAACTCATTAAGGGTTTGGGTTCCACAGTTTGAATCTGAAGTATTTCCAGTCTGTGTTTATGGTGTGAGGTCTCTGAAATCATTGAAGATGTTTGTCCCAAGGTTTGAGTCTATGTATCTGGGGTCTGGGTTCAGGATCTGAGATTTTAAACACTTGAATGATCTGTGTTCTAAGATCTAAGTTTGACGTAATGGGGGATCTTTGTTCAGGATGTGTGGTCTCTGAAATCTATGAGTGTCTATTTCTTGGGGTTTGAATATAGCATACTTGGGGGTCTCTTTTAGAGCGTGAGGTCTCTGAACTATCAGAGGGTTGGTGACGAGGTTTGAATTGGAGGTATTTGCAGTCTGTGTTCAGTCTGTGAAGTCTCTGAACTTTCAGAGGGCCTTTGTTCCAAGGTTTTAGTGTATGTTATTTGAGGCCTCTGTTTAGAGTGTGAGGTCCTTGAATTTTTGACGGGTTGAGTCTGAGGTGTTTGAGCATCTGTGTCTAGGGTGTGCAGTATTTGAATTTTTAGAGTGTGTTCCAAGTTTGGGTTGGAGGTATTTGGGGTTTGACTTCAGGGCGTGAGACCCTGGCTCTTTAAGGGTCTGTATTCCAAGTTTTCAGGGCCTGTATTCTGAAGTACTTAGAGGTCTGTGTTCAGAGTGCTAGGTCTCTGAACTCATTAATACAGATTCTGAACTTGGTCAGTATTCCAAGATTTCAGTTTGAGGTATTTTGGGATCTGTGATCAGGGTATGAGTTCTCTGAAATCTTTGACTTTGTGATCCAAGGTTTGAGTCTGAGGCATTTGAGCGTCTCTGTTCAGGATATAAAATCTCTGAACTCTTTGAGGATGTGTGTCCCAAATGTTTTGTCTAAGTTTCTGGAGGTTTGTGTTCAGAATGTGAGGTCTCTACACTCTCTGAGGGTCTGAGTATCAAGGTTTGAATTTGAGGTATTTGAGAGTCAATATTTAATGGTATGATGTCTCTGAAAACTTTTGAGGGTCTGTGTTTTAAGGTTTGAGTGTTGTATTTGGAGGTCCAGGTGTGAGGTTTCTGAACTTTTAAGGGGTTACCAAGGTTTTATGAGTCAGTTATTTAGTGGCATTTTTAAGGGTGTGAGGTGTCTGAATTTGTAGGTTTCTGTACCTCAATATTTGGGTCTGAGGTGTTTGGGGGTCTGTAGTCAGGGTGTGAGATCTCTGAACTTTTAGAGGGTCCTTGTACCAAGTTTTTACTGTGAGTTATTTGGGTTCTGTGTTCAGGAGTGGACTCTGTCCTATTTGAGGGTCTTTGTTTCAATTTTTGAGTCTGAATTGTTTGGGAGTCCTGTTCAGGGTGTGTTGTGCTTGAACCCATTGAGCTCTGTGTCCAAAAGCCTTAATTGGAAGTATTTGGGTCTAATGTTCAGGGTGAGATGTCTCTGAACTTTTAGAATCTTTGTTCCAAAATTTTTAATGTGAATTACTTCAAGTTTGAGGTCAGTGATTTTTTTTTTAGAGGGTCTCTGTCCCAAGTTTGGGTTGGTGGTATTTGTGGTTTTAGGGTGTGATGTCTCTGAATTCACTGAGAGTCTGTTCTACAAGGTGTGAGTCTAAGGAAATTGGTGGGGGGGGGTCAGTGTTCTGGTCATGAGGCCTCTCAAATTTATGAGGGTCTGACTTTTAATATTTGAGTTTGAGGTGTTTGGGGATCTATATTCAGGATGTATGGCCTCTGAATTATTGAGGGTCTGTGCCCCAGGGGCTAAGTTTGTAGTATTTGGCAGTCTGTTTAGACTGTTAGTTCTCAGAACTCTTGGAGAACCTTGGTTTTAATGTTTGAGTCTGAGATATTTAGGAATTTGTGTTCAGGGTGTGTGGTCTCTGTATGCACTGAGGCCTGTGCCCCAAGGTTGAAGACGAGGAGGTTGGGGGTCAGTATTCAAGATGTCAGGTCTCTGGATTTTTACTGTGTCCTAGTGTTTGAGTCTGAGGTATTTGGGGGTCCATACTCAGAGTGCGAGGTCTCTGAAATCTTTGAGAATATGAGTTACAAGGTTTTAGTCTGAGGTATTTGGGGGACAGTGTTCAGGTAGTTTGGCTTCTCAAATCTTTGATGGTCTATATTGTAATGTTCGAGTGTGACATATGGGGGATCTGTATTCAGGGTGAGAGGTCTCTGAACTACTGGGGTTCTGTGCCCCACGATATGAGTCTGTAGTGTTTGGGATTTTTTTTTAAAGTGTTAGGTCTCTGAACTCTAGGGATCTGGGTTTTGTTACTTGAGTCTGAGGTTTGGAGATCAGTGTTCAGGGCATATGGTCCTTGACTCTTTGAGGATCTGCATCCTAAACTTTCAATCTCAGGTATTTGGGGGTTATTGTTCAGTATGTGAGGTCTCTGAACTTCTAATTTCTTTTTCTTAAGGTTTTAGCATGAGGTTATTGGGGTCAGTGTTCAGGGTTTGTGGTCCCTGAATTTTTAGAGGGTCTGTATACCAAAGTTTGAGTCTGTGATATTTGGGGTTCTGAGTTCAGGATGTAAGGTCTCTGAAATAATTGAGTCTACTTCTAAATTTTGAGTCTGAGGTAGCGTGGGGTCTCTAAGGTGTAATGACTGAAGTTTCAGGGTCTGTGTCACTAGTTTGAGCTGGAGGTATTAGGGGGTCTGAGTTCAGGGTGTGAGGTCTGTAAACTCTTTGTGGGTCTGTGTGCCAAGATTTCAGTCTGAGGTATTTGGGGATTTGTTTTTAAGGTGTGAGGTTCTGAAATCTTCGATGGTTTCTGTTCCACAGTTTGAGTCTAAAGTATTTGTGTTCTGTGTTCAGGGTGTGAGATTGCTGAGCTCATTGAGAGACTTTGTTCCAAAGTTTGGGCCTTAAGTATTTTGTGGTGTATGTTCAGGGTGTGACGTCTCTGAACTCTCTAAGGTCTATGTCACAACTCTGTATAAGTCAGAGGTATTTAGGGGTCTATTTTCAGTGTTTGATATCTCTGCATTCTCTGAGGCTCTTTGTCCCAAGGTATGAAGTGAGGTGATGAGGATCTATGTTTGGAGCCTGAGGTTTCTCAACTCCTTAAGCATGTCCCAGTGTTTGAGCCTGAGGGAGTCTGTTCATGGTGTGAGGTCTCTGAAGTCTGAAGTCTTTGAAGTCTGTGTTGTAAGGCTTGAATCTGAAGTACTTGTGAGTCTGTATTCAGGGTATGAGATCCCTCAGATTTTTGTGGGTCATGTTTTAATGTTTGAGTCTGAGGTATTTTCAGGCTTGTATTCAAGGTGTGAAGTGTCTGAACTCTTTGAGGGTCTGTACCAAAGGTTTCATGTGAAGTATTTGGGGGCCTATGTTCAGAGTTTGAGGTGTCTGAACTTTTAGATAGTCTAATCCCAATATTTGAGTCTGAGGTATGCAGGTCCATATTCAGGGTGTGAGGTCTCTGAATTCTTTGGTGGCTTGTGTCCCAGTAATTGAGTCTGAGATATTTGGGGGGCCTCTGTTCAGGGTTTGAGGTCTCTGATCTCTTTGAAGGTCTGAGTCCCAAGGTTTGTATCTGGAAGTCTCTGTTCCAATTTTTGAGTCTGAAGTACTTGGGGTCCATATTCAGGGTGTGTTTTGTTTGAGTTCATTGGGGTCTGTGTTCTAATGTTTGAGTCTGAGGTATGTGTGGGTCAATTTCAGGGTGTGAGGGTCTCTGAATTTTTATAAGACCTTTGCTCCAAAGTTTTAGCATGAATTATTTGGTGTCTGAATTCAAAGTGTGAAGTCTATGATATTTAGAGGGTCTCTTTTTCACTTTTTGGCTGGTGCTATTTGTGGGGTGTGTTCAGGGTATAAGTCTCTGCACTTACTGAGGGTTTATGTTTCAAGGTTTGAATCTGAGGTACTTGGGGGTCTGTGTACGGTTTGTGAGAGCTCCAGAATCTTTGAGGGTCTATATTTTAATATCTGAGTCCAATATATTTGGGAATTTGTATTCAGGGTATAAGGTCTATGAACTATTGAGGTTCTGTGTTCCATGGTATGTGTCTATAGCATTTGGGGGTCTTTTTCTGTGTGTCTCTGAATTCCGGAGGATCTGGGTTTAATGTTTGAGTCTGAAGTATCTGGGGATCTGTGTTCAGGGTGTGAAGTTTCTGAACTCTTTGAGAGTGTGTCCCAAGGTATGATTTTGATGTATTTGGGGTCTGTGTTCAGAATTTCAAGTCTGTGAACTTGTAGAGGGTCTGTATCCCAATATTTGAGTTGATATATTTGTGGGTCTGTGTTCAGGGTGTGAGTTCACTGAACTCTTTGGGGGTCTCAGTCCTAAGGTTTGAATCTGAGGTTTTTGTGTAATTGTATTCATGGGGTGAGTCCTCTGACCTTTTCGAGGGTCAGCACTCCAAGGTTGCATTTGAAGCATTTTGTTGTCTGTGCTCAACCAGATGTGAGTCCTCTGAGTTTTTGGAGGGCCTGTGTTTCAAGTTCTTAATATAAGTTACCTGGGGGTCTGTTTTCAGTGTGTAAAGTCTATGAAATTTTTGTTGTCTGTGTTCCAAGGTTTTAGATATTTTGGGCCTGTATTCAGGGTGCGAGGTCTCTGAGTTTATTAGTTGTCTGAGTCTCTTGACTGATTGTGGGTGAGCTCCCTGAGTTCCATGGGGGTCTTTCAGGCTGTATACAGTTCTGTGTGTAGGATGTAAGATCTATTTATTGTTTGGTGATCTGATTCCTAGGGTATGAGTGCTGTGGATTTCAGGGGGTTTGAGTTCAGGGTGTGGATTTTCTGAGTTCTTTTGGAGGGGTTCTGTGTAAAGGGCTCTAAACTATAAGGCTGCACTGTGAGCTTTCTACGTATTTGATGGTCTTTTTTCCAGTATGTGTTTTCTGTGGCTGTTTGGGGATCTGTGCCTCAGGATATGAGGTATCTGAACTTTTGGTGAGTCTGTTCAGTTGAGGTTTGTGCGGTTTTTGGAGGTTTGTTCCGAGGGTGTGAGGTCCCTGAGTTCTTTGGTGTTCTGCGTCTAGCACATGAGCTCTCTGAGCTGTTCAAATGTCTGTGTCCCAAGTGTGAGTTGTCACAGCAGCTTGGATGCTTGGATAGCTCTCTGAGGCCTTTGGGAATCTGTGTCCAGGATTTTAGGACTCTGACCTTTGAAAGGTCTTCACCTAGGCGCAGAGGTCAATGAACTCTTTGGGGATCTATTCTCCAGGTTGTGAGGTCTGTGGATACTTAGGGGTCTACGTCAAATGGCCTAACTCTAAGAGGGTATTTGTCCCAAATGTGAGGTTTCTGAGCTTTTTGGGTATGTATGACCTAAAGTGTGATGTTAGCAGGCTGCTCGAGGGTCTGTTCCAGGGTGTGAAGACTCTTTACTGTTTGGGACTTTCCATTCTGGGTGTAAAGTCTGTCAGCTGTCTAGGGGCCTGTGTCCAGTCCCGGGTGTGTGGTCTTTGTGTTATCTGTGGATCTGTGGCCACAATGTGAGGTCTATGGGGGTGTCCTTCCATAGTGTGAAGTCTCTAAGCTGCTTCAGGGTCTTTATCTCAAGGTAGGAGGTCTAGGACCTGTTTGGGGGTCTGAATGGAGGACATGAATTTGTCTTCAGCTCCTGATGGACAATATCTTCATGACAATCATCTCCTCACTGCTCTGTGACATCTCAGTTGCCTTAACCTCTCGGAGCCTACCTTCCTCATTTTTTACTCAGAGAAATCCACACTCCCCTTACAGTGACTGTTCTGAGGATTAAGTGTGACCAAGCTTTGTGAAGTCCCTGGCACACAGCCCAGGACCTCATTGGCTTTCATCAAAGAGGGTCCCTTAATTATGTTTCCCTCACTCTCACCTCTCTGTTGAAGAGATCAGCACCCATAGGTCTGTGGGAAAAGTTTTCCTCAGTGCAGGCAAAAGCTCTTCTTTGCCCTTCTGAAGGACATCTGTGTCTATCCAGCAGGTGGTTGCCCCTCTCCATCCTGTCTGGGCCCACATCCATCCATTCATCCATCTGGGAAAGAAGAGGCCCATGCCCTCTTCTGATCCTTCCTGTGGCCCAGTCAGGGTGGGAGTGGGAGTATCCAGTGGACTCAAGAACAGTCTGGGATGGTTCTGGGGCCTAAGCAGGGATTTATGTGAGGATTTTCATATTCTTGCAGCATGACCTGGGGTTCTTTTGTTTCATCAGGTTGATGTTAGGACTAAAATAATGACAATAATTTGGATAGGTAATAAACTCATACATACATTGGATAAAACACAAATGCACCTATATCCAGAGAAAACTATAATTCAAAAAGATATATGCACCCTATGTTCATAGCGGCACTATTCACAATAGCCAAGACATGGAAGCAACCTAAATCCATCCTTCCAACCTTCATCCATCAACAGATGAATGGATAAAGAAGATGTGGTATATATATATATACAATGGAATATTACTCAGCCATAAAAAAGAATGAAATAATGCCATTTGCAGCAACATGGATGGACCTAGAGATTATCATACTAAATGAAGTCAGAAAGAGACAAATACCATATGATATCACTTATATGTGGAATCTAAAATATGACACAAACTCATCTGTGAAACAGAAACAGACTCACAGACATAGAGAACAGACTGGTGGTTGCCAAGGGAGTGGGGAGAGATGGAGTGGGAGGTTGGGGTTAGCAGATGTAAGCTATTATATACAGAATGGATAAACAACAAGGTCCTACTGTACAGCACAGGGAACTATATTCAGTATCCTGTGATAAACCATAATGGAAAAGAATATGAAAAAGAATGTATACATGTGTATAACTGAATCACTTTGCTGTATGGCAGAAATTAACACAATATTGTAAATCAACTATACTTCAATAAAATAAAAAAAAACCCACAAATGCACCAAAAGACAGTACAATAAACTTCCTTTTCCTGACCAGTGTCAATGGTGACCAGTTTCTTGTCTCTCCTGAGGTGGTCTCTGCACACATTAGTGTGTGCATACATGTTACCATCCACTCCCACTCCACTTCGTCCCCAAGTGGAGACACACTGTCTGTCCTTTGGTGATTTCACTGAACAATGCACCTTGGAGACTGTTCCCCAACAGCCCGCATGTTAATCACTGCCCACGATCCCACCACACCGTGAGGATGAAAATACATCATTTGTTCCTCATCCCCCATGCCCGAACAAGCAGATTGTCCCATCTTCTGTGATAAGCAGAGCAGTCAGATTATTATCATTGTTGAGTTTCGGTCTGAGAGGGGAGTCTTTGAGCCCAGGATCTTGTGTGGAAAAGTGGCCATGTGAGGTGGTGAAAGCAGGCCCAACCCTGGTGCCTGGAGACTTCAAGATGATGGAATCATGTCAGAAAGGTGGGTTGGTGGGGGGGCGGGGGCTCTCTGCACTTGGCTGAATGCCAGACTGGTCAGGGAAGGGAGAGAAAACCTTCTGGGCTCTGAGGGAAGAGGGGCTTATGTTGGGCCCCTCAGAAGGTGGGATGAGGAAGGAGATCCTAGTAAACTAAACCTCCCCCATTCCTGTAGATGTTGTTTCTGACTTATAGAAATAGAGACCCCTGGACCTGGGACCTGTCCACACAAAGGTATGACCCTGAGTGACAAGACATTATTATTCTTGGAGGAGTGGGTGGGGACTCAGGTAAACTGAGATGCCCTCACCATGCAGCCCCCAGGAGCTGGCTCTGCAGGGAGGGTCACCCCTGTGAGGAAGTCTGTGCCTCAGAACATGCTGGTCAGGGAGGGTTTATGTGGGTGTCCACATCTGTCCATAACCCTGGCCACGCTTGCTTCCCCACCTGTCTGCCATAGCCTGTGCCAATCCCCAGGTCTCAAGTTCCACAGAGTGGTGATTCTCTGGGGTTTTTCCTACAGATCCCCAGCCCCCAAAGGCTTTAGTGGACCCAGTCCTGGCCTCTGGATCTCTTTATTCCCATCTCTAGAGCAGGCACAAGCCTCCTCACCCATGTCTGCCCTCCTTCCCCACTCAGGCTTAGGCCCTGGACTTCTAGATAAACCCTAATCTCAAGTGATGTGGTTCATGTTCTTGTTGGTAAAAGGGCCAGACAAGTCCTCCTCTAGTGGGCCATCCTGCAGAAATCTGACCTTCTTCGGCTGGCCCCAATGCACCTGGCTCTTACTCTAGGGCTGAGGGTAGAAGGAAGATGGGAAAATAAAACATACTTAAGGGGACAGCAAGGGATGATGTGGGGCATTGTATATCATTTGGGGCGATCATGAAGAGACTCTAGGATGAGGTGGTTTGAACAGAGGCCCCCAAAAGAGTAGGCAATGAGCCAAGTGCAGGGCTGTGTGGACTAGACACAGCACCCAGCCAGCGAAAAGGCTCTGAAACTTGACTGCCTTGGGGCAGGAACGCTGGGTTCCTCTTTTGGCCCCAGGCTTAAGTCCTATGCAAGGGGCTCTCAACCACATCCCAGGAAGTTCTGAGGCCAGGGAATGGAAACTTGGCCTTTGATTTTGACAAAATATTCAGGGTTTGGGACAATTCATTTCCAGGTACTGTGATAGCAAAATAGAAAGGGACAGTCCAGGGTGTGTGAGCATTGATGTGGACAGAGGACTCCGCTGAGTGATTGGGAAGGGAGCTGCAGATGGAGCGTTCCACTAGTGTAGTGTGGGGGGACACAGGGAGGAAACAATCCACTGGGGGGAGGGGCTGCATTGGACCTGTAAACTGTAGGTCAGGGAGGAGGGGAAATTAACACCATCCCTCATGGGGATGGGAATCTGACAACCCTGTCCTCCCAGCTTCCACCTGAGCAGACACCCACTCTCCAGCTTTGTGACCACTTACTCTGCGTCCCCCATCATGGATCTCAGTCCCCATCATCCCCTGCTTGTCCACTTTGAATTGGCCTTAAGATTGTGAGTCCCTGGAAAGACATTGGCTCTGGGATGAGTGGAACATGAATCATGATCCTTCCTGGGCTCTGACTGGTCCTAAAGAACATTCACATCCCAGTTCTGCCCAGTTGCAGGGGATTTCTGGAAAACCCCATACATCTAACCCCTTCCCTGGAGTGCTGTGCTTTTATTGGCTACTGATTTGGTTCAGGTGCCTTGGTTTCTGGGTCAGTTTTCAGGACTAAGGAGGTGAGGCTTCAGCACAGGAGTATGATGAAAGTTAGAACCCAACTTGGAGCATCTGTGATCTTCCTATAAATGACATTATCCCTGACTCTTCCCTGTACTCCTCTCCCTGCAGAGATCAGCTAGTTCAGTCAACTGTATCCCTGCTCTAATGATGGGGGCTGACCGTGTGAGCTCCTGCAGTGTCGTGTTCCCCATTCACCTCTAAAGTAAGTCAGAAGCCCAGCAGGCACCTCTGCCCCCAGTCAGTCATCCCTGAAGTGCATTCATGCATTCAACCATTCTCTTCTTTACTCAAAACTAAAATTGGATTTGTTTTTTTGGAGGAACTTCACAGAAGTCACTTCATTAAACAGGAATCCTGTCCTGGTGGGAGAAGCACGGCAGGTAGCCCAGGGTCCTTGATCCCAGAACACAGAGTCAAGAGAGCTGAGCTTGTAACACTTGAGTGGATGTGAGCGGAGGATATGAGAGTGTGAGGGGCAAGGGCAAGAGGAATGAGGAGGTAAGAGGGAGGGGGTAAGAAGCAATAAAGGCAGAAAGGAGAAGTCAAGGGATCTTAGAATAAAAGCTCAGACTCATTAATGCTTATTATGGGCCAGACATGTGTTTAGCAATGCATATCAAAAACCTAGAAGGAAATGAAGGGGATCAGGGTATGCCACCCCCTAATATGCTGCTTTGGTATGAGAATTATTTTGAGCTGAAGGAATCTGGGTTTCTGAAATCCCTTATCTGCTTCAAAGTAGAGCCTCTCTAAAGAACTCAAAAGAACTCAATTGTAATAAATACCCTCCTTGAGAGCAACTCTTATCTTCTCTTCTCCGAGAGAAGTCCACATCCAAACAGACATGTCACAAGACTATTATATCTCCCATCTATTCTCCTAAGGGCCCGTTTATCTTTCCAAAAAGTCATTTGCTTTTCCATAAGTGCCCTTTTCCCATCTCCCTTTCCCCTACTAAATTAGGTATACAGACTCCAAATTCTAACTGCCCCTTTGAGTACTCATCGCTGAGTGCTCCCAAGTGTTTTGGATGGAGGTGTTAATTACTTCTGTTTATTTTTTCTTTCTAATCTGTCTTTTGTCAATCTGATTTGCAGGGCTGCAGGTGAAGAACCTAAGAGGGTGGAGGGAAAAAGTTCTTCTTCCTCCACAGAAACTATACCATATATTATATGGTATTCTTGAGTGTGAAACTCTGGATAATTTTCCAATAATATTTTTTCCCAGTTTTACTACTTCCTTGCATTTTCTTAGTTTACATTAATCATCCGTTGTTCTGTTTACAATTTAAAAAACGATTTTTCTAAAGGCTCATTCTCCTAGTCCTCTAAATATTTCAGGGTAGCAAATTGTTTTGACATCTTTGTCAGGTTAGAAATCAGTGAGTGACCAGCGGTAGTATTAACAGAAAAAGAAAGATCTTAGATGCAATACTGACTGCTGGTGCGGGGAAGGATTGCAGAGGGGATAGAAGGTCAGCAAAAGCCTGTGAGTATTCTGGAAGATGCCAGGGCAATATAGGCAAAACACAGGTCCCTAAGGAGAGGCTGTGCACTGTCAAGGCAAGTGTCTTTATTAAGGCTTCCTAGACTTTTCCCCAGTTCAGGCTCCAGTGGCTCATTTGATTAGGCTGCAGTTCACATAAAGCAGTACTGCTTGTGAGCAATGCTAAGATCGTGGGTTTAAGCCTTACCCAGAGCACTTTTTACTTCCTGGGCAATGCTGAGGTTGTGATCACCTGGACCACTTTTCTTGATTTTTGGAAGGCTATAGATTGAGAAAGGAAAAATAGGAAATCAATATGTAGTGAAATAGACCCAACTCTTCCCCCCAACATCTGTCAAACCATAAGTAGAAAGTGAAATATGATACCAGTTGTTGTAGCAATGAGTTATCAATTACAGGATTCGATTTGATCACTCTAAAGAGAAACATGGAAGTGAATGCAAATGTGAGAAAACACATTATTAGGGGGAAAATAAACTAAAACAGGCTTAGAAGACTACTAGACTATTTTGGCAAAGGGAGAGAGAGTAATAGATGCTTTGGACCAAGTGGCCACAGTGGGCATGGAAAGAAGTGGGCACATTAGACAGGTATTTAGGAAGTGAAACGGACAGACCTCAGCAAGGATTTGAACTTGGGGTGAAGGAGAGGGAGGTGTAAAATGTTGAGACCGGGTTTCTGTGCTGGGTAATAAGATGGGTGATGGTACCTTTTGTTGATACGGAGAATACTACAAGAGAACTCTTTTGTAAAGAACTCCAAAATAGGAATTTTTCTCAAAGGGCTCATGGTCTAAATGGAAGTCGAAATGAAAAATTTCTCTCATGATCTATAGTTACATGTCCCTATGAGTTTGAGACCCTGTTCCTCTACATTCCTAAAATCCCCAATCTCACATAGCCCTGTAATGCCAGTATTGTTTTTAGTATGTGCCTCCCCTTTATAAATATGCACACAGGTAATACATGAATATGGCCTAGTACAGAAGCTTCAAATAATATCTAAGTATATGGACTGCATTAGGCCATTATCACCTACCCCATTCTCCCTCACCTCACAGGTGAAAACTGGGTCAGTTATGGTTATTTTATTCCAGACATTTTTCTCTGCACTCACATATCACACACGTACACACGTACACACAAAGTCCCACTCTGAGCATTACCCACTTGTACCCCATTAATAATGTGTCATGGAGAAATCCTTCTGGCCCGTACAGATCCATCCTCCTCATTCTGTTTTGCATGTCACTTGTGCTCCATGGTATAATATGAACCTCTGGCACTCCTTACCCTCAAAGTGCATTGGCTATTAATAGACATTTAACATTTTTACAGGTTGTTTTCTCCTTCTGTCTTGTGCACACAGCTCTGTGTGTGTGTGTGTGTGTGTGTGTGTGTGTGTGTATGAGGGTTTATTATACATTCTTAGAAGTAGGATTGCTTGGTCAAAGACTTCACCTTATTGAGCACCTACTGTGTGGCTAGGGATTGTTTTAGGAGTTGGGAAAACATCAGTGAACAAAACAAACAGACAAATATCCCTAAGGGTGGAGTGACCATTTTTTAATTTTGATGAATGCTGCCACATTGCTGTCTCTCACTGGTTCAGGTAAGTTAATGCCTGTTCACTGCTATCCTAAATACCACTCCTAGTTTGGGGTTTCTGCAGCAGACCAGAAATATTCAAGTAATTCAAAAGAAGGCAGGAAAGGGGAAGGGAACAGATAAACAAGCAAACAAAAACAAAACAAAAACCCAGAGGGGACAAACAGAACAACCTCTCTTCCTAGTAACCTGATAGCTCTAAATACAACCATGTCAATTATTACATTAAATGTTAAGGTATAAACAATTCAATTAAAACATAGAGAAACATAGAGTAGATAAAAAGCAGGGCCCTACTAAATGCTACACACAAGGGACATACTTTAAATATAAAGATACAGAGAGTTTAAAAGTAAATGAATGGAAAAAGTTATATTATGCACACCAAAAACAGAAGAAGGACGGAGTGGATATTATAAATCAGACAAAGTAAACTTGAAGATAGTATTACCACAGATAAAAGAGAAATGTCATAATGATGAGACAGTTCCTTAGAAAGATATAACAATTATAAATATGTATGCACCTAATCACAGAGCCTCAATATACATGAAGCAAAAATGGACAAAATCATAGGAAATTTTAATACTCTTCTTTAGTTGATGGAATGACTAGATCAAATTAAAAAACCATACACAGAAGGTTTGAACACCACTATCCACCATCTCGACGTAACTGACATCTATAGAACACTCCATCCAACAATTACAGAATATATACTTTTGTTTAGTGCACATTGTACATTTCACCACAACAGACCATAGACTGGACTCTAAAATGTATCTCAATAAATCTTAAAGGACCATGATCATACAGATTATATTCTATGATTACAGTCGAATTAGATTACAAATCAATTATAATGGAAACTCCAAATATATTGGAAACTCCCAAATATCTGGAAGTTACACACCATACTTTTATTTTTTTATTTTTTTTACATCTTTACTGGAGTATAATTGCTTTACAATGGTGTGTTAGTTTCTGCTTTATAACAAAGTGAATCAGTTATACATATACATATGTTCCCATATATCTTCCCTCTTGCATCTCCCTCCCTCCCACCCTCCCTATCCCACCCCTCTAGGTGGTCACACCATACTTTTAAATGATTCAAAGGTCAAAGATGAAATCACAAGGGAAATTAGAAAATATTTTCAGCCAAATGACAAAGTAGAACAGATCAAAATTCATGGGATTGACCTAAAGGAATGCTTAGAGGGTAATTTAGAGCTCTAAATGATATTAGGAAAGAAGTACATAAAACCAGTGACGTAAGATTTCCCCTTAAGAAGCTAGTAAAAGAAGAGCAAAGTTAATACCTGGTAAGTAGAAGGAAGGAAATAATAAAGAGCAGAAATCAACTTTACTGAAAATAGACAGTAGAGAAAACTAACAAAGCCAAAATTCCAATCTTGGAGAAGATAAACAAAATTGACAAACCTCTAGCTAGACTGAACAAGACGACTAGGGAGAGGAAACAAATCACTGATATCAGAAACATATATGGAGTTATCAACAGAGACCCTACAGACATTAAAAGGATAATAAGAAAACAGAATGAACAACTTTCAGCCAACAAATTTGACAATGTAGATAGGATGGGTGGAGGCAGAAGTCAAACTGTGATGCAGGCCCAATTATTGCCATGGCTGACTCCTTGGGGAGCTCTTGAATGGCCCATTAGAGTTATCCCAAGTTGGGTCTAGATGGTTGTGCCTTTATACCCCCACATTGATCAGTCATTAAATATGGGCCACCTGGGGAAAGAGTGTGACCTTGAGTGAAGCAGCTCTCTGCAGTTGAGACAATCCCTGAAGGGGCTGACAGCTGTCTGCCAACAGTAGCTGAGGGACTAAGCCCTTCACTGAAGCGGGATCTGGGTGATGCATAACAGTGTCCATCACAGTTCTGTTTAGGAACAGTTCTTTTCAAACCAGATCAACACTGTCAGTGACATGACAGAGTGGACTGAAATAAAGAGGATTAAAGGCATGATGACTTATTAGAATAATGGATGAAAAAATAACAGCATTAATATCTACCACCCACTGTGGGTCAGGTACCATGGTAGGAATCAAGGACACTGAGAGAAGATACAGTCCCTGTCCCTGCCCTCAGTGGGAGGAGGCACAGCAGATAGCATGAAATGAAGTCTCATATGAAATATGTGTTATGATAATGCCACCGGAGTGAAGATGGGTAAACAATTCAGTCTGTCTTTAGATAGAGGTGGGGTGTGTTTGTGTGTGAGTGGGATGGATTTCCAGAAAGGTTTTAGGTAACATTTTTAGCATCTATAAGATCAAGAAGGTTTTGTACAGGATGTGGCATTTGAGGTGTTCTTTAAACATAGCCCTGATTTTTTCTTTAATGTACTCAGAGTATAATTCGGTTTAGAAAAATATGATATACACAAGAGGTCTTCTTCTAAAACAACTGCTAATGGAAGATATATCTGTGCTACTATAAACAATATATTTTTCCCAGAAACACTTTTCCTGTCAATTATGTGCTGCATTTTAAAAACAACCATTATAATAGCTTTAGGACAAACACTTCTTTTTTTCTTGGAAGATATACTGGAAATCTATATCAAGCAAGTCTTATATAGGATATTTTAATTTACAGACACTATGTTAGAAATTGCTTATGATGTAAAAAAACTGAAGTTCCCTCTACCCCTTGGCTCTCAGTAGGAGATGGCTCTTCATTCAGTTACCTCAGATACAAATCTTGGGACAGAGTCCCAAAGAATTCAGAGACCTCATACCTGAACACAGACCCCCTCACATTCAACTTCGCATTCAAACCAACAAATACCAAAGACTCTATCTTAAAACACAAATATTCAATGAGTTTAGGGACCTCATACCTTGACATGAACTCCCAAACACCTCAGATTAGAAACTTAGAAGACAGAAACCCAAAGACACCTCACATGCTAAATTTAGACTCCAAAAGCCTCAGAACCAAACTTAGGACAAAAACCCTGAAAGAGTTCAGACAGCTCCCACGCTGAATTACCTCATTACACCCAATTACCTCATACCCAAACCTTGGAACACAGACTCTCAGAGACCACACATCCTGAATACAAACCCCAAATACCTCAGACTCAAACCTTGGGATACAGATCCTCTAAAAGTTCAGAGACTTCAGACTGAACAGAGTCTTTAAATATCTCAGACTCAAATCCTGGAAGGGGCTTTAAATGAGGTCAGAAACCTCATTTCCTAAAAACAGATCCCCAATTACCTCAGAATCAACTCTTGGAACATAGAATCTTAAAGAGCTCAGAGAACTCACATCCAATACAGACCCACCAAATCTCAGAATCAAACCTCAGAACACAGACCCTGAAAGAGTTCAGAGGCATTACCCACTAAAAACGGACCACCAAAGACCTCAGACTGAAACCTTAGGACAAACCCTCAAAGAGTTCAGGTACTACATGCCATTAACTCAGATCTCCAGTTACACGGAACTGAAACCTTGGGATGTGACAAAGGTGTTCAAAAAATTCAGAGATCTCACACTCTGAATAAAGACATCTAAATAGCTCAGAATCAAACCTTGAGACACAAACCCCCACACATTTCAGTGATCTCCCAACCTAAACACAGATTCCCAAATACCTCAGACTCAAACTTTGGAATACATACTCTCGAAGATTTCAGAGACCTCATATCCTGAATACAGACTCAACAAATACCTCAGACTCAAACCTGGAACACAGATCCTCTAAAAGTTCAGAGAGTAATACTCTGAACACAGTTCCTAAATATCTCAGATTTAAATCTTGGAAAGGGCCCTAAATGAGTTCAGAAACCTCACTCCCTGAAAACTCCCCACTCACCTCTGAATCAAACCTTGGAACACAGAACACGAAAGAATTCAGACTTTATACCCTGAAAACAAACCACCAAATACCTCAAACTCAAATCTTGGGAGAGAGTTTTGAAGATCTGAGAGGTCACACCCTGGAAAGAGATCCCCAGTTACCTAAACCTCAGACTCAAACTTTAGAACACAGACCCTCAACTCATAGACCTCACTCCCTGAACTAAACTCTCAATAACCTCACACTCATCCTTTGGAACACAGGCCCCCAAAGAGTTCAGAGAAATCATATCCCAAATACAGACTCTCAGTTACTTCAGACTCAAACACTGGGACACAGACATTATAGATTTCTGGGACTTCGTACCCCCCAAATATCTAAGATTCAAATGTTGAGACAATGACCATCTAAAAGTTTAGAGCTGTGTTCATGTGGAACACAGATTCCCAAATATCTCAGACTTTAACTTTATGAAACAGACCCCATCAAATTCCAAATGCTTCACTTTTTTTTTAATTCTTAGAACTTGCTTTATTTCAACTTAGTAAAATTATAGACCTCAATCATGACTTATTGTGCTTGCCATATAAAAATCTGCAAAGCATTTTTATATTTGGTTAATCTCTCCTGTCAGCTCTTGTCCAATATTCATATATGCCCTCCCTCTTATAATCTATTTTCAAGAAATATGAAAAGCTTCAAGAGTAAGAAAAGAATACATTTACAGTATTCTGTGATTCATCTCTTCTACAAAGGTATATTTTTTAAAAGACATCAAACTAAAGATGAGGCAGGTTTTGGTTGTCAAAAATGACTTAAGTTTTTTATATCATGTGTGAGTTAATCATTTCTGTTAGATATTAAATAATATTTCTTTAGATCTTGATAAATATATCCTATAAGGGCTTTGATTTTTATTAAATTAATTTTTATTGGAGAATAGCTGCTTTACAATGTTGTGTTAGCCCCAAATGCTTCACTTCTTGAACACTGTACCCAAATATCCCAGATTCACACCTTGGAACAGAGGCTGCAAGCATTCAGAGACCTTATACTCTGAACTCAGAAACAAATACATCCAACTCAAAGCTTGGGATACAGACCCTGAAACAATTACGAGAACTCACACCCTGAACACAAATCTCCATATACCACACACTCAAATCTTGGCACACAGACCCTCAAAGTACTCAGAGACCTTACACCTTTAGCCCAGACCAACAAATACCTCACGCTCCAACTTTGGAACACAGGCTGACAAGGAGTTCAGAGCCCATACACATTGAACACTGAATGCCAGACACCTGGGAATAGATCCTTGAAAAAAAGATCATCAATGACTTCAGAGACGATATGCACTGAACTCAGATTTCCCCCATTACGTCAGAGTCAAACCTTGGTCAAAGATCATCAAAGTGTTGAGAAACTTCTTCTAATCCTGAATGCATATACCAATACATCAGAATAAAACCTTGGGAAAAACACATTGAAAGAGTTCAGAGACTTCTCATCTGAACGTAGACCTCAAAAACCTTCAGGTTCAATCCTTAGAACATACAATGAATTAAAACGTCTCCCACTCCCTGAACACAGAACCTCAAATACCTCTGATTCAAAACTTGGAACAAAGACCTACAAAGAATTTAGAGACTTCACACCCTCAGCACAAACCCCCAAATGCCACACACTCAGATTTTAGAACACAGATCCTCAAAGAGTTCAGAGGTCTCACATTTCAAACACAGACCCTGAACACCTCAGACTCCAACCTTAGAACACAGACTCTACAGTGTTCTGCCATCTCACAACCTGAAAAACATCTCCAAATACCTCAGACACAATATTTGGAACTCAGGCCCTCAAAGAGTTCATAGACCTCATATCCAGAATGTGAATTTCCCAATACCTCAGACTCAAACTTTGTGACAAAACTCTTAAGGAGATCAGAAACCTAAAAACCCGAACATAGATCCCCTCAACTATCTGAGATTTAAACTTGGGTCATCAAACCTTAACGAGTTCAGAGACTTCACTGACTGAACACAGAACCCAAATACCTCACATTCGAACTTTAAACCACAGATCTAAAAGATTTATGAGTGCTTATACCTTGAACACAGACCCTGACACCAGAGACTCGAAAGATGGAACATAGATGCTCAAAGGGCTCAGAGACCTGACATCTTAAACACAGACCTGAAAATGCATCAATTTGAAATCTTAAGACACAGACCTCAAAGACTTCAAAAATGACTTTAAAGATGATCTCCAAATACCCCAGAGTCAATTCTAAGAAAAAGACCTTCAAGGAATCAGAGACCTCACACCTTGTACACACACCCTCAAAGATCTCGGACTCTGACCTTGCAACACAGACCCTAAATTGAGATCAGAGACCTCACATCCTAAAAACAGATCCCCAAATATATCAGTCAAATCAGAGACTTCCAAAGGGTTCAGGGACATCATAGTCTAAACACAGATTGTCAAATACCCCAGACTCAAATCTTGGAACACCGGTCTTTGAAAAATTCCAAAGCGTTCCCCAAACGTACATCCTAACATAGGTCTGCAAATACATGAGACCTCACACCCTAACATAGGTCTGCAAATACATCAAGCTCAGATTCTTAGGACATAGATCCTCAAAGAGGTCAAAGACCTCACACTCTGTAAAAAGACCCCTACATACCTCAGACTCAATCCTGCAAAAAAAAGAACTTCAAAGAGTCAGAGTCTCACTCTAACACATACCTCCAAATACCTCAGATGTTGTGACAGAGAGGCTTAAAGAGTTTAGAGCTCTTACATCCTGAATACAGATGCCCAAACAGTTCAGATTCAAAATTCGTATGGCAGGCCCTTAGTGATTTCAGAGACCTCACATCCTAAATACAGATTCCCTAAATACATTAATTAAAACTTTAATATACAGAACTTGAAAGAGCTCAGAAATCTCAGTCTAAACACAGACTCCCAAACTTCAGACTCAAATCTTGGGACACAGAACCTCAAAAAGATCAGGGTCTCACATCCTGAACTTAGATATCAAAACACTCATTAGCAAATTTAGGGTACAGACCCTCAAGGAGTTAGAGATCTCTCACTTCAAACACCTCAGACTAAAACCTTGAAAAATAAACCCTCGATGAGTTCATAGAGTACATACCCTTAACACAGAATCCAAAATACTTCAGACTCATACATTGATAGACAGATTCTTAATGAGATAAGGGACCTCACACCCTGAATTCAGAACCCTAAATGCATAAGATTCAGTCGTGGAACACAGATATGCAAAGATTTCAAAGACCTCACAATCTGGACACAGACCCTAAATAATTCACACCCAAACCTTGGGACACAGCCCTCTAAAATTTCAGACCTCATGTGCTGAACCCAGACCCCCAAATATCTTAGGCTCAACCCTTGGGAAATAGACTTTATAAAATTTCACATACCTCACAGCTTGAACAATGACAACCAATACCTCCAACTCAACACAGGCTCTATAAGATTTCAGAGACTTCCTAGCCTGAACACAAATCCCCAAATACCACTGACTCAACACTTAGAACACAGCCCATCAAAGAGTTCATAGACCTCACATTTTGCCTACACGCCCCCCCAAGAACTCACACTCAAACCTGAAACACATACACTCTAAAATTCAGAGATGTCACACCTGAACACATACTCCCCATTACCTCAGAAAATATAGAACTCAGATCCTCAAGGTGTTCAGAGACCTAACACTCTGCACAGTGACCCTGAAACACATCAGACTAAAATCTTGAAATACAGACAATGATTATAGAAACTGAATGCACTGAACACAGACCTCCCAATACCTGAGACTCAAACATGGAACACAGATCATCAATGTGTTTGAAGATCTCAAATCATGAACTCACACCCCTACATATCAGAATCAAACCCTGGGACAAACACCCTCAAAGAGGTCAGAGATCTCTCATCCTGACCACAAACCCCCAAATACTTCAGGTTCAAACCCTGGAGCATAGACAATAAGTTCACACACATCTCACTTCTTGCAAACAGACCTGCAAATATCTGATTCACATGCTGGAATACAGGCCCTCAAATAATTCAGAAACTTAACATCCTAAACACAAATCCCCAAATGCCACAAACTCAAATTTTGGCACATAGACACCCTAAGAGTTCAGAAAACTCACACCTTGAGCAAAGAGCCAAAAGACCTCAGAAGAAAACTTGGGACATAAACTCTCAAAAATTTCAAAGACCTCTCACCTTGAACACTGACTCAGACACCTCAGATTCCAACCTGGGAGTACAGACTCTGAAAGAGTTCTGTAACCACTCAATCTGTTCATACACCTCCAAACACCACACAACCAAAATTTGGAAGCCAATCCTCAAGTGTTCATAGTCCTCAGATCCAGAACACAACCTTCCAAACACTTCAGACTCAAATGTTGTGACACAAAGCCTGAAAGAATTCAGAAGACCTTGTAACTGAACACAGGCCACAAATAACTCAGATTCAAATTTTGGTCACAGTCCCTCACAAGTTAAGACACCTTACTCTTGCTCATCGAACCCATATACCTCATATTCAAATATGAAAGCACAGACCCTAAAGATTTGTGAATGCTTCCACCCTAAATACAAACCCAAATATCTCAAACTCAAACTTAGGAACACAGACTCTCAATAAGTTCAAAGACTTTACTCAGACCACAAATACCTCAGACTTAAATCTATGAAAAAAAAAAAGAACTTCAAAGAGTTCAGAGACCTTATGCTCTGAACCTGGACCCCAAAATACTTCAGATTCAAACCTTGGAGCATAGATACTTAATAAATTAACACTCCTCTCACTCCATGAATACAGTCCTGCAAATATCTCAGAGTCAAACCCTGAAACACAGGTCCTCAAATAAGTCAGAGGCTTCACACTATAAATATAAATTCCCAAACACCACAAACTCAAATGTTGGAACTTAGAACCCCAAAGAGTTTAGAGACCTCTGAAGCAAACTTAGGACAAAAGCCCTAAAAGAGTTCACAGACTTCGCACTCTGAACACTGACCCAAATACCTCAGATGCTAACCTTGGAACACAGAGCCTGAAAGAGTTCTGCACCCTGCAACTTGAATACACACATCAAAATATCTCAAGTGCAATATTTGGAATGCAGACCTTCTAGAGTTCATAGACCTCACAGCCAGAACAGGAATTACCAAACACCTCAGACTCCAGCCTTGTGACACAAATCTTCAAAGAATTCAGAGATCTCACACCCTAAACCTAGAACCTATATGCCTCATATTTAGATATTAAAACACAGACCCTAAAATATTTGTAAAAGCTTATTGTGAATACAGACCCCAAACACCTCAGACTCAAACCTTGAAACACATACTCTCAATGATTTCAGAGGCCAAAGCCCTAAACGAAGAACCACAAATACAACAAACTCAGAATTTTATGTCACAGACTCTCAAAGAGTTCAAGACCTCAAACTCTAAACACAGAACACGAAATACATCAGACTCAACCCTATGAAATAAAAGACCTTCAAAAAGTCAGTGATCTCACACTCTGAACACAGACCCCAAAACAACTTAACATTCGAACATTGGAGTACACTTAATTAGTTCAGAGTCCTCTCACTCCACGCTCAGAGACCCCGAAACACATGTGATTCTAAAGTTGGATCACAGGCCCTCAAAGATTTCAGAGATTTCACATCCTGAAAATAAATACCTAAAAACCACACACACAAATCTTGGAGCACTGATCCTCTAAAGTCTAGAGACTTCACGCTCTGAACTTAACGATACCAAAAGAAGCTTCAGAAGCAAACTTAGGAAACAAACCCTCAAAGAGGTCAGACACCTCTCCAACCTTGAAAAGAAACCCCAAATACCTCAGACTACAACCTTGGAACACATACCATGAGACTGTTCTGCATCATCACAACCTGAACACGTACCTCCAGATACTAGGGATTCAATTTGGAACCCAGACCTTCAGTGAATTCATAGACCTCATACCCAGTACATGACCTTACAAATACCTGAGTCTCCAACCTTGGGCCACAGACCTTCAGCGAATTCAGAGAACTTACTTCTTTCAAAAATAACCCACATATGTCATATAAACATTAAAACGCAGTCCCTCAAAGATTTGTGAATGCTTACACTCAGAACACAGATATAAAACACCTCAAACCTTGGAACACAGACCCTCAAAGATTTCACAAAACTAAAACTCTAAACACAGATGTGCAAATACATCAACTTCATTATCATAGGACATAGACTTCAAAGACCTTACATTCCAAATATAGTTGTGTGAATACTTCAGACTCAATACTATTAAAAAAAAATCTTCGAAGAGTCAGATACTTCATACCCTGAACATGTAGCACCAAACACCTAAGACCTTACCTGGCAGCACAGACCCTCAAAGAGTTCAGAAATCTCATACCCTGAATACAAACCCCAGAAGCCCAGATTCAAAATATATACCAAAGATCCTCAGTGATTTCAGAGCCCTCACACTCTAAACACAAATCCCTAAATATATCAATTAAAACTTTAAGACACAGACCCTCAAAGTTCAGAGACATCACATTCTAAACACAAAGTCCCAAATACCTCAGATTCAAACGTTGGATCACAGAATCTAAAAAAAAAAAAAAAAAAAATCAAAGACCTCATGCCCTGGAGTTATATACCAAATAACATAAGCAAACTTAGGACACAACCCCTCAAAGAGTTCAGAGACTTCACATCTTGAACAGTTGCTCTAAATGCCTTAGATAAAAACTTTGAAAAATAGACCCTCAGTGAGTTCAGAGACTTCTCATCCTAAACACTGACCCCGAAATATTTCATACTCAGACAATGGAAGACAAACCCTCAACGATATCACAGTCTTCTAACCCTGAATACAGAACCTCAAATCTCAGATTCGGCCTTGGAACACGTATAGAGAAAATATGAAAACACAGACACTAAAAGAGTTGTGAGGTTTACAACCTAAATACTGACTCCAAATACAAGAGACTCAAATTAGGAACATAGACCTTTAAAGGTTTCAGAGTACTCACACCCTGAACACAGACCTACAGATATACCAGACTTGACCCTTAGTACCCAGATCCTCATAGAATTCAAATAATTTACATTCTAAACCCAGAACCCAATACCTCAGACTCAATCCTGTGTAAAAAGTACTTCAACAAGTCAGAGGCTTCACATTCTGTACAAACACTGCAAAATATCTCAAACCCCAATCTCGAAAGACAGACCCTCAAAGATTTTGGTGCTCACCCATCCTGAATATAAACTTCCAAAAAGCTCAGATTCAAAATCTATACCAAAGACCTTCAATGATTTCAGAGCCCTCAAACGCTAGACACAGATCCCCACATACATCAGTTAAAACTTTAAGACACAGACCCTCAGTGAGTTCTGAGACATCACTTTCTAAATAGAGTTCCAAACACCTCAGACTTACACCTCAGGATACCGCACCTCAAAAAAGATCTCTGAACTCACACACCAAATAACATGGAAGCGATCTTAGGATACAAACCCTCAAAGGGTTCAGAGACCTCATACCCTGAACACTTTCCCCAAATACCTCAGACTGAAACTGTGAAAAATAGACCTTCAATGAGTTCAGAGACTTCTTACTCTGAACACTTAGTCCAAAATACTTCATACTCAAAAACAGGAGACAAACCCGCAGTGATAACACAGACTTCGCAACTTAAAATCAGAACCCCAAATCTCTCAGATTCAGCCGTGGAACATAGTGAATGATTTCACAGACCTCACATCTGAACAAAGACCATAAACATCTCCCACTCAAGCTCCAGAGACCTCACATTGTTTTTTTAAATACAGTTATTTATTTTTGGCTGCGTTGGGTCTTTGTTGCTGCACACCAGCTTTCTCTAGTTCTGGCGAGCGGGGCCTACTCTTTGTTGCGGTGTGTGGGCTTCTCATTGTGGTGGCTTCTCCTGTTGCAGAGCACAGGCTCTAGGTGCACGGGCTTCAGTAGTTGTGGCACACAGGCTCAGTAGTTGTCTCATGGGCTCTAGAGCACAGGTTCAGTAGTTGTGGCACATGGGCTTAGTTGCTCCACAGCATGTGAAATCTTCCTGGACCAGGGCTTGAACCTGTGTCCCCTGCACTGGCAGGCGGATTCTTAACCACTGCACCACCAGGGACGCCCAGAGACCTCACATTTTAAACTCAGACTTCCAATTATCTCAGGATTAACACTTGGGAAACAGACCCCATAAAATTCCAGACAGAGATGTCAGCTTGAGCACTGACACCTAATACCTCCTCCAACTCAAACGTTGGGGCATAGGCAATATAAGATTTCACAAATTTCATATCCCCAACACAAATCTCCTAATACCACAAACTCTACACTTGCAACAGAGACCATCAAAAGATCCAGACACTTCACACCCTGCTCATAGACTTCCAAACACTTCAGACTCAAAGCATGAAAACAGAGATGCTCAATGATTTCAGAGACCTAACGCACAAACCCAGATCCCCTGTAACATCAGACTGAAACCTAGGAAGGTAGATCATCAAAGTGTTTCAGAACCTCTAACTCTGAACTCAAAGCCCCATAGAACACAATCAAACTTTGGTACTAATGCCCTTAAAGCACCAAGAGACCTCATACCCAGATCACAGACCCCCAAATACTTCAGATCAAACCTTGGAGCACAGACAGTTAATAAGTTTGGGCACCTGTCACACCCTATCACAAAACCCCAGGACCACTGAACACAGACCCTCAAAGAATTTGGAGAGCTCACACCCTAAACACTGATCCTCACATACCTCATATTCAAACCTAGGGACACAGGCCTCAACGAGTCCAGAGAATGTGCACACATAACACTGACCTCCAAATCCCTCACATTCAAATCTGACTTTCAAAATTTCAGACACCCTTCTTTCTAAACACGGACCCCCAAATATCTCAGATTTAAACTTTCATAAACTGACAGAGACCCACAAGTACTTCATATTCAAGTCTTACAACATAGACCCTCAAAGACTTCAGATCAAACCTTGGAGCTCAGTTAATAAGTTTGGACACCTCTCACACCCTGATCACAGACCCTGAGAACCTCTGATTTTAAACGTTGGAATACAGATCCTCAAAGAGTTCAGAGACTTCACACCCCGAACAGGAATGTCTAAAAACTCAGACAAAAATACTTGGAACTCAGAACTTAAAAAGATTCAAGAACCTTACTCTTTGAATGCAGAGCAAAAATACCTCTGAAACTTGGGATCCAAGCTTAAAATTTCAAAGACTTCACAACTTGATCATAGGCCCCCAATTACCTCAGATTCAAACCTTACAACGTAGACCCTGAAAAAAATTCAGAGACCTTACACCTAAACACAGACCAACAGTTACCTCAGACTCAAACATTGAAAAATTTCAGAGAACATTAGCATACACCTCAAAGTATCTAAGACTCAAAACATATAACATATGCCCTTAGAGAGATAAGAGACCTCATACCTTGAACATGGGCTTCCAAACACCTTGGGCAAGAAACCTGGAACAAAAACCTTCAAAGAACCCATGGATTTCACTTCCTGAGCACAGACCCCCAAATACCTTGGATCCAAATGTGGGACTCAGACCTTCTAAAAGTTCATAGGCCACACACCCTTTGAGCTCAAGTCTCCTAATCCCTAAGACTAAAACCTGGGAACAGAAACTGGAAATCTCAGGGGCCTCAAACCCTGAATACAGACCCTTAAATAACAAGCTGAATCCTTGGGACACAGATCCTCTAAAAGTACAGAGGACTTCAGGCCATGAATGAAGGACTCCAAATACATGAAACTTAGCTTTTGGAAATGGATCCCCCTAGATTTCAGAGACCTTTCACCCTGAATAGAGACCCACAATGACTTGAGATTCAAACCTCGGCAACATAAATCCTCAAAGACTCCACATTGTGAACACAGACCACTACATTAGAGTCAAAACCTTGAGTCACAGAACTTACAGAGGTCAGAGAGCTCACACCCTGAACACAGACCTCCAAACCACTCAGAATCAAATCTTAGAACAGAGACGCTCAAAGTTTCAGAGGCCTTGCACCCTGACTATGGACCCCCAAATAACTCCAACTGAATCCTTGGGACACAGACCCTTTAAAATTTCACAGACCTTGCACTCTGAAAACAGACCCCAAATACCTCATATTCAAAAGTTGGGACACAGATCCTCTCAAAGTTCAGAGACCTCATGTGCCGAACACAGACCCCTGAGTACCTCAGCCTTAAACTTTTGGAAACAGAATCCCATTGATTTCAGACATCTCTCACTGAACAGAGAGAATAACCATAGCAAGAACAAACTTCAAACTTAGTACAATCCTTACTAGATTAGTACTAAATCCTAGGAGAAGTACACATACTAAAATCCTAGGACAAATAACTGCACTCTTCTCCAAACATACAAAATATTTACTTTAGTATCTACTGTCCTATACAACCTGTCACACTTTCCACATGGAATTATTATGCATACAAAAAGGGCAAGAAACACACAGTCTAAAGAACCAATCATCAGAACCAAACTCAGATATAACACAGATGATGAAATTATCAGACAAAATTGTAGCTAATATGTTAAAGGCTCTGATGGAAGTAGGGGTGGGAGGAAAATGTCTTCTCTGGTGTTTTGATTTAGCCTCATTCTTAGGCAAGCACTGTGTGTGTCTTGGTGGAGTGGCCTTTAGAATGTTCCTTTCCTTCCTCCATGGGTAGAGCTTTTCTTCCCCTGTTTGCTTCTCCTAGCTGCATGGGTATCCACCCATGCACTCTGGCTACAGCTTTGATGCCTTGGCTCCTGAAGATGGAAGCTTTTGTTACTTAGGGATGATAGGGAAGATGATAGACCAAGTTTCCTTGATGGTTTCCATTGCTTTCCCCTAGTTGCAGTAGAATTCTACCAGTGCCTGCAGATTAAGCTTTTATGTTCTGTAAGAGAGATAGGGGAAATGGGTCTGGGGGGATTTTGGCAGAGGCTGTTCTCCTCTCCTTGCCAGCACCACAGGGGAACTTTTCTGGATTCTCTTGTGAACCTAGTGGTATTCCTAGAGGAAAAGCCTGCAGGAGGGTGGGAACCCCACATGGCTGAGTCCCTTGGAATCCCCTGAGAGCTTCACATTCTCATGCAATTCTCATTCCTGATCCTTGGAGGAAAGCATTTAGTCTTTCAACATAAAATATGATGCTAGTTGTAGATTCTTCTGTAGATACCCTTTATCAAATTCAAAGAGTTTCCTTCTGGTCCTAGTTTGCTGAGAATTTTCATCATGAATGGATGTATTTTGTCAAATGCTTCTACTGCATCAATTGACATGACCATGTGGTTTTTTTTATAGATTATTAATATGGAGGATTACATTGACTGATTTTTGAATATTGAATTAGCCTTGTATTCCTGGAATAAACCTCTTTTAGTTGTGGTGTATTATTTTTCTTATATATTGCTAGATTCAATTTGCTAATATTTTGTTGAGGACTTTTACATTTATGTTCATGACATCCTAACAATCTTAAATGTTTATGCACCTAATAATAGCTAAAAAATACATGAAGCTAAAACTGACAGAACTGCAAGGAGAAATAGACAAATCCACATAGTCTGAGATTTCAATATCCCTTTCTCAATAATGGATAGAACATATAGGTAGAATATCAGCAAGGATACAACAGACAATCTGAAAGATACAAACTACCAAGGATTACTTAAGAATAGAAAACCGGAATAACTCTTTATCTAGTAAAGAAATTAAAATTTAGTGAAAATATATTTTCATAAAGAAAACTCCAAACCCAGATGGCATCACTGGAGAAGTCTACCAAACATTTAAGGAATAAATAATACCAATTCTAAACAAATGATTCCAAAATATTGAAGAGGAAAGAATACTTTCCTACTCAACTCATTCTATGAGGCCAGAATTCCTGGATGCCAAAACCAGCTAAAGACCTTAATAGAAAAGGAAACTACAGATCAATATCCCTCACAAATATAGATGCAAAAATTCTAAACAAGATTTTAACAAACTGACTCTAACAATATGTTCCATCATGACTGAATGGAATTTATCTCAGTAATGCAGGGCTGGTTTAATATTTGAAAAGAAACCAATGAAATTCACCATATTAACAAACTAAAAAAGAAAATACCCATATGATTGTCTCACTGCAGAATATTTTGCCCTAAGATCAGGAAAAAGACAGGGATGTCCACTTTTACCACTTGTATTCAACACTGTACTTGAGGTTCTAGATAGTGTAATCAGGCAAGATAAAGAGATAAAATGCATCCAGATTGGAAATAAAGAAGTAAAACTGTCTATCCACAGATGACATGATCATTTTCATAGAAAGTGTGATTAAATCTAATTAAAAGCTACTAAAACCAACAAGTGAGTCTAGCGAAGTTACAGGAAACAAGCTCAATGTAAAGAAATCAGTTGTATTTCTATATACTAACAACAGTCAAAATTGAAATAAAAACCAATTTACAAGAGCATAAAACATGAAATACACAGGAGTAAATCTGACAAAAGAAGTGAAAGATCTGTATACCGAAAACTACAATATATTGCTGAGAGAAATTAAGACCTAAGTTGGACTTCCCTGGTGGTGCAGTGGTTAAGAATCTGCCTGCCAATGCAGGGTACATGGGTTCGAGCCCTGGTCCAGGAAGACCCCATATGCCGCAGAGCAACTATGCCTCTGTGCCACAACTACTGAGCCTGTGCTCTAGAGCCCGCGAGCCACACCTACTGAGCCCATGTGCCACAACTACTGAAGCCCATGTGCATTAGAGCCCGTGCTCCACAACAAGAGAAGCCACTGCGATGAGAAGCCCACGCACGGCAACAAAGAGTAGACCCTGCTCGCCGCAACTAGAGAAAAGCCCACACACAGAAATGAAGACCCAGTACAGCCAAAAATAAATAAATAAATAAATTTATAAAAACAAAATTAAGACCTAAGTTAATGGAGAGATTGATTATATCTTGTTCATCGGTCTGAAGATTCCAAATTGTTAATGTGGCAATTCTTCCCAAATTGATCTATAAATTTAATGTACTCTTAATGAAAACCCCAGCAATTCTTTCTTTTCTTTTTTTGTAGAAATTGACAAGCTGATTCTAAAATTTATATGGATATGCAAAGGACCTAGATTAGACAAAACAAGATTTCAATAATTATTATAAAACTATATCACAATAGTGTAGTATTGGCATAAAGACAGACAAATAGATCAATGGAACAGAAAGTCCAGAAATAAACCCACAAATATACGGACAACTGATTTTTGGCAAAGGCATACAGGTAGGGGCATAAGAGCCAGCAAAGGCCAGCGTGACCACGGTACCCTTACCAATGAATTGCCTGACTACTGGGGGGATATGTGCCTAAGAGTAAACTCACCTGAGAGAGAAGTCCAAAGGCAGATGAGCTTTCTAGGCCAGGTGAGAAGACTGAACACCATCAATAAAGACTGAAAGCACAATTAAAATTTTGGGATCAGTTGGCATAGAAAGGCAAACTTGGAGGCTTCTGGATAAGGAGGAGGGAGGAAAAAGGGCAACTCCTTCAGATGATGGAGCTGTCAAGAACCTTCCTTCCTCTCCACCACTTCAGGTGAATTGCCCAGATCTGCCACCACTAAGTAATAGCTATCTGAATACATGTGAGTGTGTGTGCAACAACTAAATGTCCATGTGTAGTATCTGAAGGAGTTTGCAGATTGTTAGAGTCAAAGTTTAAAATCATATACTTTATCAATGAGATTTACATGAATGTTCCTTTGCAATCATGTAAACTTCCTTCATGTTTACCAGGCAGTGATTTAGAAAAATTACCTCACAGAATATTTATATTCACAATCTACTTGTGCACTCATTGTGGTCTACTGTTGGTCAGGAACACCAAAGAAAAGATCCTCCTTTCACCCACAGCCTGAGTCTCCAGCCTCAGTGACCTCTGCGGTTGCCAAGCATGTCAGGGCCTGCCAGGTTCCATGACTTAGCTCATTATGTTCCTTCAGGGACTGCTACATCTCGCACACGTGGGTACTTACACCACATCACCTCTCATGGATGGTGGTCATGGGGTTGCTAAGCTTTTCCTTGAGTTAAGGGATTCAAGGGAACCAGCAGTCAGCAATGTAAAGAAACAAGCAAAGGCAATGGGAGCAAAAAGACACAGGTTTAATGCCTGGAATACCTTGCCAAGGGTGTGATGTTGGACAAGTTGGAAATACTCTCGAGCCCCTTTTCGTTTATGTATGATTATTTTTCCTAAAGAAATATTTAAGGAAGTGGGTAGGGAATGATCCATGAGGATGTTTGCTGCAGCATGGATGATAATCTAGAATGAATGTGTGAGACATATATATCTAACTATATGCACTAAAATGGCAGAGTGGTTTTTAATGGATGCTCAAGTTATAAGATTGATTCTTTTTTTTTTTTTTAGACATCTTTATTGGAGTATAATTGCTTTACAATGGTATGTTAGTTTCAGCTTCACAACAAAATGAATCAGTTATATATATATACATATGTTCCCATATCTCTTCCCGCTTGCGTCTCCCTCCCTCCCACCCTCCCTATCCCACCCCTCCAGGCGGTCACAAAGCACCGAGCTGATCTCCCTGTGCTATGAGAAAAGGGAACCCTCTTACACTGTTGGTGGGAATGTAAATTGATACAGCCACTGTGGAGAACAGTATGGAGATTCCTTAAAAAGCTACAAATAGAACTACCATATGACCCAGCAATCCCACTACTGGGCATATACCCTGAGAAAACCATAATTCAAAAAGAGTCATGTACCAAGATTGATTCTTAATTCTCTTTCCAATTTTACTTTTTGTTTTTACTATGAGCATGCATTACTTGAATAATAATGTTAAAGCTTATTTATAATAATGCAAATTCAGATACTAGTGTCCATCAGAATAGGAGAAAAAGAACTAATGTTATACCCAACAATTGCAAGGTTGGAAGAAAACAGGACTTCTTGTACACAAGCTGGAGTGTAAAATGGTTTCTCACTTTTTTGACTCATCTAGCAATACACATTAAAAACGTTTAAACGCCCACTTTCCTTTCACCTAGCAATTCAATTTCCAGGAATACATCCTAAGAAAGTATGAGAAAAGCATGCCACAGCACAAGTATAGGATGTTCATTCCAATTTTACTTACACTACTAAAAAGACCATGAGCAAGTCAATAAATACATACACATAGTCATGTGTCTGCTTAAAACCATAGAATCACACTAGAGTGTTCTACAGCCTTTTTTGTACTACTTAACTTTAATTAACGGATATCATTCTATATCAATACATGTTAATTTATCTAATTCTTCATGGGCTGCAAAATTTCCATGGTCTAGTTTTACTGTAATTCATATGAGCAAGTACACTGCTGAACACACAGGCACTTTTGAGTTTTCACTTTTGCAACTGTTGTGTATTTACTGCAGTCTACTTGGATGAATATATCTTTAGGATGAGTTCCAAAAGGCAGATTGCTGGGAAAGGGTGCTTAGTGCATTACTGAGAGACACTGAGAGTATTAGGAGTTTCTCATGAACCTCTAAACCTGCTTCCTCCCCACCATCTAATGGGGTGGGGACGGGTTACACAAGCTGTTGGGGCTCAACAAAGACACCCCTCATGCACTCTCTACTGCTCTCTCTCTACAAGGCTGGCTGTTGGGATTTCCCCCAACTTCAGGTGAGGATGATGGTTGCGGGCAGTAACTCTCCCAGGTCCGGCCCATCCCCAGATCCACAAGGCTGGTATCCGAGGCCAGAAGGCCAGAGTACTCCCGACCACCATCGTCTCCCTCTGGAGCACACACCTGTGGTCAGCATGTAACCCTGAATCTTTCCTTCCTCCAGGTATTGGAAATGGGCCGAGTCATCATCCCACCCACCGCACAGCCACAGCTGCCACCTCACCACAGCTTCATCGTAGCCTTGTGCCTGTGCGTCCCGTTCACAGCTGGCCCAGGTAGCATTTCCCATACTTCTCCCATTGGGTTTCTGAACAGTCTGCACAGAGCTCACCTTCGGCCCATGCACCACCTGGGCCTTGACCTTGACACCTGCTCCACTTCACACTGGGCACACCTGCCAGTTCCCACTCTTGATAATCATCTCTGTGGCAAATGGATGTACAAAAGGTACATCCTTTTTTTTTTTTTCTGCTAACGTGAGGAAGGGGAGCGTGGAGGGACAGGAGGGGATGCCTTGTGGCCCCCTCAGTGGACCTAGCAACACCATTATCACCAAGCGTTAATTCTACCCAGAGTTGGGTGAACTTACTCTGGGATTTAAATAATGTCAAAGACAGTGGCACTGGCCAATTCTTCATGACTGAATTATTTGTAAGGAGCAGGTATCACTTGTGTCATAAAACAAAATGAAGTGATATCTACAATCATCACAATGATACAAACAAGGGCTTGGGAGTACCCAATTGTCCTTGGTGAGAGAACATGCTCTGCACTAATACTACCTGAGGATGAGGTTACCCAGGAAGGCTTGCGGCACTGGGCAAGCCAGGGTTGCTTCTTCAGTTCAGACTCCAAGCTCTCACACAGAAAGGACCCCATCTTCCCTCCAACTTCTTCGCAGTGTCCTGGAGAAACTTGATCCTACTCAGAGAACATAGCTGCTGCATATAGACAAAGCCCTAAGGTCAGGGAGCTGGGCTGCAGATAGCCTTTCAAGGAGGTTAGAAGAAATGACTAAGAGCCAATGAAAGTGCTTTACATGAGGAGAAACAGACTGAGGTTAGTACCCACAGTTTATGCTGATTAAAGACAATGTGAACTCAGTCCTTCTCAATAAACCTTTATTTCATACACATAAAAATCTGAGTTGTAGAAGCAGCTCCTGACTAGATATTAAAACTGGTTATCCCTGATTGGTGAGATCAAGGAAGAATTATATATTTATACTTGGCTCTAACTCCATAGCTTGTCTGTATGAGAGGATGGGGGAGAGGGAGGGAGAAAGGGAGGGATGTGGCAATTCTATTTTTGCCACAGGGATCTTTCTAACTCTCAAAGAATATGTGCTTCTCTAAAGGTAACCTGCAGGGCCTGGGAACTATCCTGGACATGCAAGTACAGAAAAGGGTTTTTTATGAGGGGGGGAGGGGTAGGGAAAGGCCGGGCAAACTCCTTCCTGTCCTGCAGGTACCCACCTACCTTTGTTCACCCAAAGCAGGAGCAGTGGGCTGCTGTCCTCCCCCTCCCCTCCCCCCACCCCTTCCCTGACAGCAGAGGACCAGACCACCTAGGTGATGTCGAAACCCTTTGAGGTGCACCAGGTGCAGAAGACCTACAACCCTGAGGGCTGCATTTTATCTGCTGGGTTACCCTTGGAAAACCAGATGTCTTTGGAGCCCTGGAAGCTCCTGACTTCAGGAAAACAAAGCATATTTACTATCTGAGAGGAGGGTTGGTGGTGTGGTCGTGCTGGTGAACTTTTCCAAAGCCTCCCACTTCTTCTGGAATCATGCCGCACATACGCAATGCCCCATAACCGGCTGTTTCTAGTTAATAACACCGTGAGCAGCACCACTATGACAGCAAACATTCAGCATTCGTTTTGATGGACAGCCATATTTCAAACGTGCCTCGGTTTACTTCTATAGCAAGTCCATGACCATGCTTTTATAAAATAAGCTGCTTTGGAAGTCCCATGTATCTAAATCTTTGTTCACATCCAATATAGTTACCTTAACATAAAGTTCTAGAAGTAGAAATGTTGGGTCACAGGATGTTTTAAGGCTTATGTATTTGGATTTATTAATCCTTTTCTTTACATTTTCTGGATCCCTCTCATGCTTAAAAATGCCTTTGTACTCTTTCAGACCCTAAAAGCTTTCACTCATCTCTGGGGAGACTAAGGACTCTCTTGAGAGCCACTGAAGCAGCCTCACTGAGAGAAGAATTTGGAGAGTTCAATCAGGGCTTGGAACGTTCTAGACACAGAAGAACTGAAAGATTTTTGGTGTGGATAAGGGAAAGACAAAGTCCCTTTTGGGACTGGGAAGCAACACTCTCTTCCAGGCAGGGCGGAGCCTCTACCTGGTCAGAGAGGGCTGCAACCACAGCCCACGTGACACACACATTACTGCGTCTGCGTGTGGGAGTTACCTTGCTTACCTCCGAGGCTTGGGCTTGGCAGGTGGAGACGACTCCGCAGAAGTCGCGTTTAAGTGGCAAAGAAAGGTAGGTAGCATTTTCATTTCCTTTCTGATTCTCCACCAGGCTCTCAGCTGTGTCACAGCTGGTGTGTGAATAGATGTTAATGAGTGTGAGCCAGCGGGATTCGGGTGGGTGGGTGCAGCGCGATACTTGGCCCCCCGGGAGGAAGGTCCTTGAGGTCGTTGTCTTGCTCTCTACAGGCATCGTGGCTATGGCCCTTTGCGGTGGGGCGGAGCAATGGAGAACGGTGGGCCACAGAGGGGAGTGGGGCAGTTGAAAGTAGAGCAAGGCTTGGGGCCACTACTTGAGGTGTCTGAGCCTTGGAGGCACCAGAACTGCAGACAGACCACACATCCGGGACTCCTTGGTCCGTGGGAGGGCGAGGAAAGCCCACGCGGCACACGCGAGACGCAGTGCGCATGCCCAGGGCTGCGCGCCTTCCCGGCGGCCCTTGTGCAGTTTGCGTGCGTAGCTGTAAAGGTTGCGTCTTAACGTCTCGGTTCTCTCTGCCTGGTGAAACTCACCAGGTAGGTCCACAGATCTGTCCTGCCTGGAGTCTAAGTGTGCGTGTGTGTGAGGGGGAGCCAGCGGGCTTCGGGCGGGTCAGGCGGTGCGATCTGTGGCCTTTGAGGAGGAAGGTCCTCGAGGTCGTCGTCCTCCCCACAGGTGTCATGGCCACCATAGCTCTTGTCCTGGTGGCAGGAAAGGGAGGGCGGTGGGCGGTGGAGGTCAGGGGGTTCAGATGAAGGTAGAGCGAGTCATGGCGGCGTTATTTGCGGTATCTGGGTCCTGGAGGCCCTGGAACTGCGAACCAGCACAGAATCCAGAGTCAGCAGTGGGAAGCTGGGCGTGGCTGTATATTACAAAATCTCTCCGTATTGGAGAGTTCGTGAGTGAAACTGAATCTCTTAAGTCGTACCTTTTTTTTTTTTTCAGTCAAGTACTTGAAGGTCCCTTCTCTGCCAAATTGGCTGTGAGAGAAACAGAGGGGTTTGCTGACAGCCTTATTTGATGTTATTGGCAAGCAGGCAGTTATTATTAATTCAAGACTTACTTTGGAAATCTCACCAGATGTAAAAAAGAATTTCCAGTCAGCATGGTAATAGTTCTGTATAGTCTTTTTAAATTACATTCTTCAGTTCACCATTTTCTACTTTCAGTGTGAAATATGAGTGGACGAGTAAGATCAAGATCTAGAGGAAGGGGAGATGGTCAAGAGTCTTCCAATACGGTTGAACCTGTGGTTGTGAGTGCTTTAATATCTTACTTCCCTTGACAGAAATTAATAAAAGAAAATCGAAAAAGTTGTTGAACCAATTTAGTTCTGTTGTATAAAGGGCTATCTTGCTGAGAATGGTTGAATGGTTGAAAAATGAATCTCATGACTGAGACATTGAGCAAGTAGACTTATATTCTGACATTGCCTGGATGTGTATATTGATATGAGCCTGGAAATCACCTCTATGACTTCCTTGTTGTGCTTATTAATTAACAAATAACACACAGCCCAGAAAAGATGAAAATGGTTTCCAGAATTATTGGTCCTTGCAGATAACTCCTTTCTTAGATTATTTTCTATATAGGAAGAGTAACTTTATTAAGAGTACTTATGGACAAAGATATAGGAAAAGCCTCTTCAGATTGGTGATTAGTTACGTCCATGTAGTATGTATATTTGTGCCTTCTCTTGTTATAGTATTAATAACAATACTTCTTATTTGCACCTACCCTCTCCCAAGGCCCCAAAACTAGGTGGCAAAAAATCTCAACAAAAGGAACCACCAACTGGGAATGTGGATATTGAACCTGGACAAGAGAAAGAAGGAGGAACATCTGTGGTTCAAGGTAAAGGGGGATGGAGAGACAATTTGTATTTCATTTATGATGCTATACTAGTAACAGGTATGAAGGGTTCCCTGAAAATTGGCTGGAAACCTGTTTGGTAAGGGAAAGATACAGTTTGCAGCTGACTGCAGTCCCTCTCTGTGATAAGTTTTCCCTCTTTCAGCATTTTACCCACCTATGTTTTAAATTATTTGACATTCTTGGAAAATACAGTCCTTGCCAAGGCTCTAAATTAGCAAATCAAAGGAAGAAACATTAAATGTAGACAAAATTATACACTATTTTTCTAGTTAAACTTGATCTTTTTGGAATGTTGTTTTCAGGGTTAAGTCATTGCATCAAAAGTTTGAGCAAACCTAGATATATTCTGGTTAGCTCTTACATTGTAATTTCAAAATTTTTTCATAGTGCAGAGAAATAAAAAATTAAATCCTTTCCTAGTTGCTGTTAAAGTCTTCAATATTTTTGTCTTCCTGAGCCATAATTTAGTTGTCACATATTCTTTTTAACTTTTTACTTAGAAAAGTTTTTAAAAGTACAGAAAAGTTATAAGAAAGCACAGTGTACTTCTGTATCCTCTTTACCTTGATTCAGCAATTGCTAATATTTTGCCATATAGTGTCCTTGCTTTAGGTATTAACATACATATTTTTATTGCCAAACCATTTGAGAGTAAATTTCAAATACAACTCTTCACTCGCTACGTAATTCAATAAGTGCCTCCTAAAATCAAGGGTATTCTCTTACATAACCCAGTACAGTGATCAAATGCAGGAAATTTAACATTGAGAAAACATGATTATCTAATATGTAGTCAGTTGGTCTAGTAATGTTTTTTATAGCATTATTTTTTCCTGATCCAGGATCCAATCCAAGACTACCTGTTGCATTTAGTTGTCACCTCTCTTTGGATTCCTTTAACCTGGAAGTGTACCTCAATATTTCTTTGTCTTTCTTTGTCCAAAAGATTGACATCTTTTGGAGTCCAAACCGGGTGTTTTGTAAAATTTTCTTCAGTTTGGGTTTGTCTCATCTTGCTATTTTTAAAGACTTTTTTTTCACTCATTTATTGAGACCTGCTTGGTGGCAGGTAATGTACTAGGTGCTAAGGATGTAAATACAAATGAGAATGATTTCTGTCTTGAGTTCACAACTTCTATCTTGAGTTTCTCTTGTCAGAGAAATTCACGTAAACAAATAGCTGATCTGATGAGATAAGTGCAATTATACATGTGTATATAGGTTACAAACGTGACAACTAAGTTTGTTTTAAACAGTTTTAGAAAGAAACATGCTTCATAGAGGAGGTAATATATGAGAAACACAACTTCATTTTCTAGCAAAAAACTCTTTAGTGCTCATTGCATTCTTATGCATCACATTTATTATGATACTAACCTACAGTGCTTTATTTAATAACATTAATTTATGGTTTACCACTTATATTAATAACTGTCTATTTATATCAACCTTAATTGGAAGGTGCAAGCCAGGAAATGGGTCTGGAAAAGACTGGGGGTGAGCACGGGAATGACCCTGATGTGAAGGGGAAGATTCCACCTAATCTAGTGCCTGCTAAAATTCCAGAAGCAGGTATGTTATCTATTAAGATTGCAAGTCATGGAGTAGTTGTTTTCTACAATATTTTTATACTTTAGTAGCAAATCGCACACACACAGATTATTTGAAAGGTAGTTCTGACACCAAATGCTTGATTCAAAGACAGTATCAGGAAGAAATGAATTGTCAAGTCCATATTGTTGAATTATAAAACATGAAAGTATTATTACTTTGGAGTAGAAGTCCTTTAAAACCCAAGGCAAATGATCAAATACTTTTTAAAGTACATAAATTAACGTACCCCAGTGCTAATTGGGTATCTAAACAATACAATAGTATTGATGTTTTGGTTTTGAATTTGCCAGAACTGTTTCTCAAAAATCACTATCTTTTAGATGCCAAAAAATCATATGGATCTGTATGTTTGGGCTTTTCCAGGTTCGTTTGTTGTTGTTGTTTTTGAAATTGTGAGCCAGGCTGAGAAATGGTAGTATTTTTCCTCACATTTTAATGTCATATATGATGGTCGTGGCTTAAAACTAGTGTGACCGTGTAATTTTTATCATCCAAACTGGGATACTTTTGAGAGTTAAAGGGAGGGCCACTACTGCTTACTCCAGGACAACAAGTGTGAATGGAACAAATGCCACCTTTCTATATATAGGCCATATAAAGGTTGAGCTGGATCATTGAAGTACTTTTGCACAAAAGAGACAAACCAAATGGAATGCTGTTCTTTGTCTTCTCTTTGAACAGTTCCAAGTATGACATTATTATTTGAACTAATATATGTAATTAGAAGGATACTTAAAGTCGATGCATTTGAATAACACTGGGTTTGCTTGCTTGTTTTACCTCTTGGAGTTTTTGTTAGGTTGATTTTATTTTAACTGAAATCACTGGCAGTTTTTGTTCTCTACTTAAATTATCTTTAAATAGGCTCATAGGATTTAATTTGTTCTGGGCTTGAGGAATCTATGTTTCTTCATACCACCAAAAAGAATGATGCATTAAAAAATTAGTGCTCATATGCCTGAAAATGTACATGTAGCATAGAAGCCTGTGCAGTTGTCAGGGTTCTGGTTTTAGTTTCATGTTATAAAACCAAAACTGTAGTGTGCTTTGTGTACCTTTTTTATTGTCTAAGTAAAGTTCTGCTAAGTAATGTACAACTGTTATGTTTATGTTTTAGGTGATGGACAGTCATAAGTTAAAAAGAAGACAAGCTGAAGCCATAAATGCTGTTGTTATATTGATAATTTGGCTTGTTAAATTCTCTCAATAAAGTTTTACAGTTTTCTCGGAAGAAATCATGCACATCTTTGGTTCAGTCTATTCCTAGGAACTTGATACTATTGTAAGTGGTATCTCAAAAGACTCTTCATGTTATGTTTAGAGCTGGTCTGTAGAAGTGCTATTTATTTTTGTATAATGATTTTATGTCTGGCAACTTTGCTAAACTTATACTAACAGTTTATGTCTACATTCTTTTGGATTTTCTACATACCCAATCATACTGTATGCAAATAATGACAGTTTTGTTTCTTCCTTTTAAATCTTTCTACCTTTTGTTGCCTTACCTTATGACACCGGCTGGACCCTTTCAGTACAGTGTTGAATAGAAGCGATGACAGTAGACATCTTTGTCATATTCCTGACCTCAAAGGGAAAACTTTCAGCATTTCACTGTGATGTATACTACAGGTTTTTATTAGATCTCTTCTATTAGATTAAGGAAGTTCCTTTGTATTCCTAGTTTGCTAAGAGTACTTACCATGAATATTTGTTGAATTTTATCAAACACTCATTCCTCATCTATTGAGGCAATCTTACGATGTTTCTCCATTAATCTGTTAATGTGGCATTCCTAGAAAAAAAACCCAATTTGAGTCATGATATATTGTCCTTTTTCTGTATCATTGGATTCCTTTTCCTAATGTTTTGTTTAGGATTTTTGCATCTTTGTTTATGAGTTAGATTGGCCCATAATTTTTTAATGTACTCTCTGTATTGTTTTTTTAAAAATTAATTAATTAATTTATTAGGCTGCACCAGGTCTTAGTTGTGGCACGGGGGATCTTTAGTTGCGGCATGCAGTATTTAGTTCCCTGACCAGGGATCAAACCCGGGCCCCCTGCATTGGGAGCACAGAGTCTTAACCACTGGACTACCAGGGAAGTCCCTCCATATTGAGTTTTGATATCAAGGGTTATTCTAGCTTTATAAAGTGAGTTGATGTAGATAGCTTCTTTTTCTATTTCCTGGTAGAATTCATCTAACATTGGAAATATTTCTTAAATGTTTGATAGAATTTGTCAGTGAGGCTATCTGGGCCTGGAGTTCTCTTTTTAGGACAGTTTTTAATTAATGAATCGATATCTTATTTTCTATTCTTCAGTCAGTTTGGGTAAGTTTTATTTTTATAGGATTTTGGCTATGTTATCTAAATTTTCATTACACGAAGTTGTCCATAATGTCCTCTCATTATCCTCTTAATGTCTGCGGAATCTGTAATGATACTGCCATTTTCATTCTTAGTACTGATAAATTGTGCCTTCTCTCTTGCATTTTAAATCAGCCTCACCAGAGGTTTACTGATTTTTTTTCTAGTCTTTTCAATAAAACCAATTTTTGGCTATGTTGACCCTATTCTGTTTCATTTCTCAGCGTTATTATTTCTTTTCTTCTTTCTCTATTTAATCTGCTGTTCTCTTCTAACTCCTTAAGATGTTCGGCTCATTAATTTTCAGCCTTTTAAAGATATACTTTAAAATTATAATATTCTCTCTAAATAGGGCTTTAGCTTCATCTCACAAGTTTTGATATGTAGTATTTTTGTTACTCAACTCAAAGTATGTTCTAATTTTCATTCTGATTTCTTTGGACTTTGGATTACTTCTAAGTGTATTTCTTAACTTTTAAACATTTGAGCACTTTCTAACTTTTTGTTATGCAGCACAAATAACTGATATAACTGTTTAGAAGAGATACAGCTAAAACATAAGAATTCAGAAAAGTTGAAAATAAAAGGATGGGCAAATGATATTCTACACAGAATAACTAAAAATAGGCTTTGAGATAAATAGGCATTTCTAGAAATAAGGGATACCTCGTATAGAAAAATTGAATTTATCAGGAAGATTTAACAGTTTTAAATATGAACCTAATAGCACGGCTTCAAAATGTGATGGAAAAATTGGCAAAACCACAAGGCGATATCAGTAAGGATATGTAAGATTTGTACGTCGTAATTAACAAATTTTATCTAATGGAAATATATAAAACTCTGTATTCAACAACATATTCAATACATACTCCTTTCAGTGCAATTATGTGTGAGAGGATATACACTGTATTTCAGTTCTTTGGAATTTGTTGAGATGTGTTTTATGACCCAGCATATGGTCAATTTTTGTAAAAAATTCCATACGTGCTTAAAAAGAATGTGTATTCAGTTGTTGAATGTGAGTGGTGTACTCTGCCTAACTTCATGTTCCTATCCTGCTCCTACACCTCACAAGATTTTAGTGCTGTGGTCCCCTTGCCCTGACAAGGCAAGGAACCCTTGGGCAATGGCTCAAGTCTTGCTGCCTTCCTCAGCCTCCACTTGGCCCATAGGAAACTAGTTCATTCTTGCCATACCCACATAGTGGTAGTAGAGCATGTTACTAGGCTGTGGTTTCTTTTCTCCCAGCTGTCACTGGCAGCTCTACAAGCCTTTCTCCCTGAAACTTCTCTAGGCTAAAACCAGGTTCCTGTTTCCAGGGGATATACTTCAAGCTCTAAAAACTTGGTCATCACATTTCATTCTGGTTGCAGCACTAGAATGGGTTTCTGATTTTCTACAACTCAGTGAGCATACAGCTGGTGGGATGCCAGCCTTCCCTTTTAAATATATTTCAAATGTCTTTCAGTGTATCTCTTGGATCCCAATTCATTTGGTTTCAGATGGGGTGGGTAATTTACCCTCCCTCCAACTTAGTGTAGAGAGGATTCATTTCACATCAGCCCTCACCAAGTTGACAACTCACAATTTAGGTATTTTATTTCAACAAATCCCTGTTTAAGGACTTTTCAAACTTCTACTCGTCTTTATGTAGACTGGCTAGGCTAGCAAGGTGAGGAGACGTATTATCTCCTGCTCTTTAAAATGTGTTACTTATTGCCTATTGTCTTGTTGTCCTGTTGTCAGTAGGCATTTGGATATGATGAATTTAGTAACTTTGAAATTCATTAAGGTTATAGATAGCATTTGAAGCTATGAGTCCACAGGAACTCATCTAGGGAGAGATTACATAGAGAGAATAGAGCCATGGGCAGGGCCTTGGAGCACTCTACAAATGGTAGAACCTACAAAGAAAAGGATTGAGAAAAAGGACTGCCAGAGAGGTAGGAAGAAACTAGGTGGGGTATCAAAATCTAAAGGAAATAAAGTGTTTAAGGGAATAATAAATGGTCAACAATTTGAAATGCTGGTGAGAGGTCATGCAAGAAAGGTATAAGGAAATTTATGGTTAGTTTGGCAAGACATGTCACCAGAGACCTTGATAAGAGCCATTTTAGTGGGAGTTATAGAGAGAAAAGCCTGACTGAAGAGGATTAAGTGAGAATGGGAGGTGAGCAAGTGGAGATAGTAATTATAGAAACATATTTTTTATTGAGGTACAGTTGATGTACAATGTAAGTTTGAGGTGTACAACATAGTGATTGATGATTTTTAAAGGTTATACTCTGTTTATAGTTATAAAATATTGGCTATATTCCCTGTGCTGTACAATATATCCTTGTAGCTTATTTATCTTATACATAGTAATCAACATCTTTTAATATCCTACCCCTATCTTGCCCCTTCCCACTTCCCTCTCCCCACTGGTAACCATTAGTTCTGTGTCTGTGACTCTGTTTCTGTTTTGTTATATTCACTAGTTTGTTGTAGTTTTTAGATTCCAACTATAAGTGATATCATACAGCATTTGTCTTTCTCTGTCTGACTTAGTTCACTAAGAATAATACCCTCCAAGTCCATCCATGTTGCTGCAAATGACATGATTTCATTCTTTTTTATGGCTGAGTAATATTCCATTGTAATTATATACCACATCTTCTTTATCCATTCATCTGTTGATGGACACTTAGTTTGCTTCTGTATCTTAGCTATTGTAAATAATACTACTATAAACATTGGGGTGCATGTGTCTTTTCTAATTAGTGTTTTCATTTTTCTCTGTTAAATACCCAAGAGCAGGATTGCTGGATCATATAGTAGGTCTATTTTTAGTTTTTTGAGGAACCTCCGTACTGTTTTCCGTAATGGCTGCACCAATTTACATTCTCACCAACAGTGAAAGAGGGTTCCTTTTTCTCCACATCCTTGCCAACATTTGTTATTTGTGGTGTTTTTGATGACAGTCATTCTGATAGGTGTGAGTTAATAACTCATTGTTTTGATTTGCATTTCTCTAATAATTAGTGATGTTGAGCATCTTTTCATGTGCCTGTTACAAATCTGTAGGTCTTCTTTGGAGAAATGTCTATTTAGATCTGCTCATTTTTTAATTGGGTTATTTCTTTTTTTAATGTTGAGTTGTATGAGCTGTTTATGTATTTTGGATATTAATTCCTTATCAGTCATATCATTTGCAAATATTTTCTCCCATTCAGTAGGTTGTCTTTTGGTTTTGTTGATGTTATAGAAATGTACTTTGAGGAGTTTTGATGGTAAAGAAGAAGGAAATGGAAGTTTAGCTGGGAGGCCGGCACAAGGTCAAGGGGGGATTATTTTTTTGTAGAGTGATATGAAGGCATGTTTGTGTGCTGGTGAGAATGGTCCAGTAGAGGATGGAAGGATAAGGCCATAGGGGAGGGATCCAAGCACGATTGGAGGGGTTGGCTTTGGATAGGAACAGGACACCTTTCCACAGTAACATGAAGGCTATGTAAATTTCTCTGAGTAGAGGAATGGGTAAGATTAGAAAGCAGACAGGAGGACTTCTACTTTTCCCTTTATACCCTGTTATGATTTTTGAATTTTAACCATGGTTATATTTGCTTTTCTAAAGTAATAAAAATCTTTTGTTAAATTTAAAATATTTTCAGAGAGAAGCTTGTGGTCACTTACTTTGCAGCCATCTTGTGTTCTGAGGTGCACATGAACCCCTATCAGGGGAAGCAGGAGCTCTCATTTGATTCCCCTCCTTGGCCAGGGTACAGCCAGGCCTGAAGACATTCTGCCAGGGTCACATGAAGATCCTTAGAGGCTCTGAGGCTCAGAAAGATTATGGAGTGCTCTCATTTACACTTGCCATGTATCAATACATTTCATGATAAAAATTGATGGTAAAGTTTTTATATTTCCCCCATGATGTTGATTTTGCTGTTTCTTTGAATATCAAATTCAAGTATCAAATGTTTCTAACAATCTCTTTCTCATTGCTGGGAGCCCCCTTCCTGCTGGTGAGCTAAACACTTGCTTAGTTGGTCTTTAGGGTAACCTAGCACTGATACTGGTCCTTCCTTCAGGTTTTTACACCTCCCAATCCATCACCACGCACTGGATTGCTGTAAGATACAAGGAAACCTAATATGACCTGGATGCTATGCTCAGTTTCTGTATGGGTCCTCTGGGGGCAGGAGAGAAATACCAGATGGATGGGAAGAGTCCATTAACCTGGTGCCTCATGAAAGCAGGGAACCAATTTTAGTGTTTCATTGCAGGCCACAAAGGGCAGGCATTTGTTGGAAAGATGCTGGGGTGCTTCAAGAAATTGAAGCAAGAGTAGGCTTAGGAAGAGGAGGCACCAGGGCAGCTCTTGGGACCTCAGCTGTGGTGGTTCTGTTCCTCTTGACCTGGTGTGTGAAACAAAACCCCAGAGCATGCAGGATATGGCAACCCCTGTCTGTCTACCTCACCTGAGGGGTGGCAACCCTCCCGGCACCCTGGGAGTACCAGTACAGAGGCAACCTGATGGGAACCAGCATCCTATCCTCCTTAGGGGCTCCTGATTCCTGACAAGCACCTCCTGCTGCTGACCCCAGGAGGCATAGGCACATCCCCCTACCTGGAGGAAGGGGCCAGGTGGAGGGGTGATATCCAGCGCTAACCAGGGAGAACTCTGCCACAATGTAATCAGGCAGCACAGCCCCACGGGCCGGGCCGGGCAGTGCAGTGTGTACTGGGCCAAGGCCGGCTTTCACCAGGACTCAGGGGCCAGACTCTTCCTGGAACAGTCTCCCTGGCTCTCGAGCATGGGCTATCTGCTTCTCCTGAGCCTTGTGCTGACGCCTGCCCTGGGCTGCACTCCCCGGGACCAGCACCTGCGGTCGCTTCCCAACATCCCCCAGCTGCCCAAGACCTAAGCCGCTTGTCCTGGGCTCAGTCTTCGTGGGCCCCTTGGTGCTGCTGCCCACTGCCAGCAGCTCTCAGCGCAGCAGCGCTTCCCAGACGCGTGGCCGCCCACTCCCCCCACGGGTAGCTCCACAGATGGAAGCTGCTTCCCCGCCCCTCCCACCTGCTGCCCGACCCGGGTCTCTGCTACGGCTTGAGGGTCTTGGGACAGTGTCCTGTAGTTCAGGCCCCTCTCTCAGCTGTAGGGGAGATGCCAGCAGCAGGCATGGCCTTGTTGTGCCTTGTTCCTCCCACTGCTCCCGGGGCGGCTCAGCGTCTGCTGGGCCAAAAGGCTGGCTGCCAAACCCTCAGCCCACCCTTGGCCTTGGGAGCCCGAGGAAAAGGTGAAGAGGAGGCGAGGAGCAGGCACAGACTGTGCAGAGCACCAATAAGATGGGCGTGGGACATGCCTCTTCGGGCCCGGTGGCCTTGGGAGCTCTACCCCTCTGGATCTGGGGTCCAGGCCTGTCCCAGAATGGAGCTGGGGCTTCATCCTTATGGGGCAGAGCAGAACCTGGGGTGGGCGGAGAGCCTGGGACAGGGATGGGGACATGCTCAGTCTCAAAGATGATGGCCTATCACAGCTTCTGCCAGCGCTCCTCAGGACCCGGCCTCTGGGGGCCCATTGCCCAGCCCCAGGGGCGTTTCTGGACTTGGCTACCCTTCCGTCCCTGGCCCCACAGGGCTGGGGGAGGATACATGGATGAAGGGAAGTACAAGGGAGGAAAATCAGGGTTGTATAAGGGGGCACAAAGCCTGTACTCCCGGAATACCGCATGAGATACAAGGTAATCTCTCCCCAGAGGCCTTTCGTGAAGTGCAGTGGACAGTGCCCTCAATGAGAATCCAAAGAACTGAGTTGGCTTGTGGTTCTACTTAAAAGCTATGTGTCTAACTGTAATATGTAGATGATCCTCTTTGAGTGTCAGCTTTCTTGCCTGTAAACTAGAGATAATTCCTACCTCACAGGGATTCCACAGAGATTAAATGAGATGAAAAATGGCAGTGTGCAAAGGAAAGAGCTAGGCCTGTTCTAAAGGCACAGTGAATGTTGGTTGTATCCAAACGTGAATTTTTCTAGGACCAGGGATAGAGGCCCAACTACACTAGAAGTGAGGGCCAGCCACTTGTGATCCACTCACAGACTTGCCTCACACCCCATCACATCTCCCCACACCCTGCTGCCTGTCAACTCCCTTCCTCTCCAATACTCACTCTCACCTGGGGCTCTAGCACACCAGACCACACTACTTGCTCTCTAGTGCACAGGAGAGTGCAGCCAGTGTCACACCCAAGGTCCTTAGGAACAGTGGCCTCAGCTTGCATCTGATGTCCAGGATGAGGTGCTAAACAGAGGTACATGCTGTAGAGCAGTGTGGGATATGGTTCCGTGTATGTGTGTGTGCAGGATATACATAAAAATATGCTTGCATATTCATTGTATATGATTATGGAAGAGTACATAATTTTCATTTCTATGTAAATTTATGGACAAGAACACAAGAAACTGTTAACAGTAGTTATCACTAGGCAGTGTAACTGGGGTGGTTGGAAGGGAGAAGAGGAGAGTTTAAAAATTCTTACCAATCATTATCGTTTGAATATTTTTACTATGAGCATGTGTTACTTTTATAATAAAGAAAACTTTAAATCAAAAGATATAGATGATAAATTGATCTGTAAATACAGATGATAGAAAATGGATATAGATAAATGATATATAGATAGATAAATAAAAGATGAGCTAGAGGATAGACAGACACACAGACATATCTACATACCTGTTTCCTCACATGTGAAATGGTACCTATTTCACAGCATTACTGTGAGGGGTAAATTACTAAATGCATTCAACCCCTTGGAACAGTTCCTGGCACATACTAGGTGCTCAATAAATGTTCTCTTTAGTGCAATAATGATGCGGAGGACGACAGGATGGCTGGATGTGATAATCTCTTTTGCCACCTTGTGGTCAGTGTATGCCATGCAGGAATGTCAATGCCAATAAGAAGCATCTTCTCAACGCTTTGGGTAGGTGAGTGTATGAGTTCTGGCCTTAGTGAGGGTGGCGGACCTATGACTTTTAAAATTGAAAAAGAGTATAAACAAACAAACAACTTTCTAAATAGGTAGCTAGATGAGACTTATTGTCCTCTACTTATTGCTTCCCATTTGGATTCCCAGCCCTGAAAGTGTCGATGAGAAACAGCGCATTGACTGGTTTTCTGTTCGTTTTCAAGCCTCTCTTTATCCATCAACCTTCTTAGTTGCAAGTGACAGAACCCATTCTGGCTTCTTCAGGTAGAAAAGGGATTTTTTAAAACTGCTATTAGGTAGAGTACAAGGAAATCTCCAACAGGTGAGACTATCTCCCTTGGGGGCTAGGCAGTCAGAAGTTGGTGCAATCCACCTCCTCTGGGGACAGGTACTGCTGAGGCTGAACCCAGGACTGTGCCATTGGAACATCTACTACAGTTGCTTGTGGAAACTCAGCATCTCTCAGTCATGCTCTACCATTTCACCAGGCATGGATTCCACTGGATGATTATCTCCTTGTTTCTCTCTCCTGACCCGAAGTCTTTTTTTAAAAAAATTATTGAAGAATAGTTCACTTAAAACATTGTGTTAGTTTCTGGTGTACAGCAAAGTGATTCAGTTATACATACATGTATTCTTTTTTATATTCTTTTCCATTATGGTTTATCACAGGATATTGAATATAGTTCCCTGTGCTATACAGTAGGACCTTGTTGTTTATCTATTTTATATATAGTAGTTTGCATCTGCTAATCCCAAACTCCCAATCCTTCCCTCTCTCACCCCTCCCGCTTGGCAACCACAAGTCTGTTCTCTACGTCCGTGAGTCTGTTTCTGTTTCTTAGATAAGTTCATTTGTGTCATATTTTAAATTCCACATGTAAGTGATATCATGTGGTATTTGTCTTACTCTCTCTGACTTACTTCACTTAGTATGATAATCTCTAGCTGACCTGAAGTCTTTTTTTTTAGCTGCATTGGGTTTTTGTTGCTGCGCATGGGCTTTCTCTAGTTTCGGTTAGCAGGGGTTACTCTTTGTTGCGGTGTGTGGCCTTCTCATTGTGGTGGCTTCTCTTGTTGCGGAACACGGGCTCCAGGCACATGGACTTCCGTAGTTGCAGCACTTGGACTCAGTAGTTGCTACACACGGGCCCTAGAGCATGTGGGCTTCAGTAGTTGCAGCATGTGGGAGCAGTAGTTGTGGCTTGTGGGCCCTAGGGTGTGCAGGCTCAGTAGTTGTGACACACAGGCTTAGTTGCTTCGTGGCATGTGGGATCTTCCTGGCCCAGGGATCGAACTGGTGTCCCCTGCATTGGCAGGCGGATTCTTAACCACTGTACCACCAGGGAAGTCCTGACCTGAAGTCTTGATGGGGAACATCTGATCAGTGGAGCCCAGGGCTCACACCTCTCCCTCGGCTGACTTCTGGTTTCCACCTTACGGAGGCAGAACTCTTAGTGTGGGGATTCTGCAAGTTTAGAAAGGCTTTTCAGAAGAGGCTGGATAGGGCGGGGGCGGGGGGTGATGCTCTGTCCCTAGGGAGAGGATATTGAGTGTGTGTACTTCAGAAACCCATGTCCCTTCCTGTCTAGCAACAGGTTCTAGATATGGTCCAGGCACTACCAGGAATTTAGGTCTGCCTGAGTCTGTGGTCAGAGTCCATACTGATTATCCAGGGGGCAGACCATGGTGAGACCAGATGGGATGGTTCTTTTAGGCTGGGCCCTCCATGGGGGCAGGGACCATGTCTGCCTGGTTTACCACTGTATCCCTAGTAGCTAGCTCAGTGCTTCCATACATGATTAAAGGAACGATGCAATGAAGGAACAAATTAAGCTGGCCACTTTCCTTATGAGTTGTAAATTTTCAGTGACTCTTAGGGCTCGTAATCTCAGCAGAGGCCTGAAAGATGCTGTCTTGGGGATATCTTGTTAGATAAGGGAGATCCAGAGAGAGGTAGCTTCACTCACACCAAACTGTAGGTTCACATAAGGTTTCTGATTCCCCTCCAGGAGGGTTCTGCCCAAGCAGACACATTCAGTGTCTCCATTCAGAGGAAAAGGACAATCAAGTGTGTGCCACCAGATTTTACTGTCCAACTAGGTACTTTCTTGAAAAAATTCTGCTCTCAGAACATATTTCCGTGGAGGCTGGCAAACCCAGGTAATTGAGGTTCACTTTTTTTCCATATGTCAATTGTCCAGCCTCACTTGTTGAAGAGATTATTCTTTTTTCATTGAATTTCTTTGGCACGCTTGTGAAAAATTAGTTGAATAAATGGGAGTTGATTCCTTAAAAAAACATATTTCCAGGAGGAATGCATGCAGTATGCAGTGGAATTGCTCAAGTTGGCTGGGTCTGAAGACCTGTTGGAATTGAACTTTGACATCCAGTGCTAGGCTTAGCCAGTGGCTTCAAATGGGATTTGCTCTACTCATCACTGAGTGGTGAGTCCCCATCTCTGGTTGAGGCTGTTGAAAGGCACAGACCAGCAGAGGGAGCAGGTGTACCTCTGCTGTGGTGGATCATAGCCCTTCCTGTTTGGACCCCCGCCCCCCCCCCTTTGCTCTGGAAAATACCACTGTTGCTCGGCAACAGAGAAACCAGTCGTGCAGGGCCCCTGCCTCTACCAGTCACCAGCCCTGAGTGAGACATGGAATGTAAAGGTCTGCCTTCAGATCCCATCTTCTATAGCCCTTTGGAACTTCCTGGCCACTCAAAATGCCACCTGTCATCCCTCATCATTTTGGGGGTCCCCAAGACCACCCACACATTCAGTGGATTCACTAGAAGGATTCGAGGGACTCAGTATGTAATTGTCCTCACAGCTAAGGTTTATTACAGCAGCAGGATCTACAATAAGATCAGCAAGGACAAAAAGACACAGGTAGGGTCTGGAGGCTTCCTTCCTTCCTTCCTTCTGCTCTCTTCCTCCTGTGAGGGGGCACATCAAGTCCACTCTTCCCCAGGAATGAAAACACACAATATGTGGGCAATGTTTTTGCCCAAGGAATCTCACTCAGTGTCCAAGAGTTTTTTTTTTTTTATTTTTTATTGGGGGATGGTCATTGGACACTCTCTGCCTAGCACGTACCAACATTCCAGACTCTTAGAAAGAAAGCAGGTGTTCGGCATAAATGACTCTGTACAACCAGGTTAAGCACAGAGAACCACACTTATCAGTTAGGGAACGGGTAGGGTGCTGTGTTAATTTTCTATTGCTGCTGTGACAAATTTTCACACACTTAGAAGTTTAAACTATACAAATTTATTCTCTTAGAGTTCTGTAAGTCAGAAGTCCAGTACAGGTCTCACCAGGCTAAATTCCAGGTGTCAGCAGGGCTGCATTCCTTTCGGAGGCCCTAGAGGAGGGTCTGTTTCCTGCTTACTCAGGTTGTTGGCAGAATTCAGTTCAGAGGTCCCTGTTTTCTTGCAGGCTATAACCTGAGGGCTGTTCCCAGCTTCTAGAGGCCACCACATTCCTTGGCTTATGGCCCCTTTCCCCATCTTAGAAGCTAGAACAGTAAGTCAAATCCTTCTCAAGGCACATCTTTCTGACCCCTCTTCCATCATCTCATCTCTCTGGCCACAACTGGGAAAGTTTCTCCACTCTTAAGGACTCACGTGATTAGATTAGGCACACCCAGATAATCTGGGATCATCTCCTCATCTCAAACCCCTTAACTTTAATCACATCTGCAAAATCCCATTGCCATATATGTTGAATATGTTGCCAAGTAACATATTCATAGGTTCCAGGGACGTGGACATCTTTAGGCAGATAGTATTCTGCCTTCAACTGCAAAGTTCCCAGATGCCAGCCAACGGCCAACCTCGAAAGCAGGCCTTTCTAAAGACAACTCAAGGTTGTGTAAAGTCAATTCAAGGTCTCAGGTCTGCTGTATTAACTATTTTCTGCACACCCATGCATACTAAAAGAAGGTGACATTATGAGTGATAGGTGACACCACCTTCCAATAGTGTGTGGCCCCTCTAGTGCTTGTAATGTCTTGGACTTCGCAGACAACTGGTCCCAGGGCCCAGTGCACAAAGAGGCCCTTATGCTCCAGACACACTCTAACCTTGAGGCTGCACAGGCTCTCTCCTTCCCCACCCCTCCAACCCTGATAGGAGTCAAGGTCAAAGAAACTGTTAGGCTGGTGATTATTAGCATTGGGCTTGGCAGAAAGTAAATTCCAGTTTAAATTCTTAGCTATATACCAAAAGCAAGTTACTTATTTCTCTCTGATTCTCATTTATTCATCTTCTTATAGGCATAACAACACTATCTTACAGATTTAAATGAGAGAATGCACATAACCCTTGTGGAAGACAATACCTTCCAGATCATGATGGCTAGTGGGCTAGGAGATAGGACATCCAGTGGGGGCAAAACAAGATTAAAATCTCCTGTTTCGGGCTTCCCTGGTGGCGCAGTGGTTGAGAGTCCGCCTGCCGATGCAGGGGACACGGGTTCGTGCCCCAGTCCGGGAAGATCCCACATGCCGTGGAGCAGCTGGGCCCGTGAGCCATGGCTGCTGAGCCTGCGCGTCTGGAGCCTGTGCTCCGCAACGGGAGAGGCCACAACAGTGAGAGGCCCGCGTACCGCAAAAAAAAAAAAAAAAAAAAAAAAAAAAAAAAAAAAAAAAAATCTCCTGTTTCCACATGGAGCTTCCTCTTGGGGGAGAAATAAAATAGGTAGAGGATCACTTTTAGAATTTACCTTGGTCTTTTTTTTCCTTTTGAGCCCTATCTCTTTACTGACAAACTTATTTCTCTTTCTTTCTGTGAAAGTGTGACATTGTGAATTATTAACCTTTGTTTTTCCCCCTCAGCTCCAGCTTGCCCTTGTACTCCCGGCCCTGCCTCAGACTCAGCACGTCCAAGGCTTCTGCCCCAGGGTAGAGTTATTTTAGCAGAAATGCAAATAGACTTAAAGAGCCCAAGATCAGCTTTTGAGTTTCAGAAGAGATTTCAGAAAATTTACACAGAGGAAATAGGACTGTAAGAAAGGCTTTTTGAGTCCTGAGATCTTAGGTCTTCTGAATACTAAGAGATAAGGACCCGGGCTATCTACAGGCATAGAAGAATACGTGGTCTGTCCAAAGGCTTCCAGCCATCCCAGACTAGATAAAAATCCCACACACTGAAGGGAGGGCTGAGAGGGAGGCAGGGAGATACTAATGACATCCAAGGTCAGGGGACTCCATCCCCCACCTCATTTCAGACTCCACTGAAGCCTTAAGGAGAAGCAGATTGATCTCTCTCTCTCTCCCTCTCTCTCTCTCTCTCTGTCTTTTCCCACCCCCCTACCCCCACAGGATTTGGGTTCCTTCTCATCTGCACATATCACAATCGCCTGACCTGGAGTACCAGAAAGGCCACTCAATTAGCTTTTAGTCTGGGCCTTAGGACTGAGAGAGGAAAAGAGTCTGTGGAGAGTTTGCCTGGTGTGGGTCCTCAGCAAACCACTTTAGGTCCTCTGAGAACAAATACACTGCCCTACTGGTGTGGTAGTCACTATCAAGTAACGACTCCATTCCTCCCATTACGGGAACAGTCATGAGGTTTCCTGACAGCACGGAGACAATGTCCAGGTCACAACAGGTGAACAAAACACATCCAGGCAGAGACAGAGCCACTGGCTCTGGGGTTATTTGTTCACAGAAAGATGTCAGGTTCCTACATTTCTGGTGGATACGTGCCTAGCAAGGCGGTGCACAAAAGGTGATATCAGGATGGAATTTTGAGGCACCAAAATTGGGGCAGATTGAAATTATGAACAACTCAGTGATGTCCAATCCATTCTGCCTGCAACTGCTAACCCTCTCTGTGGCTTCTAGCTAACAACCCTCTGAATTTGGGGTAGGCTTCATGTAAGCACTGAAGAAAAGAAATAAAAAGACCCTGAGAGCACTGTGTAGCATGGAGAAAAACAAATGAATATTTTTCTCCCAGCTGGAATACATGGATGTACATCAGCGGGAACCATGAGTCCCACTGAATTACAGGTAAACTGTAGTGTATACGTTGATTTTTGTGCATTTTTCAAGGAAGAGGGGCAGTGGATGTGATCAGGTTCTCAGAGGGTTCTGAGACTTACGACATTTTTGCAGGAGGGTGTCCTAGATCTGTGCTTTATTATCTGTGCACCCTATGAAAACTCATTTACAATCCCCATGTCATGCTTTCCCTGCCTGTGGAGTGGGAAAAACAATACCAAGCACACAGAGTTATTGTGAGGAATTAATTAGAAGGTGCTTTGTAAATAAATTGATTTTTAAATGAGGGCTATTCATCTATTAGCCCTCCTTACCACCCCAAAATGAATAGCTCTATTAAATAATGGGCAATTGATTGAGATTTTTTATATCAGAGATACACATTTAAAAAAATGTATGTGGGGCTTCCCTGGTGGCGCAGTGGTTGAGCATCTGCCTGTCAATGCAGGTGACACAGGTTCAAGCCCTGGTCTGGGAAGATCCCACACGCCGCGGAGCAACTAGGCCCGTGAGCCACAACTACTGAGCCTGCGCGTCTGGAGCTTGTGCTCCGCAACAAGAGAGGCCGCGACAGTGAGAGGCCCGCACACCGCGATGAAGAGTGGACCCCGCTTGCTGCAACTAGAGAAAGCCCTCGCACAGAAATGAAGACACAACACAGCCAAAAATAAATAAATAAGCTTTCATTACAAAAAAAATGTATGTGTATGCAGTTTATATGTGACATAGTGATGTGATTAATCCTATATTTTTCCAAGGAATAGTTTTCATAGATTATTTGGTATCATGTGCTCTAAAAATAATAACGATGATGATGATGATGATGATGATGATAATTCCTTGTACTTGCATAGCTAGTAGTCTTCTCATTTATCTCATCAGTTGTTGACAAAGCCCTCCTCTTACTCTTGTAAATGAAATGAGGCTATTGCTGGGTCCGCAGTGTTTGGTTGCCATGGTTTGAGTTCGTTTCATAAGCTGTTGCTTGGCAATCCCACGCGTCAGCTGGCTCTTTTTCCTTAGCACTCTCACCACACACTGTCTGAAGTATAATGAGACTGAGCCTGGGCAAAGCAGGATAACGGTCCCCAAACGCTTTCTCTCTTCCCCCACAGCGCTGTTATCATGATGTCTGATAAATGTGTTGAGAGTGGAGCAAGGAAGTGGTTATAAAACACGGGATTTACAGTCATGCAGACCTGGGTTCAATTTCAGGCTCGGAATTTGGCTCGATGTATCCTTTAGCTATTCACTTAGAGAAGCTGATCTGAGTCTCAGTTTCCCCATGGGTAAAATGGGGGATAATTACACCCAGCTCCTAGAGTGGTTGTGGGGATTGAGGGAGAAAATCCATGGAAAGCACCTGCACACAGTAAAGGCTCAGTAGGTGTAACCTATACTAATAAGGGCGATGGGAGGTGATGGAACCACAACTTTCCTTGTTCTGCAGTAAAATGCCCTGATGTCGTGGTCAGGTTGGATTTCATTTGTACAGTTATGCCCCACTTTTCTTTATGCATAGAGTGAGTGGGCCCACTGCGAATCCATGGAGTAAAACAGGAATTTATAAATAATCAGGATCAAGGAAAAGAACAGGGGGTGTTAGTACCAAAAGGAAAACAAGTAGGGATGCAGCAGACAGAAAATATCAATAGAAGATGCCCACTCCAGGTAGTGGGTGGGTAGGTGCTAGGCATTCAAAGGGGCTTGCATGGGGGAGGCCTGTCTCCTCCCTAGACAAACACATGCCCACAGGCAGTGGTGTACCGGTGAAACAGCTCTCAGAGAGAGAAAACCCCTGATTTGTAGCATTTGCCCGATTTCCATGGTGTAAATGCTCCTACTAGGGCTGATTTCAAGCTGCCAACATAAAGTCATGAACAGCATGTGGAGTTGCAAAGAGATGCCCGCAGTCCACTCTCAGGAGCCCTTTAGAGGCTGCTCTAGCTCAGAACTAATCCCTTCCCTAAGGGTAGCTTTCCTATTTTGTTCTCATTGCTGGGCATCCCCAATAAGCTCCTGTCCGTTTTTATAGCAGTTTAGGGAGGTCAGTTCTCAAGACTGTGCTTCTGGCCTTCAGTCCTCCCAGACTGGAAGGATATAGCTGAGGAAAGAAACCTCTTGTGCAAGCCCAGCCCCCACCTTTATAGGCTGGCTCCTGCGGCCTTTCTGCCCCAGGACCAGGACCCCATGACGTTTCCAGGATCCATAGGAGACTTGGGACCTAGGAATCACCTAGGCACATGTACTATTTGAGGCAGTGTCTTTTTTCAAAATTATCTTTGTTTACCTTTTTTTACGTAACCCAACTCAAACATGCTGCCCTGGTCATAGTCTTTCATACTCTTAGTTCTACAACGTATATAACCTTAGTATTTTTATATGCATCATCAACCAGTTTTAAAAAGAATCACTTTTTAAATAAATCTGTGCCACTGTACCATTTCTTCATCTAGTAGAACTTCAGGGCAGTTGTCTGATTCTGAGAGCTGGAGTAAACAAACAACTGTGGGGGGTTGGATTCCCCTACGACCCGATCGGTTTCAGGGGTCAATCATTGATTTTCAGTCACAAGAGTAGGCACGTTGACCAGCTTTCGGTGAAAATATGTCGTATGTGTTTTACATATGGTCCATAATTTTTATTTCCTCCCCTCTCGATATCTGACAATATCCAGTTGAATGGCTTCTGCAGATCCAGTGCCCCAAAACACAGTGTCTCCCCTAAAAATCAGCTGAACAATACCAGGATGTTTATGCTGCACAAGTAGCAGAAGAGAAAATTAGATGTAATACCACACAACTTTCTAAGGAGGGTAGGTCTATTAACAGAAGAGGGTTTTTTGGGGGTTGGGGTGGGGAGCTAGGTACAAAGTCATTAACCTTAATATAATTAATGGCCTGTCACAGGGAGTGAGGGGACCTTTCAGTAGTGGATGGAGTGTACAAGTTTAGAAGGAGAAGCTAAAGGAGACGATAATTTCCCTGAAAGAGCAAGAGGAAAGATCAAGAGGACCTGGGTAAGATCCTCTGAAGGAGAGAATGAAGCCAGGGAAAATGGAAGGGTGTTGGGAGAAGGTGCAGGCAGTGGGGACGAAGGGGAGCTGATCGCTAGAGACTAAAAAGAAAGATGTGAGAGAAGAAATATGTCTAATGGCGACTTGCTAGTTAAATTCTATGGGAGCAACCCCCAACCTCAACATATCTCCCCTTAGGAAATCTGCTACAATTTAATTCTACAAACCTCACTGTTTGATGGGAATGGATTCTTTATGGGGAATATGAACAAAATCTGTTTTGAAGGTTTAGATATAGAGAAAAACAGCCTATGGGTCAGGGTAGCAGACATGTGGCTTATAGACACTCTTGTGTGAATGAAGGGATATCTTTGCATGAAAAGACCTAGTGTTCACCACCCACTGGTTAGGCTAGGGTGGAGGGTATTTACTGTGCCTAGCTGGAGGACCACAGGCCAGAGAGGCATGGGGAGGAGCCAGATGGAGTCTCCTTGAATGCGAGCCTATCTGACCACCTGGAAATGGGCCTGGGCTTCATGATCCCCAAAGATGTACTCAGGAGAGCAGACCCCTGCTGGGGATAGTTTTGCCAGAACCAGAAGAGCAGCTTATCAGCAGGGATAAGCATACATTCTGTCTTAAAAAAACACAAAAGTTAACAATTATTTCATCATCAATGTTTTCCAAGTATTTGAAAAATTTGTGTATCAAGGAGCTTCAGGACTTTTGATAATTTTTACCTTTCAGCCTTTGTGACCAATTATTTAAATGTTGGCGAAGAGTGAGGGTGTTATTTTTTACGCACCATGAAAAAGTCTTAAAACTTTTCAAGTCCACTTATACATTTCGGGCCGATTTTCAGATATTAAGAGGGTTTATTTCGAATTTATTTCCAGGAACTTTTGCCTCACTGCCTTTTTATAGAAGTTAACATTTTATCTTCAGCTATGATTGATTTAGAAGCTAATTATTTGAAAAGGAATAAGGCGTGTGTGGTTGAGATGGCTCAGTGGCCACCTAAGATTCATGCTCTCTTTCTATGGCAATGGAACTGTGGCTAAGAGCCGCTGCCCAGTCGGGGATACAGTTCTCAGGGCCCCCATCCCCCTACCCCATCCAGGTGACTAGTACTTGCTAGTAGAATGTGAGTAACTGCATGGCCAAATAAGGGCCTGTGCATTCTCCGTGGTCTCTTTCCCCATCTGCCAGCTTAATGGAGGGAACCCTGGGGCCCTAGGGAAGCGTGAGGTCACAGGATAGAAAAAGGCCACCGCCAGGCAAGAACAACATCACTGGGTTTATGGAGCAAGAATCTAATCTATCATGTTAAACCACTGAAATTGTTTCAGGGTTTATTTATTACAGTAGCTAGCATTACTTTAACCAGTACAGGGGTTTCTCCGGTCAATCATCAATCTTGTACACAGAGCTTAACCTTGGAATACACTCTGCCTTTCCAAACCCTCTAACTTTGAAATGTATTTCAGAAAGCCATACAAAAATAATGCCTGAGGTGATGGTTGGGGGCTGGGGGGGGGGATTGGTATTCTTTGGTAAGCCCTCAGTCTGAGCTGGGTCAGGTTCTATCAGGGTTGCCTTTCAGGAAAGGTCACAGGCAAGTAAACCCAGGGCTGGGCCCCAAAGGAAGGTGTTTAGGAATTTATCAGTTGGGAAAGACACAATCCTAACAGGCAGGCAGTTAATAGGAGCCTAGGAAATGCAATTAAAAGGTAGAAAACTCAGAGTATAGGTTAAACAGGGGTATCAGCCTAGGCAAGTAAAGCTTAAAAACACAGAAGAAAGATAAGTAACAGAACAGCTGGGGATGTTATGAATGCAGAGGTGGAGAAGGGCTGGTTAGGACCTGATTTGGTGGAAGTACCATTTGTATAGTTGTCTGTGTGGCCTAGCACCCTCTGCATACTTTCCTTTGGGCTACCCAGGGGCCTCCCCATCCATCAAGCCTTTAGCAAACATCAGGAAGCATTGCACATACAAGCATTCTACATAGTAGCATGCCTTCCTCTTTCTCAGATTGATGGGACAATTGATGGATGTGAGGATGCCAGGCAAGCAGGGAGCAGGGCTGGTGAGTAGACAGCCTTGTTCACCCTGAAGGGGCTGAGCAGATTGACCCTTCCAGAGCTTGTGCAGTTCCAGATGGCCCCAAGGAGATAGACGGAGCCTGCCTGCCCAGCTCCCACATCTCAAGTCCTTGAAGCTTACAAATTTTGCTCTTTTTCTTTTGATGCCCTGCTAAAGTTGATGTGTAGATACCACTCTTCTCCTCTCACGTCCTCCCCTTTTTAAAACAATTTATTTATTTATTTGTTTATTTTTGGCTGCATTGGGCCTTCGTTGCTGTGCTCAGGCTTTCTCTAGTTGTGGCAAGCCGGGGTTACTCTTTGTTGCGGTATACGGGCTTTTCATTGCAGTGGCTTCTCCTGTTGTGGAGCACGGGCTCTAGGCATGCGGGCCTCAGCAGTTGTGGCACGTGGACTCAGTAGTTGTGGTTCGCGGGCTCTAGAGCGCAGGCTCAGTAGTTGTGGCCCACGGGATTAGTTGCTCCGCGGCATGAGGGATCTTCCTGGACCAGGGTTTGAACCCATGTCCCCTGCATGCAGGCAGATTCTTAACCACTGCGCCACCAGGGAAGCCCCACCTCCTCCCTTTTTGGACTCAACCTCTGGTGTCAGGGTCCTGAGCAAAAAAGAGTGACACATTTTTCTATTAAGTCAATTTATTCTGAGATGGGAAATGCAGTAACTAAAAGAAAATTCCATTGAGGATAAGGGGTTCTAATTGCCTGAGGAAAAGAGTTTCTCCATCCACATGTGATAGACTCTTTTCATCTGGTCAGTAGTCTGGGATTTGTGAGTGATGAAAGAGGCTCTGTACCTGACATGCCTTAATGAAGGTCCCTAAAAATAAGAACAACTTGTGGGAGTGGTTGTCTGAAAGGACACTAGTCTTGGTATTCCCAGTAGAGTGTTCCTATTGGAAGAACTTTATTTTAAAAAATTAATTAATTTATTTTTATTGAAGTATAGATGCTGTACAGCATTATATAAGTTACCCATGTACAATATAGTGATTCACAATTTTTAAAGGTTATACTCCATTTATAGTTACTATAAAATGTTGGCTATATTCCCTGTGTTGTACAATATATTCTTGTAGCTTATTTTATACCTAATAGTTTATACCTCTTACTCCTCTCCCCCTTCCCTCTCCCCACAGGTAACCACTAGTTTGTTCTCTGTATCTGTGAGTCTGCTTCTTTTTTGTTATAGTCACTAGTTTGTTGTATTTTTTAGGTTCCACATATAACTGATATCATAGAGTATTTGTCTTTTTTTGTCTGACTTATTTCACTTAGCATAATGCCCTCCAATTCCATCCATGTTGTGGCAAATGGCAAAACTTTGTTCTTTTTTATGGCTGAGTAGTATTCCATTGTGTGTGTGTGTGTGTGTGTGTGTGTGTGTGTGTGTGTACATGACATCCTCTTTATCCATTCATTCATCTGTCGCTGGACACTTAGGTTGTGGAAGAAGTTTATTTTGATCAGCATGTGCATTAGTCAAAGTTCAGTTGCCTATAACAGAAATCACTCTAGTTACTTTAACAGGATATGGATTGAACAGAGGGAATAAGGTGCTTACAAAATTATCAGAAGGGCTGAAGGAGCAACTTCTAGGCTCAGCTGCCAGAAATGACTCCTAGAACAATAAAATGAACTGCCCCACTAGGAAGAAGGCTACCTCTGCCACAGTCAGGAAGCTGGGGAATCAGGAAGTTTCTTTCCTGACAGCTGGGTTCAGGATCACACTACCTTAGTCACAATCTTGGAATCAGGAATCGGCCATCACGACTGTTGACTCTAGGAATATACTACCTTAGCTATGCTCCTGAGATCAGGAAGCTGTCATCACATCTGTTGTTCCAGAGCCACCTGTGCCAGCAGCAGAATGGAGGCTTCTCATATTGCCACCTCCCTCTCCACTTGACTAAATTTTCAAAGACAGTTCTCACAGGAGTATATATGATTAGCAGAACATAAATTACATCCATTTCCTGGTTTAAAAGGAGTGAGAAAATAGAGCTTTTAGCGCTATTTTGTGTCATAAAAGAAGGCGTACCAGAGAAGGGTTAGAAGAGAGATTCAGCAAGCCACTCTACAGAGTTCACTACCAGTCATTCCCTGCCCAGAGAAAAGCCCTCATCCCTGCCCCTGACACTGAGAGTGGCCTTTCATGATATGAAACAAGCCCAATTAGATAAAAGCTTCAATTTTGAAAGCAAAACAAAGTAGCAATATAATGTCATTGGTCTGGGAACATTATGTTGACTAAAGCCTGCATTGACATAAATGATAAAATCAAAAATATAACAAAACTAGGTTTATAAAGTGAATATTACTGTCTGGAAAAACCCCTAAAATCTGAAAAATGATTTTTGAGAAAAAAATGCATTAAAAAGTTGTGACATCAAGCAACACAATATACATACATATATATATATTTTTAAAGATACAAACATCTAGGATATATTTCAAAAATATTTAGAGTGTCTGTGGTAGAGAGAGGAGAATGAGAGTAGGGATTTGGGGTAAAAGAGGAAAAAAATTAAATTAAATTAAAAAAGAGAATAGCCTGTACTGAGTGATGATAAAAGTGTGCTATAATCTGTGTGGTATGAATAGTTCAACTCCTGCTTTTTTAAAAAAAAAAAATATTATTATTATTTTGGCTGTGTTGGATCTTCATTGCTGCACACAGACTTTCTCTAGTTGTGGCGAGCGGGGGCTACTCTTCGTTGTGGTGCGTGGGCTTCTCACTGCGGTGGCTTCTCTTGTTGCGGAGCATGGACTCTAGGCACGCGGGCTTCAGTAGTTGTGGCACGTGGGCTCAGTAGTTGTGGCTCGTGGGCTCTAGAGCACAGGCTCAGTAGTTGTGGCACACGGGCTTAGTTGCTCTGCGGCATGTGGGATCTTCCGGGACCGGGAATTGAACCTGTGTCCCCTGCATTGGCAGGTGGATTCTTAACCACTGTGCCACCAGGGAGGTCCCAACTCCTGTTTTTTTAACATCTAAATAGGATACATTAAAGTTACCAAAAGTGTTAACTGGTGATTGGAGGCATGCATTTTAAACTAACTTGCAACTGAAAATTTCACGAAAACACTGCTAAAAAGAGCAGGAATAATTTACTTAAATAAATGAGATTTAAAATATAAAAATTGCAACCTACAAAATGGGAGAAAATATTTGCAAATCATATATCAGATAAGGGGTTAATATCCAAAATATATAAAGAACTCATACAAGTCAACAACAAAATCCTCAATAGGATTAATAAATGGGCAGAGAAACCAAACAAGAATTTTTCTGAAGAAGACATCCACGTGACCAACAAGTACATGAAAAGATCTTCAACATCACTAATTATCAGGGAAATGCAAATCAAAACCACAATGAGCTATCACCTCACACCTGTTAGAATGGCTATCATCAAAAAGACAAGAGATAACAAGTGTCGGTGAGGATGTGGAGAAAAGGGAACCCTCTTGCATTGTTGGTGGGAATGTAAATTGGCACAGTCACTGTGGAAATCAGTATGGAGGTTCCTCAAAAATTAAAAGTAGAACCACCCTATGATCCAGTAATTGCACTTCTCAGAATATATCCAAAGGGAATGAAAGCAGGATATTGAAGAGATATTTCCACTCCCATGTTTATTGCAGCATTATTCCCAATACATAAGATATGGAAACAACCTAAGTGTCCACCAATGGACTAAGGGATAAAGAAGATGTGAGATATATATAGTGGAATGTTATTCAGCCATGAGAAAGAAGGAAATCCTGCCATTTATGACAATATGGATGAACTTTGAGGACATTATACTAAGTGAGATAAGTCAGAGAAAGACAAACACTGTATGATCTCACTTATATGTAAAATCTAAAAAGGCTGAACTCCTGAAAACAGAGTAGAATGGTGGTTACTAGGGACTGGGGGTGGGGGAATAAGAGAGATGTTGTTTAAGGGTACAAACTTGCAACTGGTAGATAAGTTCTGGAGATCTAATGCACAGTATGGTGAATATAGACAACAATACTGTATTATGATCATCAAACTTGCTAAGAGACTAGATCTTAATTATTCCCACCACAAAAAAGAAATGATAATTATGTGAGGTGATAGAGGTGTTAGTTAACCAGTGATAGCAATATGAAATCAACACACTGTACACCTTTAACTTACACAGTGTTACATGTCAATTATATCTCAATTTTAAAAATTAATAGAAAGAGAATAACTCCTGAAATTCTGAAATACATGCAAATATATAATTTTTTAAAAGCTTAGAAAATGCCACAGAGCATTTAAAAATTAATCAAATGTCCAAATGGAAAGCCTAGGAACGTTCACATCCTCAATTTTGATAGAACGGTGTATGGTATCAAAATAATATCAGAGACTGATAAAATTGTGAAAATGAAAAGCTTACTGAATATGAAAGAAGCATTTCAAAACAAAATCATTGTTTCAATTGTAAGTGAATTTTTAAGAATCCACAAATGAAAAAGTGTTTTGATGCCAGAACAGTAACATAAAATAGTTCAAATATGAATACAGTCGGGGCTTCCCTGGTGGCGCAGTAGTTAAGAATCTGCCTGCCAGTGCAGGCGGATTCTTGGACCAGGGTTCAAGCCCTGGTCTGGGAAGATCCCACATGCCGTAGTGCAATTAAGCCTGTGTGCCACAACCACTGAGCCTGCGCTCTAGAGCCCACGAGCCACAACTACTGAGCCAGCATGCCACAACTACTGAAGCCCACACGCCTAGAGCCCATGCTCTGCAACAAGAGAAGCCACCGCAATGAGAAGCCCACGCACCAAAGCAAAGAGTAGCCCCCGCTTGACACTAGAGAAAGCAGCAACGAAGACACAACACAGCCAAAAATGAAAATAAATAAAATAAATAAACTTATTTAAAAAATGAATACAGTCGGGAGATATTTGCTTTGAGCCAATTCAAAAACTCAAAAGGCTTATAAAAACTTTAGAAATCAAACAGAATAAAACTACTTATCTTAAAATGAAATTGAAATAAAAGTAATAATATCAAAAGAGCCACAACAAGGAAATGACTCTGCAAAAAACCTGAAACAAGTCTACTTGACTCATAAAATCATTGAAAAGCAAACCCCAAACCATTCAAATTTATTGAAAGATCCTAGTTATTGATTGGAAACGTTTAATTTCAAACCAATTAAAAATTTGAGAATTTTGCTCCAATTGAACAATGCCACACCCTAAAATTTCTTCTTTTCCAAGTTCCCCTGTACTCTATTCAAACTAAATCCCCCACCCAATTAGGCAGCTGAGCCGGCCAGGAGGCATTCCTTTGGCACTTATAAACAGCAACAGTCCACCCAAAGGTCAGGGCTCTCACTTCTGCCTTTCACACCATGACACAAGTTTGCCAAATCAAAACTCTCAAGTCTACTCTTCACACCATGAAGATGTGGGTCTTTGCCCATAGCGAGACCCCAGAGAGACCCCAACAGTTTCCAAACAGACCTAGGTGCCTCCACCCTCCTCAGTAGCATTCTCTCACCCTGGATTGAACGAGGAGCTTTGTCCAGAGCTTCTGGCAGTGCCAGATCACGTGATGTGATGGGACGAAAACCCTACCTGCTTCTGCTCCCAGATGGCTGCTGCAGCTGGGTGATGATGGTCAACCTTGGCCTTTTCCCCCTTTGTTGGCTTCTGGAGGTGACTCACAGATTCTTTTGCTTGTTGTGAATGTCTTCCATAGGCAGGCCAAAGGCTGGAGCAATTGGGTGGGGTGTTGATGGAGAAAAGGTGAGGTCCAAGTCTGGGGATTGGAGGAGGTTGAAGAGGACAAGTGCTTCACGTTGTGGGGAGCAGAAGGCAGGGCTGGTCTGGAATGGAGCTGCATCATGGTCAGGTGAGAGTTGTCTGGGGTGGGCTGCCTCATTCCAGGAGTAGCTGATGCATGGGTCCTGATCTAGGCATGAGCATCCTCAAGGTGTAAAGGTCAGAGGTGAATGACTTGGTCAGAGCTGGGCTGTAGGAAGCAAAGATATTCACCCAAGTCTAGTTAAGGGTTATTCCCAGATACTGTATTTCACCAAATCTGTCATTGAGTGTAAGATGTACCATTATTTTATGTATCACTACACTAAGAAAGTAAAAAGGCTGCCAATTAAACCATGCCATAATGTTTTCTTTGCACTTATAATTTAAAATTTTTACTTATTGAAAGATTTATTTTAGTCTTATATAGACATAGTATCTTATCAGATATCACTCTTATGAGTGCTTTAAAAATATAAAGAATATAAATTGCTTAAAGTATTTCTAAAATTCCTTCACATCTATAACCTGAATATTCTGAATCACTTTTCAGCTCAGAGTTGGAATTGTCCATGTTTTCCCACACGATGCTGTCCTCTGTGCCATCAAGATTGTTGGTGATGTAGCATTTCTTAAAAGAAATGTCCAGGGGATTTTCTTCCAAATTGCTTCCAAGCTACAAGTTTGGACATTGGCTTGCTCGCTCGGCTTGTAAAAAGCAATCTGGTTGATCATATCTGAACAACAAAATACAACGAGTGTTTCAGCTACGTGTAAGTATCTTCCTTGTTTTGGATTCAAAATACACTTTGTCGTTGCCCTGCATGAAAATGTGGAATTGCAATAATTTTTCCATTTTTTCAGGTGTCTATTGCTTCATGACAAACCGCAGCTACACAGATCACCATTTCTAGCCTGAGGGTGCCCATTACTCTTTGTGCTAATATGCCTCTGAGAGTTGAACTTGCTCCAAAGCTCGCTCTTTTTTTTTTTTTAACTTTTGAAATACTTTTAGGCTTGCAAGAAGTTGAAAAAAGAGTACAGAGAGGTCCCACATACTCATCACCCTGCTTCCATCAATGGTGACATCTTACACAGCTTATAGTGTATTGTCAAAACCAGGAAACCAATTGGCACAACACAATTAACTAGACTACAGATCTTAACTCATATTTTACCGATTTTTGCATGCACTCGTTTATTTTGTATGCTTGTGGATCATTCAATGACATTTTATCACATGTATATATTTGTATAACCACCACCACAATCAAGATGTGTTCTGGCACCACAAAGATCTCCCTCATGCTATCCCTTTATGGTCACACTTTTTATGAGGGCAAATACTCAGCCTTCTCCTCCATTCTTGGCTTTATCTGGTTGTAGGTGCTAAGCAGTGCCTTTGTGGACTACCTGTCTATTTTGCCTCCTAAGCATGCCATGTTCACCATCTCCACAACACGCTACATAGCAAGCCCCCTTGGCTTCTCTTCTGACTTAAAAATACTGTCAGTCATTATGGTGACTGCAGCCTCCTGGCTTCTGGCAGTTAATTGCCGCCACCTGGCTCTGTTAATTCAAGGCTCCATGATTCCCATGGACATTAATGAGCAGTAACCACCTCTCCTACCCTCAGCCCTAGCCAGCAAGTGAGAGCCACCCCTGAGCTTCTTAGTGATGCTGGTGTCCCTCTCACCAGTACATTCCTGATGGCTTTGGTGAATAGTGAGTTTTCTTGGCCCTCCATGGAACATAATCTTCTGGTAGTATTTCTGACCTCACAAGGTCTGTCCATTGCAACATGTTCAATTCCTTCAGCCTCTCTATTCCTTCTTCTACCATCCTTCAGGTAACACAGGCATTTCCACTTCAGCCATCATGAGCCTTTGTCTACTCCCGGCTTCTAAGAGCCACCCCAGCAATGACTTTGCCCCATCCCTTGGGTGCTTGCCAGGGTGTTAAATCAATCTCCTAAGAAAGTACCCTCAAATTGATAAATTCTTACTTCTTCAATGTTATGTTCCAGCTACCTTGATCGAGCAGCTCAAAATCTAGTCTCAGTGGTAGTCACTGAGTAAGTACTCACTAAGTACTCAGGGGTACTTAAACTGGCTCATGCCAATCTGTGTTAGCTAATTCTTCCAGCTCCTTCAGTATACAATCTATTTCCTTCCTTATCAGGCCCAGCATATCTCCAGTTGGGTTATCCTGGGATTTAACAAAGATTATTATCTTGGCAGCCAGGAGAAAAGATTGGGGCAGCTCCTGAAAGGGAAACAATTTGTTTTGTGGGGTGAGGACTTGTTGATATCTTCCGGCATGAGAGATGTGCTAGTTCTTACTAGGGAAGGGTGAGCTACCTCTGCAGTTTCTGAGAGTTCAGTTTCTACAGAGCTGACATCTTAGAAGTATCCATCCAGATGTCTCCATCCTACTTTTCAGGTTCCAGGTTTTTCCAACCAGGGCTCTGACTTTAGCATGACAGACTTGCCTGGGATTGGCATTTAATCATTTTGAGGCTTTTGCTATCAAGTCTAGAGTCTACTCCTCTGATGTGTCTGCTTGTTACTGAGTCCACACTCTTACTGCTCACCACATAGCAGGCCAATAAATCAAGAGACAAGTTGTTGGGGCAAGGGATAGCAACTTTATTCTGAAAGTCAGCAGACCAAGAAGATGGTGGACTGGTGTCCCAAAGTACCATCTTGCCTGAGTTTGGATGCTAGTTTCTTTTACAGAGGAAAGAGTGGGAGGTGAGGAGGTAAAGTAAGAAAGACAATAAATTGTTGTAACTATTTCCTGGTTCCAGCCAGACTGGGGAGGGGATGTGTTAACTTCATCTTTCCTGCAGCCATTCACAGGTGGTCCCGGGTCAGGATGTTTCTTGTGAGCTTAAACAAGGGTATTTCAGCTTAACTCTCAGGCATGGGAAGGCAGTGTTCTGGGAGATGGGCATTATGTATACTTTAAGATATAAGCAACATTCCTTTAGTGATTAACTTGTAGCACAAGCAATAGAATACAAAGGTTAAAGTAAAAGAAACAGATCCAATATGGAGTCATATTTGTTCTTCCCTATTACATGCTCTTCTACTGAAGGAGAAAATTGTGTCTTTATAAGCTATCGACAAGATCCTTTGGCTCTTACACTTAGCCGTCAATTGCTTGTTAACAGCCCTCAATCTCATTATCCATTTGTAGGACATTAATACAAATTAGTAATAACCAGTCAACTTTGCTGACCTTTCTTTCAAATGCCAGAATCATCATACCTGCAACAGTGTTCCTTTCCACTGGACATTTTCCAAGGTCACTAATGATGAAAGAGTCAGCATTTGCATTACCGCCTTGTGGAAAGGAATACCTGTTCCCATCTACAACTCAGGATGGCATCTTCTTTGCCCAACAGGTGGTGAGTGATCCAGTCCCTGAAACCCATCTGACCATCTACTTTATTGGATCCCATCAACAGTATACTTTATGTCTATTCAAATGTTCCAAGAAGCTGATGCCAAGATGGGATTAGATTTGCAAGAAACTTATTGGGAGAAATGCCTGTGGGTGATAAAGAGGAAGAAGTAGATGTAGGCAAGGGAGAGCTTTCAGATTACAATGTAGGTCTGACACCAGTGAAAGGAGAGTGGGAGGAAAAGGATTGGCTCGAGAGAGTTCCAGTCTGTAGCACAGTTCAAAGAAAGTTTGAACCCATCAGAAAGGTTAGAGAAATATTGTGTACCACAAGAATGGGCCAGCACTAGTATTTGCACCATGTTCAGTCAGTGCTATTGGCAGCCTGGGGGAAGCATGAACTTGGTGCAAACTTGGTGGTGGACCAAGTTGGGTGCAAGCTGGGGCTATTAGTCAACCATGCTTCCTGCATCAGAAGATCTCAGTGGTACATTTTTATGGCTACGACAGGTGGCATTCTACGAACAAACCTTGCATCTATCCCTGGTTTTGACCCCTGGAGAAAGGATTGAGGGCTTCTGCCTATGCTTCTTTAAGTGCAATGCATGGACAAACCAGGGATATTTTTATGCCCCTTGAATACACCCAGTATGAGCTTCCACATTACCGAGAAAGGCTCCCTCATCTTCCACCCCTCACTCAAGTTTGGGAACAGGAATGGGACCTAGAAATGTGCCATGACCAACTTTCAATCATTTTAGGGCCTTCTCTTTGGCTTGTGTAGAGCCCTGGCCTGGACCTTAGACTCTACCATACACCTTATTTATTTAAAATGTAAAACTCTGGACTAACTTTTGTAACTCTTTGCCAAACTATGTTTTACGTCTGACTCCCATTCTTGGACTCTCAATGTATTAAGGCCTCCACACAAGGTAGTCAGCCAGGCCTTAATATGTATGGTTTTTGCTTTCTCAGGTTTATCAACATGAAAGGAAGGGATTTAGCACCATTAAGCCCTAAGACATGACAGCCCTTAGGCAGAGCAACTTTAGACCTGATTCATTGTCTCTATGATGTCCACAGAATTGAGGATGTGAGAGATATGTGTGACTGTCCATCCATTTCTGTTGCTGTTTATCAGGGTGTTTCTTAGTTGAAAGTAACCCCCTTGCCTTAGCAGCAAAGTATCTTAATTGGATGAATTCCAGTATGGGTGTTGGGGGGGAAAACCTCCTTCATAGTTAGAATGGTCTCAACTCAAGAAGAGTGGCTGTGAACTACCACCAAGAACAGTGTTTTACAAAGATTACCTTAAGCTATGCCCCCAACTAGAGGTTGCCTGAAAGGAATTCTTAGAGAGGTTGGTTTGGGGCCATCTCAGGGAGAACTCTAGCATTCCCCTTCAATGTTTACTTCTTTCCACCATCCAGTATGTGTGATGGCATAATTGTTTCAGGTATACTAAAATGTTTGTTGTCCTAGATCCTGTCATGGGTTGTGTCTCCCAAAAGATATGTTGCAGTCTTAATTTCCAGTACCTTATTTGAATGTTCCCTTATTTGGAAATAGGATCTTTGCAGGTGTAATCAGGTTAAGATGTGGTCATTATGGTGGGCCCTTAATGTGATAGGACTGGTCTCCTTGTAAGAAGAGGAGAAGACACACAGAGACAGAGACACATTGGGAGAATACCATGTGACAACAGAGGTAGAGATTGGAGTGATATGTCTACAAGCTCAGGAATGTCAACCATTGCCGACAACATCAGAAGCTAAGAGAAAGGCATGGAACATCTTCTCCCCTGGAGCCTTCAGGGAGAGCATGGTGCTACTGACACCTTGATTTTGGACATCTAGCCTCCAGAATTGTGGGAGAATAAATTTCTATTGTTTAAAACCATCCAGTTTGTGTTAATTTATTATGGCAGTCCTAGGAAACTAACATAGATGCCTATACTGACTTTGGTTAGTTATGGTAGGACTTTCCAGAAATATAAAGGGGAAAGTTGGGACCTACCCATCAGAGAGGAATGTGTGCAATACTTTGATGTTCCTGGCCCTCCTCCAAGTTTTATTAGCCAGGAACAAAAATGCAGAGAAGAGGATCCAGCTCAGGTCTCTGGTTCCGAAGTCTTACTAGTTAAGAGTCTCACTGCACACTTTGGCCAAGGTATCCAGTGTTCCCAATTCTTATTTCTCCACTTGCTTTGGTGCTTTGGGCCCCTGGAAATGAAAATAGTAATACTACTAGATAATACTTATCAGAGCTCTTGCTTGTTCTGAGTTCTTTTACATTTATAAAGTTGCAACTCACAACAATGGTAAAATGGAGTCATTGGCATAATATATCTATTTTTACATATGAAGAAACTGAAACAGAGATGTTAAATAATCTGCCAATGGTCCCATAGCCAGGGAATGGCGGAGATAGGATTTGAACACTGGCAACAATGGCTCCAGAGTCTGCACTGAACTGTTATGCCAGACTACTTCCTTCTCGAACAGGAAACATGGCAGAGGTGGTAGCAAATAGAATTCACCAAGGGCTGGATGTTTCAGTAGTCCCACAACCTACTGACTGTCAGAAATATATAGGCTGACTTTGTTGCCATGGTGTTTTGACATCCTCAAAATGGATTGCTCTTTTGGAAGCCCCAAGGCCACAATTTCAATCTCCTAGATCCAATTCCATTTTCCAAGGTAGCTTATTGAAATCCCAGGTCCCTGGACTCCCATTCCAGCTTTTCCTTGTACAAAGGAGTAATCCTCAAAATATAATTTGCTTTCTCCTGCAGTTAGTAGTTCTCTCCCAAGGTTATTTAGAAGATAATAATAAATATGTCATAGAAACATAGTCATTGATTGATATTGATATAGCTATTTCCCATGGAGAAGTTGGAGGCTTCTCTGAGAATTTCTCCACTCAATTAATGGTCATAGGCTACCACTAATGCCAGGAGTTTTATGAACAAATTGAAACCTCCATAATAGAGTGTAGTTATTCACCAAGTTCCATTTGGCTTCCAAATCAGGCAGGAATGGTTATGGATGAACCTTGTAATAGTGCTATTTCCAAGCCAAAAATTTTTGGACTATTGTCTTCATTTCTTCAATGACATCAACAGCATTGGGGTTATGTTTCTGTTGGAGTTTGGGGTATCCATAGTCCTTATACCAACTTGAGTTCAAATGTGAATACATGACTTGCCATCTAGCTGATTCCTCCATCAAAATTAATTGTATTGTGGCAGCTGTTTCTTTCTCCACACCCTATTACAAAACTTGATGACTCTATTAGGTTAGAAAAAGAAGAATAAAAAAATCCTTGAGGTTCCTAAGACATGCTCACTTTAAGCCCAATTCAACCTTGGGTGCTGCTTGTGGGATTTCAGGTACTCCTGCCAATTTTCCCATCCCATAAACAATACCTACAGTTGAGAAGTTTTAAATAAATTATATCTGTACCCAGAATTCAGTGGGGAAGTCCAGGTATCTATTCCTTCTGTATTCTTCTCAACAAGCCCATTGTGGCCTTGGGAAGTAATTATGTGCTGGGAACCCACTACTCCTGCTTTCTTAGTTTGAAATTTGTGAGGCCTAAATGTTCAGATGTTTCGGAATATTCTTGGCTCAGAACCAAAACAACTTCTTCCATTTCCCCCTGGATGCAGAGTCCCATATGTAAAGTACAACAAGAGTCAGGCAAAATGTATTGCTCATCATAATGCCTCAGAATATATCCATTTTCCCTGAGGAGTATAGACACTGGTCTCTTCCTAAGGATGATAGATGAGTTCACGTGGGTTTTTGGTTTGGGGCTCTGCCCTTGATCTGAAACCAGGTCCAAACAGGAACCAACCAGACTGGCCTATTTGATCCAATGTAGCCTCTTTGGATAATCAGGGTTTTTTTTGTTGTTGTTGTTATTTTTGCGGTACACGGGCCTCTCACTGTTGTGGCCTCTCCCGTTGCGGAGCACAGGCTCCGGACGCGCAGGCTCAGCGGCTGTGGCTCACGGGCCCAGCCGCTCCACGGCACGTGGGATCTTCCCGGACAGGGGCACGAACCCGTGTCCCCTGCATTGGCAGGCGGACTCTCAACCACTGCGCCACCAGGGAAGCCCTGGATAATCAGTTTTAAATATGTTTTAACTCAGCATTTTTAAAAGTCAGGTTTATCAAGATACAATTTATATGTACTAAGCCTCACCTTTTTCAGAAGTACAGTTGCATGAGTTTTGACAAACTTACACAGTTGTGTAATCAACACCACAATCAAGATATAGAAAATTTCCATATCACAAAAAGTTCCCTTGAGCCCCTTGGTAAACAGTCCCTCTTCTTGCCCCCAGACGCTGGTAACCACTAATCTGTTTTCTATCCTCATAGTTTTGCCTTTTCCAGAATATAAATAGAATTACACAGTATGTAGCCTTCTGATTCTGGTTTCTCTTACTTAGCATAATGCATTTTAGATTCATCCATGTTATTGTGTGTATCCATAGTTCACTCCCTTTTATTGTTGACAATTGTCCTTTTATTGTAAGGACATACCAAAATCAATATATCCATTCGGATTGTTTCCATTTTGGGACTTCTATAAACATTCATGTACAGGTTCTTGTGTGAACATAAATTTTCATTTCTCTAGGGTACATACCTAGGAGTGGGATTGCAGGGTCATATAATAAGTGTGTATTTGACTTTATAAGAAACTTAACACCCTTCTATTCTTCCCTAGTATCTGCCCATTCCTCTCTGAAAAGATAACTACTGTTGGCTTGTTGCAGGGATTCACCATCCCCAAGCCTTTAGTTCAACACCAAAAATTTGTTTTCTAGAAGGTTTCTAGAAAGTATCAGCATCAACCATTTGTTTTGACTTTCTAGTTTTTCTGGTTGTAATAATTGAAAAGTCATATAGTTTTTCCGTATTTCACATTACTGGGGGCAAGTGCTGAATTTTCAAGTTGTCTTTGAATGTCTATTGCCATTCTTGGGGTTGGTAAGACCAGGGCTTCCATCCTAACTGAATGGCATGGCTGCCCAGTGTGTAGCCCTTGTGATGATCAGCAAAAAGGCTTCTTAGTGATTCTCATGAGGATCTCTCTCTTGATTCACCATTGCCTTGTAATTGACACAATCCCTAAACACTCCCTATATGTTCTCTGACCTCCTTCTACAGATCCCCATACCAACTGCCTGAGCAAAGGCCCCCATAACTTCCTCTTGTCTCCAGTGTTATGTTGCTCCATACCTAAGCTCGCTCCATCAGTCACTTGGAAAACTTTTCAGTTCTTAGGGCACCCTCCCTGGACTTGAAAACCTTCTTGGACTCACTGGACTTCAAGGTTTTCAATGATAAATGTCCACTTCAGTGTGGATGGATGGCAGAGCAGAGTAGGTTTTGGGGGTGTTTCCCCAGGCTGCTCTGTCCCCCCTCCCTCCTGCAGGTTTGTTGTCTGCCTTGCAAATCATCTTCCTTGTTTGATTCACCTTGACAGATTCATGTGCAGACCTGCCCTCCTAGTGAAGCACAACTGGTGGTGGGTGCACCATAATGAAAGAGGTTTGTTCCTTGCCTTGGCATTCTTCAAATACCTCATGATTTTCAGGCAAATTCTTTCCATTTACTTCTTGGGGTGGAGTCCCTAGTGAATCACTGAGACTATCTCTCCAGCTCCTCACAATTTTCTCTCCATTTGTTAGAGCTGTTGCCCTTTGACCTTTAAAAGCTGAAACTGACTGGCCTGCCACTTTCATCTGTCCACGAGAAATCTGTCAGTATTGTACTATGCTTTATTCAGTTTGTTCATGCTCCCTCTCCCCATCTCATGGAAAGGGAAAGCTCTGTCACAAATTCTGGTAATGTGATCCCTTTCTCTGTTTTTAACTTTCCTGTTTCCTGCCCCTCCACTAGGGACATTGTCTTCACCCAAGAGAATGTAGTTCCAGAATCTTCTGCCCATCCCTCCCCAATCTATCTTGATCTGACTCTTAAGTAAAGTAAGCTCATCCTAGGAATGAGTCTTTCTTAAGAAACCCCATCCCAGTTGATCACTCAGCTCTTAGTGAAACACTCCAAAATTCCCCAGGATGCTGAAGTCCCCTCCATGTCACATTTATTGGCAGCAGATTTTTCTGGCATTCTTAGGGCTCCCCAAACCCATATTGACAATGTGAAGATGTTAGAGATCTTTCCAATTCTGTGGGAGGTCTTCCTGATAAATTTGCTGACTCAGGGCTTACCTAGTTCTGATCTGCTGCTATTCCACTCAAAAATAATAATAATTTTTAAAAAGGATGAATTTATAACTGGGTAAATGAAATTCTTGTTGTTGGTGTTGTTTTTACAATAAAAGTCACAGAGGCATTTATGATGATAGACAGAAAGAGCAGCACTTGGATCTTCTACTGCTCTCAACTCCAGGTCCTGAGATCCAGGTTAAATATCTTGCCTAAGCTCACCTACAGTGTGACTTCATGAAACCATTTCCTCACTTTATCCCTCCTAGAAGGACAACATGGTGGTCAAGAAGTAGCAGAGTGCCAGCCAAGATAGCAGACATGGGGTTATATTTAATTTATACAAATCACTTTGGTGTGAATGAATGAGCATGTTTGTATGAAAAGATCTAGTATTCACCAGTCACTGATTAGGCTGGATTGGAGGGTATTTAACTCTGATTTAGCTGGAGGCCTATGGCCTAGAGCACAACAAAAGAGAGCCAAGTCAGTCTGTTAAGGCTCCTTGTTGTGGAAGCATGTCTAGTGAGAGCCTGCATGGTTCTGAAAGCTCCTCCTATAGCTGTGGTCTTGGATGAAGGCCTGGGCTTCCTGTATTCCACCAGTGTTGCCCAGGGGAGCAGCAAAAGACATGTTGTCACATAGACCCTTGGAGTCAGGCTTATTAGAGCCTCTGGAGACACTTGGGGACCTCTGCTTTCAGGAAAAAACCCTAACATTCTAGTTAAAAACAACATGATAGAAAATTATTGCTGTGAATTCAATTTCCTCTTGTTTTTATTTTAAATTCCTTTTTCAAGAGATTATATTTGTTTTGTATAACCTTAACCCAGTTTCCCCCAAAACTTACATCTTGTGTGACAAAAAATTGGCATTGGAACAATGTGTGTGCATAGTTCTATGTCATTTCATCATGTGTAGTTCGGTGTAACCACCACCACAATCAAGATACAGAACTATTCTATGAAGTTCTATGAAGATCTTCCTGCTACCCCTTATATTCACACCCACTCCCCTCCCACCCACCATCCCTAAACCCTGGAAACCATTAACCTGTTCTCCATCTCTTGATTTTGTCACTTTAAGAATGTTAAATAAATGGAGTCGACCTTTCGAGATTGACTTTTTTCACTCAGCATAATGTCTTTGAGATCCGTCAAAATTATTGTGTGTATAGTTTGACTTTTTTATTGCTGAATAGTATTCCATAGTATGGATATACCACAGTTTGTTTAACCATTCACCTATCAAAAGACAGTTTGGTTGCTTCCAAATTAAGCTATTACTAATAAAGCTGCTATGACCATTCAAGTACACATTTTTGTGTGGGTAGAAGTTTTCATTTCTCTGGCATAAATGCCTAGGAGTAAGATTACTGAGTCATATGGTAGTTTAGTCATTTAAGAAACTACTCTTCTACAGAGTGACTGTACATTCCCACCAGCAATGTATGAGAGCTCTAGTTTCTCTGCATCTTTACCAATATTGGTATTGTCACTATTTTTAATTTTAGCTGTTCTAATAGGTATATGGTGATATCTCATCATGGTCTTAATTTGCATTTCCCTAATGGCTAATGATATTGAACATTTCTTGATATGCTTATTTGACAGCTGTTTATCCTTTTCAGTGAGCTATCTCTTCAAGTCTTTTGTATGCTTTCTAATTGGATTTTTTTTACTGTTGAGTTTTGAGGATTCTTTATATATTCTAGTTATGAAATCCTTGTCAGATAGGCGTTTTGCAAATAATTTTTCCCAGTCTGTAACTTATATTTTAATTTTCCTAAGAGTCTTTTACAAAAGTTTTTATTTTGATTTAGTATAATTTATCAATTTTTTAATTTTCTGGATCATGCTTTTTGGTATTATGTCTAAGAATTCTTCACCAAACACTAGGGCCTGAAGATTTTTTCCTATGTTTTCTTCTAAGAGTTTTATAGTTTTACATTTAAATCTATGATTCATTTTGAGTTAATTTTGGTGTAAGGTTTGAAGTCTAGGTAGAGGTTCTCTTTTTTTTTGGCCTATGGACATACAATTACTCCAGCACCATTTGTTGAAAAGACTATCCTCCATTGGTTTCCTTTTGCACCTTGGTCAAAGATCAGTTGGACATTCTTGTGTGGGTCTATTTCCAGGTTCTCAATTCTATTCCACTGATCATTGATTCTTTATCACTGATCTCTATTCTTTTCCATTGATATGTCTATCTCCATGCCAATACTACACATTCTTTTTTTTATTAACATCTTTATTGGGGTATAATTGCTTTACAATGGTGTATTAGTTTCTGCTTTGAAACAAAGTGAATCAGTTATACATACACATATGTTCCCATATCTCTTCCCTCTTGCATCTCCCTCCCTCCCACCCTCCCTATCCCACCCCTCTAGGTGGTCACAAAGCACCAAGCTGATCTCCCTGTGCTATGCAGCCGCTTCCCACTAGCTATCTACCTTACGTTTGGTAGTGTATATATGTCCATGTCTCTCTCGCGCTTTGTCACAGCTTACCCTTCCCCCTCTCCATATCCTCAAGTCCGTTCTCTAGTAGGTCTGTGTCTTTATTCCTGTCTTACCCCTAGGTTCTTCATGACATTTTTTTCTTAAATTCCATATATATGTATTAGCATACAGTATTTGTCTTTCTCTTTCTGACTTACTTCACTCTGTATGACAGACTCTAGGTCTATCCACCTCATTACAAATAGCTCAATTTCGTTTCTTTTATGGCTGAGTAATATTCCATTGTATATATGTGCCACATCTTCTTTATCCATTCATCCATTGATGGGCACTTAGGTTGTCTCCATCTCCGGGCTATCATAAATAGAGCTGCAATGAATATTTTGGTACATGACTCTTTTTGAATTATAGTTTTCTCAGGGTATATGCCCAGCAGTGGGATTGCTGGGTCATATGGTAGTTCTATTTGTAGTTTTTTAAGGAACCTCCATACTGTTCTCCATAGTGGCTGTACCAATTCACATTCCCACCAGCAGTGCAAGAGTGTTCCCTTTTCTCCACACCCTCTCCAGCATTCATTGATTCTAGATTTTTTGATGATGGCCATTCTGACTGGTGTGAGATGATATCTCATTGTAGTTTTGATTGGCATTTATCTAATGATTAATGATGTTGAGCATTCTTTCATGTGTTTGTTGCCAGTCTGTATATCTTCTTTGGAGAAATGTCTATTTAGGTCTTCTGCCCATTTTTGGATTGGGTTGTTTGTTTTTTTGTAACTGAGCTGCATGAGCTGCTTGTAAATTTTGGAAATTAATCCTTTGTCAGTTGCTTCATTTGCAAATATTTTCTCCCATTCAGAGGGTTGTCTTTTGGTCTTGTTTATGGTTTCCTTTGCTGTGCAAAAGCTTTCAAGTTTCATTAGGTCCCATTTGTTTATATTTGTTTTTATTTCCATTTCTCTAGGAGGTGGGTCAAAAAGGATCTTGCTGTGATTTATGTCATAGAGTGTTCTGCCTATGTTTTCCTCTAAGAGTTAGATAGTTTCTGGCCTTATATTTAGGTCTTTAATCCATTTTGAGCTTATTTTCGTGCATGGTGTTAGGGAGGGATCTAATCTCATACTTTTACATGTACCTGTCCAGTTTTCCCAGCACCACTTATTGAAGAGACTGTCCTTTCTCCACTGTACATTCCTGCCTCCTTTATCAAAGATAAGGTGACCATATGTGTGTGAGTTTATCTCTGGGCTTTCTATCCTGTTCCATTGATCTATCTTTCTGTTTTTGTGCCAGTACCATACTGTCTTGATTACTGTAGCTTTGTAGTATAGTCTGAAGTCAGGGAGCCTGATTCTTCCAGCTCCGTTTTTTGTTCTCAAGATTGCTTTGGCTATTCGGGGTCTTTTGTGTTTCCATACAAATTGTGAAATTTTTTGTTCTAGTTCTGTGAAAAATGCCAGTGGTAGTTTGGTAGGGACTGCATTGAATCTGTAGATGGCTTTGGGTTTTAGAGTCATTTTCACAATGTTGATTCTTCCAATCCAAGGACATGGTATATCTCTCCATCTATTCGTATCATCTTTAATTTCTTTCATCAGTGTCTTATAATTTTCTGCATACAGGTCTTTTGTCTCCTTAGGTAGGTTTATTCCTAGATATTTTACTCTTTTTGTTGCAATGGTAAATGGGAGTGTTTTCTTGATTTCACTTTCAGATTTTTCATCATTAGTGTATAGGAATGCAAGAGATTTCTGTGCATTGATTTTGTATCCTGCAACTTTATCAAATTCATTGATTAGCTCTAGTAGTTTTCTGGTAGTGTCTTTAGGATTCTCTATGTAAAGTATCATGTCATCTGCAAACAGTGACAGCTTTACTTCTTCTTACCGGTTTGGATTCCTTTTATTTCCTTTTCTCCCCTGATTGCTGTGGCTAAAACTTCCAAAACTATGTTGAATAGGAGTGGTGAGAATGGGCAACCTTGTCTTGTTCCTGATCTTAGTGGAAATGCTTTCCGTTTTTCACCATTGAGGATGATGTTGGCTGTGGGTTTGTCATATATGGCCTTTATTATGTTGAGGAAAGTTCCCTCTATGCCTACTTTCTGGAGGGTTTTCATCATAAATGGGTGTTGACTTTTGTCAAAAGCTTTCTCTGCATCTACTGAGATGATCATATGGTTTTTCCCCTTCAATTTGTTAATATGGTTTATCACATTGATTGATTTGTGTATATTGAAGAATCCTTGCATTCCTGGAATAATCCCCACTTGATCATGGTGTATGATCCTTTTAATGTGCTGTTGGATTCTGTTTGCTAGTATTTTGTTGAGGATTTTTGCATCTATGTTCATCAGTGTTATTGGCCTGTAGTTTTCTTTCTTTGTGACATCCTTGTCTAGTTTTGGTATCAAGGTGATGGTGGCCTTGTTGAACGAATTTGGGAGTGTTCCTCCCTCTGCTATATTTTGGAAGAGTTTGAGAAGGATAGGTGTTAGCTCTTCTCTAAATGTTTGATAGAATTCGCCTGTGAAGCCATCTGGTCCTGGGCTTTTGTTTGTTGGAAGATTTTTAATCACAGTTTCAATTTCAGTGCTTGTGATTGGCCTGTTCATATTTTCTATTTCTTCCTGATTCAGTCTTGGCAGGTTGTGCATTTCTAAGAATTTGTCCATTTCTTCCAGGTTGTCCATTTTATTGGCATAGAGTTGCTTGTAGTAATCTCTCATGATCTTTTGTATTTCTGCAGTGTCAGTTGTCAATTCTCCTTTTTCATTTCTAATTCTATTGATTTGAGTCTTCTCCCTTTTTTTCCTGATGAGTCTGGCTAATGGTTTATCTATTTTGTTTATCTTCTCAAAGAACCAGCTTTTAGTTTTATTGATCTTTGCTATTGTTTCCTTCATTTCTTTTTCATTTATCTCTGATCTGATTTTTATGATTTCTTTCCTTCTGCTAACTTTGGGGTTTTTTTGTTCTTCTTTCTCTAATTACTTTAGGTGCAAGGTTAGGTTGTTTCTTCGAGATGTTTCCTGTTTCTTAAGGTGGGCTTGTATTGCTATAAACTTCCCTCTTAGAACTGCTTTTGCTGCATCCCATAGGTTTTGGGTCATCGTGTCTCCATTGTCATTTGTTTCTAGGTATTTTTTTATTTCCTCTTTCATTTATTCAGTGATCACTTCGTTATTAAGTAGTGTATTGTTTAGCCTCCATTTGTTTGTATTTTTTACAGATCTCTTCCGGTAATTGATATCTAGTCTCATGGCGCTGTGGTCGAAAAAGATACTTGATACACTTTCAATTTTCTTAAATTTACCAAGGCTTGATTTGTGACCCAAAATATGATCTATCCTGGAGAATGTTCCATGAGCACTTGAGAAAAATGTGTATTCTGTTGTTTTTGGAAGGAATGTCCTATAAATATCAATTAAGTCCATCTTCTTTTATGTATAATTTAAAGCTTGTGGTTCCTTATTTATTTTCATTCTGGATGATCTGTCCATTGGTGAATGTGGGGTGTTAAAAGTCCCCTACTATGAATGTGTTACTGTCGATTTCCCCTTTTATGGCTGTTAGTATTGGCCTTATGTATTGAGGTGCTCCTATGTTGGGTGCATAAATATTTACAATTGTCATATCTTCTTCTTGGGTCTATCCCTTGATCATTATGTAGTGTCCTTCTTTGTCTCTTGTAATAGACTTTATTTTAAGTCTATTTTGTCTGATATGAGAATTGCTACTCCAGCCTTCTTTTGGTTTCCATTTGCATGGAGTATCTTTTTCTATACCCTTACTTTCAGTCTGTATGTGTCTCTAGGTCTGAAGTGGGTCGCTTGTAGACAGCAAATATATGGGTCTTGTTTTTGTATCCATTCAGCCAATCTGTGTCTTTTGGTGGGAGCATTTAGTCCATTTACATTTAAGGTAATTATCGATATGTATGTTCTTATTCCCATTTTCTAAATTGTTTTGGGTTCGTTATTGTAGGTCTTTTCCTTCTCTTGTGTTTCTTGCCTAGAGAAGTTCCTTTAGCATTTGTTGTAAAGCTGGTTTGGTGGTGCTGAACTCTCTCAGCTTTTGCTTGTCTGTAAAGGTTTTAATTTCTCCATCAAATCTGAATGAGATCGTTGCTGGGTAGAGTAATCTTGGTTGCAGGTTTTTCTCCTTCATCACTTTCAGTATGTCCTGCCACTCCCTTCTGGCTTGCAGAGTTTCTCCTGAGAGATCAGCTGTTAACCTTATGGGGATTCCCTTGTGTGTAATTTGTTGTTTTTCTCTTGCTGCTTTTAATATGTTTTCTTTTTATTTAATTTTTGACAGTTTGATTAATCTGTGTCTTGGCGTATTTCTCCTTCAATTTATCCTGTATGGGACTCTTTGTGCTTCCTGGACTTGATTAACTATTTCCTTTCCCATATTAGGGAAGTTTTCAACTCTAATCTCTTTAAATAATTTCTCAGTCCCTTTCTTTTTCTCTTCTTCTTCTGGAACCCCTATAATTCGAATGTTGGTGCGTTTAATGTTGTCCCAGAGGTCTCTGAGACTGTCCTCAGTTCTTTTCATTCTTTTTTCTTTATTCTTCTCTGCAGTAGTTATTTCCACTATTTTATCTTCCAGGTCACTTATCCATTTCTGCCTCAGTTATTCTGCTATTGATCCCATCTAGAGTATTTTTCATTTCATTTGTTGTGTTGTTCATCATTGTTTGTTTCATCTTTAGTTCTTCTAGGTCCTTGTTAAATATTTCTTGCATTTTGTCTATTCTATTTCCAAGTTTTTGGATCATCTTTACTATCATTATTCTGAATTCTTTTTCAGGTAGACTGCCTATTTCCTCTTCATTTGTTAGGTCTGGTGAATTTTTATCTTGCTCCTTCATCTGGTGTGTGTTTTTCTGTCTTCTCATTTTGCTGATCTTATTGTGTTTGGGGGTCTCATTTTTGTAGGCTGCAGGTTTGTAGTTCCCGTTGTTTTTGATGTCTGTCCCCAGTGGCTAAGGTTGTTTCAGTGGGTTGTGTAGGCTTCCTGGTGGAGGGGACTAGTTCCTGTGTTCTGGTGGATGAGGATGGATCTTGTCTCTCTGGTGGGCAGGTCCATGTCTGGTGGTGTGTTTTGGGGTGTCTGTGGACTTATTATGATTTTAGGCAGCCTCTCTGCTAATGGGTGGGGTTGTGTTCCTGTTTTGCTAGTTGTTTGGCATAGGGTGTCCAGCACTGTAGCTTGCTGGTCGTTGAGTGAAGCTGGGTGCTGGTGTTGATATGGAGATCTCTGGGAGATTTTCGCCGTTTGATATTATGTGGAGCTGGGAGGTCTCTTGTTGACCAGTGTCCTGAAGTTGGCTCTCCCACCTCAGAGGCACAGTATTGACTCCTGGCTGCAGCACCAAGAGCCTTTCATCCACACGGCTCAGAATAAAAGGGAGAAAAAGTAGAGAGAAAGAATTAGTTGAAGTAGGAAGAAAGAAAGAAAGGAAGGAAGGAAGGAAGAAAGAAAGAAAGAAAGAAGAAAAGAAGGAAAGAAGGAAAGAAAGAAAGAAAGGAGGGAGGGAGGGAGGGACGGTGGGAGGAAGGAGGGAAGGAAGGAAAAAAGAAAGAAAGAAAGAAGATAAAGTAAAATAAAATAAAGTAAAATATAATAGTTATTAAATTAAAATATAATTATTAAGAAAAAAAATAAAAAAAAACGGACGGATAGAACCTTAGGACAAATGGTGGAAGCAAAGCTATATAGACAAAATCTCACACAGAAGCATACACATACACACTCACAAAAAGAGGAAAAAGGGAAAAAATCATAAATCTTGCTCTCAAAGTCCACCTCCTCAATTTTGAGATGATTTGTTGTCTAAAGGAGGGAAGGAAGGAAGGAAGGAAGGAAGGAAGGAAGGAAGGAAAGAAAGAAAGAAAGAAAGAAAGAAAGAAAGAAAGAAGATAAAGTAAAATAAAATAATTAAAATTAAGTATTAAGAAAAAAATTAAAAAAAGACGGACAGATAGAACCCTAGGACAAATGGTGGAAGCAAAGCTATAGAGACAAAATCTCACACAGAAGCATACACATACACACTCACAAAAAGAAGAAAAGGGGAAAAAATCATAAATCTTGCTCTCAAAGTCCACCTCCTCAATTTGGGATGATTCGTTGTCTATTCATGTATTCCACAGATGCAGGGTACATGAAGTTGATTGTGGAGCTTTAATGTGCTGCTTCTGAGGCTGCTGGGAGAGATTTCCCTTTCTGTTCTTTGTTCTCATGGCTCCCAGGGGCTCAGGTTTCGATTTGGCCCAGCCTCTGCGTGTAGGTTGCTGGAGGGCGTCTGTTTTTTGCTCAGACAGGACGGGGTTAAAGGAGCCGCTGATTCAGGGCCTCTGGCTCACTCATGCCCGGGGTGGGGGGGGGGGGAGGGAGGGGCGCGGAGTGCGGGGTGAGCCTGCAGCGGTAGAGGCCCTCGTGACGTTGCACCAGCCTGGGGCTCGCCGTGCGTTCTCCAGGTGAAGTTGTCCCTGGAACCTGGGAACCTGGCAGTGGCGGGCTGCACAGGCTTCCCGGAAGAGGGGTGTGGATAGTGACCTGTGCTCGCACACAGGTCCCTTGGTGGCGGCAGCAGCAGCCTTAGCGTCTCCCGCCCGTCTCTGGGGTCCGTGCTTTTAGCCGCGGCTCGTGCCCGTCTCTGGGGTCTGCACTTTTAGCCGCGGCTCGTGCCGGTCTCTGGAGTTCCTTTAAGCAGCGCTCTTAATCCCCTCTCCTCGTGCACCAGGAAACAAAGAGGGAAGAAAAAGTCTCTTCCCTCTTCGGCAGCTCCAGACCTTTTCCCGGACTCCCTCCCGGCTAGCCATGGTGCGCTAACCCCTTCAGGCTGTGTTCACTCAGTCAACCCCAGTCCCCTCCCTGCGCTCCGACCAAAGCCCTAGCCTCAGCTCGTAGCCCCGCCCGCCCCGGCGGGTGAGCAGACAAGCCTCTCGGGCTGGTGAGCGCTGGTCGGCACCGATCCTCTGTGCGGGAATCTCTCCGCTTTGCCCTCCGCACCCCTGTTGCTGTGCTCTCCTCCGCGGCTCCGAAGCTCCCCCCTCCGCCACCCGCAGTCTCCGCCACCCGCAGTCTCCGCCCGCGAAGGGGCTTCCTAGTGTGTGGAAACTTTTCCTCCTTCACAGCTCCCTCCCACTGGTGCAGGTCCCGTCCCTATTCTTTTGTCTCTGTTTTTTCTTTTTTCTTTTTGCCCTACCCAGGTACGTGGGGAGTTTCTTGCCTTTTGGGAGGTCTGAGGTCTTCTGCGAGCATTCAGTAGGTGTTCTGTAGGAGTTGTTCCACGTGTAGATGTATTTCTGGTGTATCTGTGGGGAGGAAGGTGATCTCCGCGTCTTACTCTTCCGCCATCTTCCTTCTTTTTTCTACTACATATTCTTGATTACCATATAGGAAATCTTAAAATCAGGCATTGTGATTCCTCTAACTTTATTATTCTATTTCAATATTGTTTTAGCTATTCTAGTTCCTTTGCCTTTTCATATAAGTTTTAGAATAACTTTCCCTACATCTGTAAAAAAAATCTTGCTGGGATCTTCATAGGAATTACATTAAAAATGCTGTATATAAATTTGAGGGAGAATTGACATCTTTATATGTTGAGTCTTCCATCCCATCAACACAGTACATCTCTCCACCTATTTAGAAAGAGAGAACTTTTTCTCTAGGTATTACACATACATAACTTATCATAGTCTACTGGTATCAACATTTTCCCAGTTTGGATGAAATGTAGAAACCTTATTCTAGTTCATTTATAATATAATTGTCTTATATATGTCCACTGCATACATTGAAGACCACATCAGATAGTATTTACAATTTTTGCTTCAACCATCAAACATAATTTAGAAAAGTCAATTGGAGAAGGAAAACCTGTTGTATTTATCCATATTTTTACTCTTTCTGTTATGCTTTTTCTCCCTCCTGATGTTCCAAGATTCCCTCTTTGATAATTTCTTTTCTGTTTAGACAACTACTTTTAGCCATCCTTTCAGGGCAGGTTTGCTGGTGGCAAATTCTCTTAGTTTTCCTTTATCTGAGAATGTCTTGATTACCCCTTCATATCTGAAGGATATTTTCACTGGGCATAGAGTTCTCGATTGATAGTTCTTTCCTTCACCTCTTGAAAAATATTGTATCTGTTTCTTCTGAGCTCCATGGTTTCTGATGAGAAATCCTCTGTGATTCAAGTTGTTTTTCCCCTAAAGGCAAGGCATCATCTCCCTTGCTGCCTTTTTATTTATTTATTTATTTTTATTTTTTTGGGTACGCGGGCCTCTCACTGTTGTGGCCTCTCCCGTTGCGGAGCACAGGCTCTGGACGCGCAGGCTCAGCGGCCATGGCTCACGGGCCCAGCCGCTCCGTGGCATGTGGGATCTTCCCGGACCGGGGCACAAACCTGTGTCCCCTGCATTGGCAGGCGGACTCTCAACCACTGCACCACCAGGGAAGCCCTGTGTGGATTTCTTTATGTGTATACAGTTTGGAGTTTGTTCAGCTTCTTGAATTTATTGGTTTACGTCTTTTGGGAATTTTTCAGCCATTATTTCTTTGAATACTTTTTCAGCTCTTTTTCCTCCTCTCCTTTTCTAACTGTGATGACACAGATGTCCAAACTTTTGTTATAGTCCCACACATTCCTTAGGATCTGTTCATTCCATCCTTTCCTGCCCCCAGTCTATTTTCTTTCCATTGTTCACACCGGATAATTTCTATTGTTCTATCTTCAAGTTCACTAATTTTTTTTTAACATCTTTATTAGAGTATAATTGCTTTACAATGGCATGTCAGTTTCTGCTTTATAACAAAGTGAATCAGTTATACATATACATATGTCCCCATATCTCTTCCCTCCTGCATCTCTCTCCCTCCCACCCTCCCTATCCCACCCCTCTAGGTGGTCACAAACCACTGAGCTGATCTCCCTGTGCTATGCGGCCGCTTCCCACTAGTTACCTTTTTTACGTTTGGTAGTGTATATATGTCCATGCCACTCTCTCACTTTGTCCCAGCTTACTCTTCCCCCTCCCTGTATCCTCAAGTCCATTCTCTAGTAGGTCTGCATCTTTATTCCTGTCTTGCCCCTAGGTTCTTCTGACCATTTTCTTTCTTTCTTTCTTTTTTTTTAGATTCCATATATATGTGTTAGCATACAGTATTTGTTTTTCTCTTTCTGACTTACTTCACTCTGTATGAGAGTCTCTAGGTCCATCCAACTCACTACAAATAACTCAGTTTCGTTCCTTTTTATGGCTGAGTAATATTCCATTGTATATATGTGCCACATCTTCTTTACCCATTCATCTGATGATGGACACTTAGGTTGCTTCCATGTCCTGGCTATTGTAAATAGAGCTTCAATGAACATTTTGGTACATGTCTCTTTTTGAATTATGGTTTTCTCAGGGTATATGCCCAGTAGTGGGATTGCTGGGTCGCATAGTAGTTCTCTTTTTAGTTTTTTAAGGAACCTCCATACTGTTCTCCATAGTGGCTGTATCAATTTACATTCCCACCAACAGTGCAAGTGTTCCCTTTTCTCCACACCCTCTCCAACATTTATTGTTTCTAGATTTTTTGATGATGGCCATTCTGACCAGTGTGAGATGATATCTCATTGTAGTTTTGCTTTGCATTTCTCTAATGATTAATGATGTTGAGCATTCTTTCATGTGCTTGTTGGCAATGTGTATATCTATCTTCTTTGGAGAAATATCTATTTAGGTCTTCTGCCCATTTTTGGATTGCGTTGTTAGTTTTTTTGACATTGAGGTGCATGTGTTGCTTGTATATTTTGGAGATTAATCCTTTGTTAGTTGCTTCATTTGCAAATATTTTCTCCCATTCTGAGGGTTGTCTTTTCATCTTGTTTATGGTTTCCTTTGCTGTGCAAAAGCTTTTAAATTTCATTAGTTTCCATTTGTTTATTTTTGTTTTTATTTCCATTTCTCTAGGAGGTGGGTCAAAAAGGATCTTGCTGTGATTTATGTCATAGAGTGTTCTGCCTATGTTTTCCTCTAAGAGTTTGATGGTGTCTGGCCTTACACTTAGGTCTTTAATCCATTTTGAGTTTATTTTTGTGTATGGTGTTAGGGAGTGTTCTAATTTCATACTTTTACATGTACCTGTCCAGTTTTCCCAGCACCACTTATTGAAGAGGCTGTATTTTCTCCACTGTATATTCTTGTCTCCTTTATCAAAGATAAGGTGACCATATGTGCATGGGCTTATCTCTGGGCTTTCTTTCCTGTTCCATTGATCTATCTTTCTGTTTTTGTGCCAGTACCATACTGTCTTGATTACTGTAGCTTTGTAGTATAGTCTGAAGTCAGGGAGCCTGATTCTTCCAGCTCCGTTTTTTGTTCTCAAGATTGCTTTGGCTATTCGGGGTCTTTTGTGTTTCCATACAAATTGTGAAATTTTTTGTTCTAGTTCTCTGAAAGTTCACTAATTCTTTCCTCTGTCTTTTCTATTCTGCTGCTGAGCCCATCTACTAATTTCTAAAATTTCAGTTATTGCATTTTTTAGTTTTACAAATTCAATTTACTTCTTTTTTATACATTCTATTTCTTTGATGAGACTTTCTTTTTAAAAATTTGTTTCTATTATGTTTGTAATTGCTTATTGAAGCATCTTAATGAACATCTATGTCATATTGTTTCTGTCTTTTAGTTGTCATTTCTCATCAAGCAGAGATTTTCCTGGCTTTTGATATGATGACTGATTTTTGATTGAAATCTTGACATTTTGGATAATATTTTATGAGACTCTGGATAGCATTTAAATCTCTTATTTTTTTATGCTTCTGACACTGCTCTGGCAGGGGTAGGGGAATGCCACTTCATTGCTGCCAGGTGGAGTGGAGTCCAGGTTCCTAATTCTGCCTCCATTGACACCTGGGGGTGAGGATCTCCTCATTAATACCTGGCAAGGTGGGAGTTCTGGCTCTCCCCTATGCCTCTGCTGATACTCTCTCACCCTGGCTGAGAGGAGCAGGAATGCCTTGTTGTAGCTCTCATGACCGCCACTGGCACCACGGTGGTGGAGTGATACTAGTTACTGCTAGATGGCGGTAAAAGTGCTGATTCTCTACTGGGACTCCTCTGATAGCACTCCAGTGAGGAGAAGAGGAGGGGCCCCTTGTTATCACCAGGTGGGCATGAAGTCCTGGCTTTCCATGTAGTCTCCACAGACACTGCATCAAAGGGGCCTTTTTACTGCCCAGTAGGAATGAACGTTCAGGCTCCCAACTTGTCTTTCTCTGACACCATCCTAGCATATTACAGCCTGCCAAGGGTGGAAGTTTAACCTTTCCATTTGGCCTTTGTTGGCATGGATGGTGGCTCAATTTTTTCTGTGGGATTTGCTTGGAGTAGAGTGGTTATTATCTAAAACTTTTCTGTCTTGCAAGGTTGCCCCTTTCCTGGTCCTCTGCCTAGAGAGAGCAGGCTTTTTTTCTTTGCCTTGTCTTTTCTTTTCCTTTCATTTCCTCTCCTTTTCTTTTCTTTTTTTCCTATACCCATTGATGTTTCCAGGTTTTCAGCTTCTCCAGCACCCAGCATAGGATATATGAAGCAAAACAAAACAGAACAAAACCTCAGGGAACTCACTGCTTTGTCATTCCTTGGGTTCTGAGTTCTAAAGCCAGTCTGCCTTCTTGTCTACTTTTCAGACTCTTTTTACGTTTGTTTTATAACCAGTGTCCAGGGTTTTAAACTGTACTTAGCAGGAGAAATAGGGAGAAGTACACCTACCACATCTTTCTAGAAACAGAAGTCTCACTCGTTTTTTTTTTTTTTTTCGGTACGCGGGCCTCTCACTGTTGTGGCCTCTCCCGTTGTGAAGCAGAGGCACCGGACGCACAGGCTCAGCGGCCATGGCTCACGGGCCCAGCCGCTCCATGGCATGTGGGATCTTCCCGGACCGGGGCATGAACCCGTGTCCCCTGCATTGGCAGGAGGACTCTCAGCCACTGCGCCACCAGGGAAGCCCTCACTCGGTTTGTTTTTAAACTTCATTTTATTATGGAAAAATTTAAACATACACAAAGGTAGAGAAATTAGTAGAATGAATCCCCTTTACTCAGCTTCAACAATTTTCAATGTTTTGCCAATCATGTTTTATTTATTTTCTCCACCCCAAGGTTTGTTGCAGTCTTTTAACTCAAATCCTAGATATAATATTACCTCATTCAATGTGAGTGTGTATCTATAACAGAAAATAGTTTTTTTACATAACCACAATGCCATTATCACAATTTACTAACTAATAATAATTCCTTAATGTAATTAAATACTAATTCATATTCAAATTTTCCTGATTGTTTCAAGAAGTATTTTTAAAATTGATTTGTTTCAAAATAGGACCTAAACCAAATGTAATGTTGCATTTGGTCATTATCTCTCTTAAGCCTTTTTTAAAAATCTTTAAATTTCCTAAGCTAGGCACAGAAAGACAAATACTACATGGTGTCACTTATATGTGGAATCTAAAAAAGCCCAACTCATATAGCTGAGAGTAGAAGGGTGGTTTCCAGGGGTTGGAGGGTGGGGGAATGGGGACATGTTGGTCAAAGTGTACAAAGTTTTAATTATGTAGGATGAATAAGTTCTGGGGATCTAATGTACAGCATGGTCACTGTAGTTAATAATGCTGTACTGTATACTTGAAATTTGCTAAGAGAGTAGATCTTAACTGTTTTCACCATTAAAAAAAGGTAACTATGTGAGGTGATGAACATGTTGATTAGCTTCATTGTGGTAATCATTTCACAATGTATACATATATCAAAACATCACATTGTACACCTTAATATATACATTTTTTATTTGTAAATTATACCTCAATAAAGCTAGAAAAGAATTTGTAAGTCTCCCATCTTTCTTTTCCTCATTCTCTGTTATTTTCAATTAAAAATACACTTTAATTTTTAGAGCAGTTTTAAGTTTACAGCAAAATTGAGTGAAAGGTACAGAAAATTTCCATATACCCTCGTCCCTCACATATGCATAACCTCCCCCATTATCAACAACCCCCACCAGAGTGGTACATTTGTTATAATTGATGAACTTACCTTGACACGTCATGATCACCCAGAGTTCATAGTTTACATTAAGGTTCATTCTTGGTATTGTACACACTTTGGGTTTGGATAAATTTATAATGACATGTATCCACCATTATAGTATCATACAGAGTATTTTCAGTGCTCTAAAATCCTCTGTGCTCAGCCTATTCATTCCTACCTCTCCCTAACCCCTGGCAACCACTGATATTTTTACTGTCTCCATAGTTTTTCCTTTTCCAGGATGTCATGTAGTGGAATCATACAGTATTAGTTTACCTTGTAGTTGTTTTATTTAAACATTTATTGTTTTCCTCATCTTCTTTTAAATGCCATTTATCATTTAAAAATGGGTCATTTTTCCTATAAAAAATTCCACATTCTGGATTTTGCTGATTGTTTCTTAGTGGTGACACTGAACTTGTTCTTCTATTTCCCATATTCACCATCAACTGGGAATTAGAGCTAGATACTTGATTAGATTTAGGTTCAGTTTTTATATTTTTGGCATCAATATATAATAGATGATGCTGTATGATTCCTACTGCATCACATCAGAAGGCACATAATATCTAGCTGTCCCACTCTTAGTGATGCTAAAATTGATCAGTGGGTTCAGGTGGTATCAACCTGATCCCTCCATTGTAAAGTTCCCCATCATCATTTGCCTAATCTTTCTTTTCAATCCATTCATGATCATTGCCCTAGATTAGTGGTTCTCAACCAGAGATGATTTTGTCCCCCAGGGGACATTTAACGATGTCTGAAGACATTTTTGATTGTCACAAGAGGGGTTGTGTGTGTGGTACTAATAGCATCTAGGGAGTAGGGACCAGAGATGCTGCTAAAAATCCTACAATGCATAGATAGTCCCCAAATAAGGAATTATCTGGCCCCAAATGTCAATAGCACTGGGGACGAGAAACCATGGCCTAGATTTATTATTTCACTAGGGATTATAAATAGTGATATAGTAATTCTATCATTCCTTCTGCATTTGCTATCTGGAATTGTTGCATAAAGAAGAATATCATTAACTATGGGAAAGGTGGGATAAGTTCTTAATTTTTATCTTTATTAATTTTTGCAACAATAATTTGGTGCCCTAGCATCACCCAAGGGTGACCAATGTTTTTTTTTGGTTTTTGGTTTTTTAAAGTTATTTTTGGCTGCGTTGGGTCTTCATTGCTGCATGTGAGATTTCTCTAGTTGCGGCGAGTGGGGGCTACCCTTTATTGCAGTGCGCTGGCTTCTCATTGTAGCAGCTTCTCTTGTTGCGGAGCATGGGCTCTAGGCACGCAGGCTTCAGTAGTTGCAGCACGTGGGCTCAGTAGTTGTGGCTCATGGTCTCTAGAGCGCAGGCTCAGTAATAGTGGTGCATGGGCTTAGTCGCTCCGCGGCATGTGGGATCCTCCCGGAGCAGGGATTGAACCCATGTCCCCTGGACTGGCAGGCAGATTCTTAACCACTTGCACCACGAGGGAAGTCCCACCAATGTTTTTTTAATGTCATTATGAACTCATATTTTATACATTTGATGGTTGATTAATTGCAGATTTTTTGATGCTCTAATATAGGCAATAGGAATATATAGGCAAATATAGGCAAATAGGAACTCCCCTTCATCTTGGATCCTGTGTTCTTTTGACATGACTACTTTAGTCTTTGCTATCTTCCTTGCTCTTTGACAAAAAAAGATGTCCCAGGATCATTTTGTACATTTCCTGTTAAATACCTATAAACAATTATTTCTTCAAGGAAGATTGGTTCCTTTTGGTAGGAAATGAGATTTAGAGACCACAATCTAGGCATTAAATATACACACTGCTAGTAGGTTGTCATTGCTGCTATATCTTTTCAGTGGACAGAGCTAGGAAATATTTATTTTTAGAAAGAGAAAAATAAATAAATCATAAGTTCATAATGTTTCTGTAAATATTTGTATTTCCTCATCTTTCTTACACAAAAGCTAACATACTACTGTATATATAATATTCTATACTTTGCTTTTTCCACTTAACAATATATCCCAAATATTACTCCTAAATATTATATAGAAATCTATCTCATTCCATAGTATTCCATTTCATTTTATTAAAATTTTTTTGCAGCTTTCCATTTTATGGCTCCACTATAATTTATTCAACTGGTTCCCTAGTGGTGGACATTTGTTTTCTCCCAGTCTTTTGTTATTTCACATAGTGTTGCCCTGTGCATATGTCATTTTGCACTTTGTGCATAGTGTTGCACTTTGTGCATAGTGTTGCCTCGTGTATGTGTCATTGTACTTTTGCTGGTGTATGTTTGGTTTATATTCCTAGAAGTGGGACTACTGAGTCAAATAGTGAGTGCATATGTAATCTTGCTAGACATTGCTAAACTCCCCTCTATTGAGGTTATATAATTTTGTCTATATTGCTTTTTGTGGTTTTAAAAACGAATAATACTTACTTGCAACTAGTAGATAAATAGATCTTGGTGATCTAATGCACAGTGTAGTGAATATAGACAACAATATTGTATTATAATCATCAAACTTTCTAAGAGACTAGATCTTAATTATTCCAACCACAAGAAAGAAATGATAATTATGTGATGTGATAGAGGTGCTAACTATCTCTACAATGGCAATCCTATTACAATATATAAATGCATCAGATCAACACATTGTATACCTCAAATTGACACAATGTGGTATGTCAAATATATTTCAATAAAAATAAATGAAATAAATAAGAATTTAAAAAATAAAAATAGGAATAAGGTTTTGAAAAAGAGGAGAAAGTGTGATTAAGATTTTAAGTACCAGTTTTGGTACAATACTACAAGATCTACCTTTCCCACCCTTTGAACTTGAAAGAGACATTTAGAACAAGCACAGAAAGTCAGATTCCACACTTTGGTGAATAAAATGGGAGAATATGTTCTTCATTGTGCCTCTGTCTAAACTCAGACCCAGGGCCATGCTATATTCCACAGGGCCAACCTCCAGCACTGGAAACAGATTTTGGGATTCCAGTGTTTTTCTAAAAGGCAGAGGTAAGATAGGTGGTTGGCCAGATGTGCACCAGCATGCAGGAGGCTGTTCAGAGCCCATGTTATGAAGCAGAGAGGTAAGGAATCAAAAGTGTAAGTCATTGCAGCAACACGGATGGACCTAGAGATTATCATAACAGGTGAAGTAAGTCAGACAGAGAAAGACAAATATCATATCACTTATATGTGGCACCTAAAAAAAATGATACAAATGAACTGATTTACAAAGCAGAAATAGATTCACAGACATAGAAACCAAATTTATGGTTACCAGAGAGGAGAGGGCAGGGGGAGGGATAATTTAGGAGTTTGGGATTAGTAGATACAAACTCATACAAACTACTATATATAAAATAGATAAATAACAAGGACCTACTGTACAGCACGAGGAACTCTATGCAATACCTCATAATAACCTATAATGGAAAAGAATCTGAGAAAATAATACATTATATATATGTATAACTGAATCACTTTGCTGTATGCCTGAAACTAACACAACATTGTAAATCAACTATAAATCAATACAAAAAAAGAAAGAAAAAACATATAAGTCAAATGGGGCAGCAGTCTGAAGAGGTATTGTCAGAGTTGCTGAAGACTGAGGGAAGCTAAGAAACAGACTACTGGAAGCAATATGTGGTGAAAACTGGGAAAATGGCTGGTTAGCATATGATGTAGTATATAACCTACATCTTTGCTGTCATCCCTCACACGCCTGACTTTGCTCTCTCTATGAGCCTTTCCTTTCTTTCAGCCAACAAAAGGCCTGGGCCATTGGAATCACATGGGTGAGGCTACCCAGGGCTCTATGTGTGCTTGAAGAAGGCCTTAACTTCCATTCTCTGCCCCCTTCCACACCACTAGGCCTGCTGCTTCCTTTTATAGGGCTTGCATCTCCCGGAAGCCTGTGGTGGATCCTGATGAGCCCATCACTTAGTTCCCTGGTTGCTGGTATGGCTCTGGGGATGCAGGGTGCAAGGCCCTGTCCTGCTACAACGATGAGCAGGGCTGCTGAGCTGGCTACCTTGGTCATTATGACCAGGCCAGGAGGCTGGCTATTCCTGAACTTAGGGGCAGCTTGGCATGGCCCAAATGGGATGGGAAGAGCCCAGCTGACCAGCTCCCAGACCTAAGGGCCTTAGTGCTGAGTGAACTTGCCTTTTTCCCTTTCTTTAGCCCAGTGAAGACTTGCGGACCACTAGTGGGACGTCAGGGGCCTGGACAAAGTAGGTTTCGGATATCTTATTGTTGATGGTAGATATATTCTGAATGGGAACAGGTATAGAAGCAGAGAGTAAGCATGAGCAAATTCAAGGTACTTATTGTTTTTGTGCCTTGGTTTCATTTGTACAGTGAGAATAATATTGGGACCTACCTCATCAGGGTGTTATGAAGTTTAAATAACTTAGTAAAGTACTTATCAAATAGGTGTGCCTGTAGTATCAGAAACAATAAATGTTAGTTACTTTTACTTGATTATAATTATTGTATGTAAATCATAAATTATATCATGTCATTCCCTTGCTAACCCCCCCAATGATTCCCATCATAATTGGGATAATATTCAAATCCTATACAATGGTCTATGAGGCTGCAGGTGATCTTGTCCCTGCCTACATCTCTATACTCATCATCTTGTACCACTCTCCGTCTTCCAAATTCAAGCCAATCTGGCCATATTTTCATTTCTTAAAATCATCAAGCTTCTTGTCTCAGGACCTTGCACTTGCTCTACATGTTTATACTCAGAAAAACAAAACAATACAACAACAAAAAACGTGAGAAACTAAAAATCCAGAATCCATAAAGTTTGTGAATCTTGACTACATAATAATATTAAACACCATATGTTTAATATCACCAAATGAAATAAAATATAATAGTTAAATGATAATTGGGAAAATAAACATATGACAGCCAAAGGACTAATACCTAGTAATCTAAACTCTAGATTCCAACTGCTGGGTTTGAATCCCAGGTACATCATTTACTAGCTGTGTCACCTTGGGTTTCATTCAATCTCTCTATGCCTCAGTTTCCTCATCTGTAAAATGGGGATTTTAACAACACCTACTTCTTAATATTGTAGTGAGGGTTAAGCAATTTAGTAGAATGACTCTTGGTATACTTCAAGCAACATGTAAGTTTTACTTATTATTAGGGTTACTAAGAAGCCAAAAGAAAACTAGGCAAAGGATGTAAGCAGGCATTTCACACAAAAAAAGGTAATACAAAATAATCAATAAACCTGAAAATATGGTTGACTTCACTCATGATGAAAAGCATTAATTTGTTTATTTCACATGTATTTACATATGTTTTAAGTGCCAAAGAGGCATTGGGAATAGAATAGTGAACATCTTACTCTCATGGAGTTTACATTATAGTAATTGTGTGTGTGTGTGTGTGTAATATTTAATACATCATGTGGTAATAGTGTTTTGAAGAAAAATAAAGCAGGGATGGGGTATCATTTTATATAGAGGCCAAGGAAGGGCTCTGAGATAAGGTGATAGTTAAGCAGTGATCTGAAGAAGTGAGGGAGAAAGCCATGAGGATTTCTAGGGCTAGAGCTTTCCAAGCAGAGTGAACAATAAGGGCACAGGCTTGGAAGCAGGAGCCAGCTTAGCTTATTTAAGGAACAACAGTACGTATAGTTTGTTTGAGGCAAGGCTGAGTTGATAGAAAATGAAGTCTAAGAGACTGAGGCCAGATTCTACAGGGCTTTACAGAACAGGATAAGGACTTGGGACTTCACTAAGAGTGAAATGGAAAGCCTGCTCACTTGGGAAATGTATTCAGCTACGCATAACAGGGATCCAAATAACAAAGGCTTAAATAGGATGATGTTTCAAGTGTTATATTGATTCCAGGACACATCATTATTTGATGTACCAAGAAAGAGGAAAAAAATGCTGGCAAATATAATCCACAAGCTGTCATTCAAAGATTTCAGAGATGTTGAAGCATGAAGAGATGTACCTTTTAGAGTTGGTAACATACGGCATTTTTTTCTCATGTAAGATTAGGTCCTGAGGTAATCAGTTTTTTGGTTGCAAGATGGCTACTCAGCTATAGCCATTAAATCCTCATTTCCAGGAGGAAGAAGGAGAAATGAAGAAAGGGGAAATGCCTTTTATTCTTCCATATTAATTTTGTAAAATTCTCCTCCAAAAATCTCATTGGAATTTTTATTGGCATTGCCTTGGTTGTGTAGATCAACTTAGAGAGTGCTGCCTAACGTCCAGCATATAGTGCTAAGTTGCTGGTCCATACGTATATTACAGTCTCATTTATTTTTCATAAAAAGGATAAATGTATAAAACATGCTTGTATTTGCATAGAAAATTTCCCAAAGGATACATGACAAACTGTTAATAAGTGGTTATTTTAGGGGAATAGAACTGGGTTTGATTGGCAGGGGAGAGAGGGGCTTTAACTTTTCATGTTATGCCTTCTTTTATCCCCCTTTCAAAAACCACAAATATTGTATATATTACTATATATATATACAATAATATATACAATGTATATATTATTTTATAATAACAAATATAAACCAGCAACCTTAAAAGTGGAGTGTGGGGCTTCCCTGGTGGCGCAGCGGTTGGGAGTCCGCCTGCCGATGCAGGTGACACGGGTTCGTGCCCCAGTCCGGGAGGATCCCGCATGCCGCGGAGCGGCTGGGCCCGTGAGCCATGGCCGCTGAGCCTGCGCGTCCGGAGCCTGTGCTCCGCAACGGGAGTAGGCCACAACGGTGAGAGGCCCGCGTACCGCAAGAAACAAAAACAAAAACAAAAACAAAACAAAACAAAAAAAAGTGGAGTGTGTATTACCCTGGGGCTATAGGACTTTCCAAGGGGTAAATAAGCACTTACAGTTTTAAGGGGATCGATTTCTACATCCTCAAATTTCATTTCATATTTCCTAAAATTGATCTGCCAGAGAACACACTAGCCGTGGAAGAATCAAGCTGGATCTCTTTTTCCATCTCCCTTTTCACAATAGTCCTTTTTGCACTTTACAAAAGAAAAGCATATCTTTGAAAAAATCCTCAGGGAACCAGAGAGACAGTTCCAAACACTGCTGCCGATGGTGAAGAAACAAATTGCTCAAACAAATGAATATATTGGTATCAAATCCTTTTGCAATTCAGATGGCTTCCAGTAAAATTGAAAGCGAACCCAATGGAGCTGTCAGCTGGCTAATCATGAAAAATAATTTTGAAGGTAAATCATTGTGTAATTTCCCCCCATATATCTTCAAAGGAGTTCAAATACTTGAGTGATACTGCTAAAACAAAATATTCATTCCCATTTACTTATTTATATAAAAGAGGTTTCTGTGTGCTAACGTTTAACCAAAAAAAAGTAGGAAGAGAATTGATGCTGAATCCTGCCTCACTCTAAAAATAAGCAATATTTATCTATGGATACACCAACCTTTAAAAAAAAAAGACTTATCTATCTTTAGTAAATTTTTGTTTTTATGTTTAATAATTACCCATCAAAATTTGTAATATGTTTACAATTTTTTGTAATATGTTTACAATTTTTTTGATCTATCATATTGCAATACTAATTGTCATGATAACTTGAGCAAAAGTAAATTCTGAACAACACTTAGAGCTTTAGGATCACAGCAACATTTAAAAAGCATTTAAATAGCAGAATATACACATATTTTTGCTGCAGGGAAATACGATAGGATAATCAATAAAATCATTTCAAGTGCAAAAATATATATTATAAAGATAAAATTCTATTAGAAGAATAAAATGGAATTGAGAATCCAGGGAGAAAAGGGAAAATGTACACCTTCTAACTATCAAAGAAGAGCTCGGTTATGAATTTTTAAAACATGACGGTGGCTCTCAAATCACTAACGTATTTAGGCTTCACTGCTTTCACGTAAAACTGTCACGTTTTGTTTGTGAATGTTAATATCTGTCAGAAATCACATTATGTGCAGCTTGACATTTTGGATGCAAAATTTGAGATGTCAACCTAAATGTGTGTGAAGGAGCACAACGTTAAAAAATATTTTAGAGAGCATTTTGATATAAACCAAGTTTTATATAAATATACAAAACAAATATCAGAGGGAGCATCATATACTCTCTTGCCACCTTGTGGCCAGAGTTGTATTCAACCCTAGGCATGGCAGCTGTAATGAGGAGGGGGGTCTCTTCTTAGGTCAGTCCCTCTGGCTAGCCTTCAGTCAGGTCTTTGTGAGGCAGAGATGGTGGCATTCGCCCAGGACTGAATCCAGACCCATACAAGCACGAAGCATCGAAAGGATTATGCTGACCCCCCCACCCGCCCCCGCATGTGATTCAGAGCAAAAGCAACATGCAATCAGGAAAGGAATGTAAGGAAGTACAATAAAATTCTGACTTTTCCCATGAGGACTGTTTAAAAAAAATTGAATGTCAAACTGTTTCTGATATTCTTTTCTTGATTCTTTTGTTTTTGGTGTCTCTTCTCTGCTGGTGACCTAGACACTTCCTCAGTCTGCCTTTTGGGGAACCCAGCCCTGATTCTGGCCCTGGAGCAAGTGTGTTTGGTACAGCTCCTAGTACAACACCTGGTCTGGGTTGGAGCTGAATAGACATTTGTCGAGTGAGTGAATGATGGCAGAGTCGCCCCTTCCATTCCAGAACATGCTGGACGTGGGGGCTTCTGCAGGAAGATGATCCGTAAAGCAGTCAGGTTGCCATGGTTAGTCTTCAGTGGCAGATAGCCTTGGGTGCACTGAGATGTTTAGGTCTCTTTGACGTCTGTTACTCTGTGGAGGTGGGATGAGAGTATCTCCTGTGCTTCCCCGCCTCCACCCTTGCAGGAGCAGGATTCCTTCAGTGGGTGCTCTAGTTGCAGTTCCTCTTGTTGCAGGCCAAAAAGGGCAGGCATTTATTGGAAGGATGCTGAAAGGGGAGGCACCAGGGCAGCTCTGGGGACCTCAGGTGTATGGGAACCAGCATCCTATCCTCCTTAGGGGCTCCTGATTCCTGACAACCACCTCCTGCTGCTGACCCCAGGAGGCATAGGCACATCCCCCTACCTGGAGGAAGGGGCCAGGTGGAGGGGTGATATCCAGCGCTAACCAGGGAGAACTCTGCCACAATGTAATCAGGCAGCACAGCCCCACGGGCCGGGCCGGGCAGTGCAGTGTGTACTGGGCCAAGGCCGGCTTTCACCAGGACTCAGGGGCCAGACTCTTCCTGGAACAGTCTCCCTGGCTCTCGAGCATGGGCTATCTGCTTCTCCTGAGCCTTGTGCTGACGCCTGCCCTGGGCTGCACTCCCCGGGACCAGCACCTGCGGTCGCTTCCCAACATCCCCCAGCTGCCCAAGACCTAAGCCGCTTGTCCTGGGCTCAGTCTTCGTGGGCCCCTTGGTGCTGCTGCCCACTGCCAGCAGCTCTCAGCGCAGCAGCGCTTCCCAGACGCGTGGCCGCCCACTCCCCCCACGGGTAGCTCCACAGATGGAAGCTGCTTCCCCGCCCCTCCCACCTGCTGCCCGACCCGGGTCTCTGCTACGGCTTGAGGGTCTTGGGACAGTGTCCTGTAGTTCAGGCCCCTCTCTCAGCTGTAGGGGAGATGCCAGCAGCAGGCATGGCCTTGTTGTGCCTTGTTCCTCCCACTGCTCCCGGGGCGGCTCAGCGTCTGCTGGGCCAAAAGGCTGGCTGCCAAACCCTCAGCCCACCCTTGGCCTTGGGAGCCCGAGGAAAAGGTGAAGAGGAGGCGAGGAGCAGGCACAGACTGTGCAGAGCACCAATAAGATGGGCGTGGGACATGCCTCTTCGGGCCCGGTGGCCTTGGGAGCTCTACCCCTCTGGATCTGGGGTCCAGGCCTGTCCCAGAATGGAGCTGGGGCTTCATCCTTATGGGGCAGAGCAGAACCTGGGGTGGGCGGAGAGCCTGGGACAGGGATGGGGACACGCTCAGTCTCAAAGATGATGGCCTATCACAGCTTCTGCCAGCGCTCCTCAGGACCCGGCCTCTGGGGGCCCATTGCCCAGCCCCAGGGGCGTTTCTGGACTTGGCTACCCTTCCGTCCCTGGCCCCGCAGGGCTGGGGGAGGATACATGGATGAAGGGAAGGACGAGGAGAGGGGAGGAGACGATGAAGGGGGTCAGAGCAGCGATTGGAGCCGAGAACTGGAAGCGCCTTAAAGAGACTGCGCGGTCCCCGCCCCCCTTCCCGCCAGCCTCAATGAATTAGAGCTGTGTTTCCCAAACTTGCCTGATCATAAGAATCCTCTCGGGCCCTAGTTAAAGATACAGGTTCCGGAGCACGTCCCTTCGAGACTCTGATTCAGTGGGGCTGCGGGTGGAGCCAAGGAATCTGTAATTTTAACACGCTCCCCACGTGATTCTCGTGAACAAGCAAGTTTGGGAAATATTGAATTAAAGGAAACGGGGCCTGGCTGCCGAGCGGCCTCCGCTAGAGGGCTACGGCGGGAGGATTCCCGGGGGCGTCGCCTGCTTCCGCCGCCGCCTCCTTCAGTGAAAGTCCCTTTTGGTTCCAGCTGCCACAGCCACCGCGCTCCCTCAGGCCGGGCGGGGGACACCCCAGGTCTGCGTGGCCCCCGCGCCACCACGCCCAGTGGCCGCCCGATCCCTGCGAGCAGGGGGAGGAGCCGCCGCCAGTGGAGGCGGAGGAGCAGAGGAGGCGGAGACGGCGGAGACGGCGGAGAAGGCGGAGAGGAAGGTGGAGGCGGAGGCGAAGGTGGAGGGGAAGGTGGAGGCGGCGGGGAAGGTGGAGGCGGCGGGGAAGGTGGACGCCACCGAGAAGGTGGAGACGGCAGGGAAGGTGGACGCTGCCGGGAAGGTGGAGACGGCGGAGGGTCCGGGCCGCCGGGTAGAGCTCAAGCTGGAGCCCGAACCCGAACCCGAGCCGGCACGGGAGGCGGAGCAGGGGCCGAAGGGGGAACCGAAGCAGGAGCCAGAGGATGAGAACCCGGCGCGGAGCGGCGGTGGCGGCGGCAGCGACGAGGTTCCTCTCCCCACCCTTCCCTCCGACCCCCCGCGGCCCCCCGATCCCTCCCCGCGGCGCAGCCGTGCCCCCCGCCGCCGACCCCGGCCGCGGCCGCAGACCCGGCTCCGTACCCCGCCGCAGCCTAGGCCACGGCCCCCGCCCCGGCCCCGGCCCCGGCGCGGCCCTGGGGGCGGATGCCTGGATGTGGATTTCGCTGTGGGTCCACCAGGCTGTTCCCACGTGAACAGCTTTAAGGTGGGAGAGAACTGGAGGCAGGAACTGCGGGTGATCTACCAGTGCTTCGTCTGGTGTGGAACCCCAGAGACCAGGAAAAGCAAGGCAAAGTCGTGCATCTGCCATGTGTGCGGCACCCATTTGAACAGACTCCACTCTTGCCTTTCCTGTGTCTTCTTTGGCTGCTTCACAGAGAAACACATTCATGAGCACGCCGAGACAAAACAACATAACTTAGCTGTAGACCTTTATTACGGAGGTATATACTGCTTTATGTGTAAGGATTATGTATATGACAAAGACATTGAGCAAATTGCCAAAGAAGAGCAAGGGGAAGCTTTGAAATTACAAGCTTCCACCTCAACCGAGGTTTCTCACCAGCAGTGTTCAATGCCAGGCCTCAGTGAGAAATATCCAACCTGGGAGACAACCAAACCCGAGTTAGAACTGCTGGGCCACAACCCAAGGAGAAGAAGAATTACCTCCAGCTTTACCATCGGTTTAAGAGGACTAATCAATCTTGGCAACACGTGCTTTATGAACTGCATTGTCCAGGCCCTTACCCACACTCCGATCCTGAGAGATTTCTTCCTCTCCGACAGGCACAGATGTGAAATGCCAAGTCCCGAGTTGTGTCTGGTCTGTGAGATGTCTTCGCTTTTTCGGGAGTTGTATTCTGGAAATCCATCTCCTCACGTTCCCTATAAATTACTGCACCTGGTGTGGATACACGCACGGCATTTAGCAGGGTACAGGCAACAGGATGCCCATGAGTTCCTCATCGCAGCATTAGATGTCCTGCACAGGCACTGCAAAGGTGATGATGCCGGGAAGGCAGCCAACAATCCCAACCACTGTAACTGCATCATTGACCAAATCTTCACAGGTGGCCTGCAATCTGATGTTACCTGTCAAGCCTGCCATGGTGTCTCCACCACGATAGACCCATGCTGGGACATCAGTTTGGACTTGCCTGGCTCTTGCACCTCCTTCTGGCCTATGAGCCCAGGGAGGGAGGGCAGTGTGAATGGGGAAAGCCACATACCAGGAATCACCACCCTCACGGACTGCCTGCGAAGGTTTACGAGGCCAGAGCACTTAGGAAGCAGTGCCAAAATCAAGTGCGGTAGTTGCCAAAGCTACCAGGAATCTACCAAACAGCTCACAATGAATAAATTACCTGTCGTTGCCTGTTTTCATTTCAAACGGTTTGAACACTCAGCCAAACAGAGGCGCAAGATCACCACATACATATCCTTTCCTCTGGAGCTGGATATGACACCATTCATGGCCTCGAGTAAAGAGAGCAGGATGAATGGACAGTTGCAGCTGCCAACCAATAGTGGAAACGACGAGAATAAGTATTCCTTGTTTGCTGTGGTTAATCACCAAGGAACCTTGGAGAGTGGCCACTACACCAGCTTCATCCGGCACCACAAGGACCAGTGGTTCAAGTGTGATGATGCCGTCATCACCAAGGCCAGTATTAAGGACGTTCTGGACAGTGAAGGGTATTTACTGTTCTATCACAAACAGGTCCTGGAACATGAGTCAGAAAAAGTGAAAGAAGTGAATACACAAGCCTACTGAAGTGACACACAGACCTACCTACCTGTAATGGAAGATGACAGCACCCATACTACAACTGGCATTGAGATTTAAAGGACCTACTTGCATGGCCCACGGGCCTGACAGAGTAAGAATTGAACAGTTCCCAGTGTCTAAAAGGTCCTGATTGGAAGAGAAATAGAAGGGGCGGGAGAAGAGGCTCTAGTCTAAGCAGTCATTTAAAGGAAGATTAAATGGCAGGATGCTCTGGGTGGGGAAGGCAGGAGCAGGGAAATCCTGACACTGGTACATATCCTATATTCCTCCAAAAGATTGTGTGGGAAAGTGTGGGGTGGGAGGGGGGTGGTGTGGGGGGGGGGTGTGCCCTTGTAACCATAAAACATCTTTCTCCATGGGTGTTTCAGCTTCAACTGACCAATCACATAACAGTTATATGTCTGGGGGGAAAAAGGAAAAGTTCATACAAATGTAGCCCATTACATATATGGGTATGAAAGCGGAAAAGTGGAGGAGGCAGGGATATCTCATTGACAAACACCTTTGCCAGTTTCTTTGTATTCGTGATTTTTTGTGCTATTAAATGCAGTATTAAACAAAGAAAAGCCCACATGGGCCTGTGAAACAAGAAAGAAGGGGGCTTTTGTATAAGGGGAGCAATTGCTCCAAAGGTAGAGAAGACAAGAGACACTGTAAGATAAGCAACCAACACAGACAGGCCTCAGCTAAGAGTATAGTGTGTGAGTGTTTTTTTTTTTAAAGCTGTATGATATACTTGAGCAAATCAATGAACCTCTTTGCGATTGTTTTCTCATCTGTACAATGCAGATAATTCCTACCTTAAAGGGTTACTGTTAAAGATTAAAGGATATAAAATGTGTCAAAGTATAAAGTAAAAAGGCTTGGAACTCTGTAGGGGCTCAGTAAGTGTTCGTTGGATCTGAAACTTCTTTGGACCAGGACCAGAATGCATTAGAGGTGAGGGTCAGCCCTACCTGAGACCCATGGACAGAAGGGACACACATTGTGTCACATGTAGTCACACACACACACACACACACACACACACACACACTCTTATAACTCCCTCCCTAGTACTGTCTACTTGGAGCCCCAAGGCAGTGGATCCCACTATTTTCCCTGTGTACAGGGCATCCCAGTCGGTTCCACACCTGGGACTGGGGGGAGAACCACAGCTGTCCCCCCAAAGTCATTATTCTGTCCATTTGGAAAACTGTCATGTTGTTATCATGACTCAGCACCCCAGTGATGGGACTCAGGGCCAGTAGACTGACAGGCTTCCACGTGAGGGTGTTGGTGGTCTTTGCCCTCCAAAAGCATTATGGGCATAGCTATGTTCACCTACAGGCATAGATCAGGAGAAAGACTGTTTTCCAAAGCTCACTGGTCCATCAGCCCAGAGGTAGTGGGGGAGTGGCATGTTGGCCTCCTCTCTTGATTCTCACGGAGGGCAGAGTGGCCTGTGGAGGGCTAAGCTCAAACAGATGGGATGTGCCCAGGATGGGTTAAGCACTGGTGGTGGTTCCTTCTTTTCTCCTCAGCATCAGATACAAAAGGACCTAGTACCTAGAAAATCCTGAGGGGGAGGAGGGGAACTGAATGTTTCAGACCCATGGGGCTTGGATTCACTGGCTCTGGTAAGAGGCTGGGCTCCCCCAGGGCTCCCCAAGTCTACTTCATGGTCAGCTCATTTGGAAATGTATATTTATTTGTGTGGTTGTGGATGCATCCCCCGCTAGCTCATAGGCATTTTTAGGACAGGGGTTTTGTCCCCTCTTGTACCCCGGGCTATGTCCTCAGCCCCTAGCACAGACCCTGGCACATAGTATTTGAAACATTTTCCAGATGGATGAATTAACCGAATCACCTTCCTTTCATAACCAAATTTTCATCATCCCCCCACCCCAAGGCTCATAATCCTCAGGAGAAAATGTAAAAAGTGTTATTTTTGATATCTTGTAGGCTGGGGGAGAGCAAGAGGTAAGTGGCCTCAGGTGCCACTTGGCACCTTCATGCAGGTATCTGACTCCCCTTTGGGATGTGCAGGAGCCCTGCCTGGGAAGACCGCCATGTCCTCCTTCCTCATCTCTGCCACAGGAAGAGTTCAGTCGGGCATGTGCCACCAGATCCTGACTGCTTGCACAGATGCTGTCTTTTACATTTGTAAAACGTTTTCATTTGGAAATAATTTCAAACTTACAGGAAAGTTTCAAAAAAACCAAATAGTATAAAGAACAGATTTACCTATTGCTAACATTTTACCCCATTTGCTTTATCGTTTGCATGTATGCACTCCCGTGTGTGTGTGTGTGTGTGTGTGTGTGTGTGTGTGTGTGTGTGTGTGTGTGTGTGTGTGTGTGTGTGTGTGTGTTTGGACCGACTGAGGACAGATAACATCATGGCCCTTTATGCCCGAGTACCTCAGTGTGCACTTCCTAAGAATAGGCATGTTCCCTACATCACAGTATAGTTAACAGCTTCAGTAAGTTAAACATTGGGATAATACTATTGTTTACCATTTGTACTCCAGTTTTGTCTGGTGACCCAATAATGTCCTTAATAGCATTTTTCCTCTTCATCACAGGATCTGGTCCAGGATGAGGTATTGCTTTTAGCTGTCATGTCTCTTTAGCCTCCTTTAATCAGGAATATTTTCACAGCCTTTCTGCATCTTGTATGGCATTAGCATTTTTAATAGAATATTCTTCATTTTGGGTTTGTCTGATACAGAAACTGTCTTTTAAATACCCTGTACTCAGGAATAGTTCTAAGAGATATGAATGGCGCGAGACTGCTGAAGCTGATCTCCCTGTCTCCACCAGAGGGAGCAGCTGTACCTGGCAGTTCCTGATTGAAGCATTCACCTCTGTCTGGAAAACACCATTGTCCCTCAGCAACAGGGGAGCCATTCAAGCCCAGCCCTATGCCCCTACCCATCACCAACCCCCAAATTGAGCCATGGAGTGTAACAGCAGCAGGGCCTGCTTTCAGATCACATCACTGTGGGAACCAGGGCATCATGTATTTGGCAGGTATGTGGTACCTTGAGCTCAAATGCCATTCAGGCATGTTTGAGCATGTCTTGTACATGGGCGGGCACCTCCATGGTTGGGGCCTTTAGGGGGATCAGGAGGTAGCACCCTTGGCACCTTCATCAATATTCCCATGGTGGGCACAGCAGCAGTGGGGTGGCAGGGAGGGCGTAAATACTCCTGAAGGAGCTTCATGGGCAAAGCACATAAAAGTGGGGCCCAGAATAAGTGAGGAAGAACATGGGAGATGCCCAAAACAGATTGGTTTGTGACATACTGGGGACTTTCAGACACAATTGGGCTATTTTACATGGGGGCTGGAATTCCTGTGTGAGCAGATGTGGGCAAGAGCTGGTGAAATTTAAGCTAATTCTTTAACTGAGACTCTCTACTTCCACAAGCTGATAAAGCCAGGGAAACCCAGTTCATATGTAGGTTTATGATCTGGGCCCAGAAGGGTACAGGCAAAAGATGGGTGCTCACAATTGGGGGCCTTATCCACCCATAGAGCTCAGGATGAGGGACCAAACAATGGGGTACTTACCTTTTACCCACTACACATGCTTCCCACAGTTTCTTGGCCTAAGAAATTGGAAATCCAATTTCCAATTGGATTTGGAAATCCAGAGCCCTATCACTTCCCATTTCCTGGAGTAGCCAGGTGCTAAAACTTACTCTGGCCTATAGTTCACATTTGGTAACTGCCTCACTTCTTCCCCATCCACAGGGAATCCTGATCAGGGATGCCATCAACCAAGAGGTCTTTTCCAATCAAGAAAAAGCACTGTATAGCACATAGAATTCGACTCAACACACTGTAATCACTGTAAGAGAATATATAAGACTGGTAAGAATATGGAAAAGAATATATATATGTCTCTCTGTAAGTGAATCAAGTGGATGTACACCAGAAAGACACAGCATTGTAAATCAGCTTTACTCCGCTGTAAAAATAAAGATAAATTACAAACAAACAAACAAACAAAAATGGACCCCATACTACTCATTGTCATAACGCAATAGACCTGGTGCCAGGAACCTATGTTTGCACCAAATGTGTATTTCACACCCAGAAGCAAAGGCCCTGGTCCTCTGAGAGTATGTATCCGAGCACCCACAGTAGTGTGTCATTTACACACTGACCTTCCCCTGCAGGTGACCTAATGCTACTTTTAAACTCTTGCATTGAAGCATATCAAATATACAGGAAATACACATATCATCAGGGTACAACTTCATGAATTTCTACAAAATGAACACACCTCTGTAAACAGCACTCAGATCAAGAAATAGAACATTACCCATAAGTCAGGCCCCCTTTCTGCTTCCTTATAGTCAATAACCCCGAAGGGTAATCCCTATTCTGACTTTTTTCACTGTAGATCAGTGTTGCCTTTAAAGTGCCATCTATAAAAGGAACTGTTCAGTATGTACACTTTTGTGTCTGGCTTCTTTTGCTCAACATTATTTTATGAGCTTCCGATCTGAAGTCTTGTTGTCAAGAAAAATTATGTAGAGTGTCATTATTTCTGCCTAATGAACTAAAAGTAAGGGTTTCCTACTCTTCCTAGTGATTTCTCACTTATTGAACCAATTCAAAGGGACCCAGGCCATTGCAAAGTTGGACCTTGAGAGGGTCTTTAATCACCTTCATGTACAAGAAAACAGTGGATGGAAAACAGCCTGCCAGATAAGTTTGGGCTTATTTAGGCACCCAGAAATGTTAATTTTGGGCAAATACTCCAACCCTGTTCCAATAGCTCCTGAATAGGCTACTCTATTCTAGTGAGGCCTCAAACTTAAACGTGCGTCAGAATCACCTAGAGGGCTTGTTAACATGCAGATTGCTGGGTCCCACCCCCAGAGTTTCTGATTTCAGTAGTCCTGGGATGGGGGCAGCATTGAGAATTTGCATTTCAAACACATTTCCAGTTGATGCTCATGCTTCTGGCTCTGGGACCACACTCTGAGGACCACATTCAATTTCTTTTCACACTGTGGTACTTGGGGCCCAAGGAATCTATGAAGATGGCCCTGGAGAACACCTTGGGGAGCTAGAGGAGGGGCAAATTGGTGAGAATCAGGAACTCTGAAATATAAAATTAATAAGAGGGAGTTATTGATTTTATATTTGGGGGTTCCAAGTAATATCTGAAGAAAGAGTTCTGCTACTAAAATTTTGTGAAGTTGAAAATCACTCTGCTAAGGAACTTTAGACCCCAGGGGAGTGATGTATTTAAACTACATAGGTGGTGTATCCAGAGAATGATCCAACATGCTACAGAGACCTGGCCTCATATGTACCCTTAATCTACATGGTCCTGAGGGGGACTTAATTTCCTTGGAACTCAGAGAAGTGCATATTTATGAGGATGGATGTGATAAGAGAAAATGCTTAAGTATAACTACAGTGCAAAATCATATGTATAAAGTATGATTTTCTTCTGGCAATATAGCACACTAAGACGACATGAATAGCGCCCCCCTCAACTACAAACACATAATAACACTAGATAAACTGTAACAAAAATTTTAACTTATAGCTGAGCTTAAAAAAACAAAAGGTAAAATTTCCAGAGAAAAAAGAAAAAGCCAGTCTAGTAATTGTAAATGGACACTGCAATAACCTATTTGTGGTATTGGTTCTAGATATCAGGCCGTAGGGGCTGGGGCTCAGAGCTGCGAATCTAGTGCTTATGCAGGTACTGGCAACACAGCCTCAGGTCCACCAGAGGCAGAGAAGCTGTAATTAAAGCCTCTGGATAAAGCCTTTAGTAGCTTCTCTGTTCATTAAAAAGGGGTTTGGAGAGTAAGCCATGAAAAGTCTTATGCTCTCTCTGGAGCCACAAGAAGAAATAAAAATCCCAGGCCTATGTCATATGTGGATATGGGGTCTAAATTTACCCTACTGTGTATAATGGGAATCACATGCTGAAAAATTAAAACAGAAATTGGAGCAGAACAATTCAAACCTCTAGAACCTCAGCTAAAGCAAACACATTTTTACAATACTGGGCACATAGAATCCCACAGAAAAAGACAATATCTGCCCAAGATGTACTCAGAAACAAACAATAAAAAGATTGTACTTGCAAAGAAATGACATGCCACGAAGGTGAGTCACCAGTTGCCACAAGGAGGAGAATTAGTACTCCGAAGAAATACTGATGAGATGGACTTCTACTCTTTTTTTTTTTTGAGAGTGGAATAAGGACGTTTTCAGAAAAAATAAACCTAAGAAAGTTCAGCAATAATAGACAACTAAAATAACTACTGAAAGATGTACTTCAGGAAGAAGGAAATTGAAATTGGAGAGGAGGAATGAATAGGAGGCAAGGAACAGTGAACAAAAATTGGTAAACATGGAGCAATCTAAATAAGCATTAAGTGCATAAAACAATAATGTTGAATCATATGGAGGTATAAAAAAACTGGCACTAGAGCACAAAAACCTGTAAAACAGCAGGAGGCTATTAACATTTAAAGCATTCTAAGGCTCTTGTATTGTTTGGGAGGAGAGTAGAGATATTGCCTGCGTTTGGACCTTGTTAAGTCAAGTATGAATGTTTAAACATTTAAGAGTGTGGACTTCTAGTTTCTGGCAATGGCAGGCTTGGTTATTTGATTCAACTTTCCTACTGAAGTAGTGAAATATACTGGATAAAAAGTTTCAAAACCACTGAAGAGCTGAGAGGACAAAGGGAAACTTTCAGGCCAAGTTTTGGATGAAAGCTTGTAACCAGACAGGTTAAGTAGAGTATTGGCACACCAAAGCCAATTTGCTCTGAGGGCATTTGCCTCCATTGCCCACCTGAGCTTTGAACCAGTGGCCACACGGGGCTGGAGGGAGAGAAGTTAAGGCTCAGGGCCAGCCCATGGTAGGGGTTTAATAGGAGACCCTCTCCACATTAAGCTGAGACCCCAAAGAACTACATCAGCTGTGTAAGGGCCAACCAGAATGAAATCTGCCCCTGTTCCCAACAGTCCCAGAGAACTGTACAAAAGGCTGTCTAGGCACCAAGCAGAGCTCTCTTGCTAAAAATAAAGGGTATAAAAAAGGGGAGTGGGGGGGCTTCCCTGGTGGTGCAGTGGTTGAGAGTCCGCCTGCCGATGCAGGGGACATGGGTTCGTGCCCTGGTCCGGGAGGATCCCACATGCCGCGGAGCGGCTGGGCCCGTGGGCCATGGCCGCTGAGCCTGCGCGTCCGGAGCCTGTGCTCCACAACGGGAGAGGCCATGACAGTGAGAGGCCCGCGTACAGCAAAAAATAAAAATAAAAAAAAAATAAAGAAAAAGGGGGAGTGGGATGGAGAACAGTATGGAGTTTCCTTAAGAAACTAAAAATAGAGTTACCACATGATTCAGTGATCCCACTCCTGGGCATATATCTGGGGAAAACTCTAATTCAAAAAGATACATGCACCCCAATATTCATAGCAACACTATTTACAGTAGCCAAGACATGGAAGCACCTAAATGTCCATCAACAGAGGAATGGATAAAGAAGATGTAGTACATATACACAATGGAATATTATTCAGCCATAAAAAGAATGAAATGATGCCATTTGCAGCAACATGACCTAGAGATTATCATACTAAGTGAAGTGAGCCAAACAGAGAAAGACAAATATCATATGATATAGTTTATATGTGGAATCTAAAAAAAAATGATGCAAATGAACTGATTTACAAAACTGATATAGACTCACAGACATAGAAAACAAACTTACGGTTATCAAAGGGGGAAGGGGAGGGATAAATTAGGAGTTTGGGATTAAAATATATACACTACTATATATAAAATAGATAACCAACAAGGGCCTACTGTATAGCACAGGGAACTATACTCAATATCTCATAGTAACCTATAATGGAAAAGAATCTAAAAAGAGAATATATTACATATATATATAGATGTATAACTGAATCACTTTGCTGTACACTTTGCTGTAACTAACACAACATTGTAAATCAACTATATTTCAATAAAAGTAAATAAATAGATTATAAAATTTTTTAAAAGGGGGGAGTGGGTAAAAAAAAGTCATCCCTGAGAAAATGAGGCCACACTCCAGTCCTCAGATTTGCACCCCTATCACCCATGGCCTGAATCAGCCAGGGAACTTCAAGCTATTACTTTGGATTTAAGTGGCTTCCAGACAGGTAGTACTCCATAGTACTCAGTAGAAACAAATACAAAGCCTCTGGAGGAGAATCTATCCATTCCAGGCCTCAGGGAACCCCCACAAATAAGTTTTCAAGGGCACAATGACCAGAAAACAGACTAAAATTGGCATACAAAGAAACAAGGCAACTTGAGTTAGAAACAGCAGGGATGAGAAATAACAGAAACAGACTCACACAGATTTCAGATAAGGGAATTACCAGACCCATATTTTAAAACAACTATGCGTACATGTTTAAAGAAACAAATTGTTAATTTGAAAATATCCACAGGGAAGAGAAATCTATAAAAAGTGATATCGCATATTGGGAAAAAATGAAAAATAACTTCTAGAAGTGAAAAATACCAACTCAGTAAATGTATCTGGCAGAAATGTGGACATAAGTGAAGAGAGCATTAATGAATTAGAAGATAAACCCGAAGACATGATCAAGAATGCTTTATGGAGAGACGAAATGAAATAGAAAATACAGGAAAGAGAGTAAGAGACGTGGAGGATACAATGAGAAAATCTAGCACACATCTGATTATAGTGTGAGAGAAAGAGAATATGAATATTGATGGGGCAGAGTCAATATTTGAAGAGATAAAGGCTGAGAATATTTCTCATCCTAATAAAAGAAATCAACCCACACATTCAAGAAGCCCAACAAATCCTAGGTAGGATAAATAAAAAGAGGTCTAACCTAGACTCTGCAAAAAAACAAAGAGAGAGAAAATGAAGTCAGAGAAAGATGACAGATCATGTCATAGGAACAGTCATTAGACTGACAGCTGACGTCTCAACAATCAGAAGATAGTGGAATGATCTTCAATTTGCTGATTGTTAACTTAGTATTCTATGCTCAGCAAATTTTTTTTTAAAGAATGAGAGTGAAATAAAGACATTTTCACACAAACATTGAGATAGTTCCTCACCAGCAGATACTCACTGAAGGAAATTCAAAGGAGTGTATTGTGAGTAAAAAGTAGAAGGAAAATTATCCCAGATGGAAGATATGGGATGAATGAAAGAATGAAAAGTAAAGATGATGGTAAACATGTGGACAAATGTAAATAAATATGAGGTATTAATAATCATTGGTAGTCTAGACTTGAATACTAGACAATAATAAGCATGTGAGTTGGGACAGTCAATGGAGTTAAAATGTTCTAAACTCTTGTATTATGTGGAAGGAAGGTAAAGGAATTTTTTTTCATTTTAGACTTTTGTAAGTTAATTATGCATGTCATTATTTCTGAGGTAATCATTAAAAAATAGAAACATAGTGCAGTGCATAATTTCCTAATTTACACACTAAGGGAGGGAGAAAATGGAATAATTTTTTTTACTTTTTTTTTTTTTTGAGGTAAGTGGGCGTCTCACTGTTGTGGCCTCTCCCGTTGCAGAGCACAGGCTCTGGATGCACAGGCTCAGCGGCCATGGCTCACGAGCCTAGCCGCTCCATGGGCAAGAACCTGTGTCCCCTGCATTTGCAGGCGGACTCTTAACCACTGCGCCACCAGGGAAGCCCTGGAATAATTTTTTAAAGACTCTATAGGGCTTCCCTGGTGGCGGAGTGGTTAAGAATCTGTCTGCCAATGCAGGGGACATGGGTTCAAGCCCTGGTCCGGGAAGATCCCACATGTCGTGGAGTAACTAAGCCCACGTGCCACAACTACTGAAGCCCGCGTGCCTATAGCCCATGCTCTGCAACAAGAGAAGCCACCATGGTGAGAAGACTGCGCACTGTAACGAAGAGTAGCCCCCACTCACTGCAACTAGAGAAGGCCCGCGCACAGCAACAAAGACCCAACACGGCCAGAAACAGAAACAAAAACAAACAACAACAACAAAACCTATATAACTTCCAAGCTACTGAACGGGAAAAACCTCATCAATCAAATTGAAGGCAAGAAAGGAGAAGAAACATAAAGAAGTGCTGAAAAATTAGGGTAAATATAAAGCGCAAATAAAAATGGTGGTAACAAATCCAAATACAATAATACAAGACAACAATAATCCACATGGATTAAATTCTCCAGTTAATAGTGTCAGATTAGATTTTGAAAAATCTAGCCATGTGCTCTTTAAAAGAGACATATCTAAAACAGAAGGTCACAGATTGGAAGTATTAAGGAATGAAAAAAGATATTCAGGAAAATCCTAAATGAAAGAAAGCTGGCGTAGCTCTGTTTATAACATACAAAATAGATTATAAGACCAAAACCATTATTAGTGATAGAGAGCATCACTATGTAATGATGAAAGAAACAGTTCAGTAGGAAGATATAAAAATTCTAAATTTTATATATTTTGTAACATAGCTTCAAAATATATAAAGGAAAAATGGTCAGAATTATGAGGATAAACTGACAAATCTATAATCATAGTGGGAGATTTTAGCATACCTTCCTTAGAGACTGTTAGATTAATCAGACAAAAAAGCCAATAAGAACATATATCTGAACTGTACAATTATCAAGTTCAATCTAATGGATGGATATATATATATACACACACACAATAATATATATTACACACATATATATATATACATACACAAACACACACACACTCACAAATACATTGCCATGCACATAAGAGGTAATACATACACTTTGTTTTCAAGCACACTTGGGATATTGACCACATTCTTGGCTATAAAGTAAGTCTCAATAAATACCACAGAATTGGTTTCATCCAGATCACTTTCCCTGAACTAACTTAATTACAAATAAACAACAACAACAAGCTTTAAAAATTGTTTGGAATGTTTAAAAAACACTTTTAATTAGCTCATGGGTTAAAGAAAAATCATAATGTAAATTAGAAAGTATTTAGAACTGAATGATAACATTGATATTGAAACTTGTGAGAGACCGCTTAAGCAGAACTTAGGGGGAACTGTATGGCCTTTAATACTTTTTATTAGAAAGAAGGCTGAATTTTAAGGACTTAATCATCTAATTCAGGAAGTTAGAAAACTGACAACAAATTAAATGTAATGAAAGCACAACAAAGGTATAAGCTATGTAAGATCATAAATCAATGAAATAGAAAACAAGAAAGCAATAGAGAAGATCAATAAAACCCAAATCTGGTTCTTAGAAAAGATAAACCTCTAGCAAGACTGAACAAGAAAACAAGAGGCACAAGTGAATAATATTAAGAATGAATAGGGGGCTTCCCTGGTGGCGCAGTGGTTAAGAATCCACCTGCCAATGCAGGGGACACGGTTTCGAGCCCTGGTCCGGGAAGATCCCACATGCCACAGAGGAACTAAGCCTGTGCGCCACAACTACTGAGCCTGCGCTCTAGAGCGCGTGAGCCACAACTACTGTGCCTGCATGCAACAACTACTGAAGCCCGTGCACCTAGAGCCTGTGCTCCACAACAAGAGAAGCTACCGCAATGAGAAGCCCGCGCACCGCAACAAAGGGTGGGAGGGAGATGCAAGAGGGAGGAGATATGGGGATGTATGTTTATGTATAGCTGATTCACTTTGTTATACAGCAGAAACTAACACGCCATTGTAAAGCAATTTATACTCTAATAAAGATGTTAAAAAAAAGAAATAATAAAGAGTAGCCCCCACTCACCACAACTAGAGAAAGCCTGCATGCAGCAATGAAGACTCAATGCAGCCAAACATAAATACATGAATAAATTTATTTAAAAAAAAGAATGGAGTGACAAAATTACAGGTACAATGGATTTTAAAAATAATTTTAAAATACTACAAACAACTTTCTACCAATAAATGTAAAATTGTAGATGAAACGAGCAATCTTCTAAAAAAATATAACTTTGCAAAACTTATTTAAGGAGAATAGAAAGCCTAAAAGTTATATAAATATTTTAAAAATTTGAATCAATAGTTAGTAAAAATCTTCTCTCCCCTAAACTAAATTAAAAAATATGTTTCTAAGGTGAGATCTATCAAATCTACCTAATAGAAACTGTTCCAGGAAATATAAAAGGACGGAATACTTTCACATCATTATGTGCAACAGATATATAATCTTTATGGATAATAACCAACTTCACTTAGAAACCTAGACACAAGAATCCCCAAAATGCTAGCAAACGAGCAATGTATAGCAATGTATATGAAAAAGGTATATCATGTCCAAAGGATGCAAGGATGGGTTAATACTAAAAAATCTATTGAGACATTTGGCTAAAGATGGAGGGTTGAATCCCGCATTAGCTCTTCCTCTCTCCCAAGACCCCACTAAATTAATAGTAAAGGAATTTTATTTATTTGTTTGTTTATTTAGTATTTATTTATTTTGGCTGCACCGGGTCTTAGTTGCGGCACGCAGGATCTTTTAGTTGCTGCACATGGGCTTCTTAGTCGCAGCATGTGGACTCTTGTGGCATGCATGCAGGATCTAGTCCCCTGACCAGGGATCAAACCCGGGACCCCTGCATTGGGAGTGCGGAGTCTTATCCACTGGACCACCAGGAAGTCCCTAAAGGAATTTTAAAAAGCAACAAATCCACAAAGATAAGGAGAATGAGAGAGTATATAACAGCAATAAAGTTGGGAGATCTAGAAAGTAGCTTTGGTTTCAGCTCCAATATGTAAAAAGCTTAGAAGTTATTACTCCCATTCTTACAACAAGAAAGCTGGGTGAACTGAAAATAGATTATTTTCTTATACCGTCAGAGAACTGAAGTCACAGGGCAAACTACCATCTTGAAATCTAGAGAGACAGGCAGATTCAAAGAGATTCAGCACCCAAGATGTGCTTACCTGGAATAGAAGCCAGTGGAAGCCATAGCAGTGAGGCCACTTACTTAACGAGTAATTTTGACATATTGCTGAAAACTGAGTTTGGAGAGGGAGAGAGAATATATATATATATATATATATATATATATATATATACAGAAGAAATATTTGAAGCAATAATGGTCCAAAATTATTTACATACACAAAACTGCAGATCCAGGAAGCTCAGAGAACACCAAACAAAACAAAATAAAACACAAAAAAACCCACACCTAGGCATATTCAAACTTCAGAAAACCAAAGGCAGAGAAAGTCTTGAAAGAAGCCAGAGAAAGCAGATGGATGAATGACAACTGACTTAGCAGACCCAATGAAAGCTGAATCCTAAAATGGCAGTGGAGCAAATAGAGAGCCAACCCAATTTATGCCAAGAAATTCTCAAAACTCTCAGGAATTGATGTCGCCAAGAACCTCTGAAATTAGGGGTGATGGTGAGACCAAAAATAGAGGGTTTATTTGAAAATTTAAGAAGCAGTTAGTACTCAAAGAAAAGCCCAGGAGCAAATGGTTTCGCTGGTAAATTCTACCAAGTGTTTACAGTAGAATTAACAACAATCCTTCATAACTCTCCCCCAAAATACAGGAGGATGGAACACTTCCCAACTCATTCTATGAGGTCTGTATTACAACTCATACCAATGCCAGACAAAAATATTACAAAACTATAGACCAGTAATATACTTTATGAAAGTAGATGTGAAAATCCTCAACAAAATACTAGTAGACCAAGTCCAGCAGCATATAAAAAGGATTATACACCATGACAAAGTGGGATATATCCCATGATGCAAAGTTGGGTCGACATATGAAAATCAATCAATGTAATATACCCTATTAATAGAATGAAGGAAAACAGGTGATTCTCTCAATAGATGTAGAAAAAGGATTTGACAAGAAAAAAAAAAGACAATAACAAGAGTTGACAAGGATGTGGAGAAATTGGAACCCTCGTACATTGCTGGTGGGAATGTAAAATGATGCAGTTCCTTGGAAAACAGTTTGGCAGTTCCTCAAAAAGTTAAACACAGAGTTATCATATGACCCAGCAATTCCACCCCTAGGAATATACCCAAGAAAGGTGAAAACATATGTTCATACAAAAACTTGTACATGAGTGTTCAAGGCAGTATTATTCCTCATAGCCCAAATATAGAAACAAGCCAAATGACCCTAAACTGATGAATGGAAAAACAAAATGTGGTATACCTATAAAATAGTATATTATTTAGCTATAAAAAGAATGAAGTACCAATACCTGTTACAACGTGGGTGAATCTTGAAAACATTATGCTAAGTGAAAGAAGCCAGACACAAAAGGTCACTTATTGTATGATTCCATTTATGTGAAATGTACAGAATAGGCAAATCCACAGAGACAGAGATTAATGATTGCTGGGGGCTGGGGGAGGGGAGAGTGGGAGTAACTGCTAGTGGTTGCAGGGTTTCCTTTGGGGATGATGAAAATGTTCTGGAATTAGATAATGGTAATTGTTGCACACAATCCTGTGAATATAGTAAAACCCACCAAATTGTACACTTTAAAAGGGTAAATTTTATAGCCTGTGAATTGTACCTCAAATTTAAAATGTAGATTATAATAACAGAATATTTCTCAAAGAGTTGTTGTGAAGGTTCAAAGAGATAATGCATGTTTAGTCTTTAGCAGAATTCCTGGCACCATCACACTATCATAAGTATTCAATAAATTAAAGGTGCAATTCTTTCAAAAAAAAAAAAAGAAGCAGCAGCAGCAGTAGTGATACCAAGCAGGACCCTGTGGAGCTCCTTGGCACAAAAGCCTTCCTGTGTCCGCCATTTCTTTGATTACAGGAAATAGGCTTCATTCAGCCTCCAGGAGCTTCCCTGAGTTCCAATGGGCAGGTTCAAACAGTTGCTAATTAGGGAAGGGAGGAGATGCAAAACCAAAGAGAAATAGTCAAGAGAAACAATAGTGCAGGCTTGGGGCAACGTCTTGGTTCCCCACCGATGGAGACACACAACAATATCTTTGAGCCCTTTTGCAGATACTGAAACCTCCACCAGGTGAGAGAAGTTAACGGTTAACGATGGTATGCTGCCCAAAGCTGCCCACAAGCACGTAGACCCCTGACAGGTTGGAACCAAAAGGTTAATGATGCCGACTGCCACTTACCTCACCACCAACCAACCATAAGACTGCCCACGAGCTGATCATGCCCCCTTTGAACCATTACTATAAAACTTCTCACTACCCTTTCCAGGTTGGGACACACAGTTTTGAGGGCATTAGCTTGCCGTGGCCCCCTTTGCCTGGCAAAGCAATAAAGCTATCTTTTCTGCCTCATCCAAAACTCTGTGTCTGAGATTTAATTCGGTGTCGGGGTACAGAGGCCGGATTCGGCTTCGTTAGTTATACCCCAGAACCTGTCCCCTCTTCCTGTCTTCAACCATATAACTTCCTCTCTCCCATCTAAGCTGAGAAGGAGATTTATTCTTTGGAGAGGGTAAAAAAGGATCTCCATACCAGGGAACAAAAAACATAGTTGAAGATGGGGGTGATATCCTGAAAACAGGGGGTTAAGTGAAATTTTACAGAACAAATGACCCACCTAATTGCAAGGGAAGCTGCAGAAATGCTGTGTGCCCAGATAGATTTGGATGAGCAAAACTAACAATCTCTGCCACAAGGTAAAAACTGACAAAGATTTTCTCCTTGACCAAACTTTAGTCAGGCTCCTCTGAGACCTCTTTTGGACTAGATCTCATCCTTGGGCCCTGTCATCTGCCTGCCTAGTCCAGTTTTACCAGGAATCCTGCTAAGTTATTTTAGAGAGAATCCCCCACTTTGATGTCTGATCACCCTGGCTTGCCTTCAGCAAGAATCCTGTTAGGTCAGTTTAACAAGAATCCCCCTACCGCGATGTCTCCTCTTAGTAATTTCTCATCCACTGACCCCCTTATTCTGCCCACTGGCTATAAATCCCCACTTATCCTTGTTGTATTCAGAGTTGAGTCCAATCTCTCTCCCCTATTGTGATAGTCTTGACACCTATCACAAAAGTCCTGAATACAGTCTTCCTTACCATTTTAACAAGTGTCAGAATATTCTTTTTAAAAATAATATCAAAATAAAATAACATGAGTTGGAAGTTGTTGCCTCTGGGGAGTGAGAAATGGGGGAAGGCTAGAGGGGAATGTAGTTTTTCATAAAAAGCCTTGTAGAATTATTTGACTCTAAATGCTTATGTAACTTTGATAAGAAGCAAATCTAAATTTAAAAATTATTTAAAGGAAATCTATAAAATTTATCACATTAACAAATTAAAGAAAAATGATATTAATAAATACATTTAAAACATTTAATAAAATACCCATTCATGATTTTTAAAATATTTCAAACTAAGAGTAGAGAAATTTTTCTTAACCTGATAGAGAACCAAAACTCTACAGCAGACATCATACTTGAAAATAAAATATTAGAAGCATTCCCTTTAATTTCAGAAATAAGACTAGGGTGCCTTTATCACTTGACTTTACATTCTATTTTATATTTAGTCTGTACTGGCGGTGGGGGAGTTCCTAACCAGTGTAAGACCAGGAGAAAAAGGTATAGGAGTTGGAAAAGACTCATTATTTAAAGATGATAAGATTAACTAGATAAACCATTTATTTTAGTTAGGATTCTCCTAAGAGCAGACCCTTAGACAGTAGGATTTGGGGACAGGTAGTTTATTTGAGAGGTGATCCAAATAAGCACAAGTGAGGGAGTGAGGAAGTTATATGGGAATGGGAGAAAAAACAATACAAGATATATTAATGAGCTGGTTAGCACTATGCGTATCTGGGAATCAACCTCACTAGGACCCCCTGTGTGCCACACATGTGGCACATGTGTCAGAGCCACTCCGCTGAAGGACAGGGAGATAGGAGCATTTATCCACTGACTCTCCCCACCCCCATTGGTTGAATATTACCCCAGAGGTGTTAGCTCCCCCACAGCCTTCCCGGTGGTGTCTCCAAGCTCTTGTTTTGCTGGACAAAGCCCTCAAGGAAAGAAGCAGAGACACTCATGCCTTTTAGGAGGAAAGTAGTCAGCTTGACAAATACCTTCTACCACAGCTGTAGATGAACACAGAGATGAGTCAAGGGGTATGGGACAGGGCATCAACAGTACCCCATTCGAGAGAGTTTACAACAAACTATTAGAACCAACAAGAGAGTTCAGCTGTGTTGCTGGAGACAAGATCAGTGTACAGAAATCGAACATTCCTATGTGCCAGCAACAACCTATTAGAAAATGTTTTTTTAAAAAAACTTTCAGGGGCTTCCCTGGTGGCACAGTGGTTAAGAATCTGCCTGCGAGTGCAGGGGACACGGGTTCAAGACCTGGTCTGGAAAGATCCTACATGCTGTGGAGCAACTAAGCCCGTGCGCCACAACTACTGAGCCTGCGCTCTAGAGCCCGCGAGCCACAACTACTGAGCCCACGTGCCACAACTACTGAAGCCCGTGCGCCTAGAGCCCGTGCTCCGCAACAAGAGAAGCCACTGCAATGAGAAGCCTGCGCACGGCAACGAAGAGTAGCCCCTGATCTAGAGAAAGCCGGCGCGCAGCAACCAAGACCCAACGCAGCCAAAAATAAATTAATTAAATAAATAAATAAAAAATAAAAATAAAAGACTTTCACAATAGCAACTAAACATATAGTGTTCCTAGGAATATCTAACCAACAATGCAAAACTTACATGGAATATGTTAAAAATTTCATTGTAACACATAAATATGACCTAGATAAATGGAGAGATAGAGCATGTTCATGGAATTTTTAAAAATCTCACTAATTTAAAATTCAACACAAATCCAATTAAAATACCCAAAGATTTTTTCATGTAACTGGGAAAACAAATTTTAGAATTTATATGAAAAAACAAAGGGCCAAGGACAGCCAAAATAATTTTGAAGGAGAAGAAGGTATAGATAAATAGATCAATGGAGCAGAATAGAGAATCCAGAAAAAAAAATCCACACGCATATGGAAACTTTGTATTCAACAGAGGGAGCATTACAAATTAGTGGGTAAAGATAGAAAATTTAATAAATCTGCTGGGACAATTGATTACTCACATGGAAAAATTAAATTAAGCCAGTACTTGACATCGTAACCCTGAAAAAAATTTCAGATAGGTTAAAGTCTTATATGTGAAAAACAGAACTTTAAAACCTTCATAAGAAAATACAGGAGAATATAATAACTTCAGGATTTCTTATACAGAACATAAACAGCAAAAGGCATGAAGGAAAATATTCCAGATGTAACTTGAAGCCAAAAAAATTTGTTTTATATATTGAAATTCTATCAGTCCCTTGAAGAATAAAGTTTTATTTATTATTGCAAGAGCAAATTCTGCAATAATTAATGATTGGGCAAGCTGTTAATTTTATATCAAAAAGTGATTAAGAGATTTCAAATAGTTAAATAGGGACATAGGTTGACCTTTAATGCCAATATTAAGAGACAGTATGTTAGCTAGACAATTTTAGGAAAGGCATTATATGCTTTTTGAACTAACAGATGTTTATGTTATTTTATATAATAATCCAAGGCAGAGTAATAGATATTTGATTATACAATAATTTTATTGTTTGTAAGAGTTGTTTCCACACAGAGCATTCATAACGTTAAACAAAATAAAATTTAAGAATTACATTTAATTTTTAGTTGCTTAGTTCCATTTAGACTATAAGCCTTATTTGAGAATTCCTCATAGCTTGTGAAGATGGATTAAGAGCAATATGTCATCTTTTCCATGTCAAAATTTCGTGTGGTAGAAAAACTCCAAAATCATGTATAACAACATTTATTATAAATCACCTTTAGTTCAGACTTAAAGATTATAAAGAGTTCAAAAGAAAAAAGTTTTAGAGAAAAATGAGAAGTGCCCTAAGTATCTTATTCTTTTTTAAAAATTTTATTTTATTCAAATATAATTTGCATGTTGTGTTAATTTCTACTGTACAGCAAAGTGATTCATATATTCACATTATACATATATATATATATATATATACATTCTTTTTCATATTCTTTTCCATTATGTTTTATCACGGGATATTGAATATAGTTCCCTGTGCTGTAGAGTAGGACCTTGTTGTTTATCCATCCTATATAAAATAGTTTGCATCTGCTAACCCCAAATTCCCAGTCCATCCCTTCCCCTCCCCCGGCCCCTGGCAACCACAAGTCCGTTCCTACATCTGTGAGTCTGCTTCTGTTTCATAGATAAGTTCATTTGTGTCATATTTTAGATTCCACATATAAGTGTAAATATCTTATTTTTCCACTGATCTCAGTGGAAGGTGAGTAGTGTTTAGTACTAAAAATGTGCACTCTAGTAAGCACAGGAGGAGTCTAGCTGCTGACAGCACTGAGAAATTCATATTCCTGCATTATAATGTCAAATTGTTAAAAGTTTGTTAATAAAATTGTAATTGTAAAAACACTTACTGATAAAATTTCAGAATTATTCTTGTAATTCAGGAGTTTATGCTATGATAATGATATTCAGCTTTGGCCTTGACTTTGACTGAACATGGACGTCATTCATGTGTGTTCCGTGTACCTCTATTATCCAGAATATAGAAATCACTCTTATAAAGCAATAAGAAGTATATACAAACCAATGGGAAAAACGAGCAAACAGATATGAACTGGCAATTCACAGCAGGGGAAACCCAGATGGATGACATTCAATTTGACTAGCAATTAGGAAATGCAAATTAAACAATATTGAGACACATTTTCATACTCATCAGACTGGAAAATTTTTAAAGTCTGAGAATATCAAGTTGGTATCAGCAAGGATGTTAGAATAACTGGGATTTTCATATACTGCTGGCTGGAGTATATATTGGTACCACTTTAGAGAACAGTTTGGAGTTTGGTTGTTTTATTTTGTTTTCTCACAGGTTTTGAAAGGGACGTGGTACTAGCCAGCCACTGGGCTTCTAGGTATAAACCCTAGAGAACTCTTGCACACAGAGTGTTGCTTTTTTTTTTTTTTTTGTGGTACACTGGCCTCTCACTGTTGTGGCCTCTCCCGTTGCGGAGCACAGGCTCTGGACGCGCAGGCTCAGCGGCCATGGCTCACGGGCCCAGCCGCTCCGCGGCATGTGGGATCTTCCCAGACCGGGGCACGAACCCGCGTCCCCTACATCAGCAGGCTACTCTTAACCACTGCGCTACCAGGGAAGCCCAGGGTGTTGCTTTTTATAGTAAAATTTCCACCAGTGAGAGATGAGATGACTAAATGTTGGTATATTAATATGTGGAATGCTTTATAAAAATAAAAATCAGTTAATTTGGTCTATATGTAGCCACAAGGATAAATCTTACAAACATAATATTGAGTAAAAAACAAACTTGAAAGTTATACATACAGTTTGATATTATTTATATAGAATTTAAAAAATACACCAAACAGTACTAAGTACTGTTTTTATGGACACATACCTATAAGTGAAAGTATAGAAACATTGATGGGAAGAATACAGATAAATTTCAGAATAGTAATTACCTTGGGGGAGGGAGAGAGGGGAGTGGATCTGGAAGGAGAACAAAAAGGGGCTTCATCTGTAGTATCTTATTTCTTTAAAAAGACAAATAGGGACTTCCCTGGCGGTCCAGTGGTTAAGATTCGATGCAGGGGATGCGGGTTCGATCCCTCGTTGGGGAACTAACATCCCACATGCCGCACAGTGAGGCCAAAAAAAAAAAAAAGTATGTAAGCATGCCCAAATAACAAAATTTAGGGTACATGAGTATTTGATATATTATTCTGTGCACTTTTCCATATGTTTGTAATATTTTATAATAAAAGTGTGATTTATTGCTCTAACCCACCATAAGCAACACCAAAAGACTGATAACAAACTGTAAAAAATAGTTACAATTCATATCACACAAGGCTTATTTTCCTAAAATACAAAGAACTCCTACAAATCCATATGAAAAAGACCACAGTAAAAAATGTGGGCAAAGAATATTGACAGTTCACAGAAAAAGAAATAAAAGTCTCCTACATGTAAATGTTTCTCAACTTCAGTCATAATAAGAGAAAGGCAAATTAAGACTAAGTTGAGTTGCCATATTTTCTATATTAGATTGGCAAGGATTAAAAAAGATTACTAACCCACCATAGTGGTGAGGATGACAGAGAGATATTGTTGGTAGCTATTAAATGGATACAGCCTCTGTGTAGAGCAATTAGTCAAAATCCATTGTCCTAATAACTGTAATTTATGGTAAGTCTTGAAGTCAGAAAATATAAGCACTCCAACTTTGTTCTTTTTTTTAAATATTTGTCCTGGCTGTTTTATATCATTTGTATTTCTACCTAAATTTTAGAATCAGGGAATTCTCTGGCAGTTCAGTGGTTAGGATTTGGTGCTTTCACTGCGGTGGCCCATGTTCAGTCCCTAGTTGGGGAACTAAGATCCCGCAAGCTGTGCAGGGCGGCCAAGAAAAAATTTTTTAGAATCAACTTGTCAATTTCTACCACAAGGGCTTCTGGGATTTTGATTGAGATTTCATTGAATCTATGAGAAAAAGTTTGAGGAAATTCCTTTCTATGCCTAATTTGATGAGAGTTTTTGGTTGTCGTTGTTGTTCCTGAGTAGGTGTTAAATTTTATCAAGTGCTTTTTCTGAATCTATTTAGAGAACCACGTGGATTTCCTTTTTTAGTTTGTTAACATGGTGAATTTCGTTGATTATTTTTAAAAGGTTAGACCAACTTTCTGTTACTGGGGTAAATCCCACTTGGTCATGATGCATTATCCTTTTTATATGTTGCTAAGTTAGATTTGATAATATTTCGTTAGGAACTTTTCCAAGTAGGCTGAGGAGAGAGATTGGTTTTTAATTTTCTTTTCTTGTGATAGCTATACTTTTGGTGTCAGAGTAATGGTAGACTCATGATAAGTTGAGAAGTATTCCCGCTATTTTCTGAAACTTTCTGTAAGACAACTATTATATCTTCCTCGAATGTTGGATAAAATTCACCAGTGAATGCATATGGAATTAGGGTATTTTTTGTTGGAAGATTTTAAGTTATTTCTTTTATTCAGATGATATAGGGCTATTCAGGTATTTAATGTTTTTTTTTTTTTTTTTGCCGGTTTTGGTTTTGTAAATTTTTTTAACATCTTTATGGGAGTATAATTACTTTACAGTGGTGTGTTAGTTTCTGCGTTATAACAAAGTGAATCAGTTATACATATACATATGTTCCCATATCTCTTCCCTCTTGCGTCTCCCTCCTACCCTCCCGATCCCACCCCTCTAGGTGGTCACAAAGCACCGAGCTGATCTCCCTGTGCTATGTGGCTGCTTCCCACTAGCTATCTATTTTACGTTTGGTAGTGTATATATGTCCATGCCACTCTCTCACTTTGTCACAGCTTACCCTTCCCCCTCCCCATATCCTCAAGTCCATTCTCTAGTAGGTCTGTGTTTTTATTCCCGTCTTACCCCTAGGTTCTTCATGACCTTTTTTTTGTTTCCCTTAGATTCCATATATATGTATTAGCATACGGTATTTGTTTTTCTCCTTCTGACTTACTTCACTCTGTATGACAGACTCTAGGTCCATCCACCTTACTACAAATAACTCAATTTCGTTTCTTTATGGCTGAGTAATATTCCGTTGTACATATGTTTTGTTTTTGTTTTTTTGGGTTTTTTTTTTTTGCGGTACGCGGGCCTCTCACTGTTGTGGCCTCTCCCGTTGCGGAGCACAGGCTCCGGACGCACATGCTCAGCGGCCATGGCTCACGGGCCCAGCCGCTCTGCGGCATGTGGAATCTTCCCGCACCGGGGCACGAACCTGTGTCCCCTGCATCGGCAGGCAGACTCTCAACCACTGCGCCACCAGGGAAACCCTCCATTGTATATATGTGCCACATCTTCTAGGACTTGGTCTGTTTCTTATAAGTTGTCAAATTTATTGCAATAAATATGTTTAAAACAAAACAAAACAAAAAGCATATATTTATACTAAGCAAATTCACTTGTAGGAATTTATCCTATAGACATACTTGCATACAGGCAAAATGATATATAAGGTTATTTATTGCAATGTTGGAGACAACTAAACGTCTATCAATAGAGAACTGGTTAAATAAATTATGGTATCTCTAGGCAATGGACTAAAATGCAGATGTTAAAAAGACAACTCTTTATGTACTCAGATGGAATAATTGTCAAGATATGTTAAGTGAAAAAAAAGCAAAGTACAGAACAGTAAATATGAAATGCCACCATCACATGTGAATGTACTATCTATTCCAAAGATATGGTTTCAATTATGTTAGCTATATATATGTGTATGTAGTATTAACCTGTTGTCCACAAACTTGAGTGAAATAAATACAACTTTATTTCAATAATTCAACCTAATTTCTGCCCCTGAGCCCCCATTTCAGTTATACTATCTCAGACCTATCCCTATCTACCACCAAGTTGGTGCTATAATCCTGATATTTTATTTATTTGTTTGTTTGTTTATTTATTTAGAATTATTATTCTATTTTTTAGAGAACAAAAAGATCTATTTTTACTTTATACTTATTTTTCCAATAAAGGCAGAATTAATAATTAATACACTGTAAATAGAGAATGCTCATTTTATATATAGTAGTGTGTATATGTAATCCCAACCTCCTAATTTATCCCTCCCTGCCTGATATTTTATTTTGTTTATTTATTTATTTTATTAATTAATTTATTTTTGCTCTGTTGGGTCTTCGTTTCTGTGTGAGGGCTTTCTCTGGTTGTGGCAAGCGGGGGCCACTCTTCATCGTGGTGCGCGGGCCTCTCACTGTCGTGGCCTCTCTTGTTGCAGAGCACAAGCTCCAGACGCGCGGGCTCAGTAGTTGTGGCTCACGGGCACAGTTGCTCCGCGGCATGTGGGATCCTCCCAGACCAGGGCTCGAACCCGTGTCCCCTGCATTGGCAGGCAGATTCTCAACCACTGCGCCACCAGGGAAGCCCCTCTGCCTGATATTTTAGACACTGCCAGGATATCGGAGATTGGCAGCTAGTCCTCAATCATCTGTCCCCATAGTTTGCTGCTGAGTAAATCTTGGACCTTACAGCCCCATGAAGTCTGGTGGCTATCTGATGAGTCCATACCACAGTGGGACATGTAAATCTTTCATAATGCTGCTTATTGTACCATCTGCTGAGATGCACCACACAGCAATACAGATAAACATATGACCATGGTCAAGTAGATAGATAGATGATAGATAGATAGATAATCACCTACTACATGTCAGGCACTTTACTGGACACTGGGAAAATAGCAGTGTCCCTGCTATCTGTGAACAAAACAGAAAAAAACCCCTGACTTCATGGAGCCCATATTCGAGTGGAAGAGGAGAAGCCTAACTCCAGAGTACTTCTTTTTTTTTTTTTTTGCGGTACACGAGCTTGTCACTGTTGTGGCCTCTCCCCTTGCGGAGCACAGGCTCCAGACGTGCAGGCTCAGCGGCCATGGCTCACTGGCCTAGCCGCTCCGTGGCACGTGGGATCTTCCCAGACCGGGGCACAAACCCACGTCTCCTGCATTGGCAGGTGGATTCCCAACCACTGCGCCACCAGGGAAGCCCCCAGAGTACTTTTATGAGGATGCTGGAGTAGAGGTTGAAGCCCATCTTGCCAGTGGAGTCCTAGAGAGGATTTGGAGGTTTGTAGGAATGAGAAGTGGGACTGAAAACAGGGGAATAGAGTATAGATCTGCAATGGAAGTAAACATAAGCAGCCCAGCAAAAACTGGAAGGCCCCTTTGTGAAGATATTGTGTCACTAAAGGGCTTGACTCACATGGATCTGATGAATCAGAGGCATGGGCAGGGAGGGGAGTGGGGGGAGGGCCATGGGAGCATTCCCCGGGTGTTGGGGAGGAGTATTTTATCACTGATATTTATTTACAATTTCTGATGTTTGGTGATAATAAAAATCAGATTGAGTTTTAGTTGTTTTTTATTATTATTTTTAAATTATCTAAAGTCAATACACTCCTTTATTGCCTTGCCACCCAGTGCAGAAAGCTGTTCCCACTACCCTTGCCCTTGGTAGGGCATGACAAAGATAGAGATGTTCTCCTAGAACAAATAAATTAATATGATTTGAGACAAGGTATTTGATACAATAAACCTATATCAAGGATGTGGACTGCTTTATAGTATTTTGCAACAGGTAGCTGACCCATCAAAATATGAGTGGTAACCAATTCAAGGCCTATGCATAGAAACTAGGGGGAAATGAGGAAAAGAGAAAGGAACATAAGAAAAAGGCAAATGAAGAGCATACACAGTGAGAAAGGGTACCAAAGAAACACTGGAAGTATTATAGATATCATGATGGTATATAGATACCATAGGTTATCATGATGGTATATAGTTATTATAGGTATCATGATGGCTCTTTAAAAAGAGAACAACTGAAAAATACTAGGGTCAAAAGAAGATATTGAAGACGGTAGGAAATTAAGAAAACAAGCTTTAAATCTCAAAACAAAATAGAAAAGAAAAATAAATTACAAAGCCACATTAGAAGCAAACAAGAAAAGAAACCCCACAACTGAAAAGGTAGAAAGAAACACTGTGAAAAGGCACAAGGAAATCACACCAAACAAAACAGAAAAGATCAATAGCACAATGATTATATATAGAGAGAACTACAGCTGATAAAGAAGATGAAGTTGGTGTGATATGTATCCCACTTCAGATACATAAATGCTGGATACATGTAATGGAAACAGAATACATATAGCCATGTTTAGAATCAAGAAAAGGAAATTCCCAAGCACCATAAACAAAGAGGGAAGGCCAAGTTAGATCAGTGACGCCGAGCTGAAGCTGAAAATGACCTAAGCAGGTATCAGATTTTGGCATACACTAGCAGTGATAATGAAAGGGAGGTCTAGGGACACCTCGGGGTCCCCAAGATCCTTTTAGGGGTCCACAAAGTCAAAAGTATTTTCACAGGAATGCTGAGATTCTCTTTGCATTTATCACTCTCATTTATCACTCTCTCCATCAAGTGTTTAGCAGTTTTCCCGAAGCTACATGACCTATGATACTGCAACAGATTGATGCAGAGCAGATATGAGAATCCAGCTGTCTTCTATTCAGCCAGACATGAAAGAGATTTGCAAAGATGTAAAACAATGAGATTACATTTTTTGCATATTTTGGAATATATAGTCACTTTTCATTACAAGTATGTTATTTATGTAACATGTATCCAGCATTGTTTTAAATGAATTAACAAATTAATATTTAATTTTTAAATCACTTGTAACTTCTATAATGGCAAATACTGATAGATATAAACCACATAAACAAAAGCTCTTTAGGATGTTCAATAATTCTTAATTTTTGTTTTTAAATGAATGTATAGTAAAATTGATTTTGTTGGCATACAGTTTGGTGAATTTTAACACTTGTATAGGGTCATTCAACGATCACCACAAACAGAATAATAAAAAAAAGTTCTATTACCCCCCAAACTCCCTTGTGCTACCCCTTTATCATACCATCCCCCCACCCCTAAGCCCTGACAACCAATGATCCGTTCTCTGTCACTATAGTTACATCCTTCTGATAATGTCATATAAATGAATCATACAATATATAACCTTTTGAGACTCGCTTCTTTCCTTCAGCATAATGCCTTTGAGATCCATTCCAGTTGTTGGGCGAATCAATAGTTCATTCCTTTTTATTGCTGAGTAGTACCACAGTTTGTTTATCCATTCACTCACTGAAGAACATTTGGGTTATTTCCACTTTGGGGCTGTTAAAAATAAAGCTACTGTGAACATTCCATGTACAGGTTTCATGTGAACATTTCTCTAAGGTAAATACCCAGGAATGGGATTGCTGGACCATATGGTAAGTGTATGTTTATAAGAAACTCTAAACTGTTTTCCAAAGTGGCTGCAACATTTTGCATTTAGAAGAGCAATGTAAAAGCATTCCAGGTGCTCTGTATCTTTGCTAGCAATTGGTTTTGTCTGTTTCATTTTAGCCATTCTAATATATATGTAGTGGTTTTAATGTATATTTTCCTAATGGTTAATGATGTTGAAAATCTTTTCATGTGTTTATTTTCATCCATAAATCCTCTTCGTTGATGTGATTGTTCAAGCGTTTTGGCCATTTTGTTTTTTGGGGGGGAATTTTTTTTTATTCAAACAGAAATTCACAAAAATTATAATCATCCTCATCAGTTCACTCAGTCCCATGTAATTAATTTTTTTTCATCTTGATCTTTTGTTAGCACTTTTATGAATTCATCAGTTTTCCATTAGAGTTCTGAAAATGCTTATTCATTCAGTTCAGCAGTATAGTCAGTTATCAGAAACCTGTACTTGTCAGAGTCTTTTCCATGAATTCCTTGAAGATGAAACCCTTTTATAGGAACATTTTTGCAAAAGCATCAGAGTACACCCAGAACTGTCTGTAAATGACAAAATACTTAAAAGTGACCACGGTTAAAGATTTGATGAAAGTTCATAATAATGCAATTGACAAGGAAATTCAGTTATTTCTGATATACATTTTAAAGTAATAACTAGAATTGTGACTTATAACATTATACCAGAACATATAAGATTTTTAGAAATTTCATGTAATGTCTGAAATATTTATATTAACATATTTCCATACAATGGCCATTTTTTAATGGAGTTTTTATTTTCTATCTGTTGAGTTACGAAAGTTCTTTATGTGTGCTGGATACAAGTCCTTTGTCAGATGTGGGAATTGCAAATATTCTCTCCCAGTCTGTAGCTCCTCTTATCATTCCCTTAACAGTGTCTTTCACAGAACAAAAAGTTTCTGTTTTGACAAAGTCCAATTTAGCATTTTTTTCTTTTATGGATCATGTTTCAGTGTCATGTGAAAAAAGCTCTTTACCTAACCTCAGGTCATGAAGCTAGTTTTCCTACGTTTTCTGTTTAAAGTTTCATAGTTTTATGTTTTACATATAGATCTATTTTGATTTTGAGTTAATTTTTCTGTAAGGTATAAGGTTAAGGTTGAAATTCATTTTTTTGTACATCTAATTCCAGTTGTTCCAATGCCATTTATTGAAAAGACTACCTTTCCTCCATTTTAGGAAGGTATGAAGGTGCCTTTACACCTTTATAAAAAATCAATTGGTCATATTGGTGTGGTTCTGCTTCTGGACTCTCTATCCTGCATTGATCTATGTGTGTGTCCCTTCACCAATACCACACTGCCTTGATTTCTGTAAGTTCAAAGTAAAGTTCACAGTTAGTCTTAAAATTAGATAGTGTGATTACTTTGACTTTATTCTTTTCAAAATTGTTTTAACTATTTTCATTCCTTTGTCTTTTCATAGAAATTTTGGTATCAGCTTGTCAATATTTTTTTAATATCTTTTTTGGAGTATAATTGCTTTACAATGGTGTGTTAGTTTCTGCTTTATAACAAAGTGAATCAGCTATACATATACATATATCCGCATATCTCCTCCTTCTTGCGTCTCCCTCCCACCCTCCCTATCCCACCCATCTAGGTCACAAAGCACCGAGCTGATCTCCCTGTGCTATGCGGCTGCTTCTCACTAGTTATTTATTTTACATTTGGTAGTATTTATAAGTCCATGCCACTCTCTCACTTCGTCCCAGCTTACCCTTCCCCCTCCCTGTGTCCTCAAGTCCATTCTCTATGTCTGCGTCTTTATTGCTGTCCTGCCCCTAGGTTCTTCATAAAAATAGAACTACCATACGACCCAGCAATCCCACTCCTGGGCATATACCCTAAGAAAACCATAATTCAAATAGAGTCATGTACCAAAATGTTCATTGCAGCTCTATTTACAATAGCCAGGACATGGAAGCAACCTTAAGTGTCCATCAACAGATGAATGGATAAAGAAGATGTGGCACATATATACAATGGAATCTTACTCAGCCATAAAAAGAAACGAAATTGAGTTATTTGTAGTGAGGCGGATGGACCTAGAGTCTGTCATACAGAGTGAAGTAAGTCAGAAAGAGAAAAACAAATACCGTATGCTAACACATATATGTGGAATCTAAAAAAAAAAAAAAAAAGCTTGTCAATATTGACAAAAAACTATTGCTGGGACTTTGATTGGAGTTGTGTTAAATGTATAGATTAATTTGGGGAGAACTGGCATATTTACTATGTCGAGTCTTCCAATCGATGAGCATGATATGTACCTCCATTTATTTAGGCCTTTTCTGATTTCTTCCATCAGCATTTAGTAATTTTCAGCATACACTTTTGGGTTTTGGACTTCCATGAGTCCAACCAGGTTACACCAGAAGAAATAAAATGGTAAACTTACTGATAATTCAGTAATACTACAAAATCTAGTCTTCTTCCCCTATCTACTCTATTATTTACTTTCAGAGTACTCAAATAGCTGTTCCATGCATTCTGTCCAGGTTTTACAGCTATATTTAGTGGGAGAGACAGTTTGGAATTTGTTTACTCTAACTCAGCAAAACAGAACAATAATTTTTAAGTGTAAATAGGTTCTGAGATGAAAAAGTTTGAGAATCGCTGCATTTTAGGTACTGGAGTTATAATACCCTTCCAGAGATGGACGATGTGGCCACAAAGCAGAAACTGAGTTCTATCCATTAAGCCCTGAGCCCTTTCACACAAAGGGAACTAGTAAAATTTCACCTACAGGGCCTGAAATACAGCAAAGAAGCTCATCATTTGTCCAAGACAATAGGTGGAAAATGGTCACCTATAAAAGAAAGGGCATATAGTGAATAACTTCAAAATCATTAGGGATTTTTAAAAAAGTGATTAATCCAAGAGAGGCAGGAAAAGAGGGGGAAAAAGAAGAAACTATGATTCAAAGATAACGCAGGGACTTTCTCTTCCAGTCATGATGGAGTAAAAGGAACTGGGCTTACCTTCTTGCCTTAAACAACTAAAAAGAATGGATAAATTAATAAAACAATGTTTTTCAGACATTGGACATAAGGCAGCAAAGGACACTGATCCTTGAGAGAAAGGAAACAAACAAAGTGAGCCCTATGATTACCTCAGCTTACTGCCTGGAGAGTTTTCAGGTCACAGCACAGGCAGGGGGAATCTAAACAGAGCTTGGCAGTCTTCCTGAGTCAAGAAGACTGAGCTGAAAATTCAAGGAGTACAAGGTGATTAGATTCACAGGGCATAGTATTGGGTTGGGGGGGAAGGGGAGAGGGAGAGAGAGAGACAGAGACACAGAGAGAGAGACCAAGAGTGAGAGAGAGAGCATACTTGAGAGCTCTGGAAATATGCAGTGGGTTCTCCTAGACTCTTCAGCTGAGTACTGATCAGCACATGTATGTGAGGAAACTACCCAAGGCCAGGAAACGAATTACAAGAAATGAGAATAGAGAACAAGTTTATGAGCTCAAACTGGATCGGGAAGATTTCATATCCCCAATATCCAGAGTAGAGAGATCTTGTAATACATAGAGTTTTGGGTAGAGTACTCAGAAGAATAGTGCCACAGTAGAGGACAATATTAGCCTTAAACTGCTGTCTGATCTGTTGGAGAAAAACTAAAAGTACAATTTTCTGCCAATCCAGGAAATCCTCTCCATGAATCTAGCCAAGAGAGAAAAAGTTTTATTATTGAATAGGCATTAAACCAGACTGTGATGCATTACAGGCAATCTGCTAATGAGATTGGAAAGAAAGAAATAAATCCCATTCTTATGTATGCCATGTATCTATTACATACATGTTTTTAAATTATAACGTGTCCTTATGTAAGAGGACTTGAAAGTACTGTTTGCTACACATTCTTTCATAGTTCATCCTAAGTTCACCTGGTAATTGGAGTAGCCATCTGTGCTAGTTAATTGCCTTTATCTGAAGGAAAAATACAGCTTCTCATATCTCTGTAACAAGCAGGTGCTTACAGCTTAGGGCAAAGCACCTAGGCTAAACTCCCAGGATGCCAGAGAAATATAGGGGTGCTATCTTCCTTGATGTTTATTTATTTATTTATTATAAATTTATTTATTTATCTATTTATTTTTGGCTGTGTTGGGTCTTCGTTGCTGCCCACAGGCTTTCTTTAGTTGTGGTGAGTAAGGGCTACTCTTCGTTGCAGTGTGTGGGCTTCTCATTGAGGTGGCTTCTCTTGTTACAGAGCACAGGCTCTAGGTGTGGGCTTCAGTAGTTGTGGCATGTGGGCTCAGTAGTTGTGACTCGTGGGCTCTAGAGTGCAGGCTCAGTAGTTGTGGCACACTGGCTTAATTGCTCCACAGCATGTGGGATCTTCCCGGACCAGGGCTTGAACCCGTGTGCCCTGCATTGGCAGGTGGATTCTTAACCACTGTGCCACCAGGGAAGCCCCTTCCTTGATGTTTACATTTCAGAGAGATGGCTCCCAGTCCCTTCATAAAAACATTTCTGGATTAGAAGGCTGGCAAGAAGCTTATTTAGTCCTTAAAAAAGATTTACATACATATCAAAGCAACAGAGGATGAATTCACAAATACTAGGTTTCTCAAGGAAAAAACTCTAAGAAAAGGGAGAGAAAAAAAGATATCTTTCCTTTTTGGCAATAGGGAAAGTTCAATTTTATTTTTATTTACTCTTCCAGATTTTACCTTACAAAGATTAAAAGCAACCCTCAAAAGGATCAAATTCTTTCCAAGTAAGTTAACTGTATCCCAGAGAAAGCTAAAAATCATTAAGAGAAATACAGAAAATTTAGTACCAAACAAGATAAAATTCACAATGTTTGGCATCCAATAAGAAATTACCAGGTATGCAAAGAAGTAGGAAAATACGACTCATATTAAGGAAAATATAATCAATAGTAACAGACCCAGAAATGGCACAGATGATATAGTTTCTAGATAAGGCCATTAGAACAACTGCTATAAATACATTCCATATATGTAGAGGAAAGTAGGGGTATGTTAAGGAGAGAAAAGGAAGATATAAATAAAGATCCATATTGAATTTGTAGATATGAAAATATATGTCTATGATATAAAATACAGTGGATGGGATTAAGAGCAGATTAGACATGACAATAAAAAAGACTAGTGAACTTGAGGACATAGCACTTAAAATGATTCAAAAAAGAAACACAAAAATGAAAAGTCTGAAAATAAATGAACAGAACACTAGTGAGCTATGGGATGACTGCAAGTAGCCTAATATATATATATGATTCCCAGGAGAGGAGAGGGAAGAGGGCAAAGAAAAATAATTAGGAGAAATAATGGCCCCAAATTTCCCCCAAATGATAACTCTATAAACCTATAAATCTAAGAAATTCAATAGACTGTGAGCACAGGAAACATAAAGAAAACTATATTAAGGCATATCAAAATCAAATATCTCAAAAAACAGTGATAAAGAAAAAAAATACTAAAACAGACCAGAGAAAAGACACATTATATACAGAGGAGCAAATATCAAAATTATACATATTTTTCACCAGAAACCATGAAAGGCAGGAAACAGTGAAGCAACATCTTTAAAGGATTGAAAGAAAAAACTGTCAACATTGAATTCTATACTCAGTAAAAATATTTTTAAAAATGAAGGAAAAATGAAGACCTCTGCTGACACATAGAAGCTGAAAGAATTAACCACCAGCAGACCAGTACTATGAGAAAGGCTAAAGGAAGTCTTTCAGGCAGAAAGAAAATACCCAGTGGAAACCTGGATCTACATAAAGAAATGAAGAGATTGAAAAAGGAAACTATGTGGGTAAATACTGTTTCTTGTCCATATATTACAAATTTCTAGAATAGATCATAGGTAGCTTAAAGCAAAAAGGATACAATGTATTTTGAGGCTTATATGTAGAAACAAAATGTATGAAAACAATTGCACAAAGGCAAGGAGAGGGAAAGTGGAAGGATGTTGATGTAAGGTTCTTATACTGTACATGAACTGTTATTACCTCAAGGTTGATTGTGATAGGTTAAAGTATACTGTAAATCCTAATACAATCAGTAAAGTAACACAACAAAAAGTTATATTTAATAAGCCAAAAAGGAGATAATGTGGGATCCAAAAAAAAATCTCATTAATCCAGAAAGAAGACAATAAAAGAATAAAAGCGGGGGGACTTCCCTGGTGGTACAGTGGTTAAAAATCTGCCTTCCAATGCAGGGGACACGGGTTCAAGCCCTGGTCCGGGATGATCCCACATGCCGTGGAGCAACTAAGCCCGTGCGCCACAACTACTGAGCCTGCGCTCTTGAGCCTGCAAGCCACAACTACTGAGCCCATGTGCCACAACCACTGAAGCCCACACCTAGAGCCCATGCTCTGCAACAAGAGAAGCCACTGCAGTGAGAAGCCCGTGCACTGCAACAAAGAGTAGACCCCACTTGCCGCAACTAGAGAAAGCCAGCACGCAGCAACAAAGACCCAACGGAGCCTAAATAAATAAATAAATAAATAAAAGAATAAAATGGGAACAAGAACAGATGGGATAAAGAGAAAATCAATAGCAAGATGGCAGAGTTAAATATGATTATATCAACAGTCACATTAAAGACGTGTGGTTTAAATACCCCAATTAAAAGGCAGAGATTGCCAGATTGCATGAAAAAGCATGACCCAAATATAGGCTGCCTACAAGATACTCATTTTAAATATAAAAAGATAGGACTTCCCTGGTGGTACAGTGGTAAAGAATGCACCTTACAATGCAGGGGACAGGGGGTTCGATCCTTGGTCAGGGAACTAAGATCCCACATGCTGCAGGGCAGCTGAGCCCACTTGCCACAACTATTGAGCTCACGCACCTCAACTAGCGCCCATAGGCTGCAAACTACAGAGCCCATGCACCCTGGAGCCTGCACACCACAACTAGAGAAGAGAAAAACCTGCATGCCTCAACTACAGAGAAGCCCGTGCACCACAACGAAGAGCCTGCATGCCTCAATGAAGATCCCACATGCTGCAACTAAGACCCGATGCAGCCAAAAATAAATAAAATAAATAAATAAGTAGTAAATAAATCTTAAAAAAATAAAACTGCTGCACACTTAAACAATAAATATAAAACCACAACTATATTAAAAATAAAGGGATAGAATATGATATTCTGTGCTAATCAGAAGGAAGCTGGAGTGGGTATATTAGTGCAGGACAAAATAGATTTCAGGGCAAAGAATTTTACCACAGATAGAGTGTCATTCATAATGATAAAATGGTCAATTCATCAAATAACTGAACTTCAAAATGCATGAAATAAAACCTGAGATCTTCAAGGAGAAACAGATAAATTCACAGGTATGAGATTCCAACATCCCTCTCTCAATAAATGATAGAGGGCTTCCCTGGTGGTGCAGTAGTTAAGAATCCACCTGCCAATGCAGGGGACCCGGGTTTGAGCCTTGGTCTGGGAAGACCCCACATGCCGCGGAGCAACTAAGCCCATGCGCCACAACTACTGAGCCTGCACTTTAGAGGTCGTGAGCCACAACTACTGAGGCCATGCACCTCATCTACTGAAGCCCACATACTTAGAGCCCGTGCTCCGCAACAAGAGAATCCACCACAATGAGAAGCCCGCACACCACAACAAAGAGTAGCCCCTGCTTGCTGCAACTAGAGATAGTCCGCACACTGCAACAAAGACCCAACACAGCCAAAAATAATAAATAAATAAAAATAAATTAATTTAAAGAAATGATAGAACAAGGAGACAGAAAAATCAATAAAGGTATAGAAGACAAACAAAACTATCAACCAACATGACCTAATTAACATTTATAGAACACTTCACCCAAAACAGCAGAATATACATTATTAAGGGTCATACAGAATATGACCAAGACACCAAATTCTGAGCTATAAAAAGTATCAATAATTTTAAATGGCTTCAAGTAATACAAAGTATGTTCTCTGACCATAAAATAATTAAATTACAAATCAATAACAGAAAGATATCTGGAAAATCCCAAGATATCTGGAAACTAATTAATGCACCTATAAATAACCCATGGGTCAGAGAATAGGAATCACAGGGGGGACTAGAAAGCATTTTGGGCTGAATGAAAATGAAAATGTGACTTACCAAATGTAAGGGCAACAACAAAGCAGTGCTTAGAGGGAAATTATAGCACTAAACATTTACATTATAAAAGAATAAAGGTCTCAAATAAATGACCCAGGCTTTCATCTTAGGAAACTGGAAAAAGAGAAGCAAATCAAACACACATTAAACAGAAGGATAAAAATAGTAAATATTAGATCAGAAATCACTGTAATATAAAATGGGAAAAAAATCAATAAAACCAAAAGCAGTTTCCTTGAGAAAAATCAATATAATAAATAAATATCCACTCAGACTGAGTAGGGAAAAAAAGAGAAGATACAATTTACTTGTATCAGATATAACACAAGGGAACATCACTACAGGTCCTAGACATATTAAAAGGATAATGAGGGAATATTATAGACAATATTATAGACATATTAAAAGGATAATGAGGGAATATTACGAACAATAGTTCACTCTAGAAGAAATAGATAACATACACAGACCCATAACTAATAAAGAAATTAAAATTTTATTTACAAACCTTCCCACAAAGTAAACTCGTGGCAAGATGGCTTCACTGACAAATTCTACCAAACATTTAAGATGAAGGAACACTTTCTAACTAATGCTATGTGGCCAGCATTACTCTGATACCCAAAGGAGACAAATAAATTTGAAAGAAAAGAAAACTACAGACCAATATCTCTAACAAACATAGATGCAAAAATTCTTAAGATTTTAGAAAATAATCTAAAATATCATGAACAAGTGACTTATTCCAAGACTACAAAGAGGATTTAATATCTGAAAACCAACCAATGTCTTTCACAATATTAAAAGATGAAAAAATAACAAACCATATGATCACTTCAGCAGATTCAGTAAAAGTACTTTACAAAATCCAAGATCCTTTCATGATAAAAATTCTCAGCAAACTAGGAAAAGAAAGGAATCTCTTCAATCCATTAAAGAAAACCCACAAAAAAACTCTATATGTAACATCATATTTATGGTGAAAGATGGAATGCTTTGAGTCCAATCAGGAACAAGGGAAGAATATCTACTCTCTGCTTATATTTGTTATTCTACTGGAGGTCCTAGCCAATACAATAGAGCAAGACAAAGAAATAAAAGGTATACAGAGTAGAAAGGAAGAGTTAGAATTCTATAGTCAGATGACATGATAGTCTACATAGAGAATGCTAAGGAATTCACAAAAGAAGCTACTAGGACTAATAAATGAGTTTAGCAACACTGTAGGGTACAAGATCAATAAACAAAAATCAATTGCATTTTTATATACAAGTTGCATACTATTGGAAGTTGAATTAAAAAACTATGCCATAAAATACTTGGAGATAAAAATCTAACAAAATATGTGCAAGATCTATGCATTGAAAACTAGAAAACATTGCTGAAAGAGATTACAAAAGATGTAAATAAATCAAGAGGTATATCCTCATCGTGGATCTGAAGACTCAATATTGTTATAATGTCAGTTGTCCTCAAATTGATTTAAAGATTCAATGTATTCTCAATAAAAACCCTAAAAGAATTTTGTACAAACTGACAAGCAAATTCTAAAATTCATGTTAATTCCAAGAAGTTAGAATAGTCAAATACAATTTTTTAAGGGGCATGCAATTGATTCCAGGGTCAGATTGTATCTTCATTTAAAATTTTATATTTTATTCAATATGGATTTTTACATTAATTTTGATTTTTTAAAATACTGAAATAAAGCACTATTTATTACTGAGTTATCTTGGTGTCTGCTTAAATTTATTTCCAACTTTTTTGAGATACAATTGACATATAACATTGTGTAAGTTTAAGGTGTACAATGTGATGATTTGATACACATATTCAAATACAACTTTGAAAAAGGAGAATAATGTTGGAATGCTTACAACAACTGACTTCAAGACTTATTATAAAGGTACAGTAATCAAGACAGTGTGGTATCGGCATGAATATTGGTAAATAGATCAATGGAACAGAATAGAGAGTCCAAAAATAGGCCCACAGGATTGATTTTTGACAAAGATGCAAAGGCAATTCATTTGGAAAGGATAGCATTTTCAACAACTGGTGCTCAAATGATTAGATATCCACCTGCAAAAAAGTAAACTTTGATGCATGTCTCTCCCCATTTATAAAAATTAACTCAAAATGGTCATAAATCTGAAGCTATAAAACTTCTGGGAAAAAACATAGTAGAAAATCTTTTTTTTAAACCTTGAGTTAGGCACATATTTCTCATAAATAATGCCGAAAGCATGGCCTATAAAATAATAAATTGGTAAATTGAACTTTATCAAATCGAAATCTGTTCTTAGAAAGATGTTGTTAAGAGAATGAAAAGACAAACATCAGATTGGGATAAAATATATGCAAATCCATACTTAACAAAGGACTTGTATCCAAAGTGTATATAGAACTTTCAAAAGCTGAATAGACCTTTAACAATTAAATAAGTCAAAATGGTAGTAAAAAATCCACTTAAGGAAAGGCATGAGGCCAAAATGACTTTACCATAGCTTTTTTTTTTAAAGCCAACCTTCAACAATTATATAACGTCAAATTTCCTGGTGAATAGGACACTCATTTTTTGAGGCTAGAATAACCTTAGTGTCCAAACCTGACCAAGACAGGGCATGAAAAAAATTTTAGAGGCCAATCTTGATTATAAACATAAATGAAAACCTAACTGAAATACAAGCAGATTTATTCCCTCATGTATATTTTAAAAATATGAACAAGTAGGGTTTTCCCATTGTTCAAAAGTGATTTAATTAGAGAAACTGTTAATATAATTCACCACACTAATAGTTAAAAAAGAGAAAAACCATATGATCATCTTAGTTGTAGAAAAAGTAACTGTTAAAATTGAACACCCATTCATTATTTAAAAACAAACAACAAAACATAAGAGATATAGAGTTGAAAAAGGATACCTGCCCAAAATCTACATGAAACCCAGTGCCATTATCATCCAACATTAAATTGGAGGTTCTAAGAATGCACTAAGATGATAAAAGGAAATAAAAACAGGAATAGAGACTGAAAAAGAAGATAAAATATATATAATTCACAGATGACATGGCTCTCTATGTAAAACAGCTACGAGGATCTATAAAACTATTAGAATAAGAGAATTCAACAAGGTTGCTAGATATAAGAATTTCTCATAAATGTCAATAGAGTTCCTGTATGGTAGCAATTAACAGTTAAAATGTAATTTTAAAGAAGGATTTCATTTGCAATATAAAAAAAACTTATAAGGTATCTAGGAATAAATCTAAAACCAGTATTTTACTTAAAATAACATATATACATATAATACCACTTAAAATTTATTTCTATCTATTTAATTATTTATACCTTTGTCTCCATTCAATCAAAATTTTGAGTACCTACTATGTACCAGGCACTGTTTTTAGGGCCGTAGATACAGTGATAAATGAGACAAAGTTCTAGCCTTCATGAAACTTATATTCTAGTGGGAGGAAGTGATAATAAATGAAATGAGTAAAATATATAGCCTTGTAAAAAGTGCTTGAAGAAAAATAAATCAAGGGAATTGATGACAAAGGGGGTGGCATTTTAGGAGTGGTAGAAGGGAAGGATAAGACATGTGACTAGAGACCCAAATGAAGTGAGGAGCTTGCCAAGGGGATATCTGGTAGGGGTGAGGGTGAGGGTGAGGGTGAGGAAGGGCTTTCTAGGCGGAGAGAGCAGCAAGTGCAGAGGCCCTGAGGTTGAAGAGTATGGCAAATCCAAAACAGCAATACAAAGTTAGTGTGTCTAGAGGAGAGTTGTGCAGGGAACAGATCATAGGGCCTTTCTTGCATGCCATGATAAGGTGTATGGATTTTTGTTTGAGTAAGATGGGGAAGCTATTGGAGGGTTTTGAACACAGGAGTAGCATAATTTGATTTGTGTTATGAAAGGATCACCTTGACTTCTGTGTTGTGAACAGAATATAGGGTGGCAAGGGTAGAATCAAGGAGACCAGTCAGGAGAATATTATAGTAATCCAGGTGAGAGATCATGGTGTTTAGGAATGGTAAGGTAGTGGTGGAGAAGGTGAGAAGTGTATAATTCTGGGTACATTTTGAAGAGAAAACCAAAAGGGTTTGCTAATACATTGGATGCGGGGTGTGAGAAAAAGAGACAAACCAAACAGAATTGGGGATACAATTAGAGTTAAAGCTATGGCCAATGTATTTTGGCCTGAGTAACTGGAAGGATAGTTTTCTATCAACTGAGATGAGGCATGGTGGGGGTGGAACATATTTTTAAGGAAAAAATCAGGGGTTCAGTGTTGAACATATTAAGTTTGAGACACCTATTAAACATCCAAGTTGAGATTTCAATAAGGCAGTTGTATGATCTGAGATTTAGGGGAGATATTAGGTCTAGAGTAATAAGTTTGAAAGTCATAAGCATATTTTTAAAATTTTATTTTATTGAAGTATAGTTGATTTACAATGTTGTGTTAGTTTCTGGTTACAGCAAAGTTATTCAGTTATATGTATATATAGTAGTTTGCATCTGCTAATCCCAAACTGCCAATCCATCCTCCCCAACCCCCATTCCTCTTGGCAACCACAAGTCTGTTCTCTATATCTGCGAGTCTGTTTCTGTTTTGTAGGTAAATTTATTTGTGCCATATTTTAGATTCCACATACAAGTGATATCATATGGTATTTGTCTTTGTCTTTCTGACTTACTTCACTTAGTATGATAACCTCTAGGTGTATCCATGTTGCTGCAAATGGCATTATTTCATTCTTTTTTATGACTGAGTAGTATTCCATTGTATATATATATATACCACATCTTTATCCATTCATCTGTTGATCGACATTTAAGTGGCTTCCATGTCTTGGCTATTGTAAATAGTGCTTCTATGAACATAGGGGTGCATGTATCATTTTGAATTATAGTTTTGTCCAGATATATGACCAGGAGTGGGATTGCTGGATCATATGGCAACTTTATTTTTAGTTTCTGAGCAACCTCCATACTGTTTTTCATAGTGGCTGCACCAATCTACATTCCCACCAACAGTGTAGGAGGTTCCCTTTTCTCTACACCCTCTCCAGCATTTGGTATATGTAGGGAAGTCACCAGCATATTAATGGTAATTAAAACCATGAGACTAGATGAACTCACCTAGGGAATGAACATAGAAAAGAGGAATAAGAGACCTTATTAGCCATTAATAAGCAGCGTATTAGCCATTCTGTTCTTGTGCAGTTAGGTTTTTAGATCTAAGTGGTGGACTCTATATTTTTTCCTATTCAGCATGGTATTTTCTACTTTTGTCAACGTTAGTGTCTTTCCCTGTAGTTTCTGTTGGAAATACCACTGAGTCCCTTGTCTCTCCCATCCTCACCTTTTCACAGCTAGGTCTATTAATTTCCTTAGCTGCAGTCAGTCCAGTCCCAGTTGCCCAAATAATTCATACTGGAAGCACAAAGAATTTCAGAAATATCAAGGTATTCCTCAGTGGGGCTTAGGATCCAGCTGCTGTCTGGCTGGGAATAGAACTCCCGTATCCAGGACTCTATCTCCATTGGTAGGAGTGAAGGGCAGGCCCTGAACACCCACCCTTTTCTCCCTCTAAACACTCACAGACTTGCCACCACAATTTGCCTTAGTATCACCAGAACTAAGCTCTTTATGCCTTTCAACTTTGTTTATGTCAGTCATCACAAAAACCCTGGGACTCCTTGCTCACTATCTGAATATTTCATGTTCTATCCCCATCTCTTAGCCCTGAAATCCTTCCACTTTGACCTCTAGAATCATGGTTCTGGTTTGCGCAGGACAATTCCAGTTTACACACGGTGTGCCACCATCCTGCCCAGTTTAACACTTGTCATTCTCATAAGTATCCCAGATTGGATGATAAATTATATAGTCATCTTAACTAGTACTCAAAGTCTTCAGCAAAATCCTCTATATTCTTTCCTGGTTTGCTGAATGCTTCCCTCACCTTCTTAATCTGATTGAAATCTAGATCTACCCAAGGACCTTACAGCCCTCTCGAGCAGTGGTTATTTTTATTGCCACAGCTTGAGGTTCCTCACTGCTATTTTCAAGTCATCCTCCCTTTCTCCTCCCTAAAAATCCCCATCTTTGAATTTCTGTCACAGAGTATGTTAAATATATTATACATGCTATATAATATTTTAGTTTCTGTCTCACTGTAACTCTCTGCAGTTAATCCTGTCTTAATTCTTTGTGATTTCAGTATCACAATACCTGATCCTTCTAACACCCTAGCCTCTCAGTCCCTTGAAATCCTCTCTTCCAGTTTTCTCCTCCACCTAATTGCAGTCTCTTGCCTCCATTTTGTCATTACCAATGACTCCTATCCCTCTCCTATATCACTGGAGCTGAACATGGCTGGAGAAAAACACAAAATGACACTCTCGCTTTAAATTCAAGACCACGAACCTCAAGTGGGCACTTAATGTTGCCAGGAAATCACATAATATTATCCCAGTCCATTTACTCTCCCTGTTTCCTAGACAACTATTTCATACCTTCTCCCTTTAAACCTCTAACACCTCCGCACCCGTCCTCACTCTCAGCTCATGACCTTGCTTCCAATTTCACTGAGAAAACAGAGGCAATCAGAAAACAGAGCTCACAAATTTCTACCACTGCATCTACTTACCTACCTAAATCTATGTATATATTCTACCCTTTCTCCTATGACTATGGATGAACTTTCCCTGCTCTTAGCTGAGGCCAACCCCTCCACTCCTCTTTTGGCAATTTTCTCCTCTCTTGCCCCTCAAGCATAATTTTTTTTCCTTCTATAGTGTCTTTCCCATTAGCTTCAACCATGCTGTTATTGCTCCCATTAAAAAATTTTAAACATCTTCTGTTGAGCCACCCTCCCTTGTTCTCTACCCACTTGATTTCTCTGTTCCCCTTTACAGCAAAATTCCTCATTAGAATTGTCTATACTCGATGTCTACAATTCCTCTCTTCCCATTCTTTAAAAAAACTTTTAATTTTGAAATAATTATAGATTCACCAGAAGTTGTGAAAATACTACGGAGGTCCTTTGTAAACTTCACCCAGATTTCCCCCGCAGTTACATGTTACAAACTATAGTATAATATCCAGTCCAGGAAATTGACAGTGGTACAAGTGTGTGAATACTTCTATGCCATTTTTATCACATGTGTAGATTTGTGTAGCCACCACTGCAATCAAGATACAGAACTGTTCCATCACCATGGAGATCTCCTTCATGCTATTCCTTTCTAGTCACTCCCCTCCCTTCACTATTCCTGATCCATGGCAACCACTAATTTATTCTCCATCTCTACAATTTTCTCGTTTTGAAAATCTGAAGTAAATGGAATCCTATAATATGTGACCTTTTGAGATTGCTTTTTTACACTCACCATCCTTGAGATCCATTTAAGTTATTGCATGTATCAATCATTCCCCGCTTACCCATTTCCCCGTGTTTTATACAAAAAGGGGGTAGAAAGCAGTGCATGGGGACGGTGGCAGCGTCCCTGGGTCTAGAAGTGGGTGGTGATGCCATAGGTCTCAATCAGGTCATCCACGACAATGCCAGGCATGGTGCTGATCTTGGCCAGCTCACAGTGCTCCTCGGTTCTGAAGTGAAGACAGCAGTTGAGAAGCTGTGGTGAGGAAGGTCAACACCACATTCTGTAGGACATAGTCCACACGCTTCATCCACCCGTTGCAGGACTTGTGGCCAGCGCAGGTGTGGCAGCACAGTGGTCAGCCTGTTTTGCAGCTTCAGCAGCTGCTGAAGCCCGATGCCACTATCCAGTGTGACAAACCACGTGAAATGCTTGTTCTCCCACACTACTGACTTTTTGCTGGGCCCCTAGGTGACCCTCCACCTGGGGTCCTCCAGATCATGTTCACTTGGGTGCCCACGTGGACGTCTGCCCACTGCAGCAGGCATATGCCCCCAGAACTCTCCTTGGCTTTCAGCAGGTACAGGTAGACCATGAGCTTGTGGTCTTGGACAGACACGCTGAAGCCCAGCTGAGCATTGTCCACCATGAGGTCCACGTTGTACACTTTGAGGGGTCTTGTCATCCCAGAACCTGAGGCTTAGAGTCTTGCTGTCCTACTGGTAGCATAGCAGTGAGATGCTCTTCGGGACAGCCATGGCCAAGATGAAATGCTTCACAGTGATTACCTGGTGGAAGTACAGTTGGGCGCTAATGGAGACCATGCCCCTCAGCTTACTGGCCCACAGGCTTCACAGGAAGCTCTTCTGGCTGATGGCTGATACCAGATGGCAGTTTCAGTGACACAGGGTGGTCATAGGCCTCTTCTGTTCCGTCTCATATAGCACCTTGAGCTTGTTCTTGGTTATATGCTAAGTATATATTTAGTTTATTAAGAAAATGCTAAACTGTTTTCCAGAGTGGCTGTACCATTTTACATCCCCACCAGAAATTTATGAAACATCCAGTTTCTCCACATCCTTGCCAGCATTTAGTATTATCACTGTTTTTTTTTTTTAGCTTAGCAGTTCTAGGAAGTGTCTAGTGATATCTCACCATAGTCCTAATTTGCATTTCCTTAAACGCTAGTGACATTGAGCATCTTTTTAGGTGTTTATTTCCTTCCGTTTATCCTCTTCAGTGAAATGCTTCTTCATGTCTTTTGCTCATTTTCTAGTTGGATTATTTGTTTTATTTTACTGTTCAATTTCAAGTGTTCTTTATATATTCAATTCTTTTAGCCCTTGAAAAATGTTGTGCCATTTCATTCTGGCTTCCATGGTTTCTGATGAGAACCATGCCTTCATTCAAATAGTTCCCCTCCCCCTAAGTAAGGTGTCATTTCTCACTTGGTGCTTTCAAGATTTTTTCTTTGCCTTTAGTTTTCAAAAGTTTGATTATGATGTATCTTGGTGTGGATTTCTTTGCATTTATTCTGTTTGTGATTTGCTCAGCCATTGGATCTGTAGGTTCTTTCCCCAAATTTTGGAAAATTTCAGTCATTGTATTTTCCAGTTCTAAAATTTCCATTTGGCAGTCCCTATCAAAATACTCATGACATTTTGAGAAATCAATCTTGAGAAAAAAGAACAAATCTGGAGGTATAACCCTCCCAGACCTCAGATTATAGTACAAAGCTGCAGTAATCAAAACAGCATGGTACTGGCACAAAACAGACACATAGCTTGATGGAACAGAATAGAGATCCCAGAAATAAAACCACACACCTATGGTCAACTAATCCATGACAAAAGAGGCAAGAATATACAATGGAGAAAAGACAGTCTCTTCAACAAGTGGTCCTGGGAAAACTGGACAGCTACGTGTAAAACAGCAAGAACATGTGCTCACATTATATACAAAAATAAACTCAAAATGGTTTAAAGACCTAAATGTAAGAATGGAAACCATAAAATGCCTAGAAGAAAACATAGGCAGAACATTCTTTGACATAAATCATAGCAATATTTTTTTTTAGATCAGTCTCCTAGGGCAAAAGAAATAAGAGCAAAAATAAATAAATGGGACCTAATTAAACTTAAAAGCTTTTGCACAGCAAAGGAAACCATCAACAAAACAAAAAGACAACATACTGAATGGGAGAAAATATTTGCAAATGATGTGACCAACAAGGGGTTAATATCCAAAATATACAAACAGCTTATACAACTCAATATAAAACAAACAATCCAATAAAAAAAAATGGGCAGAAGACCTGAATAGAAATTTTCCAAAAAAACATACAGATGGCTAACAGGCACATGAAAAATTGCTAATTGTTAGAGAAATGCAAATCAAAACAACAATGAGATGTCACCTCACACCTGTCAGAATGGCTATCACCAAAAAGTCTACAAATAAGAAATGTTGGAGAAGATATGCAGAAAAGGGAACTCTTATATACTGTTGGTGGGAATGTAAATTGTTGTAGCCACTATGGAAAACAGTATGGAGGTTCCTCAAAAAATTAAAACTAGAACTACCATATGATCCAGCAATTCCATTGCTGGGTATATATCCAGGAAAAAATGAAAATACTAATTTGAAAGGATACATGCACCCCAATGTTCATAGCAGCCCTGTTTACAATAGCCAAGACATGGAAGCAACCCAAGTGCCCATCAACAGACGATTGGATTAAGAAGATGTGGTGTGCGTGCATGTACTGTAATATTACTCAGCCATAAGAAAGAATGAAATTCTGCCATGTGCAGCAATGTGAATGGACCTAGAGAATATTATGCTTACTGAAATAAGTCAGACAAACACTGTATAATATCACTTATATGTGGAATCTAAAAAAATACAAATGCACGTATATGCGAAACAGGAACTGACTCACAGATGTAGAAAACAAACTTGTGGCTAGTAAAGGGAAGAGGGACGAGGGGAGTGACAAATGAGGGGTATGGGATTAACAGACACAAACTACTATTTATAAAATAGATAAGCAACAAGGGTATACTGTATAGCACGGGGAGTTATAGCCATTAGCTTGTAATAGCCTATAATGAAGTATAATCTGCAAAAATACTGAATCACTATGCTGTATACATGAAACTAATATAATATTGTAAATCAACTATATTTCTATTTAAAAAACTGTACTAAGAATACAATTTCCATTTGGTTCTCCTTTATGTCATCTATTTCTTTGCTGAGACTTTTTCATTCACTTCAAACCTGTTCAGAACTGCTCTTTGAAGCACTTTTATGTTGAATGTTTTAAAATCCTTGTCATATAATTCCAACATCTGTGTGACATAGGTCTTGGTATCTGTTGGTTGATTTTTCTTATTTGAGATTTTCCTGTTTCTTGTTATGACAAGTTATTTTCATTTGTATCCTGGACAGTTTTGACATTATGTGATGGGACTCTGGATCTTACTTAAATCGTCTGTTGAGCTGACCTCCTCTGATACCATGTCAGAAAGGGGATGCGGCCTTGTTACTACCAGTTAGAGGTGGAAGACCATATTTCCTACCTTGTTTTCACTGTGAGGCAGGAGAGGCACTTGTTACTATTGGGAAGGAGTAAAAAGAAAGACAAGAAGGGCACAGTTTACTGATCCCATTCTTAGCAGAGAGCAACGTTCTCTTCTCAGAGCCATGTTCTTTACTCCACCAGTAGATGGCGCACATTTCCACGTGATTAGATTACAGAGCGCGTCGTTCAATGGGGCCCTTCTAAACCGAGCCTGATTTTAATAATAACCATTCTTTCTGAACTATGTACCTGGCTATTTACATTCACCATTTAGTTCTTAGCGCAGCGTTGTGGAGAAGCTATCATTATCCCCACTTTAGAGATAAGGAGTCAGGCTCAGAGGTAAAATCTCTTGCTCAAGCCTGGATTCCAAACTACCTCTCTGATTCCAGAATCTCTGTTCTTTCCATCACACCATCACGCCAAGCGGTCTTTTGGAAAGCCTAAGGCAAGTTTTTCTAATTGGTGGAATTCTTGGGAGGCTCTCTTTGACTGGAGGGCTTTCTTAGTGCAGCTGCCGCAAAATGCAATAGGAGTCAGAGACTAATTTGGGCTGTTTCAGACCAGGCAAATCACTTAATCTGCATGCCTCATCTTCCTCATCTGTCAAATGGGAATGATAAAATCTGCTCTACTTAATTCCGAAGGTGGTGTTATGGTAGAAGCGGGAGAGAGATGTGAAAACACTCTGCAAAATAGGAAACACTAGAAGTATGATGTATTCAACAGTTTATTGCTGGTCCATGACAAGAAATTGAGATTAAATGTTTCAAAACCTTAACAGAAAATTGACAGAGTAATTTTATGTCTGTTGAATACAATCAGAAAAGAATTGGGCTTGTATTTCTCTTTTGTTTTGATTTCATTTTTCTAGTCATTCATTTTTATTGTGTTATATAAAATTATTGGTACACAATGGATTTGGGGGAAAAGGGTCCTTCACCATAAATGGTTTGAGAAGCTCTGCTGATGAATATAAAGGAAGTATAGGACATGGACCGTGTCCTCAAGGAGCTCTCACGGTAGTAGGTGAAAAGGCATCACAGTGGTTCTGAGAAAACACCACCACTACTCTGTGGGCTTGCACTGCTGCATGGAAAAGAAGGCAATACAGACCTGGATGGAATACAGAGTAGAGACCTGCACATCCTCAAAACCACTCTCTAAATGAACTCTCTTATTTGCGCCCTTAGAGCTTAGCAGCTCTAATCTAAATAGAATTGGACTTCTCTCAAATAGAGGGCAACCTGATATGGGATTTATACAAAGTAAAATTTCTCATGAAAACCGTCTGTCAAAAATTCTGCTGGGCCCAATTAGAGAACTATAAAGACTGAGTTTTTGCACAACATAGACTTTCTAGTATATGCTCACAGGCTAACAGGATCTTTCTTTAGCTGACACTAAGGCAGGAAGCTGACCAACTCTCTCTTCAATCTAAATATCATCCTTGACAGGCTATTCAAAAATTTTTCTATATTACTTTTTAAGATGCATAATTGAATAGGTAATACACTTCCATGGCACAAAATTGAGGAAGTACACAGCTCCACACCTTCCTTTTTTTCATAGAATTTTACATATAAGCACATAAAGAGCATATATAAAATAGAAACTGAATCACTGTGCTATACAGCTATACACCTGAAACTAACACAACATTGTGAACCAACTATACTTCAATAAAAAAGTTAAAAATTACATTAGTTATTTGATCAATCCTCTTCTGATGGAGATCTTGTTGTTTTTTATTTTTATTACTACAAACAATTGCACACAATAGTTTACACCTATGCAAACATAACTGAAGGAGAGATTCTTAGAAATGGAATTTTTGGATCAAAGCCTCATGTATTTAAAATTTTTATTGCTATTTCAAAGTTGCCCTCAATTGACTAATTGCACTCCCACCAGCAATTTGAGAGGACTCCTCCCACCTCCAGCTTTGTCAACACAGTATATTACCAACATTTTTATGCTTTACTGAGGGTAACTCACTGTGGTTTTCATTAGTGTTTCTCCAATCATGAGGTTAGCTACCATTATGTCCTAGAAACCATTTGTTAATTTTGATACTCAGCTCTCTAGGTACAAGGTGATTGGTTTTTTTGCTTTTTATTTTTTAATTAATTAATTAATTTATTTATTTTTGGCTGCGTTGGGTCTTCGTTGCTGCACACAGGCTTTCTCTAGTTGCAGTGAGTGGGGGCTACTCTTCGTTGTGGTGTGCGGGCTTCTCATTGTGGTGGCTTCTCGTGTTGCAGAGCATGGGCTCTAGGCGTGTGGGCTTCACACGCCTGGGCTTAGTTGTGGTGCATGGGCTTAGTTGTGGTGCATGGGCTTAGTTGCTCCGTGGCATGTGGGATCTTCCTGGACCAGGGCTCAAACCCGTGTCCCCTGCATTGGCAGACGGATTCTTAACCACTGCACCACCAGGGAAGTCCAGTACAAGGTGACTGCAAATGATCTTAGATCACTCTATTTTCAGACTTAACCTACTGTCTTGATAGATTCCCTGAGCTACAGAACTTTCTTCATTTCCTTTTATTCTGCCCCATTTTTTTAGAACTATTCCAGGCATCCCTTGGGCACCCCAGATATTTTATTTTATTTATGCATGGTATTTTATTTTCTTTTTTAATTGAAGTATAGTTGATTTACAATGTTGTGTTACTTTCTGGAGTACAGCAAAGTGATTCAGTTATACATACATACATATATTTCATATTCTTTTCTATTATAGGTTATTACAAGATATTGAATATAGTTCCCTGTGCTATGCAGTAGGACCTTGTTTATCTATTTTATATATAGTAGCCTGTACCACTTATTTTATTTTAAAACTAGTATCCCTAGGGGCTAACACGTGCCTGGCACAATAGTAAAGACTCAAACAAAATGTGGAACAAATAAAGAACAATACCAGAAACATTCACTTACTACTTTACATGGCTATGTACTCATGTAACTATTTCACTCTGGATTTGCAATGACAATTTCAAAATTAAAGATAAAGCTGCTTTATTATTTACAATAGCCAAAACATGGAAGCAACCTAAATGTCCATCAACAGATGAATGGATAAAGAGGATGTGGTATGGAATACCACACACAATGGAATATTACTCAGCCATAAAAAAGAATAAAATAATGCCATTTGCAGCAACATGGATGGACCTAGAGATTATCATATTAAGTGAAGTAAGTCAGGCAGAGAAAGACAAATATTATATGATACCACTTATATGTGGACTCTAAAAAAAGATACACATGAACTTATTTACAAAACAGAAAAAAGACTCACAGACATAGATAACAAACTTATGGTTAACAAAGGGGAAACGGGGGGAGATAAATTAGGAGTTTGCGATTAACATATATACACTACTATATATAAAATAAACAACAAGGATCTACTGTATAGCACAGGGAACTATATCCAACATCTTGTAATAATCCCTAATGGAAAAGAATCTGAAACATTATATATATATATATATATATATATATATATATATATATATATATATCTGAATCACTTTGCTGTTCACCTGAAACTAACACAACATTGTAAATTAACTGTACCTCAATTTTAAAAAATGGTTAAAAAAAGATAAAGCTGCTTTAGATATGACAGTTTAGGTGCCACTGTGACCTATTGCTCTAAAGGTTTTTCTTTTGCAAAATTAACTCTAAAATGCTACATTTTATTATACAGAGAAATCCACTGTTTTATTGTATCTTTATAATTAACTTTTAAGATCACATTGTGTTTACTCTTTACTTTGTAAGACCTGAAATGGCTCTTGACCGAAAGTCTGCTGACCACTGTGGGGGGTTGGGCGGGAACATTTTTTCAAGTTTTTCCAAGGATGGGGGAGGAGAACAGAGGGTCTCATTTATGTTGATCTATCTACACTCTTTTGGCCAGATCCACTTGTGACCGTGTACACACACTTGTGGGGCACCTGGCTAAGGTTCTCATGGGGAAGAGAACAGAGTTAACAGAATCCATACCTCCTGATTAAATTATTAACTTTGCCTCATTAGCACCACACTCTAACCATTTCACTTGGGAAGGTATTGTTGTATAGGCATTTATTACTCACCACATAAATAACTCCTGCAAAACTTGTGGATCCAAAGGAGGCTTATTAAGCATCATCACCATTAATAGTAATACTAGCTCACATTTATTGAGCACTTAACATTTTCCAACTATTTAAAATCTATTAATACATTTTATCCTATTATTCATGTTACAGATAAGAAACCTGAAGGAGAGTGAAACTTGAACGACGTGACACAGCTAATAAGTGTCTGAGTCTGGTTGGTTCTGAGCCCAGGCAGTCTGGCTCCAGAGTCGATTCACGTAACTGGTTTTGTTTTGCAATTCGCAAAAGATAGAATGTTCTTTTATGGAGTGTACTCCTAAAACAGGAGCCCTCCGAGCTGTCAGCGGTCAGTGGCGACACCACGTGGTCATCTGGTTGTACTGCAGCCCTCATACTCTCCATAAATCACTCCTGCCCAAGCTCTCCCAAATAAACCCGTATTCCACGTAAAGCCAATATTTGCTCGCTCTACAGTGGTGGCTTCCAACCAGATTGCCATCCTGCAACCATCTTTTTCTTGTCTCATAGGGAAAGGCATCTTTTCCAAGCTTAGCTTGTATTTTGCATCTCATTTCTATTTCATGTATTTTACTCCACTATTTATCCCCTCCTTTTCTTGCCTCTTCAATTTCTGTTTCACTAGTGTCTCTTCCTGCTCAACCTACAGGTAAGCTCTGGTTTCTCCTATCCTGCAACGACAAAAGCCAAGCAACCAACCAACCTCTCCTTGAACAATTACTCCAAATTCACCTTCTTAAAGAAGAGTGACAGATATTAACTAGACTTATTGTGGTAATGATAGCGAGTCAGCACACCTGAAACTAATATAATGTTATATGTCAATTATACCTCAACTACAAAAAAAGAAGTGTCTCAATAAAGGGATTACCTTGCTCAAAAACCTTCTTTTTCAATCACTTTCTGAATTAAGTACAAATCTCAGTCCAACATTCAGGATTCTCCAAAATTGGGCCTGAATTTACCTTCTGGCTACATCGCCTACAACTTCCATACACTTCTTTACCCTAAGCTTCAACCATGGAGGACTACTCACAGGTCCTCATATGTGATTTCTTGCCTGCATACCTTTGTACAAGGTGTTACCTCTGCTTGCATTTACCATCATCAGAGGACTCAGCACAACCTGCCCTGATTCTTTCTAGTCGCCTGTGGCTATCCCCCACCCATGCACCCACCCACCTATATACTGCCAGTGCCTGAAAGCAGAGAATAAATGTTCTCAGGTGAGAAAGTAAAAATTAGCTTGGACTGAGAAAGCAAAAACCTGGCCTTTCATCAGGCTGGAATAACAGACACAAACAAAACCAGCTGTAAATTTAATGGGGAACAATATTTCTCCCAGAGACATGCTGCAGCTGTAAGAGGATAACAGTCGCCTTATCTGAGTGACCACCATGTTTTTTACTCACTGAGAAACTTTGTTTTCTACAATCATAGACTATCAGGAACTTTGCTGCTTGAAATCATATCAGTGAGAATAAAACATTCCACATCTGTCTGGAGTACATACGTTTCTTGGATCCAGAGAAGCAGCCTCAATTTCCAATCCAGGTGCAGAGCTTCAGATAAGGGGTATCTGGACACAACATTCCACATCTATCTTTACTTTGTGGTTCCCAAGGAAACAGGACTCTGGGTTCACTTCGAAGTCCAGACCTGATGTTGACCCCCTCACACAGCCCTGCTTTGAGCTTACTAAAACAATGCTTCGTTTAAAATTCACTTAAACTCCACCCTTCCCCCCAACACCATAATGACTTTTTTTTTGTTTGGTAAGATGTCCCATGGTTTCTCTGGTGTGCCGTCTCCCTTGTTGCAATAGGTCCAAAAGCCGGACTTTTTTTTTTTTTTTTTTTTTTTTTGCGGTACGCGGGCCTCTCACTGTTGTGGCCTTTCCCATTGCGGAGCACAGGCTCCAGACGCGCAGGCTCAGTGGCCATGGCTCACGGGCCCAGCCGCTCCGTGGCATGTGGGATCTTCCCGGACCCGGGGCACGAACCTGTGTCCCCTGCATCGGCAGGCAGACTCTCAACCACTGCGCCACCAGGGAAGCCCAAGCCGGACTTTTTTGATTATAGATTTGTCCTTGGTGGCCTAGTGCTGACTGGTCTAGGATACAGGTTTTGTATCCCACACCACTTAGCTTGCCCAAAGCAGGCGTTCAAAATTGTTCACTACAGTGGACTCTGAATTAGCGTACTGGGGTTCTACTTAGATTACCTGGATTGATTATATAAATTCTAGTCTCAGTTCTGCCAGTAAATAATTAGCTGGATCATGTTAAGTAGGTCAACAAACCCCAAGGGCCTGTTTTCTCTTTTGTAAAATGAGGGGCTGTTTCTTCCAAACCTAGGCCAAAGGGCTTTGGAGTCAGGTAGACCTAGGTTGGAATCCCAGTTCTACCCCTTACCAGTCCTGTAATTTTTGCTTTCCTGAGCCTCTGTTTTGTAATTATTAAAATGGAGACAATACCAAAAACCGCAGTGTAGATTTTCCAGTGTTACTATGAGGATCAAGTTGGCTCTTACAAGCATCACTATATTTGATCACTATTCATACTACCACTATTATGTGAGCTCGGACAACCTTTCTGTGCCTCTGTTTTCTTATGAATAAAAGTGGAGAAATAATAGTACGTACCCCAGTGGGGTTATTGTGCACGTTAAATGAGATGAAAAAAGTAAAGGGCTTAGAACAGTGCCCGGCATATAATTAGAGGCTCAAAATACGTGAGCTAATGTAATTAGTATTAGATTTCTACCACTAACTATTCTGTGGGCCAGAAGCTCAGGATAAACAGTTTCGTTTTAAGAACAAAACCAAAAAAACATACCGTAGGCTCGAAAGAGTGAAACATAAAGGAGCATTTCTTTTTCAAAAGCAATTGACACGCCCAGCACTGGGTTAGGACCCGCCCAGTCCTCATTAAATATGGCAGCGAGCAGGGCCGACCTATTGCGGCTGCGCGCGCGGAAACTCCTCTGAGCACCGCCTTCTCCGCGGATCTCCCCGCCCTGCTGCCTCCTGGGCAGGCATCACCTCCTCCGCGCTTCGGCAGAGGTGTGGGGAGAGGGCTGGACGGGGCGCGCACGCGCAGGCAGCGGCCGTGCTTGGCAGATCCTTGCGAGGCGTCTGTCACATGAGCCGCGCGCCCGCTCCGTTCCCCCTCCTCCCGGCTGGGCTGTGAATGAAGCTCTGCAGGCTACGTGGGGCGCTAGCTCAACTTAGTGTCCCGGACGCCAGAGCCGACTGAGCGCTCGGCCCGCCGGCGGCGGGCACGGGCTCTGCCGCTCCGGACCTCGGCGACAGGTAAAGACGAATGGGCTGTTCCTACCCCAGCAGGTCCTTGGCGGGCCGCTGGCCCCCGGCCCACCTCCGGAGCACTCCCTTGGGCTCAGCGACACAGGGGAAGCGCTCCCCCGCTGGCTCCGTACCCGGGAGATGGGGGTTCCCCGTGCCCGGCCGCTGCTGCTTGGCACTCGGAGGAGTTACACCGGCCAGTTCTAGCCAGTGCAGGGCGGCATCTTCCAGGGAGCCCAGCCCTATTCTCCGAGCCAGGGTCCCTGCGCTGTCCCAGCGAAGTTTCCTAGCGGAGCCGCGCCAAGCCCGCCCCGCTTTTGAATGGGGGAGGTTAGCTGCAGGCGTCCCCTTTCCAGGACTGGGGCAGGGTGGCTTTGGCTGGTAAAGCCCTGTCGAGGCCCCGTTCTTATCCATCCTGCTCTGGACTGGCAGGTTCGTGTGGGTCGTAGCGAAGCCGAGTCCACACTCTCGGAAAAGTAGTTGCTCCGTTTTCCTTTTCCCACTTAACGCGGGGAGCTGGTTCTCTCTAGACTTTACAGGCTTGCGCTTGAGCGCCTTCACCCACCCCAAGGGCAAAACTTTACCTTCACATTGATGCGCGTGTACTTTATTAATATTTCAGAGCAAATCAGTTTCCAGGAGTGCCAAGTGAAGTTGTACGTGTGCCCGTGTGATAACGTCAGTGTAAGCTACCCCGAATAAGTGAGGGAAATCCAGAAGTGTGGAGTACAAAAAGCCAGTAAGAATCTGCTTTATGAACGCTTCATACATTTATTAGCAACTACCCGGGTTTGACTACGGAGATGTTAAATTCTCCTGGTCCCACGAGGCGCGGAGCAGTACTATTTAACTGCGCGCTAAATAAGAGGGAAAAAAAGGCAAACCAAAACAAACTGTCCTGGGTGCCAGATAAGTCATCAGAGCGCTTTTTCCTGGTGAATTCATCCTGGGACTTTGTGAGTTCCTAGTTTTCTTGGACTTCACAAGCCTTTCCTTATCCAAAGCGTTGTCTTTTCTCTATCGGCTTTTTGGGATTAGTGTACACATTCACACTTTAGTCCTTTAAAAAAAGGTATTTAAAAAAGGCCAAAATGATGGCTCTCAAGTTCGTATTAGTCTTCAGTATGTATACGTTAGCGTTTTCACTTAAGGGGTGGAGGTGTTGCTTGTATGAAAGCTATGGAAATAGCAATCTGCTTTGAAGTTCCCCAGGTCAAAAAGGTGAGGACTTTTTCTTAGAAAAAGCAGATTGGCTTGTATGCTACAAAAGGAAGACTTAATGAAGAACTTGTTTAAATGGACAAGAAAAGCATTTAATATATTCACTTTCTGAATCAAACGAAGTAGTCAGGCCTTTCATTTTTTTCTCCCATTCCTAGCGCCTTTCATATCCTTCCAAGTAGTACTGTCCTAAGACTGAATTTGACATTTTAAAAATAGGAATTATCTGAATTAATTTGGTTTTACTTAAATTAGTATTCTTTTTTTTTACATTTTTCTTTTCCTTTGGTTCTTTTCTTTCCTGATTTTAAAAGCAGTCTATGCTCTCTACAGGACATTGGCAAAATGTGGGAAAATATAATGAAGCGGAGAGGAAGCACCACGACCTCGAGGGCATCGCTCTTCAGTTTTTATTATGCCTTCTTTTCTTTTCCTATACGAGATCTGTTTTAAAACTTTTAGTCACAAAATTTCCTCTCCTTTCTACAAATTTTTTGTTGCAGAGTTGGGTGTTTTGGGGAGGTTGGGGAGGGCATCGGATATTATGCTGTTCTTCATTCCCCCAAAGTGTGGAACTTTGAGATAGGAGAGACACTTAATGGTTATCTCATCCAACCACCCATCCTTTGAGATTCTGAAACCCACTTAGTGAAGATCCAGTGATTCATGCAGAATTGGACAGCACTCAAGGGTGATATTAACTGACTCCAGATCTCCCCATTTTTTTTTTTGGTGAGATCTTGTTGCTTAGGTGGAAACTTAACACTATCCATGTCTGCTTATCTTTGAAAGAGAGGTCCAGAGAGGGACAGGAGATGATTTTCAAGGATTTGAATGTTTTTCATTTAGGTATTTGTTTTCCTGTTGATATTTTCAGGTTCTGGGCTTGAGCATCTTGCAGAAAACGAGACGACACAGCTGCTGTTCCATCTACATCCCAGTCGAGTCTCCCTACAAAACTGGGGGGTCCGGGAAACTCTGAGCCTGTGACCCCAGCGTGGGAGAGAATAGGATCAAGATGGCCATGTGGCAGGGTAAGAAGTTAGCACTTATGCCTTCAACTGGTTTTTCCTCCTCTATTCTCTATCCCAGCCCAACCCTCCAAGCCAGTGGCAGGCAGCCAGGCAGCGGTTTCTTTAATTTAACCCTTTGTCTTCGCCAGGACAAAGCATATTGGTTTAAAAGGAGTTGCTGCTAGCTGGAAGTTCAGATTATTTTAAAGTAGGGGTGGAGGGGGGTGTGTGTTTGGGGGGGTAGGAGTAGCGGGAAAATGTAGTGCCAGGAGCATTTTCAAAGAACTCCCTTCATTTTAACGTGTGCTCGTGGGGGTTGTAGGTGAAGAGATGGAGGATATCTTTTCATATTTCTGTTTTTTATTTGGTTCCGGCAAATTTCTATCATAAGGTTTTCAAAGGTCGGGGAGACAGATGTCAGCACCTCCTTGACTTCCTCTTCGCAGTAAAGACTTGAAAGCATATTTAGCGTTATAATGATTATATTTGGTGATAGAAGGGAAATGCCTATTTTAATATTATGGAACGACTTGAGAGCAAAGCTCAGTGATGTCTTGCCTGATAGACTATATCTCTTGTGAACCTGTGAATTCTTACCACATATAAAGTTACTTTTTATTTTGGTGGGGTTGGGGATGGTGCCCTTTGGGAGAGTATCAGAATCTCCAGGGGTGTGTGGGATTTTTATGTTTATCAGAAGGGAATGTGGGTTTAAGAAATGGTAGACAAACACTACCCAAATTGGTCTGTGACCCACAGAAGGTTAAGGGCCACTTATATGCAGTAGAATGAAAGGAGCTTGAATGTCCATAAATATTCAATAGGTAGGTTTGTTGGTGGTCTAATGTATCTTTTAAAACCGTCTCCAGTTGGTTACAGCCGTAAGAAGAATTTTTGATGTGTGAGGGTTGTCAATTTAAAGATACTTTTTGATGTGAGATTCGGCCTGTATCCCTGCTTTGACTCACACAATGGGCATTTATCAGGAGGAGTTTGAATATTCTTGTTTAAATCCTGAGACATTCTTTCATTCAACAAGTAGAATACAGAGATGAGTAAGATGCAGAACCCTAGAGGGTTCCTTGTCTTATGGGGGAGACAAACATACAAACAAATAATTGTGTCAGGTTGAATAAGTGTTATAATAGGGAGAGATGCAAAATGTGATGGACGTCCAGAGAAAAGCATGATGAACTGTGAGTTTTGAGCTGGGCTAAAAAAAAATGAGTGGCAGTTTGCCAGATGGGCAACTGAGAGAATTGCATTCTGGGCAGACAGAGAAGCACTGTTTGGGAACTTCCAAGTTGCTCTGTTGGACTCGTGTGAGATGTGTGGGCCACGACCTCAGATGAAGCAGGGAAGGTAGTAGGAGGCTGGATAACAAAGAACCTTGTATGTCCTAGGAAGGATTTTACACTTTATCCCGAAGACAAAGATTCTAAACAGGGAAGTAACATAATCAGATTTTGTTTTAGAAAGATTACTTTGGCAGCAATGTTGAGGTGGGGTTGGAGCCGGAGAGAATGAAAGCCAAGAGGCAGTTGGGAGGTTTCTGTTATAGTGGTTTAGGGAAGAGATGGTGAGGGTCTGAGAAGAAGCAAGGGCAGCAAGGATAGAGAGAATGGGATGAATTCTAGAAATGTCCTGTGACTAGATGCAGGGAGACACCGAGCCTGGGTTGACAGCCAGTTTGGGTGCCTGGGGCCGGTGGTGCCGTTCACTGAGATGGGGAACATGGGAGGTAATGAGAGGGGCATGGGGACTGTGGGAAGTTACTGTGCAGCATTTGGTTTGGCCTGTTTTGTTTGAGACACCTGTGAGCTGTCGGGTCAATGTTTAAAAGACAGTCCTGAAAGTATAGAATTAGAGTTTGTGTAAGTGGGGAGCTAAAGTTTCTTAATGATGCATAAAGAGCTTGTGTGTTTTCTCTCTTTTTGATGGAAATGTCATCAGTAGTTAATGATTTATAATAAAAACATTTTAATGGATAACAATTCTTAATAAAAATGTCATAATTTCTTAATAAGTAATATATTTTGCTATCTCAGGCCCTGAAATCCGATCTGCTTAAGATTACATTGGAGGAAAACAATTTTCCTAGCATTAGTGAAGAGGGGAGTATTCCACAGAAATAACTGCAATCATTCCTTGTTTTCTGCAACCTCTGAAGTGACAAGCATAGTACAATGATAGTTTGGGTGGCAGTATGGTAGAGTAGTTAAAAGTATGGGTCTAGGTTCAACTCCGTTGGTTCTGTCACTTGGTAGCTGTGAGACCTTGGGCAAGTCCCTTAATCTTTCTGTCTCAGTTTTCTCTTTTGTAAAATGGGGATAACAATAGAACTCACCTTATAAGGCTGTTGTGATGATTAGTTAATATTAAACAAAACACTTGGAACATAGTAAGTGTCATATAAATGTGTGCCATTATTATTAGTAGTAAGACATTTAGAATATTGTCTATCATATAAGTGCTTAGTAAAATTTAGCAATAGCTGTTATTGTTACTACTACTACTTCTACTGCTGTCATTATTATTTGCTATAGCCTGGAGTGGGCCTGGCACCCTGTTCTGTGGAGGGAATTTCAGGTTGTCCTTGGAAGGCCTGCCCTGTAGTCATCTGTTTGGGTCTTTATGTAGAGGTTTAGATATGAAGAGATCCTTAGAAAACATCTAGCCCAACCCCTAGAGGTTAAGTGACATACCCACAGTCAAACAGGTTAATAGTAGTGATAGGACTAAAACCCAGGCCTCCTGATTCCCTATTCCAATTTTCTTTCCATGGACTCGTGGAAGAGGGAATGTATGGGTCTGTCCCCAGCTCAAGGGAGCTCTGAGTCAATCTCTGGATCTAGTAGAGGAACTCTAAAAGCTAGAGGAAGCCAAGTGTCGTTAGTCTCTTGGGTCAGTCCTGTCTAGTTCCTTCATGGAGAATTGGATCCGAATTCCCATGCCTCTTTAACATGGCCAACATTATTATTTTTGACTTCGTTTGATGGAGTCCTCTAAGACATTTCCTGGCCATTTTAAACAGAGTGTACTGGGCATAATTTAATATCTTTGATAACTCAGGGTCATCATTAATAACATCGGTTTCATTGGTCTAATGGTCAAGGAAATATTGAAGAGAATACTAGCCAGTTTAGGGCGGGATGAGAGTGGAGACTTGTGTTGTCAGATCTCATTTATTTATTCAATTAACATCAAGCACCAGTTGTGCACCAGGCACTGTGCTGAGCTCTAGAGATGCAGTGGTCAGTAAAAACAGGTATGGGCTCTGCTCTCACGGAACTTACCAACGAGGATAAAAGTAGAATTTCAAGCTTATGAAATGCTTTATTTAACAAATGTGCTGAAGTAACTTGGAAAAATGACACCAACGTAAATTTAGAAGGATTAAAATAGGGTTTCTTAATAAAGGAGGCTGGTGCATCGGAATTGCCTTTTAAAAATATTCCTGCTCAGCTCTATTTACAATAGCCAGGACATGGAAGCAACCTAAGTGTCCATCGACAGATGAATGGATAAAGAAGGTGTGGCACATATATACAGTGGAATATTACTCAGCCATAAAAAGAAACGAAATTGAGTTATTTGTAGTGAGATGGATGGACCTAGAGTCTGTCATACAGAGTGAAGTAAGTCATAAAGAGAAAAACAAATACCGTATGCTGACACATATATATGGAATCTAAATAAATAAAAAAATATATATATATGGTTCTGAAGAACCTAGGGGCAGGACAGGAATAAAGACACAGACGTAGAGAATGGACTTGAGGACACAGGGAGGGGGAAGGGTAAGCTGGGACGAAGTGAGAGAGTGGCATGAAGTTATAAATACTACCAAATGTAAAATAGATAGCTAGTGGGAAGCAGCCACGTAGCACAGGGAGATCAGCTCGGTGCTTTGTGTCCACCTAGAGGGGTGGGATAGGGAGGGTGGGAGGGAGACGCAGCAGCGGGAGGAGATATGGGGATATATGTATACGTATAGCGGATTCACTTTGTTATAAAGAAGAAACTAACACACCATTGTAAAGCAATTATACTCCAATAAAGATGTTAAAAAAAAATTCCTGCTCAGTTCTCATCCCCCCCAGTTGTGATTCAGTCTTAAGACCTGAGCATTTAAAGAAGTGCTGTAAGCAATTCTGATGTGTAATCCTGTTTGGGAACTGCTGCATTAAAGAATTAAAAGTTAAAAAAAAAATTATAAAGAAACTGAAAAAATACAGAATACTCATATAATCGTGGGATAGGGAAGATCTTTGTATGCATAATATGAAAGGTAGAATAATACAGTTTTAACTGTGTGAAAATTTAAAATTTCTGCACAAAACCATAAAATTAATGAGAAAACTGGAAACAGTTGCAAAAAGACTCATTATCCTTAATATGTAAAGACTTAACAGCTCAGTGAGAAAAATACAAGTATTTTACTAGAAAAAATGTGCAAAGCATGGGAGTAGGAAAATACATACTCAGAAATCCAAATGGCCAATAAACATGAAAAAATGTTCTATCTCAGTAGTAGTCAAAGAAAGGGGGAATTAAAATAGCATACTATTTTCTCCAATATAATTTGCAGTGATTGAAAAGGAATGACAAAACGCAGCTTTGGCAAGGACCCGAGGGAGCAGGCATTTGCATACACTTCTGGTGGGGATGTCAATTTGGCAATATTCATCAAAAGCTTTAAAAACCGTGTTTACCTTTTCACCCTGCAATTCCTTTTCTTGGAACTCATCCTAAGGAAATAATGAAGGATGTGCACAAAGATGTATCAATAAGGATATCGATTGCAGCATTTTCTATACTAGGGAAAATTGATAACACTTGCATTCTGATGCATTGATACAATGCAATACTATAGTTACTAAAAATGATACTGTGGAGTTATTATACTTATTAACGTAGAAATAGGTTCATGATATGGTGTTAAATGGTGGGGTTGGGAAGCACATCCCAAATTATCAGTAGTTAACAGTGTGGCCTCTGGGCTTAAGAGCTGGATGGAAATCCCAGCTTTATGAGCTTCGTGGTTTTGTGAAGTTACTTACCTTAGTGTTCCTCAAACTTCCACATCTGTTAAAAGAGGGATAAAATAGCAGCGAACCTAACAGTTCTTAACTTGTACGTCCATTAGGATCACCTGGGGATCTTTTAAGCCCACCCAAGCCCAGGCCTCACACAGGCCGATTAAATCTGAATCTCTGGGAATGAGATGCAGCACTCCGGGAATTTTGAAGCCCCTGGTGACTCCAGTGTGCAGACAAGTTAGGGAACTGCTGAGCTAATATATAGGATGGTTGAAAGGATTAAATCAGAAAATCACGGTGCCTGGCATGTGGTAAGTACTTAATACATGATAACTATTATTAGTAACTGTTACTTTTTCTTATTAATAGTATGGTCCCATATTAATATATGTGGTGTGTCCATGTATGTTTTGTACAAAGAAAAGTCTAAGAGGATAGACACACGAGTATTTTAAAAAGAAATTACGGTTGACTTTATTTTTACTTATTTGTATCTTCCATTTTTTCTGTACATAACATGGGTTTCTTGTTAATTTTTAAAGGTATAATTTCTGAAGGAAATATCAGATATATGTACACAGCTTTATATACTAAGGTATTTATAAGTGGTGAAAAACTGAAGACAATTTCCATAGTAGGGGAATGTTAGTAAATTATGGCAGGTCCACAGATTAAAAATCCAGACCAATGCTGAGGAAAATCTTCATGACATAATGGAAGAGTATTGGGATTATTCCTTTTCTGTCTTCAATTTAAGTGGGGCTTTGTGTATATCTCTGTCTTTACATGTTATGTATATACCTGTGAATATATATATCCACCTTTGCCAGCGTGGATCCCTCAAGTTGGGACTGCATAACTAAAGCAGTTGCAGTTTTATTTTTTTACAGCTTTTTTTCCCCAAAATGATTTGTAGTTGTGTGTGTAGCACTTTGCCCTGCTATGTGTGCTCTGCAGTAAAAACCAAATCTAATATATTTCAAAAAAGAAAATACCTATGAATGTGACAATAAATACAGAATAGATGGGAATTATCCAAAGTTGTTGACATGGCTATCCCTAGGTAGTAGGATGCATTTATATTTTTTCCCTTTTATTTTTACTTTCCAAATTTTATGTAATAAATGTATTACTTTTAATAATTTGGAAGTGAGGTATAAAATAGCAGTGCCTCCAACAAAGAGTGAATTGTGTGGGCTTCTGTACAACTGTTTCAGCCTCTCTGTGCCCCCCTGCCTCCAAATTAAAGGAAAAAAAACAACCAAACTCCTGAGGGTTTGGTTAGAGCAGTTTTTTGCTACTAATACTTCCTCAAGTACTCTTGTAACTTTTAGCTGTCTCTCCTACTGACTCCAAAAACTCTTTTGAGAGTGAGATTGGGGACAGGGAAAGTGTACAAAAATGGAGAAATTACACTTAATTTAGTGTGGAAGTTACATAATAAGGTGGAGTGGCAAAGTATGTCAGGTAAGGGTGAAAATAAAACAGTTGCAATGAGAAACTGTTCTGTTGGCTTCAGATCCAAAGGAAGTAAGTTTCAACTTTGCAGTTTTTTTTTAAGCACATCACAGTGTATTTGTAAACACTCTGGTGATTTAGCTAACACTTGGGGGCCAAGGGGAGCATCACAAAGCAGTCAGTGAGTTGATAACAGAACTTCAGTGTGAAATCTAGATGGCTGTGTGGCTTGATAGTTGGACCACCATCACCTAGGAAAAGCCATCTGGTTCTGTTCTGTTGATCAAAACGTTAGTATCTGTGTGTCTCATCTCCGACAGGTACAAGAAATGACTTCTTTGTCTCTCTGCATTATTGCCCTTCCACAACTCCTCAGCGGGGCAGAATGGGGGCGGGGGAGAAGGATTATGATGAAAAACGTTGAATAGGGGGTAACTAAAACCAGTCTTTCAGAAATTTTTTCTGTAAGAGCCAGTCATTCCTTCCCAAGCGTACACTGTGGAAGGAACATGGGCCTTGGAATCCGATACACCTGGATCTGAACCCAGCTCTGCCAGTTGGTAGCCAGAGTTCCCTAAGCTCCAAAAGCCTCAATTGTCTCCTCTGGGGTCAAGTGTAGTCTCTGGAGACAGACTCCCTGGGTTTGTATCCTGGCTGTGTCACTGATAGCTATGGGCAAGTTATTTCATCTGTGGGCCTCACCCTCTTCATCTGTAGAATGGGGTTAATAATAATCATACTTCAGGGGGTATATGGCCTTACTCTGTACTATTTACAATTGCATGTGAATCTACAAATAAAGTTTTTACCTCAATATAAAATTTTAATTAAAAAAAGAACAGGGGAACAAGGACTTTCTCCTACATAACAATAATAGTGTTCACACGCGGGGAATTATCATCTATACAATAATTTTATCTAGTTTATAGCCTATAATTACATTTTTCTCAATTATCCTAAAATATCTTTTATAGCATTTCTTGAGGGGGCATTTAGTATCCAATCAAGGAGGAGGTATTTGATTATCTCTCCCTTTAATCCCCTGTTCCTTTTCCTTTGTTTGTTTCAATACATTGACAGTTTTGAAGAGTCCAGGACAGTTGTCATGTAAAACATTCCTCAGTCTGGCTTTGTGTGATTGTTTTCTTGAGATTAGATTCCAGTTCTGTGCTTTTGGCAAGAAAATTACATAGATGATGTTGTGTATGTCCCACTGCATTACATTTTGGTTGAAAACATGTAATGTCAGTTTATCCCATTATTGGTGATGCTAAGGTAATCGCTTATTAAGGAGGTGTCTGCCATATCTCTTCATTGCTGAGGTTCTGTTTTTCATAGATAATTAATTAAAAAACCTATGGTATGGTACTTTAAGACCTTGTGAATATCCTGTTTCCCAAATCATTCATCCAGTAATTTTAGCATTAATTGGCAATCTTTACCTGAATTGTTGAAAAATGATAATTTTTCTAATTTTATCATCCCTCTTTTTTAAAGCTAGAATTCATTTATAATGAAAAGTTCCCCCACATTTTATTTTATTTTATTAAATTAATTAATTTATTTTTATTTTTGGCTGTGTTGGGTCTTCGTTGCCGCATGCAGGCTTTCTCTGGTTGCGGCGAGCGGGGGGCTACTCTTCGTTGCGGTGCACAGGCTTCCATTGCAGTGGCTTCTCTTATTGCAGAGCACGGGCTCTAGGTGCGCAGGCTTCAGTAGTTGTGGCACGTGGGCTCAGTAGCTGTGGCATGTGGGCTCCAGAGTGCAGGCTCAGTAGTTGCGGTGCACAGGCTTAGTTGCTCCGCGGCATGTGGGATCTTTCCGGGCCAGGGCTCGAACCTGTGTCCCCTGCATTGGCAGGCGGATTCTTAACCACTGCGCCACCAGGGAAGCCCCCCCACATTTTATTTTATTTTATTTTCTATTTAACTATAGTGGATTTACATTATTGTGTTAGTTTCAGGTATACAGCGTCAGATTCTTTTCCATTATAGGTTATTATAAGATATTGAATATAGTTCCTTGCACCATACGGTAAATCCTTATTGTTTATCTATTTTATATATAGTAGCATATATCTATTAATCCCATACTCCTAATTTATCCCCCCCTCTTTGGTAACTGTAAGTTTGTTTTCTGTGTCTGTGAGTCTGTTTTGTAAATAAGTTGATTTGTATTATTTTTTAGATTCCACGAATAAGTGATATCATATAATATTTGTCTTTGACTTACTTCACTTAGTATGATAATCTCTAGGTCCATCCATGTTGCTGCAAATGGCTTTATTTCATTCTTTTTTATGGCTGAGTAATATTTGTGTGTGTGTTTGTGTGTGTGTGTGTGTGTGTATTTATCCATGCATCTGTTGATGCACACTTAGGTTACTTGTGTGTCTTGGCTATTGTAAACAGTGCTGCTGTGAGCGTTGGGGTGCATGTATCTTTTTGAATTAGAGTTTTCATCTTTCAACTGGAAAGGATCTTTTGAGGTGATCTGTTTCCAGTGTCTCATCTTGCAAAGGAAGAAACTGAGGCCCAGGGAGACTCATTCTGGGTCATACAGCTGTCTCGTGGGAATGCCAGTCTGTTAGCTCTACTGCATTACACTGCCCCCCATTCCCCCAGGCTTGACTATTTTATAATTTTCTATAATTGTTAGTCTTTCCCTACTATTGCTTTTCCTACTTTATTGCTGCTTTGGAAAGTTTAGGGTTTTTTCCCCCAAAGCATTGTTTTGTCATTGAGGTTTCCAGGATGTGTTTTTCTTTTTCCTGTGCCTCTGTTAGCATTTTTGAAATAAACTATAGGTTCCTTAGGTTTTAACCGGGATTATGATTCAGAGCTTCCTGTTTCATGTAACGCTGTTCTGTGTGTGGTGGGGCAGGGGGAGGGGGGCACTATGGGTGGCAACAAATGCCAGATTCTTCTTCTTCCTACCTTCTGTTAACACGCAGGTATTTATAGCCCTGTGGTCAGACCAGAGAAGCTGTTGAGGAGTTAATAGGATGAAGTAACCCCCGTAGTAATGACATATTTTCATGCTTTTCAACCCAATACCATTCAGGGGTGAGGTAGCATTTTATTGTATTTATTTAGGATTTCTGCCCTGACTACTTCCATGAAGAGCATCACAGAAATTGCAACATAGAAATAAATCCAGGACAGGGACGATCTAGTGGCAATGAAATAGATGTTATCAGGTGTGTGAGATATTCTGGGCACTGAAAATTTTTTTTTCCTTTTTTCCCCACCTCTTCTTTTCTTCTTCTGGCCCCCACACAAAAAGATAAGCACACTAAATTACATCACTGACATCTCCTGGCCATAAAAAGTGTTCAGATATAGAGGAACCCCCTGGCCCTGTCTGTACTGGGTCTTATGGTCCTTCCACTGCCCTTCCTTGGCCTGGCCTGCTGTGTGGCCACCTATGACTAAGCACTGAATATTCCCAGGTTGAAATCATGATCATTCCTGTTTAGTTTGAGAGTGATGAGAAGCAGGTTGGCAGGGGAATGGCCACCGTCCAAATGCCCAACTCTGCCAAGGGCTTGTTTTCCTTGGGTTCTGGACCCTGGTAATAAATAATAATAGTAGAACCCCTCTTCTTACATTCGCTGTATTAATTGAACTACCATCTACCCAGATATCAAAGCCAAAATTCTGTGTGGCATCACATGGTTCTTGCTCTTCCCCACGTGCAGTCCACCTTTGGTGGCCTAGAGCATTTCAGTAGGTCACATTCCTGGCAAATGTCTACTTATCTTTCAGCTATCAGCTCAGAGGTCATCTCTTCTCTATAGCCTTTCCTGAAACCTTGCACATCCTCTGGTAAAATTCGCCTTTCCTCTCTTTGTGTGTTTCCACACTATATTGTATATCCCTTGAAGACATTGACTATTTTTGTTTAGTACTTTTGTTTTTGTGTCTGCCATGTGCCAGGCACTGCGTTAGGTGGGTGCTGGGGGTATAGTAGTGGCCACAAAAGTCATGATTCTTGTTCTCCTAAGTCTTACAGTCATATGGGGGAGTTGGAATGCAAACAAATAAATACAGAAATATTTCATTGTGAAGTGTCATGAGTGCTATAATGTCCTCTGAAAAAGAATAATAAATGAGACATAATTTATTGGGAGGGAGGGTCTGGGAGGAAGTGACAAGTTCGGCTGAGACTGAAAGATAAGCAGCAGTCATCCAGGTGAAGAGTTGGGGGAAGAGCATCCCAGGCAGAGGAAACAAAGTGGAAATCCCTGAGGTGGAAAGAACCTGAATTCTTCCCTAGCATGGCCCAGTGGGGCTGTACCATAGTGAAGGAGGTATAAAGGGGCACGGGATGAAATTGGAAGAGTGGGGACTTCCTTGGTGGTCCAGTGGTTAAGACTCCATGATTCCACTGCAGGGAGCACAGGTTTGATCCCTGGTCAGGGAACTAAGATCTTGCAAGCCGCGTGGCACAGCCAAAGGGAAAAAGAAAGAAAGAAAGAAAGAAAGAAATTGGAAGGGTGGGCAGGGGCTGGTACACAGGGTTTTGTAGGCCATGTAACGAAGTATCCTAAGTGCAGTGTGGAGGCTTTGCAGATAGATTGGACAGGGCAGGATATCAGTGAAGGAGAGGGTAGTGTCTCGTTCACCTTTGCATACCAGCTGTCTAGTAGAGAGTGCCTGCCACATACTATGGGTTCATTGAGTCTTTGTTTAATGAGTAATACTTGCCTGGCCTTCCTGCCACGATTGCCATGAAGATTAAAGAAGGTAAGATATGCTAAAGTGCTTTGCAAAATGTAAAATGTTAAACAAGTGTTATTCTAGATGCGATTCACTAGATTCTGTGCAGTGATGCTTACAGATGTTCACTACCACTGGGGGAAAAAACCCCCAAATTGTTAAACTAGCAAAATCTCTCTGGTGTTAGAGATAATTGTGTTGCCAGGAGAAGTATAGGTTTCTCTTCTGTGCTGAATTCACTCAATAAAATCTCCGAGCCTAAAGAGCCTAAAGAATTCGTTATTGAAGAGCTGGATGAATTGTGAGGAACAGTACCTCTGAATTTGCATTTGGATGGGGCAAGGCTAATCAGGCTAATCACAGCAAGGTGTGGCTGCCACCAGCCATGGCACCTGGTTTTCTAGACTGTGTTAAATAAAGTAAAAGATGTAACAAAATCATCAGTGTGCTGCTATTTTTTTTTTTTTTTTTTTTGCGGTACGCGGGCCTCTCACTGTTGTGGCCTCTCCCGTTATGGAGCACAGGCTCCGGATGCACAGGCCCAGCAGCCATGGCCCACGGGCCCAGCTGCTTCGCGGCATGTGGGACCCTCCCGGACTGGGGCACGAACCCGTGTCCCCTGCATCGGCAGGCAGACTCTCAACCACTGCGCCACCAGGGAAGCCCATTGTGCTTCTATTTTTGTGTTAAATATTTAGTTCCCTATTTGAGCTGCAGGAACTTCAGACCAGGTGATTGATTTTAAAAAGCCCACCCTCTGTGCAGTGTTGGTGGGAGTATAAATTGTTAGAGCCCATTTGGAGGGCAGCTTGGAAGTCCTTATCAAAATGTAAAATTCACCTTTTGTCCCGGTGAATGTAGTCTAAAAAGGAACTGCACAAAAGTATATGTTACAAAGATGTTAGTTGCCTCGTTGTTGCCATTTTTTCACTGTCGATAATCATGATGTCCATCATGAGAGACTGGTTATATTAATAACGGTGTATACGCACTATGGAATGTATTTCATTAAGAAGAGTGAGATAGCTCTCTATATAATGACAGAGATTGATGTCCGAGATACATTTTAAGTGGGAAAAGAAAGGTGCAGAATGGTATTGTATGATCCCATCTGTACAGCATAAAGAAGGGGAGAGTTATAGGATAGATAGATCTAACTTTGTAAATATATATACTTACATATGCATAGACATTTTCTGGAATGATGCACATGAAACAATTATCAGTTGTTACTTGTGGATTAGGGATGGCTAGGGTTTTTTCATGTTCACTTGACACTTTTCTGTACTGCTTGACTTGCTTACAACAAGCTATAATGCCTTTAAATAATAAACTTTAAATAAAACCTGTATTCCACACAATTCTTTTCTTGACACTATTATACTAAGAAATAAAAGGTGTAATAGTGGTTGAGGTGAGAGGTCAGGTCTGAAGCACCAGAGGCAGAGTTTGGGCAAATCTAAGGCCTCAGAAAGCTACCAGGGAATCATCATGACCAGGAGGCTTGGGGGGTGGTGTGGGGTGGGTGTGGCTCTGTTTAAAGCTTAATGCTAAGAAAGTGAGATAAAATTAGGTAAAAATCAGGATTTTGTTAGGTTTTTTTTTTGTTTTTTGTTTTTTTTTTTTGCGGGACGTGGGCCTCTCACTGTTGTGGCCTCTCCTGTTGCGGAGCGCAGGCTCAGTGGCCATGACTCACGGGCCCAACCGCTCCGCGGCATGTGGGATCTTCCCGGACCGGGGCACGAACCCGTGTCCCCTGCATTGGCAGGCGGACTCTCAACCACTGCACCACCAGGGAAGCTCAGGTTTTTTTTTTTTTTTTTTTTTTGATGAAGCAATTTTAATTATGTCATTAGTTTTGATCTGTGGGTATTTTAATACCTAAGTTGCATAGTAATTGTATTTTAGGACACAATTAAACAATTACGTGTCTCAGTGTCTGGATAAATAGTTCTTGTTCTTGTTCAACTTGTTTAAATATTGTAAGTGAATGCTAGGCTACAGTTTCTCGAGCTTTTTGCTTAAGGACCCGAGGAGGAATGCAGGTGTAGTCTTAAGTTTGAAGCGGAGAAGATTTAAGTTGACTATATTTACGTAATAAAGTTTTGATTAAATTAAATCCTCAAATGCTTCAGGTTCATTTTAGCCCACTCTCCCCCCACCAAAAGAAGGCTTTTGCCTGAGCTACAAGAGGTAAATGGAATTTCTAGCTGAATGTCCTCTTGATTTGGTGTAATGAATATTTCCTTCACTCAACTGTGTGCACGTAGAGGTGAGTCACTAGCCAGTCTTAACTGACCCTGGTTCTCTAATATTTGGAATTTTAGCCAGGTGATGGATGGTAGAAGACTTAAAAATGGGTTAAGAAGCAAGACATGTTTTACTCTAGGATGTATAATTGTATGTGTAATTGGGCAGGTGGCAGAGGCTGGAGTGAGAAAGGCTAAGCAATTTCAGGCTGTAGATTGGTGTAGAAGGACTGGAATCATAAAGAGTGCAACTTTTGAGAGATGTTTCTGGTTGGTGAAACCGTAGAGCATGAGGAGTTGCCTGGAGTGTGGCTTTAGACTGAACCTGAACCTGGACCTGGAAGTTATGCTTAGAGAACCAGACAGGAAGATTCTTGTCTTTGCTAGTGATCAGAGAAGCTGTAAGAAACAGCCCCACCTTGGACTAGGCATAAAGGAGGGGGAAACTGGGACAAGAAACAGAAATCCTAGAAAGACAGAGAAGGTCCTGAGCGACAAATGGGCTGAACTTTGTATCTGCTGAGAGCCAGAAGTTGACTGCCCTGTGTAGAAAATGTTGCTGAGAGGCCTAACTCCATAGTAAAGTGTTCTGATTTGACTGAGGTCGAGGAAGAGAAGAGAACAAATAATAACGGCTATCATTTATCCAGTACTTGCTGTGTGCTTCTTCCAAGTGCCTTACATGCATTAAAAAAATAAATTTATTTTATTTATTTATTTTTGGCTGCACTGGGTCTTCGTTGCTGCATATGGGCTTCCTATAGTTGTGGCGAGTGAGGGCTACTCTTCATTGCGGTGCGTGGGCTTCTCATTGTGGTGGCTTCTCTTGTTGCAGAACATGGGCTCTAGGCACGTGGGCTTCAGTAGTTGTGCTCATGGGCTCTAGAACGCAGGTTCAGTAGTTGTGGCGCATGGGCTTAGTTGCTCCACGGCATGTGGGATCTTCCTGGACCAGGGCTCGAACCCGTGTCCCCTGCCTCGGCAGGCGGATTCTTAACCACTGTGCCACCAGGGAAGTCCTGTTACATGCATTTTTAACTGGTAACTGATAGAGCCTAGATCCAAGGCAGTCTGGCTCTAATGACCTTGCTGTGGTACTAATGAGGAAGTGAAACGATCTCAAGGCAGTTAAGAAGGCAGAAGACTTGAATAAACAGTTGATGGATAAGTGAAATGGAATTTTGTGGCCAAAATTCTGGATTCTTCCTAAATTTAAGTAATTTAGTGAGTATCTTTTGTGTGAAAGACACTGCTAGGTGTCACAAGTGGGACTAAGAGGAATCAGAAGTAAACACTGTCCTCCCCACAGCTAATCTCTGAGTAAGTTAAAATGTGTAGAAATAACTGTGACCCAAGCTAGTGTTAGATACACATGATAAGAGAGGTTTAGAATACCATAGGGGTTAGGCAAAGGTGAGGAGGTGGCACCTGAGGTAGACCGGGTAGTATGGGGTAGGTTCTTCTGTAGTTGTTGATGTTAGAGATATGATTTCAGGCAGCAAAGTACAAGGTACATTTGAGAAAATGAGAAAAAGTGTCATGCCAGGCCTGTTATATGCATTATATGCATTGTCTCATTAAATCCTCATAACAACCCTTTATTGACCAAATGATTTAATGTCAAAACCAGGACACTTTTAATCAAATGGCATTAGTCTAGACAGAGACTGATCCAGGAAAACCAAGACATATGAGGCAGTTGGTATCCTCATTTAACAAACAAGGAAAACGAGGCTCTTAAGTCACATAGCAGGACGTGGTAGAGCCAGGACTTGAATCCAACTCTGGCTCACAAACTAAAAGGTCCATACTTCATTCTGCAAGCAGTGGGGGCGGGGGGGGGCAATTGAAGGGCTTTTTGCAGAGAATGTCATGGTTAGAACTATGTAAGGCAGATGGGAAGGAGATACTGGAATTGCAGAGATTAGTTAGGAGATCGCTGAAAGAGATTCAGGTAGAACAGTGTGAGGGCCTGGATATAAGAAGTTAATTTGGGGGAATTAAAGGAAGGGATAAATGTGAGAGCCATCACAAAGGAAAACATGACAAAGCTTGATTACTGGTCAACTTTGGAGGGAGAAGAGTAAAGGACAACTCAGGATTTCAAATTATTTAGTGAAAACGTTGTTAACCAAAAGTAGCCATTGTAATGTAGAAAGGTAATGTGAGTTTTCATTAGCATTCTAGACTAAGAGGAAATCTGCTTCTCAGTACAGTTGACTTACTGGGTTATAATCAACAAATTATTTAACCCTCCTTTGCCAATATTTACTCACCTGTAAAATGTAGTGTTATCTGTCACTAAAAAGCCCCTGAAATAGCACAGCTTGTCTGAATGGATTTTTTTACCTCCATCTTTTCAAAATTTGAGAGCTTGTGCTCAGTAAAGTGAACTTGAATCCCAGTGTTGAATACATTCATTTTTATATTATATCAGCAAAACAATAATCATAATATTGATAATGATGTGTTGTCTCCCTCTTCTGAACTTCTGCTTCTGTTACCGCCTTTAACTAACTGCCAGATGAATTCTAATGCCCGCCTTATAATATCTTTTCTATCATTGTCTTAAACTGTTTCTTAAAATCTTTATTATGGTTTAACTTATTGAAATGTTTATCTTAGCTCCCCAGATAGAGTGTAAAATACTTGAGGGACAGGAACATACATGTTCCTAATGCCTTAAATAGAAGCACCCGGGAAATAGTTATTGATTTGATTTGACCAGTTCATATGGTACAATATGACTGCCCTCCTTTTGTTTTGTCCATTATACTTTATTAATATGGCCTCAAATAGTATTGAGTTTTTGGCAGCTACATCTTACTATGAGCTTGTAATGAGCCTAAGGCCTACTTCTTACTCCAAGTATGTCTATGTCTGTCTGTCTCTTTCTCTCTTTTTAATTATTTTTATTTACAAAAACCTTTCTATCTAGGCTTTTACTTAAACATTAATGTAGTTAAATTTTTATTTGTTTGTCTTGTTAGTTTTTGCATTATTATTATATATATTTTATGAATATCTTTATCGAAGTAATTAATAAAATTTTGCTTGGTGTATTAGTTTTCTATTGCTGCATAATAAATTACCACAAACTTCGCGGCTCAAAACAATACCCATTTATTATCTCACAGTTTCTGTGAGTCAAGTCTTTCATGGCTTGGCTGGGTCCTTTGCTCAGTCTCTCAGGCTGCAATCAGTGTGTTGGTTGGGACCACAAGTCTCATCTGAGGCCTTGGGGTTTTCTTCCAAGCCTACATGGCTGTTGGCAGAATTTAGTTCTTTAGTTGGTTGTAGGATTGAGGCCTTCAGATCCTAGGGGCCACCTGTAGTTCCCTGCCACATGGCTCTCCAAAGGCACTTTACAACATAGCAGCTTAGTTCTTCAAGGCCAGCAAACCATAAAGTCTTTATGTCACCACAGCAAGAAGGAATTATAATAATCATGGGAGTGACATCCATCATCCTTGCTGTGTTCTGTTGGCTAGAAGCTACTCATAGGTCCCACCCACACTGAAGGCAAGGGCATGAACACCAGGAGGTACGAATGATTGGAGGTGGTCTACAAGTGACTGCTACACTTGGCATAGAGCTGAATGAGGCTAATTGAAGACGTGCAACTTACCATTAAGACATTAAGGGACACTTACTGAGTAAGGCTGCTCTAACAGCTGTGACTCTAACTTTATTGTCATCCAGTGAATGTTTTTTTTTTCATCTTGCTTACAAAGATATAATGAGAGGTGATGTTCAGTTATTCGCCTAATATCATTCATCATGTGGGGCCTTCCACTGAGACAAAGAGCACTGGAGCAGGAGTAGACTTGTGGAGACAGAGATTCCGGTTTGGATGCCTATAGGTATCCAAGTAGAGATTCATCTCCCCCAGGTCTGGGGCTTACGAGAGGGTTTGGGCTGTGTAATAGAGATTTGGGAGTCTTTCATATAAAGATGGTAAATGGAGTCTAGGGTGTGTGTATAGTTTGAGAGGGGAAAGGTGCCAAGGGTGAAATTCTGGGGAAACCCAAGTACTTTGAGTGAGTCCCCTGACCTCCCAATCTAACAACCCAAATGAAAAAGGAAACAAGTTATGCTGCTTCAGAGGAAAAGTTGTATTATTTTTGTCTGCTTCTGTCTTCAGTCCCATCTCTTCCTGTCTATTCTAGGTAGCATGTATCCAATTATCCCCCCTTTTCTTCTGGTATCTTTTCTTTCTTTCCACTGGACCCATTCGCTAGACTATCCATAAATGTTGTGGTCTCCCTTTGCTGTGCCCTCTAGCTACTAATACCTATCTAGCAAGCAGCCTAACCTTTCTGGGCCTCAATTTTCTCAAAGATTGAGTGGCAAAATATAGGCAGAAGGTTATGATTTTTAAGAAGCCTCTTTCAGATCTAAATTCTGTTCTGCCATCTTATTTTTCTCCCCCTTTCCCTTTTTGGTCCTGTTGACAGTTCAGTTCCTTTTTGAAACTTCCCTCCCTTGGCCACAGAGTTGTTGTACCCTGCTAGTTCTCTTTCTGCCTGCCTCTCCTGCTGTTGCTTCCTTCTGCCCCCTAATTATATCCATATTTGGGAGTGTCCTTTGCCTTTTCTCCCTTTATATTCTCTCCCTGTGAAATTTTGTCTTCTCTTCTGGCTTCACCTCTTTTGGTTTTTAATTATAGAAGTAACACATGATTACATGTTTATCTTAAAAAAATAATACAGAAGCATCGTGAGTAAAAAGTGAAAGTTCTCTTTCAACCTCCTCCTTAGAGGTAACCACCATTATCATGTTGGTGTCCTACCTTCCAGGTGTTGAGTCACAAACCCATAAACTTAGCTCTAAACTCTACTTTTTCACCTATAACTGCAGTCTGAATACCCTTAACTTGAATGCTCTACTATCAGCCTATCAAATGAGTTAGCTGAATGACTTTGGGCATGTGGTTGATGTGATTCTTTCTGTGGTTGTTTCTATTCTGTGGTTCTTTCATTGTCTAATGTGTATTTATTTTTGTGTCCCCATCGCGTTAAAGATATTCCTTATATGTTTGGTTGATCCTATTATTTTATGGCTGATAAGCTCTCATTAGTACTCCTTCCCAGTTCTAATCCCAAAGAAGTAGAATAACCCTCTGTCAAAACTTTAGATGAAAAGGTGGATGACTGGGTATAGGGCCCAGTCACTGGGAACCAGAACTTGTGAGCGGTTAGGTGAGTAAGAGGAAGCATGGGGATTTGTTGGAGGAGAATAAAGTGATGGATAGTTTATTGGAAACTTTGATCAGTAAATTAAAGCCAGGGTTCTAACATTAAAGAAAAATATCATGGGCTCTAAAACTTAAATATCTTAATCTAAAATATTAGCTACCAGAATCACTATTTGTGTGAAAACATTGTTCTGGCTCTGAAAAAGATATATGGATAAGCTCTGCAGTGTAATGGGTCACTTTACAAAAGTATTTTCCGCTGTATGTTTATTAAACGCAAATTTACTGGTAAGGTCATGCCTTTTGAGAATCCAGATTGCCAGTGGAAGTTGATTACTCCATGTCATTTTTTTTTTTTTTTTTTTGCGGTACGCGGGCCTCTCACTGTTGTGGCGTCTCCCGTTGCGGAGCACAGGCTCTGGACGCACAGGCTCAGTGGCCATGGCTCATGGGCCTAGCCGCTCCGTGGCATGTGGGATCTTCCCAGACCGGGGCACGAACCCGTGTCCCCTGCATCGGCAGGCGGACTCTCAACCACTGCGCCACCAGGGAAGCCCACTCTGTGTCATATTAATGAAGCTGTGTCATAAGCAGATGACACACTGAAAATTGCAGGTCTCGGTATAAGCTTAATTACAAAGGAATTGAGGGTCACCTCAATGTCTGGAGGCATTTCTGGTTTTCACAACTGCAGGGGATGTTACTGGCATCTAGTGGGTAGAAGTCAGAAAAACTGCTAAATATCCTATAATGCCCCCCACAGCAAAGGTCAGCCCCCTACAACAAAGAATGATCTGACCCAAGATGTCAGCAGTGCTGAAGTTGAGAAACCAGGGAATTTGGGGTTGAGAGAGATCCATGGAGGTGGTCATTGATGCCCCTTTGTATTTATGCTGATGTCCTGTAATTCTTAACCTTGGAAGATAATGATGATTGTTTGGATTCCAGTGATAGTAGCATAAATATCAGATAAAAGACCCTTATTTGCTTTTCTAGCTATTCTAATTATTTGGATACTAAAGGAAATTATTCCCAAACTTTGTCAATACTCATTTTTTCAAGGGAAACTTATTGCCAGAACACTTAAAGAGAGATAAACAAGAATGCTAAGACCTGATGCAGTTTTCAGTTATTGCTCTGGTGTTCTAATTCTTAATCCTGAATACTGCAGGTGACCTTATCTTAAACTGAGATATAGCTCAGGAGTTTAAGTTGCGTTGCCCAAGGTCACATAGTGATTTAATCAACCCTGGGCCAGAAATCAGGTCTCCTGATTTCTAGGCTATTGTTCCTTCAGTTCTGCCATCTCTTCTGTGTTGCTGCTTTTCCTGAAGAGCACAATCAAGTATGTCAAGATTGGATAGTCTTAGGTGCTGGGCATTTTGCAGATTTTTGCAAGAATATTCAACCTCACCAACAAAAATAACCTAAAATACTGCAGAGTAAAACTCAAGGAGTTATACTTCTCCACCAATTAACATGGAAGCAATATTACACAAATGGGGGGTGGAGCTTAAAGGAAGTGGTAGGGTAAAAGGACTGTTAGTATAATATAGCTGGATGGCATTTCTCTAAGCTACCATTTTGAAAAATGTTGCCTTTTGGACTGACTCCCAAGCTCCATTTGGCTAGCACTTCGGAATTTTAAATGGGTAAAAAATATGATTTTCCGTTGCTCCCAGCTGCCCTGCATGGTTTAATAGACGAGTATTTATTTATTTATTTATTTAACATCTTTATTGGAGTATAATTGCTTTACAAGGGTGTGTTAGTTTCTGCTTTATAACAAAGTGAATCAGTTATACATATACATATGTTCCCATATCTCTTCCCTCTTGCATCTCCCTCCCTCCCACCCTCCCTATCCCACCCCTCTAGGTGGTCACAAAGCACCGAGCTGATCTCCCTGTGCTATGGGGCTGCTTCCCCCTAACTATCTATTTTACGTTTGGTAGTGTATATGTGTCCATGCCACTCTCTCACTTTGTCACAGCTTACCCTTCCCCCTCTCCATATCCTCAAGTCCATTCTCTAGTAGGTCTGTGTCTTTATTCCCGTCTTGCCCCTAGGCTCTTCATGACCTTTTTTTCCCCCTTAGATTCCATATATATGTGTTAGCATACAGTATTTGTTTTTCTCTTTCTGACTTACTTCACTATGTATGACAGACTCTAGGTCCATCCACCTTACTACGAATAACTCAATTTCATTTCTTTTTATGGCTGAGTAATATTCCATTGTATATGTGTGCCACATCTTCTTTATCCATTCATCCGATGATGGGCACTTAGGTTGCTTCCATGTCCTGGCTATTGTAAATAGAGCTGCAATGAACATTTTGGTACATGACTCTTTTTGAATTATGGTTTTCTCAGGGTATATGCCCAGTAGTGGGATTTCTGGGTCATATGGTAGTTCTATTTGTAGTTTTTTAAGGAACCTCCATACTGTTCTCCATAGTGGCTGTATCAATTTACATTCCCACCAGCAAAGCAAGAGTGTTCCCTTTTCTCCACACCCTCTCCAACATTTATTGTTTCTAGATTTTTTGATGATGGCCATTCTGACCAGTGTGAGATGATATCTCATTGTAGTTTTGCTTTGCATTTCTCTAATGATTAATGATGTTGAGCATTCTTTCATGTGTTTGTTGGCAATCTGTATATCTTCTTTGGAGAAATGTCTATTTAGGTCTTCTGCCCATTTTTGGATTGGGTTGTTTGTTTTTTGATATTGAGCTGCATGAGCTGCTTGTAAATTTTGGAGATTAATCCTTTGTCAGTTGCTTCATTTGCAAATATTTTCTTCCATTCTGAGGGTTGTCTTTTGGTCTTGTTTATGGTTTCCTTTGCTGTGCAAAAGCTTTGAAGTTTCATTAGGTCCCATTTGTTTATTTTTGTTTTTATTTCCATTTCTCTAGGAGGTGGGTCAAAAAGGATCTTGCTGTGATTTATGTCATAGAGTGTTCTGCCTGTTTTCCTCTAAGAGTTTGATAGTTTCTGGCCTTACATTTAGATCTTTAATCCATTTTGAGCTTATTTTTGTGTATGGTGTTAGGGAGTGATCTAGTCTCATACTTTTACATGTAGCTGTCCAGTTTTCCTAGCACCACTTATTGAAGAGGCTGTCTTTTCTCCACTGTTTATTCTTGCCTCCTTTATCAAAGATAAGGTGACCATGTGTGCATGGGTTTATCTCTGGGCTCTGTATCCTGTTCCATTGATCTATATTCTGTTTTTGGGCCAGTACCATACTGTAATAGATGAGTATTTAAAAGGGAATAGGGCTTCCCTGGTGGCGCAGTGGTTGAGAGTCCGCCTGCCGATGCAGGGGACGTGGGTTCATGCCCCGGTCCGGGAGGATCCCACATGCTGCGAAGCGGCTGGGCCTGTGAGCCATGGCCGCTGAGCCTGCGCGTCCGGAGCCTGTGCTCCGCAACGGGAGGGGCCACAGCAGTGAGAGGCCCTCGTACCACAAAAAAAAAAAAAAAAAAAAAAACCCGTAAAGGAATAGAACCAACATTGATTTGCATTATGAACTTAGGAAATATACTTAGTTTCTTCATATGCTCAGTTCCTTCATAAAGTAAATGGAGGATGTTAATGATAAAAGTAGTTAATTTTTAAAAATATTGCAGGTATCTTTTACTGAGGATTAAGAACATCCAAAGGTACAATGCTATTGATAGAACCACAAAGGTTGGAAGGGTATGAGGTTTGTAAATTGTCATAACAACAACAACATAAGAAGTTCTTTACACACATTATCTCAAATTATCATAATTACCTTACAAAGTGGGCCATGTTATGTTATTTTACAGATAAGAGAAATGAAACTCACAGAGTTATTCTGGGTGGAATGTAGAACTACTTATTTAACTTCCTACAGGTAGTTAATATTTATTGAGTCCTTACAATTTGCCAGGTACTGTTCTAAGCCCTTTACACATATTATTAAACTTCAGTACAGTGCTATAAGGTGAATATTGTTATTCCCGTTTTGAAATTGAGGAACCTGAGGTAAAGAGAGGTTAAATAACTAGCTTTTATAGCTAATAAGAAGTGCCTGATACGGATCGAGATATGCTCTAAGTGGAAAATACCCACTGGATTTCAAAGAATTAGTATGATAAAAAATATAAAGCATTTCAGTAATTTTTAATATTGATTACATGTTGAAGTGATAACATTTTGGATATATTGGGTTAAATAAAATCTATTATTAAAATTAACTTCATCCTATTTCTTTTTACTTTTCTTAACATGGCTTCTAGAAAATTTAAAGTTAACATATGTGGCTGGCATAAAGTTAAAATTTAAAGTTGACATAAAGTTAACATGTTTTTTTGTTTGGTTTTTTTTTTTTGCGGTACGCAGGCCTCTCACTGCTGTGGCCTCTCCCGTTGCGGAGCACAGGCTCTGGACACGCAGGCTCAGCGGCCATGGCTCACAGGCCCAGCCGCTCTGCGGCATGTGGGATCTTCCTGGACCGGGTCACGAACCCGCGTCCCCTGCATCGGCAGGCGGACTCTCAACCACTGCGCCACCAGGGAAGCCCAACATACGTTTTTATATTTCTGTTAGATGACACTGCTCTAGAGAGTTTTATCAGGCTAGCTCCTGTGGGTGGGTGATATCTTACCCTATTATGTACATGAAGCTAAAAGCTGAGGAAGGCAAAAATATTAAATACCTTGGGCTAAAGTTTGCTGCGGTCACCAGTAAGTCTCTAAGGGGGAACTTCAGGGCTATTCTCTAATGCTTGCATTAAGGGGTGGGGAGGGAAGATGCTTTTAAACTTATGTAAGTTCTAAAGTTTTAGTCCTGTGCACATCTAATGAATAACTGTGGAAGACACTGTGTTGACAGTATGGCTCAGATAAAAATCAGTGACTTGGACCTTGCCACCAAGAAGCTTATTATCTACTGATAGTGAAAGAACCTGTACCCACGAGACTCTACATAAAGTCATATGTAATGAGTGGTAGAATAGAAACAAAGGGCTTAGAATCTTACGAGGACAAGAAGTAATTTGCAGCTGTGGTGAGGAAGAGGGAAGGCTCAGGAAGGAGGTGACATTTGAGCTGGTTGGAGAAAGATGGATAGGATTTTAATAGATGTTCCCTCTGTACTCCCAGTGACATGCAGAAATTGGTGACAGTTCATTGAGCTGGCATGGTTTTCTGCTCACCAGACGGAAGCTCTGTGTGGCACAAGATGGAGAGAGGTCCTGTACATTGAAATGGGGATTTGTTAAGGACCCGTTTGTGTTGCTGTGCCTTCCTTTGGCAGATCCTTTTCTTGCACAGACATGGAAACTTCCGCTTACGGAACAGCCTACTTATCTAAGTCTTTTGATTTCTAATCTCCTGGATTAGCCAGAGAGCAAGTGTTGCTTAAGCACGTATCTCGTGCCCGTGCATATATTTTTAAGTATGTATAGATGGATGGGCAGGCAGATAAATTGTTTTTAAACTGTGGTTACAATGGACCAACCTTGAAATTTACATTTAACACCAATTTGTTCTTATAAATTGTTGTCTAATCTCTCAAGAAAATAATTGTAGCTCTTTCCATGGGGAGGAGTAAGTAAGGGGGTAGAAAGAGGCCAGAAATGTTATTCTAACAGAAGCTTCTCTACCTTGAAATGGAAGAAGTAGAAAATAAAATCATTCCCTCTCCCCCCACCAATACCACTGTGTTTAATTCTCTCCTGTCCTTCCACCTACCAATTGTGCATCATATTGACTGGTTTTGGTTTTGTGTGGAAGTCATTTGGCATTAAAAGACTGTAAACCTCTATAGCTTTAAGCGGTGGGGAGTCTCCACCCTATACTTGCAGGGCCTTTGTCTTCTAGGAAGGTTTTGTTTGTTTGTTTGTTTGTTTTATGCTAATAGAGTTTTGCCACATTAATGTACAAGATGCTGCAGTGACCCCTTCCTGCTCTCCAGAGGATACCATATAGTTCATTAGTTTTTCCTTTCAGAGTCCAAAATGGTGAAGCCACAAAGGGATGCTGTTGTAGAATGTTAGTGTAACTAAGTCCCTTAAAAATGATAATCCATCTCTTCTCTTAAAAATATTAATGTCATTCATTTTTATTGTAACCAGTTTTTAAAAACTAGAAAATACAAATAAGGGACAAAGAAAAATTTTAACATCCCAAATTTTAAAAAAAGAGAACATTTTTAACACCCATGTGTGTAGGCTTCTAGGTTGTGTGTATAACTTTAACAATAAAATGAATTGTACCACTTTATAAACCACCTTTTTTCGTTTTTACATCATGGACCTATTTCTCTATTGTCATCTCTTCATTTACAATAACACTTCTGAATGCCCCATTGTATTGTTGTACCATGATTGATTTAACCAATCCCTTGTACATTTGTTTCCAGTTGTTGTCTATCATTACCAGTGTCACCATGAACATCCTGAGAGTTAAATCGTTGGTCATGTCCTTCACTGATGAATACTTTTATTTTACAGAATTGGCGTGGTTTTGTTTTTCTTAAGGCTTCTAATGAGCTATTCAGTCACCCCAGCCCTTAATTCCCTTGAAATGCTGTAAGCGTAGCCATTGGCTGCTTCTGAATGCAGGTTGCTTATTGTGACGACCTTGGTTTATTTTTCTCTAACTTTTTTTTCAGAAATTCATCTGGATTTGACTCAACTTTTTATCTTCTTTCTCTACTTTTAATCATATACTCCATACCCCAAAGACAGTTCAGCCTACCAACTATTAAACTGACTTTCAACACGGCAGGTTTCTTTCTTTTTTTAATCTTTAATGAAGGAAAACCCTACTTTTATTTCCCCAGAGATAGAAATCTCAATTTATGTTCAAGCAGAGAAAACTTGTTAATTAAAACTGTCAAAGTGGAGTGAGCTTTGCGAATTTAATATATGTTGCATCAGTTGATGGGGGCAGGGGTTGAAATAGGAAATAATTCCCAGGTACTTTAGTGATTCAGTTATGATGACACTAATCTTCTGTTAGATCTTCAAACTGCAGATTTTGATGAAACCAAAACTGATCTGAATGTGTGGAGAACTGTACCACTACTTCCAAGGTGTCTTAGCTCTTTGGGCCTTATCCTGTTGCCTTCACTCTCAGACAACCTGCTTTAGAGCTAGTATTTTTTTGTTTGCTTGTTTTGCTTTTTTTAAAAATATCTTTATTGGAGTATAATTGCTTTACAATGTTGTGTTAGTTTCTGTTGTACAACAGAGTGAATCAGCTATAAGTATACATATATCCCCATATCCCTTCCCTCTTGTTTTACTGTGTTTGTTTGTTTGTTTTCAGTTTAGGGGCAATGTGGACATAACACACAATAGCATTGCTCTTTTAGTTACTATGCACATTGCATTATGCTGTTTTCCTCACTCATAAATCTAGGATAAGACTGAAATTATAGAATTATGGTCAAAATACTCTGCAAAAAAACAAAGGAGAGCAGATGTATAAGGAAATAACATAAACAACCATTACAAGATTAAAAATATATGTGTAAGAAATATTTTGACAGCAATGTCCCTTACCTTCCTAGTAAACTATATATTTCTTTTAAAAATGTTACTTTTTTTTTTGTACTAGAGCCATACCACTTTCAGAAGGGCACCACTTTGTATTTCCAGTCCAAATTAGCCTGTCATCTAAGATTCCTAGAATCCTGTTGGCTTACATTTGATTTAGTCCAGCCTCTGACTCAGGCTAGCAGTCCACTCACCCTGCAGTGGCCTCAGCGGGTGATTGTTCCAAATACCCCACATGTAGTGGTTCTGGAGTGGGGCTGCCTGAATTTGAATTCTAGTTTTGATACTTCACTAGCTGTGGTTATAGCCTTGGGCAGATTATTTAACCCCTGTGTACATTACTTCTCTCATCTGTGACATGGGGATAATGGTACCTACCTCACGAGACTGTTGTGACAGTACTTATATCTTCTAGCACTTTCTTGTTGCTCTTACCGCTATTGGTATTTCACTGTCATGAAGATTGAAATGTTTGAAAATCCTTCTTTATTTTGATCTGAAATATCTATCTTTGTAATCTCTAACCACTGTGCTGCACAGAAAGAAAAAAATCTAACCCTTTCCCTACTTGCCAGACATTCAGATATTGGACAGGTAGGGACACAGTGTGAAAGCACGTTGTAAATTGTAAAATGCCATGCTACCTCCAAAGGAGTATTTAATATTATCATTATATCATGGTCTACACTATAATTATTACTTTAAAATTTATTTTATTTATTTATTTATGGCTTTGTTGGGTCTTCATTGATGTGCAGGGGATTTCTCTAGTTGCGGCGAGCGGGGGCTACTCTTCTTTGCGGTGCGCGGGCTTCTCATTATGGTGGCTTGTCTTTGTTGTGGAGCACTGGCTCTAGGCATGTGGGCTTCAGTAGTTATGGCACGTGGGTTCAGTAGTTGTGGCTCGTGGGCTGTGGAGCGCAAGCTCAGTAGTTATGGCGCATGGGCTTATTTGCTCCATGTCATGTGGGGTCTTCCCAGACCAGGGCTCGAACCTGTGTCCCCTGCATTGGCAGGCAGATTCTTAACCACTGTGCTACTAGGGAATTCCCTACACTATAATTATTATCTAATGTGTCCCTTGCATCTGCCACATTGTATGTTCTCCAGGCTAAGTGTTTTGCGCTCCTTCTAGTGTTATTCATATAACAAGATTTCTAGATATTTAATCATCTTAGTTGCCTTACTTGGGATATACTCTAGTTTAGTCATGTGTCCTTTAAAACATGGCCCCTAGGACTTGAACTTGGTCCTCTATATGCAGTCAGATTAGTGCAGAGCACAATGATAATATTTACCTCCACCTGCCCTTAAAAAATATATACTTCGTCATGAAGTGGAAAATTGTATTGGTTTGAGGGAATATTATCATCGTGTTGGCTAAAGGGCCTTTTCTTTTTAATTAATTAATTAATTTGGCTGTGTCGGGTCTTAGTTGCAGCATGCAGGATCTTCATTGCGGCATGCGGGATCTTTTAGTTGTGATGCATGGGCTCCAGAGCACGCGGGATCTTTCATTGTGGCACATGGGCTCTAGAGCACGCGGGCTCAGTAGTTGCAGTGCATGGGCTTAGTTGCCCCATGCATGTGGGATCTTAGTTCCCTGACCAGGGATTGAACCCACGCCACCTGCACTGGAAGGTGGATTCTTAACCACTGGACCACCAGGGAAGTCCCTAAGGGCCTTCTCAAGTGAACTCCCATTAAACCTGTTGAATATTTTAAAACTTGCCTTCACTTACTTTTTCACCATTTTTTGAGCCCTTTTCTTTGTGCCAGGCATGGTGCTGTGTGCTTGGGATACAATATGGTGGGCTCCACCTTTGTCTCTATTGTATTTCAGTCCCTAGCACAGCCTGTTGATATTTTTGGATTCCAGTTTTGTTTGAAACCAGATTAGCTGAGTCTCTATGTTTTATATCATTCATAAACTTGATCAACATGCTTCCTCTGTGTTCCCTAACTTGTTGGGTTAAAAATGGTGTCTCAGTTGTGTCAGTACAGAGCCCTGAGATGAGCAGCTAGATCTCCTTTTGTGAGGTGGACATTGATTCGTTAATTAGTGCTCTTTAAAAAAAAACCTTGGGACTTCCCTGGTGGTGCAGTGGTTAAGAATCCACCTGCCAATGCAGGGGACACGGGTTCAAGCCCTGGTCTGGAAGATCCTGCATGCTGCGGAGCAACTAAGCCCGTGCGCCACAACTACTGAGCCTGTGCTCTAGAGCCCACGTGCCACAACTGCTGAGCCTGCGCGCCACAACTACTGAAGCCCGTGTGCCTAGAGCCCATGCTCCGCAACAAGAGAAGCCACCACAATGAGAAGCCCGTGTACCGCAACGAAGAGTAGCCCCTGCTTGCTGCAACTAGAGAAAGCCCACACACAGCAAAGAAGACCCAGTGCAGCCAAAAATAAATAAATAAGTAAATTTATAAAAACAAACCAATAAAAAGACCTTTTTTTTGCCTGCACTATGCGGCTTGCGGGATCTTAGTTCCCCAACCAGGGATCGAGCCTGGGACCCAGCAGTGAAAGCGCCGAGTCCTAACCACTGGATCACCAGGGAATTCCCGTAAAAAATCTTTTTAATTTGAAATAATTATGGATTCAGAGGATGTTGCAAAGAAATATATAGAGAAGTCCGTGCACACTTCCTTCCAGCTTCTCCCAGTGTTACCGTCTCACCCAACTATAGTACAGTATCAAAATCAAGAAATTGAACTTGGTACGATCTGTAGAGCTTAATTCAGATTGTGTGTGTGTGTGTGCGTGTGCATGTGTGTGTGTTTGTGTGTTTAGCCCTATGAAATTTTATCATACGTGTGGCCTTGTGTAACCACCACCACGATCAAGATACTTAACTCTGGCATCAGTGCAAGACTCCCTTGTTCTACCCCTTTATGGCCACATCTCTTCCCCCTCCCGCATGTCTACCCCCTTGGCAACTGTTCTCCTTCTCTATAATTATGTTGTTTCATGAATGTCACATAAATGGAATTGTGCAGTGTGTATCCTTTTGAGATTGTTTTATTTTTACTCAGTGCAATTTCCTTGTGGTTCATCCAAGTTGTTGCATGTATCGATAGTTTGTTCCTTTTTGTTGCTGAATAACATTCCATTAGCATTCTTTTTGAGTATTCCATTAGTATTCTTTTTGCGTAAGGTTATTCAATCAATCATAAATCAACCTATCTGTATAACAGTGCAGAGCACATCTCGCTGTCTCATGTGAATGTATTCTACAGGGGAAAACACTTGGTGGCATTACCTCAATCTACCAGTCTCACTACCTACCCATTGCTCATAACTATAAGTTTAATACCCCATTGTAGACTGTTTTTCATCAAGATCAGCAGTCTTTGATTTCTGAGCTGTTTTAGAAATATCTGACTTTTGAAAATTGGGCTGTTAGTTGTCCAGTTATAGTCTTCCTTCATTTTTGTAGTTGGCTGTGATTTTTCAGAGATACCAGTAGTGGCTTCTCAATCAGGAATGTTGGGTATCTCAGTAGCATGCGGTATTCTTTTTTTTTTTTTTTTTTTTTTGCGGTATGCGGGCCTCTCACTGCTGTGGCCTCTCCCGCTGCGGAGCACAGGCTCCGGACGCGCAGGCTCAGCGGCCATGGCCCACGGGCCCAGCCGCTCCATGGCACGTGGGATCTTCCCGGACCGGGGCACGAACCCGCGTCCCCTGCATCGGCAGGCGGACTCTCAACCACTGCGCCACCAGGGAAGCCCCGGTATTCTTTATGTGGGCCAACAGACCCAAACTGATTTGAAACTGTTTGCTTGTCTCAATATTTCAATATCTGTTGGGCTCTGACAAACTATTGTTCACATTTGTGCCACCATTTTCAATTTGAAAATGATCCTTATCATTTAAGACGGAATCAAAATAGGAACTGAGTCAGTCATCCCACTGGTGTTCTTGCTCCCTCACTTGCTCTCTTTGTCACCTGTTCACATATATCTTCTATTTAGGGTTGATGATCTTACCTCGAAAAATCTGAGCTTGCTATAGCTACATTAGTTCCTGTAGCCTACCAGCATGTTTCCTGTGTAGCTACATTGGGTTCTTTACTCATTTCTCCTTTGTTCCTTTCAGGATCATGGACGATTGATATTATGAGAACTTTCCCCTTGAAATCTTTTATTCCTCTTAAACAGTAGTCCACTTAAGAGTCACTATGGTCTCTTGTAGAAATGTCCATCCTTAATATCTGGGGAATATCTTGGTACCTATCACACTTTTTTGTTCTTGATCATTACCCAACAGTACTTAAGATGATATCATGGCTGTATCTCCTAAAGTTTCTTTAACTTCTACTTTTACCAATCAGTTCTTCTTTCTTGGTCAAACTTACAGAGTTGTAGTTCCCTTGCTGCTTCCTCAGCCTCCTAAAGGATGAAATTTCCCTCTTATAAGTTCAGTACAGCCCTTCCCCTTCCATAGACATATTGTTCCCTGGCTGACACTCCCTTCTCAGGTCCCTTGTGGCCTCCAGAACTCCTGTTCTTTGGTCAGGAAATGTCCGTATATCCTCAACTATTTTTCTGGAACTCTTTGCCTTGATGACACTATTTTCTTCACTACCCTCTTAAATGGAAGCTGCTCATTCTCTCATAGCTCCTCAATCTCAAAGCTGGCTTCTGCTGCCAGGATGTTGTTCAACACCATCCTTTTCCTTATTCTTGAATGCACATGCCATTGGGTAGTGTACCAACTCTCTTCATTGGCATAATCTGATCCCTGGCTTACTTGCTCAAATTCTTTGAGACCTCTGGCACCTAGCTTAGTGTTCTGTGCTATCCTGACTCCTGGCATAATCCTAGACCATGTCAGTGGCCACACTGATGCATCATCAAATGCTCCAGCATAACACTTCCTTGACCTCCAATACTGTGACCCTCATTTTTGGTCTGCCTCAGTAACTTCATCTTATGGCCACACTTTGGGCCTTGTCACCAGCTGGTACTGTCCTACCTCTGATATTTCAAACGCTGAAGTTCAGTTTTTTGACTAGTACCTTTAGCCTTCCACATCCCATATTCCCTTCCTCTCACAGAACCTTTCTGACCTCATCGTCCCTTTTCTTTTCTTCCTGACTTTCAGTCCTCTCCTACTTCTATGGTCTTTCCCACTCAGTCAGCCATTTCTCACCCCGCTAAACCCTGCCAGCCATTTGATATCAATTCCCACCAGTATCCTCAATTACCTCACGTCCCTCTTGTTCCCCTGCACCTGCCCTGCCAATCCTTGAACCTCGATGGACTTTAGCATATGTTTTCTTCCGTCCTGTTCCCAGGCTGCTGAGTTGTCCTCGGGAAAATCACCTCACCATGCTGATTATATCCATGACCAAACTGTGATTTCTGACCACAGCTGGATCCTCAACGGCTGCTCACTAATCCTTTTTTACACATTCCTAGTTGGTTCCTTTTCCAATTTCCCACAGCATCTGTTCCATTTTCTTACTGCACCCCTCCATTGCCCTAATTTAGCCTTCCCTATCCCCAGTTCCTTTCAGCAGATAATCTAGTTACGTACTTCCCTGAAAAGATAGAGCCCACTGGTCACAGACTCTCTTTCCCTTGAAACATTTATTTCCATGGCTACTTTTATCTTCATTCTTCTCATATCGTCTTTTCCAATGCTTTTTACTTATCCCCCGATGCCTCCTTAATGATATTCTCTGTTCCATTCATCTCTTCCTTCTGTCTCTTTAGTATTTTCCTCAAAGAACTCTTTTTCTTCTACTTGCACATATCCAAGAATCCCTCTTTCACTTACTTCCCCCAAATTCCATCCCTACAGACTAATGGGAAATCTTTTTTGTTTATTTTATCTGAAAATTTCTTGAAAGAGCCATCTATGCTTCCTCATTTTTCAGCCTTCAACTCATAAAATCTGGCTTGTGCACCCTTCCCTCTAGTAAAAACTGACCTCTCATAGGTTAGCATTGACTTTGAAATTCAGACTGTGTGGATTCGATGTCCCGAGGTACAGAAAACAGAGGAGGGAAGGAAGGAGTGTGTGTGTGTGTGTGTGTGTGTGTGTGTGTGTGTGTGTACATACAAGATTGCCCATGCTTGTTTAGAGGGGAAAAGAAGTATCAGGGAGAGGGGATAGAATTCAATACTATACATTTCTTCTGTTCCAGAAAAGTTCATAAATAACACGATGTAATAACATCACTTCTTTCTCTTTGCTTTATTCTCAGCTGTTGTTCACTGTGTTTCCACCATCTGGTTTATTAAATTCCATAAGAAAGTACTACTGCCTTTTTACTACAAATGATGATGAGGATGATGATGGTGATGATGGTGATGGTGATGATGATGATAATGGCCACCTTTGGGGTGCTTACTCTGTGCCACATACTGTGATAGATACTTGAATGTATTAAATAGCCTTTGCTTTTCATAAGAGCTTAGTGAAGTAAGTATTCTAATACCCATTTTATGGATGGGCCAGTGATGGTTCAGAGAGGGTAAGTGTTTTAACCAAGATTACGTGACAAGCAAGAGCCAGCACCCTGGTCGGCCTGACTTCAAACCTCTCCTTAACCATTATACTTTACTGCCTTCTGTGATCTAGTGCCAGATGCCATCTCACTCCTTCTTGATGATGGTAACTGTGAGGTCATTGCTTTCTGGTGTTTGAAGTGCCCCAGTGACTTTGTGTATTACTACTACTCTTTAAATCAGTCTGAGGACTTCTAAAGCCCTAGGCATGATTCTAGCTCTTTTTTAAAAAAAAAAAATCTTTATTAGAGCATAACTGCTCTACAATGGTGTGTCAGTTTCGATTCTAGCTCTTTTGTCTGGTTATCTCTTGAAGAGCAGAGGGTGTCTCTTCCACTGTGGTTTTTCTTTCTACGTCACATTTTTGGTGGTGTTTTTTTCTTTTCCTTAACATTTTCTTTTAAGTCCATATTCATCATGTTAATGAATCTCCAGCAAAATCATTTCTTCCTTGTCTGTGTGAAATTTCCCCCTCCCTTGCCAGAAGTTCATCATTCTGAGATCTTAAGTGATTATCCAGAGAACTACATCCTATTCTTTGACATCATCTAACTAGCAATACTCATTTCCCATATCTTCCCTTCTGGTCAAGAGTCATGACCTTCAACAAGGAAGAAGAGGTAGAAAGCTCCCACGTGCCCCTAAAGTCTTCAGTTTTCTGCCTAAACTTACAAAGTCAGTAGATATAGTCCAGGTTCTTCTTGGTTGTATAATTTGTTGCCAGATCTAGACATTTTCAGGACTGAAAATAAACTGTCCATCTCACTGAAAGAGTCAAAAAAGTCCAGGATGGGAGAATTAGCTGGGACTGAAAAAAAAAAGTCAGCTCTTTCTGTTAATTGGGCTGGAAGGACAGACACCAATGAAGACAACTGCAAAGTTAACAGGAAACATTGTTTCTCCCAAAGTCAGGCAGCAGCTGTAAAAAGCCATAAAGATATACTCTTTCAGTGAATACTGCTTTCTTGTTAATGGTGCCCGAGATCCACTTTGCTGTTCCCATCCGTTACTGGGGATTCCCAATTGCTGAGCTGCCCTTGCCTCAGAAGAGCACCCAACCCTTAGTTTATCGCCGCTTCTCCTAATCCTGCCTCAAAAATAATAACCAATCCAGAACTGATCCCCACTTTCCTTAGGCCCTTCTCAGAATCATTCAGAAACATCCCTGAAAGATGTTTCCCTTCTTCTCGTTGAGCAGCATCCCATGGTTCCTCTGGAGTGCCCTCCCTTATGATGCATGAATAAATCTGACTTTGTCAGACTATAGGCTTGACCTTGGTGATCTCTAGGTGATTAAGCTTGAAACGTCATTCTCACCTTGAACTTACCCCAAATGAGAGCTTGGCCTATTTAAAAAGTTCAAGCCTGGCCCAGTTCCATATTTCCTGCCTTGAGAATGAAGGTCCCCACCCCGTTCCTGGCCCAACCAGGTATAGTGCCGATAACAGATTGATAGGGTGCCATCTTAGCCTAGAGGCAATAGCATGAGCTGAAAATCCAGTACTGGAACGAGATTAGGGACCTGACATACCTGGGCCAGTACTACAAGTGACGGTAAAAGGGGTGCAGACTTAATGAACAGCCAGCCAGTGACTCCAGAAAGAGGTGGGTGGTGAAAGAAGTGAGAGACATACGTTGGTTTTAAAATTTTTTTAAGGAAGTGTTTGACTTGAGGTGGGGGCAAGAGCAAGTGATTCTGGGTAGAGCAGAATGACTTGTGTAAGAGGATGGAAGCCGGAATGAACAAGTCATGTTGGAGCAGTAACCCTTCCGTTGAGACTGGAGAGGCAAAGAACAAGAAAGCTGTGTTTGATCTCTCTTCCCAGTGAAGTACATGGTTTGAGGACTGGGGAGAGGCTGATTAAGATTTAAGAAGAGACTATTGCAACAGGTGGCCATCACAGTAATGTAAAAGTAGTCTAGAAAGGAGGAGGAACAGAAATGTCTGGCAGTACCCAGGACAAAGTGGTAACCACTTGGCTGCTTCTTTGAGGACACTTTACTTGCTACCTGTGGAGATGATGCTTTCAACTTCTGCTCACCTGGGCCACTCAAAGCAAGGAAATATTTCTTCCTGCTTGATTCCAGCCTTTCGTTAGGAAAAAGGGAATTTGATTTCCCACCTTAGAAGGTATCTCAGGACAAACGTTACAAACCAGCTCAGTATTCCCTGCAAAAGAGGGATAACAGGTGAATTCCATGTCATTTACTTTGTTTTTGTTTTTTTTTTTAAACATATTTATTTATTTGGCTGCACCAGGTCTTAGTTGCAGCACGTGAGATCTTCGTTGCCGTGCACAGGATCTTTGTTGCAGTGTGCGGGATCTTTAGTTGCAGCATGTGGGATCTTTTAGTTGCGGCATGCGGGATCTAGTCCCAGGGATTGAACCCGGGCCCCCTTCATTGGTAACGTGGAGTCTTAGCCACTGGACCACCAGGGATGTCCCCATGTCAGTTACTTTGAAGACCTGTGCTGTTTCCCAGTGAGGCCATTTAGGGTACAGTCCATGTTCTTGCTGTTTGTGGACCATTAAGTCTGTCTTTTTTTCTTGTTCTCACCAAAAAGTGCTAAGGAATGCCTGCATTGCATCATCATTTTGGCTTAAACCAAAGCCTTAATTCTGCTGCTTTTGCAGTGAACTAGCACCTTTCTTATCTTGGGCAACTTCATTGAAGTTGGTTAACCGGTTAGGTGGTAACTCTACCTCTTTTGGGTTATTTCCTATTTGGATGGGATGCATGTTGCATTTTTAACTCTGACTATAAAAACAGTAATGTTACTTTTGGTACATTTGCTTTGGTCTGGAAGAATATTTGTTCAGCAACCATTTATTGAACACCAACTGTGTGTCAGAAAATATCAAGCAATGTTTTGAATAATAGAGCTGTTTTTGTTGAAATTAGAGCAGCAAACAAGGTATGTTCTTTTGAAAGAACTGTTACAGGAGGAGTAGGTGAGAGATTACTTCTTGAAAAAAACTTCATTAATTCCATCCAATTGTAGGTAAAGTCACTGTATTTTAGCAAAAAGTGTAGCTTGAAACAAACTTTTGCCAGTTACAGCTTTAATGAACAAGTAGCAGTGTAGTGCCAGGCTTTGTTCTAAGCACCTTACAAATAAGAACTCATTAATCCCCAACAACCCTGTGAGGTAAATACTATTTTCACCTCCATTTTATAAGTGAAGAAACATGGAGGTTTGACATCTTATTCAAGGTTACAAGATATTAAGTCATGATGTTAGGATTTGAAATGCAGGCAGTTTGTGCTACCTGTATTAAGCTGCAAGTAGATTCTTTCTGAAGGACGTGTAAGTTTAATTTGCTTAATTGAATTTGTCATGCCCCCGAAATCCTGCTTATGCTGTTGATCTGTTTATTGAACTTTCTCCCTTTTTGAAGATATTTTTCTACCTAGCTATAATCCAGTTTATGACAGATTCTGAATTAATAGTATTTATTTTTAATTTTTTTTATTTTTATTTTTTTTGCGATACGCGGGCCTCTCACTGTTGCGGCCTCTCCTGTCGCGGAGCAACAGGCTCCGGACACGCAGGCCCAGCGGCCATGGCCCACGGGCCCAGCCGCTCCGCGGCATGTGGGACCCCCCCGGACCGGGGCACGAACCCGTGTCCCCTGCATCGGCAGGCGGACTCCCAACCACTGCGCCACCAGGGAAGCCCTAATTTTGTTATTTTTATTATTTTTTGCTTATTTTTTGAGTATCTACTATGTGCCGGGCACTTGTCTCCAAGGCTCATTCTTTCAGCCATCAAGAGTGTTCAGTTCCACAAGCCGTCTCTTCCATTGCTCCCTCAATAGCAGATTCCTACAGACCCCACATGGGACAATTTTTATCCTGCCTTAGTCTGTTAGTGACTGAGTGTCCCAAGTTCAAGGAAAAACCTTTCTTGAACTTCATCAATATCTACATGACTGAAAATTGTGTCACATACAACAAAGCATATGTGCTTCCAGGGCAGCCAGCAGGGGGATTGAAATAGGTCTGTCTTGTGTTGTCTCGTGCTGCTCATTCCACTTGGAAGTTGAACGCACAGGCTCATACTCCTCAGCTTAAACCAGGAACATCAAAGTGACAGAGGGGCCGAAGGATCTGCCCAGGATTGGTTTAATGATTTGTAAGAATCTGTTCGGCCTTGAGAATGTGTGATTTTTATCTTTTTTTTTTTTTTTTTTTTTTGGCGGTACGAGCAGCCATGGCTCACGGGCCCAGCCGCTCCGCGGCATGTGGGATCTTCCCGGACCGGGGCACGAACCCGTGTCCCCTGCATCGGCAGGCGGACTCTCAACCACTGCGCCACCAGGGAAGCCCTTTATCTATTTTTTAATCAGCTTTATTGAGACATAATGACACGCAATAAACGGCACATATTTAAAGTGTACAATGTGATAAGTTTTGAAATATGTATACACCTATGAAGCCATCACCACAATCAAGACAATGAAAATATCCATTACCTCCAAAAGTTTCCCTTTGTTAATTCCTCCCTTCTCAGCCAGTGGAGACACCGCCCCGCCACCGACCCCCCCACCAATCTGCTTTCTATCACTACGTGTTAATTTGCATTTCCTAGAGTTTTATGTAAATGGAATCATACAGTACGTAGTCTCTTTTGTTTGGCTCCTTTTGTTCAGCATAATTATTTTGAGGTACAGCCGTGTTGTACATACCAACAGCCCATTGCTTTTTATTATCCTATTGTGTGGACATACTACAGTTTATTTATCCATTCCCCTGCTGATGGACATTGGAGTTATTTATGGTTTTTAGCTACTGTGAATAATGCTGCTATGAACATTTGTGAGCAAATCTTTCTATGGACATATGCTTTCATTTCTCTTGAGTAAATAGCTAAGATTGGAATGACTGCATCATATGGTAGGTGTATGTTTAACTTCTAAGAAACTGCCAACTTGTTATCCACAGTGGTTGCTGATGGTAATGTAAAATGGTAGAGTCAGTGAGTTTCAGATGCTCCACGTCTGTCCCAATACTTGATATGGTCACGTATTTGACTTTGGCCATTCTAGTAGGTGCATGGTGGTATCTCATTGTAGCCTTAAATTGTCTCTTACTTTTAACTCATTTGTGTCATTATATGTATATATTTTTTAAAATAAATTTATTTATTTATTTATTTATTTTTGGCTGCGTTGGGTCTTCATTGCTGCGCATGGGCTTTCTCTAGCTGCGGCGAGTGGGGGCTACTCTTTGTTGTGGTGCGTGGGCTTCTCATTGTGGTGGCTTCTCGTTGTGGAGCATGGGCTCTGGGCGCGTGTGGGCTTCAGTAGTTGCAGCACATGGGCTCAGTAGTTGTGGCTCGTGGGCTGTAGAGTGCAGGCTCAGTAGTTGTAGCGCACGGGCTTAGTTGCTCCGCGGCATGTGGGATCTTCCCGGACCAGGGATGGAACCCGTGTCTCCTGCATTGGCAGGCGGATTCTTAAACACTGCACCACCAGGGAAGTCTCTATTTATTTATTTTTTAATTGAAGTGTAGTTGATTTACAATGTTGTGTTAGTTTCAGGTGACAGCAAAATGATTGTTATACAAACATATATTCTTTTTCAGATTCTTTTCTGAATGTTTTTCTACTGATAGACCTGTGCAATAAAAAGATTTGTGAAGCAACCCATCAGAGTTTGACAAAATGCTTTCACTATCAGCTCAGCTGATCCTACCACCACTCTGTGACGCAGGCAAGATGTATTTTCCCACCCCTATCAAATATGGAGAAACACTGAGGAATTTACTAAAGATATAAAGCTTAGCGATTGTTAGACCTGGGCCTCAACCCCAGGATTTCTGACCCCAGAGTTCATATGTTTCCACACCAAGTGACCTTGCTGAATAAGCTCTCAGCTGTCTACATGTGGCTTTTCTACTTAGGAATTTTAAAGCCATTTAAAATCATATGATTCTACAGCCTGTGCCGGCTGCTTGCAACATACAGATTTGAAGACGTTGTGGCTCAGTGAGGTTAAGTGGCTGTTAACTTCCTTAAGCAAAGTAGGAAAAAGGAAACCTTACTGCCATTTCCCTTCCTCCTCTCACAAGGACCCCCCCCCCACATCCTCAGAAATGTTTGACTTGACTAACAGCAACATTTATATGGTGCTTTACCAATTATAATGCATTTTAATACATTCTTTCATTTTAGATCCACACCAACCCTGGGAAAACAAGTCCCCAGGTGATGCATGTGTACCTTCAAGTCTGAGAAGCACTGGTCTAGGGCACTGACCCTTCACTTCTACTCAAGCCTGGCTCTCACCAACCTCTCTGGCAGTGCCTTGTCATGGCCTTGTCATGGCCGGTGCCAGAGAAACTTTCTCTGTAGTCAGACAGTTTCTCTTTAGTCAAAGGTGGCAGTCTTCAGAGTGGGATATACAAGATAATCTACTAGGATGTAGGAAGGAAATAATTAGGAAAAAACTTTTTGGACATTTCTCCAGCTGTTCTTCTATCTTCTTTTTTAGCAGCTTTATTAAGATATAATTCACACACCATCAGCTCACCCATTTAGAGTATGATTCAATGGTTTTAATTATATTCACCCCCAACCCTAGGAGACCACTGCGCTACTTTCTGTGCCTATTCTAGACATTTCATATACATGGAATCATACAATACGTGGTCTTTTGCGTCTGGCTTCGTTCAGTCAGCATAATGTTTTCAAGGTCCATCCGTGTAACTGTACTCCATTCCTTTTATTACCTAATAATATTCCATTGTATGGATGTACCATATTTTGTCTATCCATTCACCAGTTCACGGACATTAGGGTTGTTTCCACTTGTATACTATTATGAATAATGCTGCTATGAACAGTTGCATACAAGTTTCTTGGTGGACATATATTTTCATTTCTCTTGGATATTAACTGTGTTCCTTGATCAATATAAACGTTATGTGTTACATTTTGAGAAAAGAAAACAATAGAAAAGTGAACATGATTCTTTAAGGGAATTAAATTTTTATTTCTTATTTGGCTTTCCATGTTATCCCTCTCACTCTCTCCCATTTTATTGACCTTTTATTTAGCTCTTTACATGTCTTCCTGACCGCTGCTTACTCCTGTCAGGGATGCTGTGAGGAGAAATGAAACATTTATTATTGAGTAACATTGAAGTGCTAAGTACTTCACGTTTAACTTCATAAAAACCTATGTAAGGTTGGTGCTGTTAAACCCACTTAAGGATAAGGAAACTAAGGCTCTGAGATTATAACTTGTTCAAAATCACCTAGTGATTAATAGGCAGATGTGAGATGAGCCCACTTCTATTTGATTCCAAAGCCCATGCTCTTTCCATAGATTGTCTACCAGATGAATATTTATTGAGGTTTAGAGGACAGATCTTGCTTCTCACTGAAGACACCAAAATGGATGTATGGAGTGAGAAAAATAAGAAGTGAGGGATTATGCCAAGATTTTGATGAGAATACATGAATGGGGTATGTGGGAGGTGGAAGGGATGGTAGAGGAATATAGAAGTAGAACCTAGTTTGTGGAAGGAAGGTGTTGGCGAGTGTTCAGTCTGGGACATACAGAATTTGAGGACATCATTCATTCAGGTGATACTTAATTTGAGTGGCTTGTCTGTGCCTGGCATAGTTCAGGATTCTGGAGATACATTGAAGAAAGGCCTAGTCATGGTTCCTGCCCTAATGGAGATTGTGGGCTTAGTAGGGCAGACAGACAAAAACAATTATAACTAAGTGTAATGGGTGTCATGATAGAAGTGAGGAGAAGGATTTAATTCAGGCGCCTGGAGAAAGTGATTCTATGAGGCTCCGGGGTTAGTAGAAAGAAGTTTAAAATGGCTATAGCTTGGATAAACAGTAAGGTCCTACTGTATAGCACAGGGAACTATATTCAATATCCTGTGATAAACCATAATGGAAAAGAATATGAAAAAGAATGTGTGTGTGTGTGTGTGTGTGTGTGTGTGTGTGTATACATATATATGTGTGTATAACTGAATCACTTTGCTGTACAGGAGAAATTAACACAACATTGTGAATCAACTATACTTCAATAAAACAAATTTAAAAAAATAAAATGGCTATAGCTTAAGGTACAAATGGGGGAAGGACAGAGAATTACCAGAGACGGATATAGGAGATAAAAAGATTGAAGGGTTGATAATGTTGTTTTCCCCTAACTAACCCCTTCCTACACGGGGGGTGGGGGTGGGGTGGGGGGGGAAGATGGTTGCCTACAGCTACAAGGAACAACTAGTAGTTCCCTGACTCTCATGCTTGGTTGCCTCCATGCCTTTGAGTGTGCCATGACCTCTGCCTGGAATTTTCCTACCCCATCCCTTTTGTCTAGCCAACTCCTGCCCATCTTTATCGTAATCTTTCAGAAAGTCTGCTGTGACCCCTTGTTCCGTGTCCCCACAGTTTCTTGGGTCTACTGATCACACTGGCTCTTCTATTAATTGTAAGTGCCTTAAGAGCAGGGACCTGTTCATCGACCTGAGTAGCCCCCCAGTGCTTGACACATAGTAGGATAGATGCATGGATGAATTAAACAAAAATGATCACATCTGGAGAAAAATCTGCATTTTATGAACAAGAGGAGGAGGCTTCATTACTTCATTAAAAAGAGAGCTTGGCTGTCAGTCTAACTCAGTGGTTCTTAACCTGGGGTGATTTTGCCTACCCCGGCCTCCCCAGCCCAGAACACTTGAAAATGTATGGGGACATTTTTGGTTGTGACAGTTGACTGGGGGGAGGGGGCAGGTGTCTACTGGCATCGAGTAGAGGCCGAGGATGCTGCTAAGCATTCTGTAGTGTACAAGGCAACCCACCACAAGTTACCCAGCCCAAAATGTCAGTAGTGCTGAGGTTGAGAAACCCGGGTCTAACCAAGTTTAGCTCTCTTCTATGTAAAGCAGTGGTTCTCAAAGTGTGGTCCCCACCCCCGGCAGTGGCAGCATCCACCTGGGAACTGATAGAAAGGCAAATTCTAGGGTGCCATCCCAAAGCCACTGAAGGAGGAACTCCAGGGATCAGCCCACTCTGTTTGAACAAGCCCTCCAGGGGGTTCTGGTACAGGCTGACATTTGAGAACCACTTCTAAAGTCAAAAAGTGGGTTAGCAGGAATTCCCTGATGGTCCAGTGGTTAGGACTCTGTGCTTTCACTGCGGGTGGGGGGTGGGGAGGTGGGGGGGGGAGCGGGTTGGTAACAGAGCCAGAACCAAAACCCCAAGAGACTCCCAGCATGGGAGTGGTGGTTAAGGAATAATGGTAGAACAATCCACAGGAGGTAATGGTTACCAGGGTGAAGTGGTCCTTGGTATCAGATATTCCTGAAGAACTGCTAAATATGAGAACAGGCAAAGGGAGTTGAGACTGCTGCTGATAGTTAAGACTCCTGAAATGGAGGGCAGCGAGGATAATGTCATTCAGAAGTGACAGGTTTGAGTAGGGGGGACCTGAAAGCTTTCAGTTTGCAGTCATCTATGCAAAAGAACTGCTTGTTAAAATTTGTATTTAATGTTAGGCTTCTGGAAATAACTTGCCAGGACTCTCATCCTTCTAACACAGCAGCTCTTATTCTTTTTGTGTTTTCTTTCAGGCTTTGTCTATGTACATAAGTATTTTTACAGTGGAGTGTTGCTGTAACAGTACATAAAAAGGTGTTTTCAAAGGTTATGCCAGAGCGGTAGGCAGCAAAGGTAAACTGGATCCCATGACCAGTTTGTTCTGCTTGGGGGAAGGGTGGTTTGGTGGACTTGGAGGTCCTAGGAAAAGCTAAGCAGGTGCCTTAGGCTAATTTTGGTTCTCTGGGAAGAAACCAATAAAAAAGCCAACTTCAGAACAGAAATTTTTCTCAAGCCTCATTAAGGAAGTCAAGGATATAGATAAGACAATGGGAGAGGAAAAGTCTCCTTCAGGGGAAAAGCTTGTATCGTAAATAGTAGATACCCAGAGCGATTTGGATTGGATAGTTTTCTAAAGAAGCTTTTTATTGAGTGGGCGTGAGGGTAGAAAAGAATTTTAGAGCCTTGTCTATGTTGGGGGAGGGAGAGTTAAAATAGGTGCTGGTATTAGGGATTTGTTTCCCTAACAAGTTGAGTATGTTAGAGAAATGCTGACATTGAATATAATTTTTTAAAGCAGTTATTTTCCATACAAGGCTTTAAAAAAATTCTCTTTAAAAAGAAACTTCATGACTATATGTGTGTCAGGCACAGTGCAGTGAATCTTTAAGCACACTTCATAAGCCAGGGAAATTAATGGTGGTATCCCCAGTTTGTAGGATGAGGAAATTGAGGCTATAAGAAGTAAAATGATGGGCCTGGAGTCAGGCAGCAAGTAAGTGTCAGGGCTAGAATTCTAAACCCTGGTATGTTTTTCTGCAAGTCTACTGTAATTAACATAGCAACAGAGTTGCTATAGTGATCAGTTTCCTAGAGGTATCTGATATATCTTCATACCTCTCCTTATTGGACTACAGTCAGTACCCAAGGTTGAACATCAGGACCACAAGGGGAGTTTTCAAAATATGTGTGTCTAGACTTCCCCCAAAGAGGATCTATGGAGGGAGACTGAAAAAAAAAAAAAAAGAACCACTTTCCCCCCACCCCCATTTCCTCCTAGTGCCTCCTCTTTCCCAGAAGCCAGGCTGTACAAAGGCTGATTTTAGAGTGTGGAGCAGGTGGCGGGCAGGGCTGGGCCAGCCAGCCTCAAGCCAATTCAGCTGTGATGGTGACAGCTGCTCCTCTCCAGTTGCCCATAACTAGCAGATCTCAATCACCTGGAAGAGGGACAGGGAGCAAAAGGGTCTTTTGTGGCCATGGGCAACTGGCGTCAAGCTTTCTGGATTCCAGTTTTCTCTCTGTTGCGAATCAACGGTGTGACATTGGGTAAGCTGATCCCTTAACTACTTTTTTTTTAAAGCAGTTATTTTGCATAGAAGACCAGGAGACAGGATAAAGTAGTGGTTGGGTAGGTTTGGTCTGTAGACTCTCCCAAAAGGATGGACATTTTTTCCAACCAAGGTGGAAGACAAAGGTAGGAGCAAAGTATCTATGGATGGAGTGGGGTGTATATTACTTGAGGGGACAGCAAGATTGAAGGAGTGTCTGTGGTTCTGTTTTAAATGGAAGGAGTGGACCACGTGTCACTGGAGATATAGGGGTCCCTTGGAGGCAGTTGAACCAAAGGCCCGCACAAAGGTGAGGAAGAAGGTAGTCAAAATGCAGGTTAGGGGGCCAACTTTGCAGAGGATGGGGGGAATTTCATCCTCTGAAACAAGGAAAAAGGTTGAATATAATATGTTTTTCTTTACTGTATACTAATATACCTGAAAAGAGGGCAATATCTTCCCCACAACTCTTACCTCTGTGTCCTTATGATTTTTAGTGAAAGACAGATGTTTTGTGTTCTATCTTCATTTTATTTTATTAAAGTCTTGCCTACAGCCCACTTCTTTTCACACCCTCCACCACGGGCCACACATTTATCATTTTTCATTTTTGATGGCTAGATTTTAGTCCGTCACTAATATACCACAGTTTATTTAACCATTTACCGATTTTAAAACTTTTGGGAAGCAGATGATTTCTTTGAAAGAATGAACTTGTCCACAGTTTTCTCACATTGCTCATTTCTGTGTATCGCAGGATAGTTCTGAAGCTTTGCATCTGCCTTGAATTATTTCTGTCCATTCTTCAGACTCAACAAAATATAATTCACTTTCAGCCCATCATACATATCTACTCGTTTGGCCGTGTCTTTGTGAATTTAAAAAATATCCTCCATTATTAGGTAAGTGTTAGGTGACTTTTTAGCTCCTCTGCTTGCTTCACTTCTTTGGCTATGCTTTCTCTACTTTTTGTTCCCTATAATTTTTTTGTATTGAAGCAACTTTACTTTTATAAATTCTAATTAGTCACATTAAAGGTCTAGTACTGTCTAATGTATTTAGGATTAAAGATATAAATATTCTTATGATTATTGGGATGCCGAATTAATTATATATCTGTATGTATCTCTTAGTTTTATATTACAGAGTTAAAATAACATTTATTTTTATTGATATAATTAACATATAACATTAAGATGTACAGCATGTTGGTTTGACACATTTATATATTGCAATATGGTTACCACGGTAGTGTTAGCTAACACCTCTATCATAAAATAATATTTAACATCTAATGCCACTTTTAGAATAAATTCAGCCAGTCCTTCACTGTTGAAAGCTTTGTTTCTCTTCATAATATAGGCTTTAATGAAACAAAATGATTAAAATAGCCCAAAATGCCTTTTTAGAAGTATGTTTTAAATGTTGTAAAATCACCAGAAAGTGTATAAAAGTTATTTATTGATAAAGAAGCTTGTGACTGGAAATATTTTCAACCAAATTTGCAAAAGCAGTTTCAGTTAATGGCAGAAATAAACTGGAGAAATATTTATGAAAGATTGCCAAACAGATTTAGGCATAAAAGGCTAAAAATCTGAAATTAAAAAAAAATCTGAAAGGAACTGAAATGCTAAAAACATGCCCTAAAGGTTACAGAACTATCCTAGTGGTGCATGGAAATAGTATAAAAAATGCCAGGGACCAAAAAATATGGATTTTTTTCCTGTTTGTTGCTTTAACTAATTCATCTGGAGCCAATAGAGTACTGTAACCTTAAAAACTAGTATCATTTGTCAGGAGAATAAAATGTGGCTGTAGCATTGAATTTTATTACAGAGTTAATAGGTAGTGCTTTAATCGCCGATGAGGCTAAACAGTTTTCAGTGTTCCTTTCTTGGTGACTGACGTAAGATTTTTATATTTTTTAGCTACTTACCCAAAGGAAAGTAGTATTAACTATCAGGTTGTATCAGATCTTTATTATTTTCTGTATTAAGTTCTTTTTCCATCAAAATCATGGCTGCTTTTATCTGTATTGCTTTCTTTTTAAACTTTGTAATTTTTTAATGTACGAAAAGCTTTATTTTTTATTTAGTCATATTTCATCACCCATAGGTGATAATTTCTTCTTTTGCTTTGGTATTAATAAAATTCTTTCACACATTGATTATAAATGTACCTTTCCATTTTGTTATAGTGTCTCATAATTTAAAAAAAAACTGAATCCTTGACTCATCTGGAATGAATTTTAATTGTTTTCCCAAAAGCATTTATCGAAAGTTCCTTTCCCCAGTGAACCGTCATTTCTCACACTGTAATTCAAAGACATTGTGTGAATTCTTTTTCTGCTATCCATTCTCCCACATAGTTGAAGTTGCTTGAATCCTATTCTAATTTCAGATTTCATGGTAAATGCATTCCTGCATCTGTGAGCCTTATACATATCTTTCCCTACTTAAAAAAAATATATTTCCCTACTTCTTATTCTGGAAACTCAACCCTATACTACACCCTAACCAAAAGAAAAACAGTGATAAAACAAACAAAAAACTGCATCTTGAAATTGCATGGAAAGATACCATAGGTATTTTATTTTATTTTTCCATGCCTCAGCATCTCAGTTTTAGCAGATTTTTATTCCATTTATTTACTTATTTTTTAAGTCAAGTTTTCAAGTACAGAAGTCAGGCCTTTCAAGATTCAGGATTTAAATCCAAATATTACTAAATTCATTTCTTTCTGTTACTAGTAGCCAGAGAGCAGCAGCTGTTGAGCTTTTGAGAGAATAGCAAAGAACACAGAGAATGTATTTGGACTACCGTTAATTGTGTTCAAGCTAAAATATGAAGCTGAAACCAATAGAATAAACCTTCTAAAGATTAAATTCACCAAACTCTCAGTGGCATCATTAAGGAAATTAGTCTAAGTCCTCGGGTCCTGTGTTGAAGGCTTTGTGATGCTTCTAACTGGAGCCAGTGGCCATACGTCTTCGGGAATGGCGGGGGGGGGGGGGGGGGGGGGGGGGTGGTGCTGGGAATTATCTTGGCTTTTGCTGCCGTTCCTCTTTTCCCTTTGACTGCCATTATCATCCGTGCTCATTTCTTTCTGTGTTTTTGATCTCCTAATTTTGAGCTGTTTTTCAAAGTGGCAACAGAGACAAAACAGTGTTTTCAATGCAGGTGACATTTAGGAACAAAATAAGTTGGAAGTTTTAAGACTAAATATAAAATCCCTTTAAATGTCCTGAAGGGCCAGGGGGAGCCTAAATGTAGAGGAGCCCCTTGCCCCCTGGTGGGAAACTTGTAATGTCGACTTTCAGGATTCCTTTTTACATTCCAACAAGTAGCATCATATAAAACAGGATGGGGGAACTTGTATTTTATTTTTTCTATCAAGGGTCACTGACCCACTGAAAGATTTCATTTAAGGATCACAAGTTTAAAAAAGCAACTTTTTAAAAGTAAAGAAATATAACATGTTCCGTTCATCTGTTTTTAAAATTAGAAAAAGGGAACATAAAACCCCCTATTCAGTAAATGCAGCAAGTACAATAATTTACAAGAAGTACTTGGGTTTTACGTTATTGGCAGTTAGAAGAGAAACAGAGGAGAAGGAAAAAGCGGGGAATACTGAGTTACATTTACATAAAGGCTGGTCTCCCTGTAAAAAAATAGAAACAGAAGCAGCTAGATAATGCCAAACTTTGCCATTGAAAGCATTATAGAAGTTGCAGTGCAAGTTTGTATGCATGTGTGATTTAAAACACCAACTGTTTATATTATTGTACATTTCTTACACATTCTTGTCTCTCTCCTTTGTTTCTATTTGTGTGTATAGAGAGAAAATCTTTCCACATTGCTTTTACCATTGGTTATGCAGTTTTTTGTTTTTGTCATTGATAGACCTTTTCAGCTAACATTAGTTTTTACACTTCCATGTATCATGATATAACACTTATTTAAATGGTTAAATTAAATAATATCACCCAAGTTCCTTGATATTAGAGAGTGCATGTTTCGTTCATGTGTGTATCACTTGAACAATCAGTGAGTGAGGGGAATAAGTGCTATATTGGAGTTGGTTTAATCACATCTCTGGGATTTTTAAAAAAGATTATGAATGCAATTGTGACAATTATCTTTTGTACAAAGCACCCTTTATAAATGGGAGAGGAGAGATTTACTTTGGGGAGGGGGGCGACCTGTTCCTGAACTGAGAGTACTGGGTCAGGCAGTTGGTTTATGGGGTAATATAGTCAATAGCATCTTGAGTGTGTCTTCATTATCCCAATAGCCCACAGTCATTTGGCTTTATTGTTTTACTAACACAGTGGGTGAATATGGTACTAAGTAATCATTTACTTGTGGTTTGTACATCATACTGTCACATTACAGAAGTAAACTTGACAGGATTCAGCAAACGTCTATGCAGAAATGAAGGCCTAAACATTTCTGTATTGTATTAAACTGTTGTCATCTTTGCCATAGTTAGTCCCCACAAAGTATATGTGGCCCAGTTAGGATAACTCTTGGGTTAACTTTTTTTGGTGGCTGTTGCTGTGGTAAAACAAATTTCTGTAGATGTTTATTATTGGCATGCAATAGATTTTTGAGATTTTATCTTATAATTTGCCCCTTTGTTGAAGTCATTACTTTTAATTTTGTTTCTTGAATATCTTGGTCTTTCAGGTTATATAACTACATAATGTGCAAAAACTGCTGTTTTAATTTTATCTCCTTATACTACTTGCTCATTTTTCATGTGCCGTTACAATGGTCCAGTTTTCTAACATGATTAATCAGGAATGGTGACTAGATATCTTTGTGTTTTTCTGCTTTTTTTTTTGGATGAATACCTCCAGTGTGTCTGCTTTAAGAATAGTGTTGACTTCTTTCAGACATATCATATTTATAGTTAAAAGAAAATCCTTTTTTAAAAATCAGAAATGAATTTTCAGATTATTTAAACCATATTTATTCACTTAATTTTGTGTTTATTATTTTTCTCGTGAATCGCTGGTCTTATTTAGAAATCAGCCTTGCAACCTCAGGCTAAAACCTGAATGCCCATGAAGATCAATTCTTATAAAGTGTTGGTATATGGTTTGCTAAAATTTCATTTAGAATTTTGCATCTACGTTCACAGATAAGACAAAACTATAATTTTCCTTTTCAGAGTTTAGCCATAAATGAGGTTTAGTAATCAAGCTGATGTTCACCTCATGAAAATGAATTTGATACAACACTTTTAGGAAACATTTGTGTGATAGGATTATTATTCATTTACTATTTAGACATTTAAGTGCCATTTTTGTTTCTTTTGAAGTTTGTTGATAATGTTGCTTATTTCTCTGGTCTATTTAGAGTCCTTATTTCACTCTGGGTACTTGGGCTTTTCTTTTGAAGAAAGTTATTCCTTTTCTTTTTAAAAAAAAACATATTTGCATATGGAATGCCCTAATAATGTAAATCATCTCTGCATGAATTATATATCTTTAAAGTCAGTAATTTGTGTGCTTTTCTCTTTCGTTGAATTGTACTACCAATTTCTCAATTTTATTAGTTATTTTAAACCGCTCTTTTCTTAAGAGTGGCATGTAGAGCTATGAATCTATTTTGATTCATATTTGAATTTTAAATAGTCCCTTACTTTCTTGGTTTAGTTGTCATTTAAGAAAGATATATTTTATAATTTCCATGTGGTTTGTGTTCTTTTATCCCACTTTTATCTTACTGCTTTGTGCTGTGTAAAAATCCTGCCACTTCATATTTATTGAGAATGTTTTTGTGTCTGAGTATATGATAAATATTTTGTGAAAAAAATTTTCTCAAAATTTTCCAGTTGAATATTATGATAAACCTGATAGTTGTATTGATTGTTTTGTTTAGATATATTGAATTCTTTCATTGTTTTTGTTGCTAATTCGATTTCTCACATTCAAATAATGGAGCAGTTCTCCAACTAGAATTGTGTTTGTCATGTTAAATTGATCAATTTTTTGTTTTGTAAAAAAACATTAGATTTTCTTTTATTTCCAGGATATTTAAAAAATCATTATCTAGAGCTTTAAAAAATCATTTTATGGGCTTCCCTGGTGGCACAGTGGTTGAGAGTCCGCCTGCCGATGCAGGGGACACGGGTTCGTGCCCCGGTCCGGGAAGATTCCACATGCCGCGGAGCGGCTGGGCTCGTGAGCCATGGCCGCTGAGCCTGCGCGTCCGGAACCTGTGCTCCGCAACGGGAGAGGCCACAACAGTGAGAGGCCCGCGTACCGGAAAAAAAAAAAATCATTTTAAAATGTCTGTTTTTGGTTTAAAATTTGCTTTTTTTTAAAAAAAATTCTGTGACTAATATCTTTTAAATTACATTAGCAAACCTAAAAGGAGTAGCCTTTTTAAAAAGAATGAAGTATAGTTGATTTACAATATTGTATTAGTTTCAGGTGTACAGCATAGTGATTCAGTATTTTTGCAGATTATACTCCATTATAGGCTGTTACAAGATGATGGCTGTAATTCCCTGTGTTGTACATTGTATCCTTGTTGCTTATCTATTTTATACACAGTCATTTGTATCTGTTAATTCCATACCCTTAATCTGCCCCTCCTCCCTTCCCTTCTCCCTTTGGTAACCACAAGTTTGTTTTCCATATCTGTGAGTCTGTTTCTGTTGCCATTTGCAGGAGTAGACATTTTTTAAATGTATTTTTATAGGGACTTCCCTGGTGGTCCAGTGGTTAATACTCTGCACTCCCAACGCAGGGGGCACAGGTTTGATCCCTGGTTGGGGAGCTAAGATCCCACATGCCACATGGCGCGGCCTAAAAAAAAAAGTATTTTTGTAATCAGTTAGGGTCAGATTTTATTTAAACCAATCTATAATTATTTTTATTGGATTTACTGCATAAAATTTAGCATTGTGATTATCCTGTATTTTTCACTTAACAATGAACTGTTTTTCTTTTTAAATTCATGCTCTAATAGATTTACTAGATGGTTCAATGATTAATTCCTTAATTTATAATATTGCCTCAGTTTCTTATAGACGTGCTCAGTGATTTTTTTATTTTTAATAATCTAATGGCTATTTGCCATCGAATGGTAGTCTTTCTTATATACTTGTTAGGCCATCTATCTTATATTTGTTTTTCTTACACTATCTTAATTGCTACTGTTTTCACCCTGTCCTTGTGACTTTGCGTATTTGCTTTTAGTGTTGTGAAACTTTTTACTTGGACCTGGCTTGCTTTTTAAATAATGGCTGAAAATTTCCCTAACCTGGGGAAGGAAACAGACATCCATATCCAGGAAGTCCAGAGAGTTCCAAATAAGAGGAACCTAAAGAGACCCACACCAAGACACGTAATTAAAATGTTAAAAGTTAAAGACAAATAATATTAAAAGCAGCAAGAGAAAAACAACTTGTTACACAGAAGAGAACCCCCAAAAGACTATCTGCAGATTTTTCAGCAGAAACTTTGAAGGCAAGGAGGGAGTGGTGCAATATGTTCAAAGTTCTGAAAGGAAAAAAAACTTCCAACCCAGAATACTACCTGGAAAAGTTATCATTCAGAAGTGAAGGAGAGAGAGAATTTTCCAGAAAAGCAAACGATAAACGAGTTCATCACCACTAAACTGGCCTTATAAGAAATGTTAAAGGGACTTCTTTAAGCTGAAAAGAAAGGGTGTTAATTAGTAACACATGTGAAAGACTAAATCTCACTGGAAGGGTAAATATATAGTAAAGGTAGTAGTTTAATCACTTATAAAGCTAGTATGAAGCTTAAAAAAAAAGTAGTAAAAATAACTATGATTACAGCAATTAGTTAAGGGATATACAAGGTAAAAGATGTAAAATGTGACATATAAAACATAGTGGGGGGAGAGTAACAATGTTGAGTTTTAAAATGGGATCAAACTTAAGTTGTTATCAAGTTAAAATAGACTGTTATAGATATAAGTTATTATATGTAAGCCTTATGGTAACCATAATGCAAAAACCTATAGTAAATACACAAAAGGTAAAGAGAAAGGAATATAAGCATACCACTAAAGAAAGTCATCAAACCACAAAGGAAGAGAGCAAGAAAAGAAGAAAGGAACATAGAGGAACTACAGAAACAGACAAAAAACAACTACAAAATGGCAACACACACATACCTATCAATAATTAATTTAAATGGACTAAATTCCCTAATCCAAAGAGAGAGAGTGGCTGAATGGATTAAAAAAAACCCAAAAACAAACCAAAAAAACCCACGACCCATCTATATGTTGCCTACAGGAGACTCACTATAAATATAAGGACACACACAGACTGAAAATCAGGGAATGAAAAAAGATATTCCATGCAAATGGAAACTAAAAGAAAGCTGGAGCATCTAGAAAAAGAAAAACAAAGCCCAAATTTAATAGAAGGAAGGAAATACCAAAAATTTAAACAGCAATAAATGAAATCGAGACTAAAAAGACAGTAGAAAAGATCAGTGAAACTAAGAGCTTATTCATTGAAAAGATAAATAAAATTAACAAACCTTTAGCTAGACTCACCAACAAAAAAAGAGAGAGGTCAAATAAAAACAAGTGAAAGAGGAGATGTTACACCTGGTGCCATAGAAATACAAAGGATCACTACCATGAACCAATTACATGCTAATAAATTGGACAACCTGGAAGAAATGGATACATCCCTAGAAAAGTACAGCCTACCAAGACTGATGAAAGAGAAAATCTGAACAGACCTATTACTAGCAAGGAGATTGACTTAGTAATCAAAAACCTGCCAACAAATGAAAGTCCAGGACCAGAGGCTTCACTGGTCATTCAAAGAAGACAGCTTCATTTCATTCAAAGAAGAATTAATACCAATCCTTGTCAAATTCTTCCAAAAAACAGGAGAGGAGGGAACTCTTTCAAGCTCATTTTACAAGGCCAGCATGACCCTGATACCAAAACCAGATAAGGATGCCACAAGAAAAGAAAATTAGAAGCCAATGTTCCTGATGAACATAGATGCAAAAATCCTCAGCAAGGTATTAGCAAACTGAATTCAACACTTATATTAAAAGGATCATAATAGGATTTATTCCAGGGACCCAAGGATGGTTCATCATCAACAAATCAGTCAATGTGATGTACCACATTAACAAAATGAAGGATAGAAATCATATAATCATCTCAATAGATGGAGAAAAAGCATTTGGCAAAATTCAACATCCATTTATGATAAAAACTCTCAACAAAGCAGATATAGAGGGAATGTACCTCCACATAATAAAGGCCATATATGACAAGACCACAGCTAACATCATACTCAACAGTGAAAAATTGAAAACTTCTTCTAAGATCAGGGACAAGATAATGATGCCCATTCTCACCATTTTTATTCAGCATAGTACAGGCATACCTTGTTTTATTGCACTTTGCTTTATTGTGCTTCGCAGATATTGTGATTTTTACAGATTGAAGGTTTGTGGCAACCCTGCATCAAGTAAGCCTCTTGGTGCCATTTTTCTAACAGCATTTGCTCACTTCATGTTGCTGTCACATTTTGGTAATTCTCACAATATTTCAAACTTTTTAATTATTATTTGTCATGGTGATCTGTGATCAGTGATCTTTGATGTTACTATTGTAATTTGGGGAGATGCCATGAATCGTGCCCATATAAGACCGCGAACTTAACTGATAAATTGTGTATGTTCTGACTGCTCCACTGACCAGCTGTTCCCCTGTCTCTCTCCTTTTCCTCGGCCTCCCTATTCCCTGAGACATAGCAGTATTGAAATTAGGCCAGTTAATAACCCTACAATAGCCTCTAGGTGTTCAAAAGGAAAAGTCAGTTGATGGGGCAAACTTCACTGTTGTTTTGTTTTAAGAAATTGCCACGGCCACCCCAACCTTCAGCAGCCACCACCCTGATCAGTCAGCAGCCATCAGCATTGAGGCAGGAGCCTCCACTGGCAAAAGGGTTATGACTCGCTGAAGGCTCACACGATGGTGAGCGATTTTTAACAATAAAGTATTTTTAAAATTAAAGTATGTACATTTTTTTAGATATAAGGTTATTGCATACTTAATAGACTACAGTACAGTGTAAATGTAACTTTCTTATGTGCTGGGAAAGCAAAAGATTCATGTGACTTGCTTTATTTTGATATTTGCTCTATTGCTGTGGTCTGGAACTGAACTCGCAATATCTCCGAGGTATGCTTGTATTGGAAGTCCTCGCCAGAGCAGTTAGGCAAGGAAAAGAAATAAAAGCATCCAAATTGGAAAGGAAGACGTAAAACTGTCACTATTTCCAAATGACATATTATATGTAGAAAACCCTAAAGTCTCCATCAAAAAACTGTTAGAACTAATAAACAAATTCAGTAAAGTTGCAGGGTACAAAATCAACACTCAAAATCTGTTGCTTTTCTATAAATTAATAATGAACTATCAGGAAGAGAAGTTAAAACAATCCCATTTACAATTGCATCAAAAAGAATAAAACACCTAGGAATAAACTTAAACAAGGTGGTGAGAGACCTGTATATTGAAAACTATTAAGACATTAATGAAAGAAATGGAAGATGACACACAAATAAATGGAAAGATATTCCATGCTCATGGATGGGAAGACTTAATATTTTTAAAATGTCCATATTACCCAAAGTGATCCACAGATTCAGTGCAATCCCTATCAAAATACCAATGGCATTTTTCAAATAAATAGAACAAACAATCCTAAAATTTGTGTGGAACTATGAAAGACCCCCAATAGCCAGGGCAGTCTTGAGAAAGAAGAACAAAGCTAGAGGCATCAGGCTTGCTGATTTCACACTACATTACAAGGCTAGAGAAATAAAAACAATATGGTATTGGCATAAAAACACACACACATAGATCAATGGGACCTAATAGAGAGCCTGGAAGTAAACTCATGCATATACGATCAATTTATGACAAAGGAACCAGGAATATTCAATGGGGAAAGGATGGCCTCTTCAATAAGTGGTATTGGGAAAATTGGATAGGCACATGCAAAAGAATGAAACTGGACCACCATCTTATACCATACACAAAAATTAACCCAAAATGGATTAAAGACTTGTACATATGACCTGAAACCATAAAACTTCTAGAAGAAAACATAGGCAGTAAGCTTCTTGACATAGGTCGTAGCAGTGATTTTTTGAACCTGACACCAAAAGGAAAAGCAACAGAAGCAAAACTAAACATATGGGACTACACCAAACTAAAAAGCTTCAGTTCAGCAAAGAAAACCACCAACAAAATGAAAAGGCAATGTACTGCTTGGGAGAAAGTATTTGCAAATCATATATCTGATAATGGGTTAATATTCAAAATATATTAAGAACTCATACAACTCAATAGCAAAGACCAAACAATCCAATTAAAAAATGGGCAGAAGATCTGAATAGACATTTATGCAAAGAAGTCATACAGATCGCCAACAGGTACATGAAAAGATGCTCTACATCATTAATCATCAGAGAAATGCAAATCAAAACCACAATGAGGTATCGCCCCATTCTGGTGAGAATGGCCATCATCAAAAAGTAATAATAAATGCTGGGGAGAGTGTGGAGAGAAAGGAACCCTCCTACACCGTTGGTGGGAATGTAAATTGGTACAGCCACTATGGAGAACAGTATGGAGGTTCCTTAAAAAACTAAAAATAGAGTTGTCATATGATCCTTCAGTCCCACTCCTGGGCATATATCTGGATAAAACTCTAATTCGAAAAGATACATGCACCCCAATGTTCATTGTAGCACTATTTACAGTAGCCAAGACATGGAAGCAACCCAAATGTCCATCGACAGATGAATCAATAAAGAAGATGTGGTATATATATACAATGGAATATTACTCAGCCATAAAAAAGAATGGAATAATGCCATTTGCAGCACATGAATGGACCTAGAGATTATCATACTAAATGAACTAAGCCAGACAAAGACAGATATCATATGATATCGCTTATATGTGGAATGCAAAAAAAAAGATACAAATGAACTTATATACAAAAAAGAGTTAGACCCACAGACATAGAAAGCAAACTTATGGTTACCAAAGGGGAAAGGGGGGGTGAGGGATAAATTAGGAGCTTGGGATCAATGTGTACACACTACTATATATAAAATAGATAACCAACAAAGGTCTACTGTATAGCATAGGGAACTCTACTCAATATTTTATAATAACCTATAAGTGGAATAATCTGAAAAAGATATATATATATATATTTATATTTATATATCTGAATCACTGTGCTGTACACCTGAAACTAACACAACATTGTAAATCAACTATACTTCAAAAAAAAACACACAATGAGATATCTCACACCTGTTAGAATGGCTATTATCGAAAAGACTAGAAATAACAAGTGTAGGGGAGGATGTAGAGAAAAGGGAACCCTCCTACACTGTTGGTGGGAATGTAAATTGGTGCAGCCATTATGGAAGACAGTATGGAGATTCCTCAGAAAAGTAAAAATAGAGCTACCATATGATCCAGCAATCCCACTTCTGGGTATTTATCTGAAGAAAATGAAAACACTAGCTTGGAAAGATATTTGCACCTTCACATTCATTGCAGCATTATTTACAAGAGCCAAGATATAGAAACAATTTAAGCGTCCATTGGTGGATGAATGGATAAAGAAATTGTGGTGTGTGTGTATGTGAGTGTGTATACACATATACATACATACACATGATAGAATATTGTTCAGCCATTAAAAAAAATGAAATCTTGCCATTTGCAACAACATGGATGGATCTCAAAGGTATTATGCTAAGTGAAATAAGTCAGAGAAAGACATCATATGGTCTTTGTTATATGTGGAATCTAATATATATAATATATATATATATTACAGCTTATAGATACAGAGAATAGATTGGTGGTTGCTAGAGGCAGGGGGTGTGAGGTGGAAAAATCGGTGAACTGCTTTTTGGGTTTTAGTTTAAATAAATAAAAATAATTAAAAATAATATGTATTAAACATTGTAGTTATGAGCTTTATTAGGTGTGGTGCTAAGAGGTTTACATATTATCCCCTCCTCAACCCAAGAAATAAATACTTTTATTATCTCCATTTTATAGATGAGGAGAAAAGATATCATAGTAATTGCATCCTATCTTGATTAGTTTTTAATTAATAATATTCATTATTCTTTGAGATTTGAAAAAAATTTTAATGTGTTTAATTTCAAAGGAGCTGTTGTTTTACCATATCTGCTGAGATGTCTGGCTTCTTGTACAGCTTTAGTTATTCATTTTCTCTACTATTAAGAATTAGTATGTTTTTAAAACATCTGTAGAATTTTTTTCTAAGGACATGAAAATAAATTGCTTTTTCCTTAAGTCAAATGTATGTAAGGATTTGTTTGTTTAAATTAAAAAAATATTTATCTGTGGTATTTAGCACATTCATATGTGGCAAACCTTTAAAGATGATTGTTTTCCTTTGCATTCATGGTTTAATTTTCCATCTTTTCTCATCATTTTTAATTTAGAAAAATGTCAGTTATTGAAGAAAACATTAGAAATCAACCTTCCTCTATGCACTAGGAGCTCTAATAAACTGTCTTAAAATTTAGCAGTGTATAATACAGCAAGTTTTTTTCCGACAAGCAAAGTGACTATATTATCTTCTAGCTTGCTTATTACACTGTATCTTAACATTTAAAAATACAATTATGTAATATATATGTAATACTAAATCATAAATATATATATATTTATAAGCTTTAAAAATATATCCTCAGTCAGGTCTTTCTGTGAATGAACAGTGTGTGGCTACATTTACATCCCACCTGCCTTCCTCCTGCCGCCTGTCTGATGTTTTGGCAAATGCTCTCCATCAGTGTCAGGAATAAAAATGAAAAGTATGGAAAGTACAGCTGGGAAAGTACATATACTTTAAAAATGTGAAATGAATTGTGATACCTAGTATAAATGACTTTTAAATACTGATTTTAAAATACTGTGCTTAGGCAAGGCAGCACTTCCTACACAAAACAATGTTTTCCAGGAGGTTCAGAAGCATTCTAAGAGGGGGAGAAAAGGTTTTTAAAGACCATAGAGCAATCATACTTAAAAAAAATTTTTGAGGTAACATCTCATGTAACCAGGTGTTCCATAATTCACAGTTTAGAGAATGCTGGTCTAAGGAATATATACTTGCACTCATTCAAAAGAAGCTGCTGGACTTGATAATCTTCAAAAACAGAAGATTATGTAATAAGGAATAATGCAAGACACGCTCAACAGTTAACACAGGTGTAGACTTAGGTCAAAAGCTTGAGTGCTGACAGGAGACCCAGCTTATGTTACCCAACACATTTTTGAAATGACATTCTCATCCTCACCCCACCTTGTGTCTCTAAACTATTTCATTGGCAAAAGTTCATTGACATTGCCTGTTTATTGAAGTTTCAAGAAGTTTGACCCCTTAGGAGACTGTAGCCCCGTAATGCTTTCTTATCTTCTGAACCTGTCCAAGGTTGTTTGTGGTCCACCCTACCCTTACCCCCTTGGTGGGTGGTGTAAACAACACATTTCTTGTACAAGATAGGTGATATCTGATAAGACTTCTCTCAGCCAGATTCTGGGAGCAATTTGTCTGTATATCCTTTTGGAAAGTTACTAACAGTAATATATTTATATAGAAGCAGTCTATTAAATATTGCTTATTAAATCCATTAGAATCAACCCCTGACAGGTACATGGGTTGATACTTATGGCAAGGGGGGAAAATCACTGCCCTTTATATAAGACCAAATGTTAACAGACCAGTGGTGTTATAATTGTAAACTTTGTATGAAGATGTTTTCAAGTCATTATAAAACTTTTTTTTTTTTGGTGGTGGTACACGGGCCTCTCACTGTTGTGGCCTCTCCCGCTGCGGAGCACAGGCTCTGGACGCACAGGCTCAGTGGCCATGGCTCACGGGCCAAGCCGCTCCGTGGCATGTGGGATCTTCCCGTACTGGGGCACGAACCCATATCCCCTGCATCGGCAGGTGGACTCTCAACCACTGCGCCACCAGGGAAGCCCTATAAAACATTTTTCCTGGAAGTCCTCAAGCAGAGGCCATCTTAATTAGACTCCTGTTAAATCTCAGGTAACATTCTCTTGCCTGTGCCTGTGAGAAGAAGCTCAGGGAAGGTCTGCTATTTAGACCTTTACAGAAAGGCCCCTGCCCCAAAGTGCAGCCATTTTAACATACACTAACTCCAGTGTGGAGGAATCTCAGAGTAGAAACTGTATAGGTTAGTTTATAGATTATACAGATTCGATGAGGTACAGATACATAGTCTCAGTGTTTATAGTGTTACTCTTCTAGACCTTTCTTTCTTCCCATGGTTATACCCCTTGCCTTCCCCCACTCCCAGAAAAAGCCCTCCATCTTCCAAGTAAGTGTTTTGGGTCTCCCACGTTCCTTACTAGTCTGTCTTTACCTGTCATCCTTGTTCAAGGCTTAGCTTCTCCTTTTAGAGAAGTGAGGTCCCTTTGTGTCTGGCCTCCAGCAAGAAACCTTGGAGTTCTGTTTCACCTTTTTCACCCCCAGATAGCTAGTGTACTAAACTTTACCCCTTGTTCCACAGTGCGATTGTCCATCACCCCAGGCTAGGGGAGAATCAAGTTCAGCTTCTTCACCAGGTTTCCAAATTACTCCAATCCCTTTATTTTCCGAGAGATTGAGCTCCTTTCCAATCCAACCCAACCAATGGACTCTGCCCTACAAAATAACTGCTTTCTTCATGTCACTTCCTTATTGATGAACCTAGGGTGATTTTCCAATGCTTATTGTCTCCAGTGTAAACTCCTCCATGTGTTTGGGTTTCAAGGTCTTTATTATCTTGCCTCACCTCATTTATCCATCTTTGTCTTCCTTTACCTCTCCTCCACACCCCAGCCCCTTGAGTCAGACGTACCATCAATCTTAACCAGTGCTTCTCAAGGAGCTGTGCTGAGAGACCCACTGTTTTTTTTGCTTTTGTTTTTGTTTTAGCTTCTAACCCATCGTGAATTGATACTTTTGCATAACACAATAAAAATCGTTCAGAGAATCAAATTATAAAGACATAGAAAATAAAGACATACAAAGCTTCATATTTATTATTAGTCATGAAACATAAAATTACTCTGTCAAACAAAGTTTCTAAATGCTTATTAATTTCTGGACTTGCCTTGGTGAGCGCTGGTAATAAAGTTTGGGGCCTGGCACTAGGCTTTGAATTATGCTTTGAGTACCACAGCTCTGCCTCCTGCTGATTTACACTGCCTTGCCCTTTGTTTAGACGTACCTGCCCTGGCTCAGAACGCCCTATTTTTCAGTAATCTTACCTGCCCATGCTAGAAGATCCAGACTGTGTGCCCCCTCCTTCCTCCACTTCTGCAGCTATACTAAGCCATACTGAATATACCCCTTCCTTAATCTGCTGCTCTACTTACAGTTAATACTGCACCGCTTAGCACCTGATTACACACCATATTTTATTTTTCTACAATTGTTCCATCTCTGTTAATACCGCCCACCCTCCTGCCTTCCCAAGTAGCCTGAGATGCTAAAGAGTATAAAATGTGTCTTCCAAAAAAAAATTGTATCCTGGCACCTAGCCATGTAAGTTCTTTAATATATATTGGTTGAACAAATGAATGAATCTTCTTTTATCCAAATAAAAATAACATTTTCTCCCCCTAAAATGTGTCTTCCACAATGCAGAATAGGCACTTGATTGAAACATGTATTTTAAAAGTATATTAAATTGACTATAGTCTGGGTACATGCAGAGTACTCACTTTCCAATACTGCCCTGTTACATAATCTGTGGGCCACTGTATGGGGTTGACTATGGCACAGGTTAGGTGTACCGCCTCACATAGGCATTTTCTGCTGCTTCAGACTGGTTATTCTCAGCCCTGATTTGATGATTCCATGGAGTGTCACATGTTAAGAATGTTGTGAAACTTCAAAAATTGATTCCTATTTACCCAATTTCTATTAATTTTTGTTACACATTTACACACCATGCAGTGCTTTTTCCCTTTAAAGGTTAGAGGAAACTTTAAACTGAGAGAGTATTACAGTTGCCCCAAATTTGGAAATTGTTGGATTGCCCTGTTCTAGGTTAAGTGGCCCAGTCTGCACACCCCTTAATCAATGAATAATTTCTCCCCTATGCCTTTATTTATTTATTAATAAATTTATTTATTTATGTATTTATTTTTGGCTGCATTGGGTCCTCGTTGCTGCACACAGGCTTTCTCTAGTTGCGGCAAGCAGGGGCTACTTTTCGTTGTGGTGTGCGGGCTTCTCATTGCGGTGGCTTGTCTTTGTTGTGGAGCACGGGCTCTAGGCGCGCAGGCTTCAGTAGTTGTAGCATGTGGGCTCAGTAGTTGTGGCTCGCGGGCTCTAGAGTGCAGGCTCAGTAGTTGTGGCGCCCGGGCTTAGTTGCTCCATGGCATGTGGGATCTTCCCAGACCAGGGCTCGAACCTGTGTTCCCTGCATTGGCAGGTCGATTCTTTTTTTTTTTTTTTTGCGGTACGTGGGCCTCTCACTGTTGTGGCCTCTCCCGTTGTGGAGCACCGGGAGCACAGGTTCCGGACGCGCAGGCTCAGCGGCCATGGCTCACGGGCCCAGCCGCTCCGCGGCATGTGGGATCTTCCCGGACCGGGGCACGAACCCGTGTCCCCTGCATCATCGGCAGGCGGACTCTCAAGCACTGCGCCACCAGGGAAGCCCCTGCAGGCGGATTCTTAACCACTGCGCCACCAGGGAAGTCCTCCCCTATGCATTTAGATGCAGGGTTGGTTCTTATCGTCCTTGTGCCAGTAGTCCACAAGTGCTTATGTTTCTATCTCAACCAGCGAGTCTATTCCAAATGATTGGAATGCTATGCCATTTAAGTGTTTCTGCAGCAAGGTGTTTAATGATGCTACTAGTTTAGTCAGAGGATGCTGGGAAGGGTTTATTTTTTTTAACTTTTGTATTATAACACACCTACAAAATAGTGTGCACTCCTTTCACAAACCCAATGATGGTTCCTTAAACATGTGGTGTTAGTTGGAGTGTACATTATGAAGTGTAAATTGTAATCCATGTGCAGAGGTGCTGCTCAGTTGACTGAATTAAGCCTTTGACTTGTGTCATTGTCCTGAGAGTATTGACGCCATCTGTCTGGCAGCACAAATTCTGACAACTGCCCAAATCTATAGGGTCTTTCAGTTCACTTCTTAAAAAAAAAAAAAAAAACTTTCCAGGTGTTTTGAATTATATTTAGTTGTGGTTAGTGGCAAATTTATGAGCTGGCTGGCTACATCTTCTTGACTTGTGCTGTAGAATCTGCAAAAGGTACAAAAAGATATTGGGGTCAGTCTCTACACCGTGCCCCACCCCAGTCTATTTTTTTTTCTCTTTTGCCTTCTGCATTTCAGCTTGGAAAAATTATAAAAAGTTTCCCACATCCTTATCTTTCCATGGTTACTATTTTCTTTGGGCTTTCAAACGATGAATTCTGACATACTACTGGGTTGGCCAAAAAGTTCCTTCGGTTTTTAAGTAAAAAGACACATTTTTCATTTTCACTAAAAACTTTATTGAACAATGTATTCACCATTTTGTTCCACTACCTTCTGCCATTTTTCAGGCAACTTCGTAACTCCATCTTCCTGAAACTTCTTATCTTTTTGAGCAAGGAACTGTTCCAGATGCCTTTTACAGTCTTCCAAGGAATAGAAACTTTTCCCATTAAGAGAATTTTGTAAAGACCAAAATAAATGGAAATCCGAAGGTGCAGTGTCTGGTGAATACGGTGGATAAATCAGAACTTCCCAGCCAAGCTGTAACAGTTTTTTCCTGGTCATCAAAGAAACATGCAGTCTTGCGTTACCCTGATGGAAGATTATGGGTTTTCTGTTGACTAATTCCGGGTGCTTTTAGTTGAGTGCTGCTTTCAGTTGGTCTAATTGGGAGTAGTATTTGTTGTAATTAATCGTTTCATTTTCTGGAAAGAGCTCATAATAGAGGACTCCCTTCCAATCCCACCATATACACAATATCACCTTCTTTGGATGAAGACCAGCCTTTGGTGTGGTTGGTGGTGGTTCATTTCACTTGCCCCACGATCTCTTCCGTTCCACATTGTTGTACAGTATCCACTTTTCATCGCCCGTCACAATGTTTTAAAAATGGAATGGTTTTGTTACGTTTAAGTAGAGAATCGCATGCTGAAATATGGCCAAGAAGATTTTTTTTGCTTACCTTATGTGGAACCCAAACATCAAAGCGATTCACGTAACCAAGCTGGTGCAGATGACTTTTAACGCTTGACTTGGATATTTTGAGTATGTCGGCTATCTCCCGCGTGGTATAACTTTGATTGTTCTCAATTAATATCTTGATTTGATCTCTGTCAACTTCAACTGGTCTGCCCAACTGTGGAGCATCATCCAGCGAGAAATCTCCAGCACGAAACATCGCAAACCACTTTTGACACGTTCGATCAGTCACAAAACCTTCTCCATACACTGTGCAAATCTTTTTTTGTGCGTTTCAGTTGCGTTTTTACCTTTTTTGAAATAATAATGCATAATACGCTGAAAATATTGTTTTTCCTTTAATATTCAATATTAAAATGGCTACACAAAAATTCACCAATTTTGATAAGTTTTTTAAAAATGCATGCTGATGTGACAGCTGTCACAGTACAATCTAACAAAATTGTTTTGAATGTAGTTAAAGACAACTAAGTGCTACTAGAGCCATTTTACAGAAAAAACCGAATGAACGTTTTGGCCAAGCCAGTATTTTATGTGTCCTACCATGGGATTAGACACAGCGCTCATAAAGTACCTGCGCTGGGAAACCTGCCTGTTTTCTTCTTCGAGGTCCTGTGTGGTTTGTGGGGTTGGCATTTTAATCAGTACCCACATTAAAATACCCAGTTACCATCCAGGTGCATCACTGGCAGAATCTCCAAGACCTCTGTTTAGGAATAAAAAAGGAACAAAGAGAAGAAATACTTAAATATTGCGGTTTGTGTCAAGGAAAAAAAAGGGCCACATTCCTAAAATCTATTGCAACAAAACTCGCACTTTGCTACTACAATATGCTAAATGTTCTGCACGTTGTTTTCTTCATTCTCCCCCTAGCAATAATTTCTTTACTCAATGATATATTAATTTTGCAGCAAGCCAGCAACCTTTTTTAAAGATTGTTTTTAATGCAAGTAATTTGCTTGCCCTTATGGTTAATTGAGGAACATATTGAAAATCTAAAGGTTTGCATATATGTGGAGCTATAATTTTTACTTGGTTTATAACGTAGTTAAGTAAGTTCTGCTGGCCCATAAAAAACTAATTGTTGCAGTTACTCTTAGGCAGAGTACAGAAGGGTGTGTGACTGGTGTGCTGTTGTTTCCTTCAGCTAACTAGAAAGGGCTTGTTACTTGGTGGCTGGTGGGTGATGCGATAAGCAGTACAATAACTTAAAGAGATTTAAGCGTACAGCAAGACAAATTAGGAAATGAGACCCCCGCCCTTGAACTTCTGGTGTTAGAGAAAGATGTTCTGGGCCCCAGTGGATTTGGGTTTCTTCCTCTCTTGGCTTGAGCCCTAGATTCTAGTTTCTTCCCCACACCCACCTTCTCCACTACCAATGTCAGCTTCAGAGCAGCATTTCCCCAGGGACCTGAAGAGGAAAGGTTTCCGGTTGTCCTTGCTTTTTAATTTAAGGGCTTTGTTTAACCTGACTCCTGTGGGCGGGAAAGCAGTTTTTCACATTTAAGGGAAGTATCTAGCGTTATTTTGTGGTCCTTTGTTACTAAAGTTCTCAAATTACAGACTTTTAGTACCATATGTATGTTTTTCGTGTGTTATGTTTCATGTGTTAAAGGGAAGGAGAGGAGTAGGGAGGTGGACCAGAGTGTCATGACTCTCTTGGGCCCTTCTAGATTCAATATGTGATCACTGAGGAGAGAAATTAGAGCAGAGGCTTTCAAATTAAATAATATAGTTTGAACGTTAATCATTGCATAACCAAAAAGCACTTCTTGAGTACTCGTTATGTGTCTAGCACTGTGGAAGAGGATATAAGAGAAAAATGCCCCTAACCCGGCTTCTCTTGGCCTTATTATTCAAGAAACAACAAGGGGGGTGGAGGATGAGAATATTGTCAACAAGTGAGTAGCATTGTCCAGTGGGAGTTTGGGAAAAGCAGAGTGTCTTGAAAGTGAGTCTTGAGCTGGGCCTTTAAAACAGTTAGCATTTGGACATGCAGAAAGGGGAGGTGACAGTCCAGTCTGGCCCAGTAACACAAGTTTGGTTGGGGGTGGGTAGGGGTTGACCATGAGGAAATTGTCTTGACTGAGCAAGAGGATTGTAGAGATTCTGAGTAGGAGGGCAGGGGAGTCTGAGATTGAATGTGGCAGTGGGGACGGTCTTGGAGAGGAATAACAGATCATGAAGGGTGTAAAGCAGCCAGGGCCAGACTCCTGTGAGAAAGGTGGGGATAGAAAGTAAAGGAACAAATATGAAACATTGCAAACCAGAAAGTTTGGACTTGGTAACTAATTAAATATAGAGATGACAGTAGGAGGGAGCAAAAGATAATTAACATTCTAAATTGGTAAGCTCAAAATAGCAATAGCAACTGCAGGCAACTTGGGGGTTAAGGAAATTTGCTTTGGGGAAAAGTAGTGAGTTTAGCTTTAGGTATGTTTTTTAGGTGTCAGCCTTTTTATTTTGTGATAAATGCTTTGTGATAAATGCTTTGAAATATCCTGTGGCTTGAATGGGAGAGCAGGAATAGATACTTAGAATTTGTTTGAGAACAATGATGTCTGAAACCTGAAATAGAACTCAGAGAGATGATTAGAAAGCCAAGGATGTATTTTTGCCAGGGGGTAGGAGGGGTGGGGGAGGAGGGAAGACAAACAGTAGGAACCCTGAAGAAGGAAGAGGTGGCAACAAAGATTGAAAAGAAGGAAAGCTCAGAGAAGCAGTAGGAGAACCATACTACAGTACAGGATAACACAAACAAAGATGAGGGCATTTCAAGGATTGGGGAGTCACCTTATGTCAGATGCTTAAAAGAAAAAAATGAGAAGAGTAGGAAGTGTAAAAAATTCCCTTTAGCTGCGTTAGGTTCTGGAAGATATTAAGCCCTTTTGACCTGGTAAAGTTAGAATCTCACTATAACACAACTTTTTTTTTTTTTTTTGTGATACGTGGGCCTCTCACTGTTGTGGCCTCTCCTGTTGCAGAGCACAGGCTCCAGACGCACAGGCTCAGCAGCCATGGCTTACGGGCCCAGCCGCTCCACGGCATGTGGGATCTTCCCGGACTGGGGCACGAACCCGTGTCCCCTGCATCAGCAGGCAGACTCTCAAACACTGCGCCACCAGGGAACCCCTAACACAACTTTTAATAGTGCAGAATTTGATACAGTCTTGGACTCCATTCTAAGAAGGGATATATTTCTAGAAGAATCTTACCCATGACTCCATTCTGCTGCATAAACCTGAGGGACAGCATAAAATACAGGCTTATGCATGTTATCTTCAAATATATATGATAGGTCACAAAAGTTAAACAAGATTGGGTGAATTTTTCCACAAAGTTTCAGCAGACTATTTTCTCCCCAAAACAAATGTTTAGTCATATCACCATGAGTAGCTGAGATGGAGACATCAGTGACAGGGTTGGAGCTAGAATCCAGTTCCCCAGATTGGTTAATATGTTTTTTGTTCCTCTAGCCCATTGAGAAAATAAGGATTAACCTTCAACTCTATATATCTTATCTCTTGGAACTAAATTCAGATCAAGACTTATTCATAAGCTTACATTTAAGAATTACAGAGTGAGGTGTAGGCGGTAATTTGTCAGACTAGTAGTTGCCATGCCTTGCGTGGGCGGTTAGGCAGAACAGTGACTGAAGAATGGAGTATGTGTGTGTCCCCAAACCTGACACACCCTGAAATCTTCCTGAATGAGTAAATCATTTTATCCATATCTTCTTGCACAATAATGGGGAAGGGGAAGTAATTTGAAGAGCCGCTGATATGACCTTTGTGGGGCCTTGTAATGGCAGTACTTCAAACAGAATCGGAGCAGCTGTACTTAGGTTAAAAGCAAACGGATTCATCTCACAGTTAGTTATGGAGCTTCTACCCTGTATCTGAGGCCTCCAAGTGAAGTTAAGGTCAGTCTCTTCCCTTTGGGAGAGATAAGACACAGTGCAAATAACTGGATCGCAAGGCCGAGTGTGTGTACGTGCTATGGGAGCCAGTCAGAGGAGAGACAGTGCAAAGGCCTGACAGCTACTAAGAAAAGCATAAATGAAGACATAATGACTCTATTCATCCTGCCAGTCCTCCAAGTTGTAAGACGTAATAAGTTTATGTACCAAATGAATGGTGTAACTGTGTCTATTTTTAGAGGGGACTTCAGCTCATGAGTCAAGTCCTTCCAAGTTGTCGTTTTTTGTTTAAATTTCCCTTGAGTAATAAAATAAAATCCACTCAACTGCCAGTTTTATCACATGTTATATCTTGGCTTTCGAGCTACAGGGGTTGGGAAATGAGAGGAAAAATTAGTGTTTCACCTTGGGAACACCGTCACAGATAGGTAGCTTGCCCAGAATTCAGAGTAGCAAAAGTATATTAAATGCATTGGTATCTGTGCAGCAAACGGCATTCTGTTGTTTAGTGCTTTGCAATACAACATGATCATTTCAGTGAAGGATGCTAAGACCCCAAATACCTAATGCTTAGCCCAAAGCCATTATCTGTGTGTTAACGCTGGAATCCTTGGCATTTTCTGATGTAATCATGCCCCAGCTTAATCATCCAAGTTCTGTACATTGTTTAAAGCATCCTTCATGCCCATCACATTTATACTGACTCAGCTACCACCCTCATCAAGCCTTGTTTCGAACACTGTCACAAGACTCATGTTCATAAAACACCGGATAGTGTGAGTTGCCAATTCCTGCTCTTGAAATCTACCGAATCTCTCACCACCCTGCCCAGCATCACTTCCTCTCACAACTGTCAGTCATGAGAGCTGAGCTTTTAAATTGATCCCCCTCGTGCCAATCCATATTTCCATTTGCTGCTAGACTAAACTTCCTGAAGGAGCATTTTGTTCTCCAACTTATAAAACGTTGGAAACTGCCCATTGCCTATAGCTGTGTTTCGCAGGCATCCTAGTCATTTGCATCCTGCCTTCACAATCTTCATGTCCATCCGGACTTGTTATCTTCCTTTGAATCAGCTCATTTTAAAAATTAAATCTTTTGGGCTTCCCTGGTGGCACAGTGGTTGAGAGTCCGCCTGCCGATGCAGGGGACACGGGTTCGTGCCCCGGTCCGGGAGGATCCCACATGCCGCGGAGCGGCTAGGCCCGTGAGCCATGGCCGCTGAGCCTGCGCGTTGGGAGCCTGTGCTCCACAACGGGAGAGGCTACAACAGTGAGAGGCCCGCGTACCGCAAAAAAAAATTTTTTTAAATAATAAAATGAAAAAAAGAAATTAAATCTTTTAGTCTCATCTCAAGCAATAAACTCCATAGAAATGCAAGTTGGAGTTAGTTTTAGTTTATTCCTCTTTGACACTAAAGTGGACGCGTTAAGAGTTCCCTCTCCAGAGTGGTTGCTCACTGCATGGATAGTCCAACTCGTTATTGTTCTTGCAGCATTTAAGGACCACAGCATGGCCTTGGCCTTATCCACCCTCATCTTCCTGGCAGAACTTTCCACTCCAGCTAAACTGGTTTATTTGTGGCCTCTTAAGTAGCACCTTAACATATTCTCCTCCACCTTCTGGAATACCGTCCTCCACCTCCTCTTCCTCTTGACCTGTCAGCATCTTTCCCATCCTCTTTGGTCACTCTTCAAGCCAACCCATGTGGTCTACAGCAGTGTCTCTCCTCTCTAAACTCCTGCATTTTACCCCTGCTGCCTTGTGTCACTAGTTCAGCATTTCATTTGATCTGGCTTAAGTCTGTCCTTAGGGCATCACAAAGTCTCAGAGCTGGGATGGCGCTTAAAGAACTTTGCCTAGGACTTTCTTACTTGATGTAAAGACTGCAAGCTCCTTGAGGAAAGCAGTCACATTATACATATCAAGCCTCGAACATATGGCTGCTTTTTAGGGTTTTCTGCACTCTGGATGCCATTAAATGTGTCATTATCTCATGATTTTTCAGGAGCTCATTATCTAGCCTATCCTGTTGATCACCAGTGTTTCCCGCAGAGCCATCAGAGTCACCACTTGATTATCTTGCCTCCCATGTGTCATGTCCCCATTGTACAGTGTCCGTCCTTCACCCCTTACCTCAGTAGCTCCTTCCTCTCTTCCAGAACACATACATACAGCCATTTCGGTCTCCAGTCCATTTTGCCAGCTCCTTTACTTCAAAATTAAAACAGTGAACATTTTTATGGCAGATTCCACCCCTGGGTCTATCTTCTTAGTTCTCTCTTTCTCCCTCTCTCTGAGCCCCAGGTTGTTGAGCACAGAGTGGAGTCTGGGCCTCCCCTTCTTTAGCAGCTCCTTTCTGGCCCCAGACAAGGGAGGAGGTGAACGGTTGGGATGTGCAGGTGCCCTACCGCCTGCCACTGAGCGGGCACCTGCACATCCCTGCACAGAGGGATGGACTGTCTCATGAGCAGCCCCCAAAAAAAGGTGCAGAGAAACAAGGCTTCTCACCTCAGATGTATAAGCACATGCACTCTCTGACCTGCTTGCTACCTCACAGGCCTTATATATGTCAGAGTGTGAATTAAAATTTTTTTAATTCACCAAAATTTAAAAAAAATTTTGAACAGTGTGATCTTTCTCAGTCTGCTTCCCACACCAAAGGTTTGCAGGCAAACGAGCCTTTCCCCGTCTCCTCACACAGAGAGCCCAAGAGAAGAGCCTTCTGACCCCATCACCCTTTTATATGGCTTCACCCGAGGAGAGTGAACTTTCCGAATTCCACCCCCAGCTGTGGAGTTTGCAGAAGTGAGCCTTCGCCCAGCAGGCAGGACGGAGATTTCTTCATGCCCTTCTCATAGTCACGCTGCACAAGACTGAGCTTCATTACAGTGACACCCTCCCTGCCCCAACACACACACAGAGATGATGCACACCGGTGGTGAGAGGAGGAGGCTCCTGATTATCCCCCCACCTCCCTGTACCTGTGTCGGTGCACGTTCTCTGTCTGAGGACCAGCAGCCTTCTGACCTGTTTGGGCTCTAGTGCCTCACATGTTGGGTGTGAGCTGTCTCAGGTCCCCTCCCACACACAAGCTTTATAGGTATACATGCTTTCTGAGCTGTGCCCTGTCTCTTACACCTAGCATGCCTTAAAGTTCCCTTCTTATAAGCATGCTTTGTAGAACAGCAGTGAACTTAAAAAAAAATTGCCTCAGACTCACAGGCACGTATGTATTTAGATGTGTACACAAACACACACACACGAAGCGAGGGAGAAGAATCCTTCTGCCTGTTAGTATTTGTCTTGGATGGTGGAGTGTGTGGAAGAATAAAAACTATCTGCCCCTCTTAACTTAGTGGGGACAACAGAAGGATCAGAAACTGGAGTTTATCCTTCAAGGATGGCATGGAACTTCTAAGCTTTCATCTGTTGGCCAACAAGATTGAAAACTAAAGAAAAAGTGCCAAGGTGAATATACATTGGGCTCTTTACACTATAATTAGCGTTGTCGAGCAACTGACATGTAAGGAAAAGAGTATGAGAATCATCCTACAGCTGATAAGTTTGCTTGCTTAGTCTATACATTAAAAGCCCTTTATCTTTTAGTTGTTTCAAAGGTTTTGGAACTTTGTTCAAATAAGTATTTACATCATAAAAATAGTGTGACTATTTCTGTTTTAACATTTTTATAAGATTCATCAGTAAGCATTCTTCTTCTTTTTCTTTTTTAACATCTTTATTGGGGTATAATTGCTTTACAGTGGTGTGTTAGTTTCTGCTTTATAACAAAGTGAATCAGTTATACATATACATATGTTCCCATATCTCTTCCCTCTTGCGTCTCCCTCCCTCCCACCCTCCCTATCCCACCCCTCCAGGCGGTCACAAAGCACCGAGCCGATATCCCTGTGCCATGCGGCTGCTTCCCACTAGCTATCTACCTTACGTTTGGTAGTGTATATATGTCCAAAGCATTCTTCTTATACCTGTCCCATCTCTGCCTCTTCTTTCCCCTCAGCCACCCCCCACTGTCAATGCAAGAGTGCAAGCCTCTTGAATTGTCCCATCTTTTCTACCTTGAACATGTAGGACTATGAGCTTGTTCTTTCTTTAAGCTTACCCAAACACATACATACACACACACACACCGAGTGACCCTGCTGACAACGTATTCTCTCTCTTACGTGTCCTGTCTGTTGGTGTGTGTTTTCCCACCCCCGTCCCACTAGCCTCTCTCTCTTATCCCGCAGTCCTCTTTCTTTCTTTCCCATGCACACGTGCATAGTCCGCATTGCTTGTGCTACAGTGTCAGTCTCCCTATTACTCCTTTCTCTGTGCCCACCCCCACACATCTATGACAGCAGCTTGAGCCTTCTTAGGACACATCCTTCATCTTTTTCCCTTCTATTTCCCCGCTCCCTCTCCCATACATGTGTGCCCAGGATGCACCGAAAGTGAGTCCTTATTACCTGTGGTTCTTGTACGCGCATGGGCACACACAGCTTGGGGTTTGGTGGTTGGGTGTGCTGTCTCGGCAGTCAGACTACCTGTGGTGGAATCCTGGTATGATCCCTTACCAGCTTCGCGATCCTGGACAAGCGACTTTTCTTCTTGTTGTCTCAATTTCCACAATATATATATTAAAAACTGAAAAAAAATTAAATTGAAAAAAATTAAAGAACTAAAAGGCACTACCTCCTTCCTTGACCCTAAAAGCTCCTCCAGTTTCTCCCCATTTTGTTGTTCCACTTTACAGAAAAACTCCTTCAAGGAGCTAACTCCATTTATGCTTCTCCCATTGTCTCTTGAACGCCCTCCAATTAAGGCCTTAATCCTCACCACACCACTAAAATCACTCTTGTCAAGGTCCCTGATGCCTTTAGCACCCCCCAGTTCATTGGACAATCTTGTCGTCTTTTTTGACAGATCCACACACAGTTGCTCATTGCCTCTCTCTGGTTTGCAGGACTCCATTGTCTCTCAGTTTATTGTCCTCTTACCTCAGCAGCCTCTCTTTCTCAGTCTCTCTTTTTTTTTTTTCTTTGCAGTACGCAGGCCTCTCACTGTCGCGGCCTCTCCCGTTGCGGAGCACAGGCTCCGGACGCGCAGGCCCAGCGGCCATGGCTCACGGGCCCAGCCGCTCCGCGGCATGTGGGATCTTCCCGGACCGGGGCACGAACCCGGTCCCCTGCATCGGCAGGTGGACTCTCAACCACTGCGCCACCAGGGAAGTCCTCTCAGTCTCTTTTGATAGCTCCTCTTCTTCTTCCTGAATTCTAAACCTTAGAGAGACACAGGGCTTAGTCTTTGGATGACTTCTTTCTACTTCTCATTAGTCCTCAGCAGTTCTTATGTTGTCCTGTGGTTCTTAACACCATCCTATGTGGATGACTTCCCTATTGATATTTCCAGGCTGGGCCTCTCTCCCTTTCTCCCCCTCCTTTATCCCTCCCCCTCCCCCCCTCCCCCTCTCGCATTTTGTCTGGTTCTGTCTTTTTCCTCTCACTGTTCCCTTTTCCCAAACTCAGCTTTCCTCTGACCCTGCCCCCATATGCAGTCTGAACAAAAGGGAGGCTTATTGCAGTCCCTCCCCTGCCTTTCAGCCATCACCACACATGCATAGTTCAGGGACACAGGCCTGCAGGAAAATGAGCCACCTTATTTGGCCCAGGCCCTGGCTTTGCTTTTCTACCTGCCTACCCATGGCTTACACACTCCACATTCTTTCTGCATCTTGTTTGGGGCATGTACACACACACATCCATACATACAGGTATTCAGGAGAGTGAATCATCTCACCTCCTTTGCTTGCATCTTTTGCCCAGTGGAGGGTGAGCTTTCTGAAACCACTGCCGATATGCAGGAGAGGGAACCTTGGCTTACCTTGCTCACATGCCAGTAAATAAGGCTTTTCTTCTGTTCCCTTTCCATCTCACATCCTTTGCCTGCAGAAAGTGGTACTTTTTAAAAAAATTAATTAATTATATTTTTGGCTGTGTTGGGTCTTCGTTGCTGCACGCGGGCTTTCTCTAGTTGCGGCGAGCAGGGGCTACTCTTCGGTGCGGTGTATGAGCTTCTCATTGCAGTGGCTTCTCTTGTTGTGGAGCATGGGATCTAGGCACGTGGGCTTCAGTAGTTGTGGCATGCGGGCTCAGTAGTTGTGGCTCGGGGGCTCTAGAGTGTGGGCTCAGTAGTTGTGGTGCATGGGCTTAGTTGCTCTGCGGCATGTGGGATCTTCCTGGACCAGGGCTCGAACCCGTGTCCCCTCCATTGGCAGGTGGATTCTTAACCACTGCCCCACTAAGGAAGTCCCAAAAGCTGTACTTTTTGAATCTCCCTCTTATGATCTGGCACCAAAGGGAAACTTCTTAGCAAATTGATCACCTTGTCTCTCCCTCTGACACTCTTGTGCTTTGTTTTCCCACACCCAGACCCTATCATTTTTCATGCCATGTGTGTAGGGTTGTGGACTTTAACACCTACTATAAGCAGGAGAATGAACCTCCCTGTTGCATACAGCACACACGGAACACAGATCTCCTCCACCTCATTTTCTCACACTCACACGTCCTTCCCTCCATGCAGCACAAGGGGAATATGAGACGCTCGCCTATGCCTTGCACAGCCTAGGATTCCTGCCATCTCACTCCCTCATATGCATACAATTGTCAGCAGGTTGCGCCGCCTTTGTGGGGCCTCTTTCTAAACAGCAGCATCTAAGATTCTGAGGTTTCTTATCACGTGTCCTCTCTGAATGGTCCAGTGTTGTTTCATACATAAAATAGAGTGATGATTACCTTGTATATATTTTATGGGGATATAATAAGTTAATATATGAAAAGCACTTGGAACAGTGCCCTCTAAATAATGAATGCCATACTGGTGTTTGGAATAAAAAGAAAGAGAAAGAAAATGGAAAAAAATAGGCAATAGTGAACATTCTTGAAGGTACATATTGTGCATGGACACACAGACACACAGTCTCATTAAATGGGAAACATTTTATATATGGGGCACAGTCACATACATACCTGTCCAAAGTATCTGGGGCACACACACACACACACGGGCACACACACACACACACACACACACACACACACACACACACACAGTGTACAGGAGAGCGAATCTCCTGACTTGCTTTCTCTCTTACATGCCTTGAGTGTAGGACCGTTGGCATCTCAATTACCCTCCCACACCCAAGGCTTGCAGGAGGGCCAGCCTTCTCCTCCCTCTGCAGTGCACAAACATGAGCACAAACACGTAGACACTGTAGGTGATCCGGGTCTTGATGTACCCCTCCCTCCTAAGCCGTGTGTGCGCTACACCAAACCCCCCACCGTGGCTGTCCCGCTCCATGTGTGCCCCTCCTGGCTTACCCCCCAACACTCCTCCCTCACTCCTTTGCTGCCCATGGGCAACCCCCAGGCTGCTGTATCTCACTTTCTAGAGGGTACCCACACCTTGTGCCAAGAGAGTGAGCCTTTCCCTGCTCCCTCTCTCACATCCCTTGCATGGTGGAGGGTGAGCTTTCTGAAAACCCCTCCCACATGCAGGGTTTGCAGGATGGTGAGCCTTGGCTTTCCTTGCTCTCTTGTGCCTTTACGCCTACACATACACACACCTTCAGAAAAGACGGACATATCCACCGGCAGTGGGAAGGAGGACAACCCTCTGCCCTATGTCCTTTCTCCCATCTCAGTCATATGTAGATCTTGCAGGAGAGGGAGTTTTCTCTTACCTTTATCTTGTACAAAGTGCAGGTCCTCATACTCAGGGATGAGGACAACTTAGAAGGAGGGTGAGTCTTTTGACCTGTTCCTTCCTTGTCAGCACCTGGCAGGGAGAAGAGAGAGCCTTTTCAGTATTCCCATACATGGGGTATGATGGAAAGGGAGCCTTCTAGCTCATTCTCACAAACCCAAGGTGTGAGGGAAATTAAGAAGTGTCTGTTCCTTAACACATATGGAAGTGTGCATACACGCACACATCCATATAGGGTGCAAGAAGTGGGGTTCCTCACTATCCCATGCCTTACCCAATGCACATTTATTTGCACAAGAGGGCGTGTGAAGGTCTGTTTTCTTAGGCGTTTCCATAGACATGAATCAGAGTGTGAGCCTTCTCTGTTCTCTTCCCAGATGCAGAATTTGCAGCTTATTCAGTGAGCCATTCATTCAACAGATATTTATTGAACATCTAGTATGTATCGGACAGTCTCCTACGCACTGGGGAAACATCAGTGATGGAAAGAAAAGAATTCCTTCCCTAGTGGGAGGGAGACAGGCAGTGAACAAAGTGAGCAAGGAAAACGCATAGTGTGTCAATTAGTGATAAGTGCCAAACGAAATAATGCCATATGCAGCTACATGGGTGGACCTAGAGACTGTTATACTGAGTGAGGTAAGTCAGACTGAGAAGGACAAATATCATATAATATCGCTTATATATGGCATCTAGAAAAATGGTACAAATGACCTTATCTACAAAAGAGAAATAGAGTTACAGATGTAGAAAATAAACTTATGGTTACCAGGGTGTAAGGGAGGGGGAGGGATAAATTGGGAGATTAGGATTGACATATATACACTACTATATATAAAATAGATAACCAATAAGGACCTACTGTAGAGCACAGGGAACTCTACTCGAGACTCTGTAATGGCCTATATCGGAAAAGAATCTAAAAAAGAGTGGATATATGTATATGTATAAATGATTCACTTTGCTGTACACTTGAAACTAACACAACATTGTAAATCAACTATACTCTAGTAAAAATTAAAAAAAAAAAGAGAGGGCTACTGTGTTCTAGGAACAACAAAGAGGCCATTGTGGCATGGGAAGTAGTAAGATCCGATGGAGGAAATGGAAAGCTGATGATTAGTATGTATCTCTAGAAGATGAGAACTCTTGTTTAAAAAATCATAACCATAATACCATTATCACACAATAATAGTTAATAAGTTCTTAATATCATCAAATACTCATTGTTCAAATTTCTAGTTTTCTCAAGAATATCATAAATTAGGATCCAGGGAATTCCCTGGTGGTCCAGTGGTTGGAACTCCGCACTCTCACTGCCAAGGGCCTGGGTTCAATCCCTGGTTGGGGAACTAAGATCCCACAAGCCGTGTGGAGTGGCCAAAAAAAAAAAAATTAGGATCTAAATAAAGTCCATACACTGCATTTGGTTGATAGAGATCTGAAGTCTCTGAATTATACCTTTTCCCACCATCTGTCTTTTTTCTCTGATTGTAATTTATTTGTTGGAAGAAAGTGGGCTATTTGTTCTGCAGTCTCCCACAGGCTGGATTTTTCCGATTGCATCCCTGTGGTGTAGTTTACATGTTGCTTTTCCTTGTTTGTGTTTCCCGTAAATTGTTAATTGTATCTAGAAGCCTGATCAGATTCAGGCTTAATTTTGGGAAAGGGGGCAGACGTACTTCTGTCAAGAGGCACATAATGATGGGTTGTCCCTCCTTTTGTGATGTTAGTTGCCATTGATGCTCAATTCCTAGAGCCATTATTTCATTAGGTTTGCAAAATGATGATATATTCTCTCTTATTTGTTAGCTGAAATACTTCTGTAAAGAAAAACTTCCCCTCAACTACTGTTTGATTACCCAGTGGTACAGTTTTTATAGAAAAGGCAGGATAAATGCTTGATTCTCTTTATCAGTGCTCAAAATAATGAGTTGTCTCACTAGCTTACTCCAAAGAGAATCTTTAAAAAAATTATTATGATAAACTCATGGATTTAAATATACTTGATCTTTCCATTGCAGTTCTTGTCCTCAGTAAAGCTAAAATGTCCCATGTTTAGCCAGGAGACCTTCAACTTGGTTCCTGAGTTCTTTTGACATGGCCCCAGTATTGATTCAATAGCTTCTCTGCTTTCTGGATTGAAAAATTGTTCCAGGCTTATCTCAGACATCTCCTTCCCCAGACCTGGAATCTGCCATGTCTTCAGTAAGCCTTGGTTCCTTTTATTAGACGTGGTATTTGGAGACCACATTCTAGGCCCTAGGGGTGCTCACTGCCTCTGGATTAGTCATTGTTTTCAGGCTTCTTTAATGACCAGAACAAAAAAAAAGGTTTTGTTATTGTTGCTTTGTCTTGTTTCTAGATAAAACATGAGATCAGGGAGTTCCCTGGCCGTCCAGTGGTTAGGACTCTGTGCTTTCACTGCCGAGGGTGTGGGTTCAGTTCCTGGTCAGGGAACTAAGATCCTGTAAGCCACGTGGTACGGCCAAAAACAAAAACAAAAACATGAGATCATTCTTACACTTCCAATTCAAAATTATAACAGGGGTTTTACATGCCTTTGTTTCAAAAGTATCATGCTGACTGTTGTGTGGTGAATAGACTATAAGTGCAGAAACAGGGAGAACGATTGAAATAATTCAGGTGAAAGATTGATGGAGACATGGTGGTATTGGTGGTAGTGGTGAAGGTGGTGAAAACTGGTCAGATTCGGATCTATTTTAAAGTTAGGGCCAATTGGATTTACCAATATATTGGATGTGAGGTATGAGAGAAAGAGGGGTCAAAGATTGTTCTTTTTCCTCTTTTTCATGTGTCAGTTGGGCACCTGTGCCGACACTGCTTGTGTGAGTGCCTGAGTTTTCTGCTCTGTTCCCCGCTCTCTAATCTTAATACCCAGATGGAGGTACTGTCTTGGTGCAATGTACCTGAACAAGGATTCAGAGGGTGAGTGTCTTCTACACAGAGAGAACAGTGCCTATCTATCACCTCTCCTCATTCCTTTCACAGATCTTTTTGAACATCTCTTGGATTTGGGAATCTAAGCAAAGCATCAGGGGCCCTGGGCTTACTGTCCTGTGAGCTTGTGCCACAGAATAAAATTCCTCACTGCCGTTAAGCCTGCCTTCACGTGTTCAAGGGGCTGGGAAAAGTGAGATTTTTCTGTCCTTCTTCCCGCACCACCCTTGGGAGCCCTCTCACTTGCTCCTTCTCTCTAATCCTTGTTAGCTGGTTGCTAGTGCTTTGTACACGCAATGCACCTGGGCAGGAATTTCGAGCAGGCTGAGCCTCATCTGCAGATGGAAGCACAGATGTCACCTGTGATGGTGCCTGTATGTCACCTCTCTCTCCTTCCTGCCTGCCATTATTTCGTTACCTCCTACTATGTGCCAGACAGTCCACTGGCTGTAGGGAGCCAGCAGCAAACAGGACACTCATATTCCCCTGAGCATACTGGCTAGTGGGCACATAAAGGAGGATGAACCTCATTTGTACCCACTGCGCAGGTGTGCACACACGCTAGTGAATGAGTTTTTACTCTTTAGACTCCACTCGCCAAGCACCCTGCCTCACCCCCAGGACAGCCGGGCATCTACGTAGGGGTGTGGACCTGCATGCACAGAGTCCCACTGGCGGGGTGAGCAGGGATGGAGCCTTCCTGCCCTTGGCCCTGCTCTCTCATACTTCCCAGGAAGAGCAGTGAGCTGTCTCAGGGTTCTTCCCTTGAGAAGTTATTGAATGAAGGTGCACTCGCTTGTTAGTGCTTGCTCTCACGTTCACAGATACACAGATACCAGCATCCTCATACACACCAGCAAGATAGACGGGAGGGTGAGCGTGCACAGGAGGCCCACGCATGGCCAAGTTTCCAGCGTAGACAGGCAGGTGGGCTTTCAGAGATGGGAGACAGCTGGTGCCTTTGGTTTTATACTCACAGGGGCAAATGCCCCATTCTCATTCATCCACTTGTATGTTTTCTCTATTTTTCTCTCTCTCTCCCCACCCCTTCCCTCCCCACCCCTCACCACAGGTACATACGGACTCTCACTCAAAGAGTTCACTTTCTGACTTCTTCTCCTCACCTGCTCCTTCTCACATCCCTTGCCTGGGAGGGTGAGCTTTCTAAAACACCCTCCAACATGCAGGGTTCTCAGGAGGGCAAGCCTCATCTGCCCCATTCTGGTGTGGGGGCGTATGTGCTGCCCCCGCCCCCCACGCCTGCATGCAGAACTTCATGCATAATGGATCCCCAGTACAAAGGCACAGGCCCTCTGGTTCCACTGTTCTTGCAGTTGAACAGTGAGCTCTCTAAACCCCATTCCTATGTGCTACGTTTGCACAAGGGTGCCAGGGTGCATCTTGTTGCAGTGGTTCCCCACTGCGCCCCTCTCTCTCTCTCTCTCTCTCTCTCACACACACACACACACACACACACGCACATGCACGCCGAGTAGAGGAAACTTCTGATGTTTTCCTTCATATTCTTTATATATGATGGGGTGTGAACTTTGTTGATAAGGGAGATTGAGGGAGAGACAGACTCGTCAACTCACGCACACAAGGAATTCAAGAGAATGAATCTGTTCATCCCCCACCCTTGCAGGTACTCAGTCTCACAGGTATTCAGGCCTCTTCCCTCTCATGTGTCCCTTGCTTGCAGGAGTGTGACCCCCACCCTTAAAAATGGACACTCATTCAAATACACAGACACATATAAGTGGAGGGTAAGAAGTACAAGTGACGACAGACGCGTGACAGGTGCGGCACTCCACTTTGCGTTTATTTGTCATCCTATTTCGTTTTCTTGGCACCGTAAGGAGGTAGGCTTTATTGACCCCATTTTTCAGAAAGTGTTGATTCTCTAAGCTCATTCGTGGTGGAGCTTGAATTCGAACAAGGGTAATGTGAATACCCTGAGTATTCACAGGGTCCATGGTTTTCCCAGCACACCACTGTAGTCCCAGACACTAGCAGTGGCAGCAGCTCCTGGGAACCTGTTAAAAATGCAAATTCTTGGGCCCTTCCCCAGGCCTGTGGAGTCAGAAACCCCTATAACCTGTGTATTACCAAGCTTTCCAGGTGATCCTGATGCATGTTGCAGTTTGAGAACAACTGTGCTCGACTGTATGTGGTCACATTCACACAAAGGATTTGGGGGATAATGAGCCTCAGTGATATTCATTTGTTTTCTCTTTCCTCTCACACTCTTCTCTCCTCCTGGTCTCTTTGTCCTAACAGGTTTATACTTCTTTGTTGTTGTTATCTGAGAGAACAGACAAAATATCTGTTCAACTGGACATCTTCAATGTGAAGCTCCAGAACCTTGTCTTTACTTCTGTGCCACAACTAAGCAGCTTCTGTGAAGAAGAGGGAGCCCTCTGATTAAGTCCACGCGGGGCCTTCTGTTCTGGTTCCCCTCTCTAATCCTTGCTACCTGGGTGAGAGTGCTGTCCGAATGCAATGCACCTGGGCAAGGATTCTGAGAGTGAGAGCTCCATCTTCATACAGGACAGAGCACCTTTCCAGCCACCCCACCAATGTTTATTGATCACCTCTTCTATACATGGTACTAAGCTGGGCATTGAGCCTACAGTCGTCAACAAGGCACACCGCTTTCCTACCCTCATGTTGCTTACAGTTGAGGGAGGAGAATGGAATTCCTCATCAGCCATTACCCCTACCTGCCCCGAGAGTGGGTGGTCACAGAGTGGCCTTCTCATTGCTGCTGTCACCCACAAGTACACAAAATCAGGAACCTTCTCTGATCTCACATGGAACATTCTCTGCCGCTCTATACCATCACTCATCAATGTATATACATGAGGCCAAGACTCTTTGTCATAGCTACACACACACACACACACACACACACACACACACACACACTGCAGGTGCCTGAGCCTTCTTGTCTGCTCCCCCTCTCGAATCCTTGGAACCTAGGTGTGAGTGCTGCTCTAGTGCAACACACCTATTCAAGGATTCAAAGAGGCTGAGCCTGGTCTGCATGGAGAAGGACCGAGCACCTCTATATCACCTTTCCACCATCCCACCGTCTTTATAATATTTGCATTTGCTATGAGGTGTGCTGCACTGGTTGTTAGAGATTCACTGGTGAATAAGATGGACTGGCCCAGAGTCCTCGTCCCTGGGTTCTCTGGAGGGCACATGTGGGAGAATGGGCATCATTCCCCGTGGGCAGGCTTATACCTATGTCAGGGCATGAGCTCTCTCTTTATTCTGGCTTCCTACGTTCAGACACTGTAATGGAGAAATATCCAGTGGGTGACGAGGCTCCCACAACCAGTTGTTGCCCTCCCTGAGCTTATAGTTTAGCAGAGGAATGGAAGGGGGCAAAGTAGCCTCTTTACTGTACCATCCTACAGCATGTGCATGTACATTGGTGATCATCCCAGCCTTCTTGTTAACCCACACACACAGCCAACACGCATAAACTCTCATGTACGATCTGAAAAAGATGCTGCTCACGGTCTTTATTCAGAGGCTGTCTGAGAGAGAATGGCCATGGGACCTCGTGCATGGAGATGAGTACACATGCACATGCTGGGGAAAGGGATCAGTCTCATTACATGCACATAGTGATACTTCGTGGGAATGGGACCGTGAGAGTTAACTATGTACATATGCACACATATAGGGTGCCAGCACCAGTACTTTCTGCTCTGTTCCCCCCTCTTCTTTTTTGTCCGTGGGTGAGAGCGCTTTCTGAATGCAGTGCACCGGCGCAGAGATTCTTGAGGGCGAGCCTGCTCTGCATGGAGCAGGACAGAGGATATGGACATCACCTCTCTGCTGCTTGCTGCATGCTTGCCTGCCGTCTGTCCCTCATTCATTCTTTCATTTTACAAAAATATTTATTAGGCACCGTGCTGGACATGGGACACAGAAGTTGGACAAGACCGACTTGGCCCCTGCCCTCCTGGATCTTACAGTCCAGGGAGGAGAGTGGACTTTGTCATCACCCATCACCCCTGCATGTACCCAGGGTGAGTGGGCCACATCAGGGACTTATCTACCCCACCCCCCAACATACAGACAAGTATGACACTTCTCGTTGCCGCTTTCACACTGATCTGTGTAGGAGAACCTTCTCTTAGCTTTAGTTCAATCCTACATAAATGCACTGGGCAAGAATGGTGAGCCTCCTTGTTAAATACACATGCAAGGCATGCAGGTTCTGGAATCTTCTGTTCTGGCTCCCCCTCTCTAATCCTTGCTACCTGGGTGAGAGTGCTTTCTGAATGCAATGCACCTGGGCAAGGATTCTGAGAGAGGGAGCACCACCTTCGCATAGGACAGAGCACCTCTGTGTCCTCCTCCCCTCCTTTCTACAGCTACCTACTGAGTACCTGCTCTAGCTCAGTTGCTGTGCTGGGCAACCGGCCCACGAGAGAATGAGCCGCGTCTGGTCCCTCCCTGCAGGTTGGAGAATGGACCCCTTTTCGTTCATCATGCCCACATGTCCTGAGGGTGGGCAGGCTGCACACTGGGACTTGACACGGCCACCACCACCCCCAATCCTGGTCACAGCCAGATGTGTGTAGGAGAATCTTCTAAGCCTCAGTACAGTCCTACATAAATGCGCTGTGTGCAGGAGAAGGGCCCGACTGGTTGCACACACACAGACATGTGCCCAGGCTGGGTGCACCACCCTCCCTCGTTCAGTCTAGGAGCCCATGCTGTCTTGAGTCACTGCCCCTGTTTAGGACTCCAAGGGAAGGAGCCATGTCTACATTTAGAAGGACAGAGCTCCTGTGCAGCAACTTTCCTTCCTTCTTTCCCTTCCTTCCGCAGATATTTGAGTGTCTACTAAATGCCAGTTACTATGTCATCACAGAGGATGTAGCAGGGATCAAAACGGACATGTTTGCTACCCTTACATTCTGGTGGGGGACTAATAAACACACTATGACACATGGATGCTGTGCACGAACAGGCCACTGTTCAGAGGAATGAAGGAGATCTCTATGTTCCCTGCTGCCCATTCTGCAGACACAAACATGTGCAGGATATGCCACAGTGCGATTTCTCAACACCCCAGCCTCCAGAAATGCTCAGCAATGTGGACCTGTGTGCAGAGACTCCCGCTTACAGCAAGGGCAGGAGATGGAGCCTGTTGTGCCCTCCCACTGCCACCCCAGCGTGCAGACCCATCAGCTTTCCTAACCCTCCCATGGATAGGAGTCAGTGAGGGAGGCCTTCTCACTGCTGCTCCCATTCATGCTGCTGTGTGCAGGAGACAGCCTTGTCTTTCCCTCTCTGTACGATTACATGTGAACACACTGGATGCAGAAAAGTGAGCCTTCCCTGTAAACACACACACACACAGAGCACTCAGGCATAGAAACACAGAAGGTGTGTCCCCTGTACCCAGAACTGCATCCACGGAGTGTGCAGGATACTAAGTGTCACTGGCAGTGTGCTCTCGCCCGTATCCAGTGTGCAAGACAGTGAGCTTTCTGCACGCTTCTTCCACAGCCAGAGCCTGGGTGGAAGTCACCCTTATTTATTGCTTATCCCACACATGCATATGCAGAAAGGGCATGTCATCTTCGCACAATCATAGGAAAATCACCTGTGAGCAGGAGAGTGATGTTTCTTGTACCTGCGTGCGCACACACACACACACACACGAGTGATAGACTAAGTCTGAAGAACCCTGAGCCTTCTATTCGGGTCCCTCTCTCATTCTTGGTACTTGGAGACAAATACTGTCCCAGTCCATTGCCCTTGTACAAAATTTCCTAGAAAATGAATCTCATCCATGTTTAAAATAGTAGAGAGTCTTTACATCACCCGTCCCAGTCTTTCATTTCTTTCATGTCCGTGTAGAGTGGTGGCTCTTGGGACTTCCCTGGCGGGGTCCAGTGGTTAAGACTTCGCCTTCCAGTGCAGGGGGTGCAGGTTCGATCCCTGGTCGGGGAGCTAAGATCCCACATACCTCATGGCCAAAAAAACAAAACATAAAACAGAAGCAGTATCGTAACAAATTCAATAAAGACTTTAAAAATGATTCACATAAAAAAAATCTTTAAGAGTGGTGGCTCTCAAAGCATGGTCACTGGACCAGCACCATTAGTATCACCTGGGAAGCTGTTAGAAATGCAAATTCTTGGGCCCCACCCCTGACCTACTAAATGATGGACCACAGCCATCTGTATTCTAACAAGCCTTCCTGCTGACTCTGATGTTCGCTCAAGTTTGAGAGTCACTGATTTAGTGGAAGTGCTGGGGATGCAGTGACAAGCAAATCAGCCTCCGAGTGACTTAGCCCATAGAGGGTGGAAGGGAACACGTTTCCCCATTTGTCATGTATGTGCCCAGTGCTGTGTCCCCGCAAGCTGTGGCAGAGGGTACGTGTGCTCATGACTAGAGCCACACACGTGGTGAGCAGAGGAGGTTATGTGAAGTCACAGCCAAGACTCTATCAAGGAAGAGCCTTATCATTACTTTTCAGGGTATGCACTTAACATTAGACACACACACACACACACACACACACACACACACACACACACACACGGTGTGCAGAAGAACGAACTGCTCCTTCTCCCATACCCATTGCATATCGGAGTTGTGAATTCTCAAAGCACCTCCTATGTGCATGGATTACAGGAGGGCGAGCCCTGTCATCGTGCACCTTCTGCTGAACGATCCAGTCATTACATGTGTATTGATCCCTTTCTGTGTTCCATGAACTGGGCTGGGAGCATCCTGCTGAATACGGGATAGCTTCTCTCTTTACAGGACTTCCTGTCAGGTGGAGGTGTGTGGTGAATGAACTCCCCCAAGCCTAGAACACAGGCACGCAGGGTGTGCCAGGAATTGAGGCCTCTCATTGTGCTGTGCGTACCCATGTGCCCCCGTGCACATGCACACAGACACACCTAAGTAGAGACAACATTTCTGCCCCAAACTGAAAGGCGGGAGAGAGACTTTGTTAGTATTTACACTTGTTTGTAGAAGCTCGAACTTCCTTGTTGTGCACACACGCTCAAAAGCACGTATGGCGTTGCCTGGACCGTGATTTTCACTTCTGCTCCCCTCTCCTTGCAACCTAGGCTGAGTGCCAGCTTTGTGCCGTGAGCTTGCGCAAGGATGCAAGATGGGGAGCCTGGTCTCCGTGTAGGACGAAGCCTGTACAGCACTTGCTTTGCTGTGCTTGATGCTCTTTCAGTCAGTTATTTGTGTGTGCATTTTTTTGTTCATCCATTTAACACATTTACTGAGCTCCTGCTATTTGGGGGTGCCACGGTGAGCTAGCTGGTCAGGCACGCCAACCTCACTGTCTAGAGGGCCCTGGGACAGTTGGTTTTCTCACGACAGTGCCTGTGGATACACAGGCTCAGCGTGTGGGGCCTGGGCTTCTCTTTATCCCCTCACACAGATGCGCCTGTGGTGTGCACGTTCCAAGCCTTCTGCTCTGCTCCCACTTCCCTTGAGCCCCAGATGTGAGTGCTAGCACCTACTCCAGGACCCCAGTGCACCTACTCCAGGACCCCAAGCGGGGCCCTTTTCTACAGGTGGAAGGACAAAGCGCCTGTGAATCACCTCTCCTCCCTTTCCCCTCCCCCTCCCTTCCTCAAGTACTTATTGAGCAAGTGTGCTGACATTGGGCTGAGAAGATGGATGTGGTCCTTATCTCAAAGGATATGTGTAGGTGAGTGGACTTCTGTGGCACCTAATATCCTGCATGTGCTGAGTCTGGGTGAGCTGCGGAATGGGGCTTCTTAGGAATTCCCCTCCCAGGGCACACAGTGTGCAGACTTCTGCTTCCTGCTCTTGCAAAGACTTAGGTAATAGAGAACCTTCTCCGTGTTGAGCTTGAGCCTTCTGCCCTGCTCCCCCTCTCTAATCCTTGCTATCTGGGTGCTAGTGCTGTCTTGATGCAATGCACCTGAGCAAGGATTCAGAGAGGGTGGGCTGAACTGCACCAAGGACAGTCTATAAATCACCCCTCCCTCCCTCCCTCCTTCTCTCCTTCCTCCCCTCCCTCTTCCCCTTCCTCCCCTCCTCCTCCCCTCCCTCCTTCCTTCCCTCCCTCTCTCCTTCTCTTCTTCCCTTCTTCCCTCCTTCCATCCCCTCTTCCTTTCCAGTAAGAGTTTTTGAGTGACTGGTGGATATTGGGAAAGCACAGGAAAACAGAATAATCAGGGATTTGGGGCTCTCTGTCTAGTGGGCTTGCCAGTGTTCTAGAAGAGATGTCCTATTAAGTAATGTCTATGTGCTCAGATGTGCAGAGTGCTAGAGAGTGAGCTTCCCTTTTACTCCCTTCCTGCCTTCTCCACCTGGGGTGGCGGGCGGAGACCAGAGCCTTCCCACCCCCTCCCTCCCTCCTTCCCTCCCTTTCAGCCCAGAAGTGAGCACTATCTCAAGTGTTGTCTCCAGTCAGGGCTTCAGATAGCTGGAGCTTTGCCTACATAGGGCAGGACTGAGTTCGTTCTGTCTCCCTTTTTGCCTTCCTGAATATGTACAGAGTTTCTGCCACATGTCAGGCACTGTGTTGAGTGTTAAGGATACAGTAAGGAATGAGACAGGCAGAATCACTGGACTTGCCCTCTGGTGAGCAGCTTTAGGAGAATGAACTTCAGATCCACAGTGCAGATGGGCATGAATGTTGGGGGTGCCAAAGAGTGAGTCTTGATATTCCCCCAAATCAAGAGGGCACCCTCACCCCCTCTCCTCTGATGATGGAGAGGTGCGCACAATTGTGGAGAAACTTCCTGCCTATAGGATGTGTAGGAGTTTGCACTTGTAAGCTGTCCCTTATCTCCCAGGACCTGCAGACAGGACTGTGAGCTTCCTTAAGATGCCTACCACAGACTCTTCTTGAACTCGGTGGGGGATAAGGGCAGGGGGCCCATCTTATTGCTCATCTTATATGCATACCACACACTATGGAGATGAGAACACCCTAGATTTTTATGTTACCATACTGTCTATTTCCATCTCTCTCTGTCTCTGTCAGTGTGTCCCTGTCTGACTCACCTAGGGCATGCAGGTGCATGTGCGGATTTACTCCGTCTCTCCTGTCCTTGGTACCTGGGAGCGAGTACTCTCAGTGCAGTGCCCCAGTAAAAGGACTCTAGGAGGGTGAGCCTTGCCTGACATGGAAAAGTGTAGAGTGCCCTTAGATTACCTGTCTCTCCCATCATTTCTTTCTTTTTTAAAAAATTTTTTATTTATTTTACATCTTTATTGGAGTATATTTACAAGGGTGTGTTAGTTTCTGCTTTATAACAAAGTGAATCAGTTATACATATGTTCCCATATCTCTTCACTCTTGCATCTCCCTCCCTCCCACCCTCCCTATCCCACCCCTCTAGGTGGTCACAAAGCACCCAGCTGATCTCCCTGTGCTATGCGGCTGCTTCCCACTAGCTATCTGTTTTACGTTTGGTAGTGTATATATGTCCATGCCACTCTCTCACTTTGTCACAGCTTACCCTTCCCCCTCCCCATATCCTCAAGTCCATTCTCTAGTAGGTCTGTGTCTTTATTCCTGTCTTACCCCTAGGTGCTTTATGACCTTTTTTTTTTTTCTTAAATTCCATATATATGTGTTAGCATTACAGTATTTGTCTTTCTCTTTCTGACATACTTCACTATGTATGACAGACTCTAGGTCCATCCACCTCACTACAAATAGCTCAATTTCGTTTCTTTTTATGGCTGAGTAATATTCCATTGTATATATGTGCCACATCTTCTTTATCCATTCATCTGTCAATGGACACTTAGGTTGCTTCCATGTCCTGGCTATTGTAAATAGAGCTGCAATGAACATTGTGGTACATGACTCTTTTTGAATTATGGTTTTCTCAGGGTATATGCCCAGTAGTGGGATTGCTGGGTCGTATGGTAGTTCTATTTGTAGTTTTTTAAGGAACCTCCATACTGTTCTCCATAATGGCTGTACCATTTCACATTCCCACCAGCAATGCAAGAGTGTTCCCTTTTCTCCACACCCTCTCCAGCATTTATTGTTTCTAGATTTTTTGATGATGGCCATTCTGACCGGTGTGAGATGATATCTCATTGTAGTTTTGATTTGCATTTCTCTAATGATTAATGATGTTGAGCATTCTTTCATGTGTTTGTTGGCAGTCTGTATATCATCTTTGGAGAAATGTCTATTTAGGTCTTCTGCCCATTTTCGGATTGGGTTGTTTTTTTGTTATTGAGCTGCATGAGCTGCTTGCAAAGTTTGGAGATTAAACCTTTGTCAGTTGCTTCATTTGCAAATATTTTCTCCCATTCTGAGGGTTGTCTTTTGGTCTTGTTTATGGTTTCCTTTGCTGTGCAAAAGCTTTGAAGTTCCATTAGGTCCCATTTGATTATTTTTGTTTTTATTTCCATTTCTCTAGGGGGTGGGTCAAAAACGATCTTGCTGTGATTTATGTCATAGAGTGTTCTGCCTATGTTTTCCTCTAAGAGTTTGATAGTTTCTGGCCTTACATTTAGGTCTTTAATCCATTTTGAGCTTATTTTTGTGTATGGTGTTAGGGAGTGATCTAGTCTCATACTTTTACATGTAGCTGTCCAGTTTTCCCAGCACCACTTATTGAAGAGGCTGTTGTTTCTCCACTGTACATTCCTGCCTCCTTTATCAAAGATAAGGTGACCATATGTGCGTGGGTTTATCTCTGGGCTTTCTATCCTGTTCCACTGATCTATATTTCTGTTTCTGTGCCAGTACCATACTGTCTTGATTACTGTAGCTTTGTAGTATAGTCTGAAGTCAGGGAGCCTGATTCTTCCAGCTCCATTTCTCGTTCTCAAGATTGCTTTGGCTATTCGGGGTCTTTTGTGTTTCCATACAAATTGTGAATTCTTTTGTTCTAGTTCTGTGAAAAATGCCAGTGGTAGTTTGATAGGGATTGCATTGAATCTGTAGATTGCTTTGGGTAGTAGATTCATTTTCACAATGTTGATTCTTCCAATCCAAGAACATGGTATATCTCTCCATCTATTTGTATCATCTTTAACTTCTTTCATCAGTGTCTTATACTTTTCTGCATACAGGTCTTTTGTCTCCTTAGGTAGGTTTATTCCTAGATATTTTATTCCTTTTGTTGCAATGGTAAATGGGTGTGTTTTCTTGATTTCACTTTCAGATTTTTCATCATTAGTGTATAGGAATGCCAGAGATTTCTGTGCATTAACTTTGTATCCTGCTACTTTACCAAATTCATTGATTAGCTCTAGTTGTTTTCTGGTAGCATCCTTAGGATTCTCTATGTATAGTATCATGTCATCTGCAAACAGTGACAGCTTTACTTCTTCTTTTCCGATTTGGATTCCTTTTATTTCCTTTTCTTCTCTGATTGCTGTGGCTAAAACTTCCAAAACTATGTTGAATAAGAGTGCTGAGAGTGGGCAACCTTGTCTTCTTCCTGATCTTAGTGGAAGTGCTTTCAGTTTTTCACCATTGAGGACGATGTTGGCTGTGTGTTTGTCATATATGGCCTTTATTATGTTGAGGAAAGTTCCCTCTATGCCTACTTTCTACAGGGATTTTATCATAAATGGGTGTTGAATTTTGTCGAAAGCTTTTTCTGCATCTATTGAGATGACCATATGGTTTTTCTCCTTAAATTTGTTAATATGGTGTATCACATTGATTTGCGTATATTGAAGCATCCTTGCATTCCTGGAATAATCCCCACTTGATCATGGTGTATGATCCTTTTAATGTGCTGTTGGATTCTGTTTGCTAGTATTTTGTTGAGGATTTTTGCATCTATGTTCATCAGTGTTATTGGCCTGTAGTTTTCTTTCTTTGTGACATCCTTGTCTGGTTTTGGTATCAGGGTGATGGTGGCCTCGTAGGAGTTTGGGAGTGTTCCTCCCTCTGCTATATTTTGGAAGAGTTTGAGAAGGATAGGTATTAGCTCTTCTCTAAATGTTTGGTAGAATTCACCTGTGAAGCCATCTGGTCCTGGGCTTTTGTTTGTTGGAAGAATTTTTTTTTTTTTTTTTTTTTGTGGTACGTGGGCCTCTCACTGTTGTGGCCTCTCCCGTTGTGGAGCACAGGCTTCGGATGCGTAGGCTCAGCGGCCATGGCTCATGGGCCCAGCCACTCCGTGGCATGTGGGATCTTCCCGGACCGGGGCACGAACCCGTGTCCCCTGCATCGGCAGGCGGACTCTCAACCATTGTGCCACCAGGGAAGCCTTGTTGGAAGATTTTTAATCACAGTTTCAATTTCAGTGCTTGTGACTGGTCTGTTCATATTTTCTAATTCTTCCTGATTCAGTCTTGGCAGGTTGTGCATTTCTAAGAATTTGTCCATTTCTTCCAGGTTGTCCATTTTATTGGCATAGAGTTGCTTGTAGTAATCTCTCATGATCTTTTGTATTTCTGCAGTGTAAGTTGTTACTTCTCCTTTTTCATTTCTAATTCTATTGATTTGAGTCTTCTCCCTTTTTTTCTTGATGAATCTGGCTAATGGTTTATCAATTTTGTTTATCTTCTCAAAGAACCAGCTTTTAGTTTTATTGATCTTTGCTATCGTTTCCTTCATTTCCTTTTCATTTATTTCTGATCTGATCTTTATGATTTCTTTCCTTCTGCTAACTTTGGGGTTTTTTTTGTTCTTCTTTCTCTAATTGCTTTAGGTGCAAGGTTAGGTTGTTTATTCGAGATGTTTCTTGTTTCTTAAGGTAGGATTGTATTGCTATAAACTTTCCTCTTTGATCTGCTTTTGCTGCATCCCATAGGTTTTGGGTCGTCATGTCTCCATTGTCATTTGTTTCTAGATATTTTTTTATGTCCTCTTTGATTTCTTCAGTGTTCACTTCGTTATTAAGTAGTGTATTGTTTAACCTCCATGTGTTTGTATTTCTTACAGATCTTTTCCTGTAATTGATATCTAGTCTCATAGAGTTGTGGTTGGAAAAGATAGTTGATACAATTTCAATTTTCTTAAATTTACTAAGGCTTGATTTGTGACCCAAGATATGATCTCTCCTGGAGAATGTTCCATGAGCACTTGAGAAGAATGTGTATTCTGTTGTTTTTGGATGGTGTGTACTATAAATATCAATTAAGTCCATCTTGTTTAATGTATCATTTAAAGCTTGTGTTTCCTTATTTATTTTCATTTTGGATGATCTGTCCATTGGTGAAAGTGGGGTGTTAAAGTCCCCTACTATGAATGTGTTACTGTCGATTTCCCCTTTTATGGCTGTTAGTATTTACCTTATGTATTGAGGTGCTCCTTTGTTGGGTGCATAAAGATTTACAATTGTTATATCTTCTTCTTGGATCGATCTCTTGATCATTATGTAGTGTCCTTCTTTGTCTCTTCTAATAGTCTTTATTTTAAAGTCTATTTTGTCTGATATGAGAATTGCTACTCCAGCTTTCTTTTGGTTTCCATTTGCATGGAATATCTTTTTCCATCCCTTCACTTTCAGTCGGTATGTGTCTCTAGATCAGAAGTGGGTCTCTTGTAGACAGCATATATATGGTTCTTGTTTTTGTATCCATTCAGCCAGTCTGTGTCTTTTAGTGGGAGCATTTAATCCATTTACATTTAAGGTAATTATCGAGATGTATGTTCCTATTGCCATTTTCTTAATTGTTTTGGGTTTGTTATTGTAGGTCTTTTCCTTCTCTTGTGTTTCCTGCCTGGAGAAGATCCTTTAGCATTTGTTGTAAAGCTGGTTTTGTGGTGCTGAACTCTCTCAGCTTTTGCTTGTCTATAATGGTTTTAATTTCTCCATCAAATCTGTATGAGATCCTTGCTGGGTAGAGTAATCTTGGTTGTAGTTGTTTTTCCTTCATCACTTTAAATATGTCCTGCCAGTCCCTTCTGGCTTGCAGAGTTTCTGCTGAAAGATCTGCTGTTAACCTCATGGGGATTCCCTTGTATGTTATTTGTTGTTTTTCCCTTGATGCTTTTAATATGTTTTCTTTGTATTTAATTTTTGACAGTTTGATTAATATGTGCCTTGGCATGTTTCTCCTTGGATTTATCCTGTATGGGACTCTCTGTGCTTCCTGGACTTGATTAACTATTTCCTTTCCCATATTAGGGAAGTTTTCAACTATAATCTCTTCAAATATTTCCTCAGTCCCTTTCTTTTTCTCTTCTTCTTCTGGAACCCCGATAATTCAAATGTTGGTGCGTTTAATGTTGTCCCAGAGGTCTCTGAGACTGTCCTCAGTTCTTTTCATTCTTTTTTCTTTATTCTGCTCTGCAGTAGTTATTTCCACCATTTTATCTTCCAGGTCACTTATCGGTTCTTCTGCCTCAGTTATTCTGCTATCGATCCCTTCTAAAGTATTTTTCATTTCATTTTTTGTGTTGTTCATCGTTGCTTGTTTCATCTTTAGTTCTTCTAGGTCCTTGTTAAATGTTTATTGCATTTTCTCTATTCTATTTCCAAGATTTTGGATCATCTTTACTATCATTATTCTGAATTCTTTTTCAGGTAGACTGACTATTTCCTCTTCATTTGTTAGGTCTGTTGGGTTTTTATCTTGCTCCTTCATCTGCTGTGTGGTTTTCTGTCTTCTCATTTTGCTTATGTTACTGTGTTTGGGGTCTCCTTTTTGCAGGCTGCAGGTTCGTAGTTCCCGTTGTTTTTGGTGTCTGTCCACAGTGGCTAAAGTTGGTTCAGTGGGTTGTATAGGCTTCCTGGTGGAGGAGACTAGTGCTTGTGTTCTGGTGAATGAGGCTGGATCTTGTCTTTGTGGTGGGCAGGTCCACGTCTGGTGGTGTGTTTTGGGGTGTCTGTGGACTTATTATTATTTTAGGCAGCCTCTCTGCTAATGGGTGGGGTTGTGTTCCTGTCTTGCTAGTTGTTTGGCATCGGGTGTCTAGCACTGTAGCTTGCTGGTCGTTTAGTGAAGCTGGGTATTGGTGTTGAGTTGGAGATCTCTGGGAGATTTTCGGCGTTTGATATTACATGGAGCTGGGAGGTCTCTTGTGGACCAGTGTCCTGAAGTTGGCTCTCCCACCTCAGAGGCACAGCACTGACTCCTGGCTGCAGCACCAAGAGCCTTTCATCCACACAGCTCAGAATAAAAGGGAGAAAAAGTAGAAAGAAAGAGGATAAAAGAAAATAAAATAAAGTAAGGTAAAATAAAATAAAGTTATTAAAATAAATAATTATTAAGGAAAAAAAAATTTTTTAAGTAAAAACAAAGAAAAAAAACGGACGGATAGAACCCTAGGACAAATGGTGGAAGCAAAGCTGTACACACAAAATCTCACACAGAAGCATACACATACACACTCACAAAAAAGAGGAAAAGGGGAAAAAATCATAAATCTTGCTCTGAAAGTCCACCTCCTCAATTTGGGATGATTCGTTGTCTATTTGGGTATTCCACAGATGCAGGGTACATCAAGTTGATTGTGGAGCTTTAATCTGCTGCTTCTGAGGCTGCTGGGAGAGATTTCCCTTTCTCTTCTTCATTCTCACAGCTCCCAGGGGCTCAGCTTTGGATTTGGCCCCGCCTCTGCGCTGAAGGGCGTCTTTTCTTCGCTCAGACAGGACGGGGTTAAAGGAGCTGCTGATTCGGGGGCTCTGGCTCACTCAGGCCAGGGGGAGGGAGGGGTACGGAGTGCGGGGCAAGCCTGCGGTGGCAGAGGCCAGCGTGACGTTGCACCAGCCTGAGGCGCGCCGTGCGTTCTCCCAGAGGAGTTGTCCCTGGATCCCGGGACCCTGGCAGTGGTGGGCTGTACAGGCTCCCTGGAAGGGGGTTGTGGATAGTGACCTGTGCTCGCACACAAGCTTCTTGGTGGCGGCAGCAGCAGTCTTAGCGTCTCCCGCCCATCTCTGGGGTCCACGCTTTTAGCCGCGGCCTGCGCCCGTCTCTGGATCTCCTTTAAGCAGGGCTCTTAATCCCCTCTCCTCGCGCACCAGGAAACAATGAGGGAAGAACAAGTCTCTTGCCTCTTCGCAGGTCCAGACTTTTCCCCGGACTCCCTCCCGGCTAGCCGTGGTGCACTAACCCCCTGCAGGCTGTGTTCATGCCGCCAACCCCAGTCCTCTCCCTGCGCTCCAACCGAATCCCAAGCCTCAGCTTCCAGCCCCGCCTGCCCCGGCGGGTGAGCAGACAAGCCTCTCGGGCTGGTGAGTGCCGGTCGGCACCGATCCTCTGTGTGGGAATCTCCCCGCTTTGCCCTCCGCACCCCTTTTGCTGTGCTCTCCTCCGCGGCCCCCAAGCTTCCCCCCTCTGCCACCCGCAGTCTCCGCCCATGAAGGGGCTTCCTAGTGTGTGGAAACCTTTCCTCCTTCACAGCTCTCTCTCAATGGTGCAGGTCCCGTCCCTATTATTTTGTCTCTGTTTATTCTTTTTTCTTTTGCCCTACCCAGGTACGTGGGGAGTTTCTTGCCTTTTGGGAGGTCTGACATCTTCTACCAGCGTTCAGTAGGTGTTCTGTAGGAGTTGTTCCACGTGTAGATGTATTTCTAATGTATCTGTGGGGAGGAAGGTGATCTCCGCGTCTTAGTCTTCCGCCGTCTTCCCCCCTCCTCCTCATTTATTTCTTTGATAAATATTTATTGAGTGGCTTTTGGGGGGGTGCAGTGGCCTTACTGTCTAGGGGATTTGTGTGAGAATAAACATCTTTATTATCATCGTGTCTGCATGTTCAGTGTGCACGGAAATAAGCCTTGTGTTTCATCCTCTCAGTGCACAGAAAGGCAAATCTTCTTTTTAGCAGACCATTGGAAGCATATGGAAGAGTAGATTTCATCATTATCTATTATGTACACGTGTAGTGTGTCGGGATGGGCCTTGTCATTGCAGGTAGGTGGAAGTGCTTGCACATGTATGTACACACACTTTTCCCATACCTGAGCCTTCTGATTGGCTCCCTCCCTCATATTCATTACATGTAGGTGCTGGGCTTTCTGAACCCATCATCTGTATGCCTGGGTCTAAGGAAAGTATGCATTGTGATCATATAGGAGGACCGTTCAGATTTACATCACTTCCCTCAGATTTGGTCACTCTTCCAGCAATTATTTAGGGAGCATTTACTATGCGCCAGCCACTATGCTGGTTGCTAGAAAAACTGAGGTGAACGTAATAGACAGCATTGGATGTTTGGCTTTGTGGGCACATTTAGGAGTTTCTTAGAAACTCTTCTTATGTTCTCCATCCACCTTTTGACTACGTACATGTTTGGGTGTAGAGAGTGGCAGAGGATATTGTGCCAGAGTTCAGAGTTGCTTATCAGCAGCCTGTTTTGTCTCCTGGAAATGAGGGATAGTCCAATGAGTTATGCTATCTAGGATCAATCTTTAAGAGAAAAGAGGGAGGGGATGGAGAATGCAGATTTAGTCTAGCATTTTTAGGAGGCCTTAGCAGTATTCTCCAGTGCACTCTCCATTTCAGCTAGGCTGATCTGTTCATTCCTACCTTTCTTAGTGCCTTTGCCCATTGCCCATTACAGATTTATGATTTCAGGTCAGTATAGCAATACAGTATTACAGATGGTGAGAGAGACACAGAGAGAGAAAGAGTGTGATAGGAAAAGACAAACAACTTTTCAATCTTTTCTCAAGTTCTTAAATAAGTGGGACTTGTTCTCTCCCAACTTCGCCTAATGTACTCTGCAAAAAAAGACTCAACTTGTTTAATATGTGCCTTGTAACTTTTTGTGTACTCTAAAACCCCATTTTGGTGGCTGCTCGGCCTTGCTCTTATTTTTCTCAGACTTTACATCTTTCTTGATGCACAGGGCCAGCAGCACCAGCATTCCCAGGGACCTTGTTAGAAAATCAAATGGTCAGGTCCCACCTCAGACTTAGGGAATCAGAAAATCGGGGGTGGGCTCCGGTAGGCAGCCCAGCAGTCTGTGTAATAAGCCCTTCAGGGGATTCTGATGCACGGTGCGCTTGGAGAACCACTGGTTTAAATAACTTTAATACAGATTTCTGTGTTCCACAGGATGATTTTTAAGAGTCAGAATTTCCTTATGTGTAAACTCTTTTAAGAGTTCTTGGGAATTCCCTGGTGGTCCAGTGGTTAGGACTCTGCAGTTTGATTGCTGAGGGCCCGGGTTCAATATCTGGCCGGGGAACTAAGATCCCATAAGCTGCGCAGCGTGCCCAAAAGAAAAAAAAAACTTCTTTAAGAGTTATTTGTATGTTTTGGGTACCAGTCCCTTATCAGGTGTGTCTTTTGCAAATATTTTCTCCCATATGTGCCTTGTTTTTTTCATTCTTTTAGCAGTGGCTTTTGCAGAGCAGAAGTTTTTAATTTTAATAAAGTCCAATTTATCAACTTTTTTCTTTCATAGATCATACTTTTGGTGTTGTAGCTAAAAAGTTATCTCCAAACCCAAGGTCACCTAGGTTTTCTTGCAGGAGTTTTATAGTTTTGCACTTTACATTTAGGTCTATGATCCATTTTGAGTTAATTTTTGTGAAAGTTGCAGGTCTTTGTCTAGATTCATTTTCTCTTTTGCATGTGGATGTCCAGTTCCAGTACCGTTTGTTGAAAAGACTGTCCTTTCTCCATTGAATTGCCTCTTGTTCTTTCTCAAAGATCAGTTGACTATGTTTGTGTGGGTTTATTTCTGGGCTCTCTAGTCTGTTTTATTGATCAATTTGTCTATTCTTCCACCAACACCACATTGTCTTAATTACTGTAGCTTTTTAATAAGTCTTGAAGTTGGGTAATGTCAGTGCTCCGACTTTGTTCTTCTCCTTCAATATTGTGTGAGGTTTTCTGACTTTTTTGCCCTTCCATATAAACTTTAGTATCAGTTTGTTGATATCCACAAAATAACTTTCTGGTATTTTGATTAGGATTGCATTGAATCTATAGATCAAGCTGGGAAGAACTGACGTCTTTGACAGTATTGAGTCTTCCTGTCCATGTGCATGAAATATGTCTCCATTTATTTAGATCTTTGATTTCTTTAATCATATAGATCTTGTACACATTTTATTAGATTTATACCTAATTATTTCATATTTTTGGTGCTAATGTAAATGGCACTGTGTTTATTTATTTATTTTTTTATTTTACAGTTTTATTCTTGGCCAAACCTAGATGTGTGATTCTGGAGCTAAGACTTACCACTGCCCTCAAAGAGTTTATGATCCTTGGTGGGTGGGGTGAGGGAGCACATTTTACAAATGTGAAAACTGATATTTAGAGAGGCAGAGGAGGAAGGGACACAGGACTGGGTTTCCTGACAACCAGTCCTGAACTCTTTCCTTCTCTCCAGTCCTTTATGTGTATTTTCCTACTATGTTAGGGGTTTACATCTCATTCCATCAGTTGAGCTTTTGATACTAGGGCATCTGTTTAGGAAAACACTGCCAGGTTCTCTGTAAGAGTGGTGTAGAAAGAGATTTCATGACATGATCTATTCCGAGATGACATGCATCGTGGAGAGGCTTCCTGCCCTCCAAGCCCGATGACTTTCTGGGAATCACTGACGTTGTTATAGTTCTCTGATGAGTATCTCTATAGCCACAATCTCCAATTGAAAAACTTTATTATAAACTCTTTCAAATACCCCAGAGTGGCTGTTCATGATACAGGCAAAAAAGATTGTTTCCTATGGTGTAAACTAATGTTGGAGATTTTCCAGGCTAGAAGGAGTAATGATTTCTGGTTCATTTAGTCCTCCCCACAGCAGCACATTTTACAGCTCTAATGGCATTGTGCTTTTAATTTGAAATTCCGTTTGTTCATTGCTGATATACAAGAAAGTAGTTGACTTTTGTATATTAACCTTGTATCCTGCAACCTTGCTAGAGTTAATCATTAGTTCCAGGAGTTTTTTTCTGTGTAGACAATCATGTTGTCTGTGAACAAAGACAGTTTTATTGCTTCCTTCCCAAACTGTATACCTTTTGTTTCCTTTAATTGTTATTGCATTAGTTGGGACTTCTAGTATGATGCTGAGTAGGAGTCGTGAGCACAGACATCCTTGTCTTATTCCTGGTCTTAGCAGGAAGGCATCTAGGTCCTTACCATTATGTTTAAAATGTTAGCTCTAGTTGAGGAAGTTCCCCTTCATTCCTGGTTTGTTGAGAGATTTTATCATGAATGGATGTTGGATTTTTGTCAAATGCTTTTTTTCTTTTTGCATCGATTGATATGTTCTTACGATTTTTCTTCTTTAGGCTTGTTGATGTAATGCATTATACTAATTGATTTTTTAATGGTGGACCTGCCTTGCATGCCTGAAATAAATCATACTTGGTTATGGCATATAACTCTTTTATACATTGTTGGATTTGATCTGCTAATATTTTGTTGAGGCTTTTTGCAACTGTGCTCATGTGAAATATTGTAGTTTTCTATTCTTGTCTTTGTCTTGTTTTGGTATTAAGATAATGCTAGTCTCATAAAATGAGTTAGGAAATAATCTCTCTGCTTCTATTTTTTGAAAGAGATTGTGGAGAATTGATATAATTTCTTTAAATGTTTGGTAGGATTCACTAGTGATTCCATCTGGGTCTGGTGCTTTCTGTTTTGGAAGGTTATTAGTGATTCAACTTATTTAATAGACATAAGCATATTCACTGATCTGTTTCTCTTTGTGTGAGTTTTGGTAGACTGTATTTTTCAAGGTATTAGTCCATTTCATCTAGGTTATCAAATTTGTGAGCATAGATTTTCTAATAATATTCCTCTATTATCTTTTTAATGTCCATAAGATGAATAGTGATGGTTCCTGTTTCATTTTTGACATTATTAATTTGTATCTTCTCTCTCTTTTTCTTAGTTAACCTGGCTATAGGTTTATTAATTTTATCGATCTGTTAAAAGAACCAACTCTTGGTTTTGTTGATTTATTTTATTAATTTCCTGTCTTCAGTTTCATCGATTTCTGCTCTAATTTTTATTATTTATTTTCTTGTGCTTACTTTGGGTTTAATTTGCCCTTCTTTTCCTAGTTTCCTAAGGTGGAAACTTAGAGGGTTGATTTTAGACCTTTCTTCTTTTCTAATATATGCATTGAATGCTATAAATTTCCCTCTAAGTGCTGGTTTTGCTGCTTCTCACAAATTTTGATTTTAAATTTTCATTTACTTCAAAATGTTTAATTTCTCTTGTGACTTATTCTTTGACCCATGTGTTATTTAGAAGTGTGTCCTTTAATCTCTAAGTATTTTCAGTTTTTCCAGCTACCTTTCTGTTGTTGATTTCTAGTTTAATTCCATTACGATCTGAGAGCAAACTTTGCATGATTTCTGTTTTTTTTTTAATTGTTAAGGTGTATTTCAGGGCCCAGAATGTCATCTGTCTTTGTGAATGATCCATGTGAGCTTAAGAAGAAAGTGTAAAAAAAAAAAGTGTATTCTGCTGCTGCTGTTAGATGAAGGATTCTATATTTGCCAACTTGATTCAGTTGGTTGATGCTATTTAGTTCAGCTATGTATTTACTGATTTTCTGGTTCTGGATCTGTCCATTTCCAGTAGAGGGCTGTTGAAGTCTCCAACTATAATGGTGGGTTCATCTGTTTCTCTTTGCCATTCTGTCAGTTTTCGCCTCATGTATTTTTATGCTCTGTTGTTAGGCACATACACATTAAGGATTCCTATGGCTTCTTAGAGAATTGACCCCTTTATCATTTTGTAATGTACCTCTTTATCCCTGATAATTTGCCTTGCTCTGAAGTTAGCTTTTTCTGAAATTAATATAGCTACTCTAGCTTCCTTTTAATTAGTGTTAGCATAGTTTCTTATAGACAACATAGTTGGGTGTTGTATTTTTATCCACTATGGCAGTCTCTGCCTTTTAATTGGTATATTTAATAGACTATTGATGTGTAAAGTGATTACTGATATGTTGAGTCCACATTATCTGCCATATTTGTTACTGTTTCCTATTTGTTGCCCTTGTTGTTTTCTTATTTTATCTTCCACTCTTTCTTTGCCTTCTAGTTTTAATTGAACATTTTGTGTGAGTCCATTTTTCCTCCTTTCTTAGCATATTAATCATACTTTTTCCTTTCCTTTTTATCTTTTTACTTTTTTTAGTGGTTGCCCTTATGTTTGCAATATACATTTACAGCTAATCTAAGTCTTCTTTCAAATAACACAATTCTACTTAATGAGTAATAATGCAAGTACCTTATTTTCAGAGTATTCCCACTTCCTCCCTCTGTCCCTTATAATATTCCTGTCTTTCATTTCACTTATCCATAAGATATCATCACTGAATATTGTTGCTGTTATTATTTTGCACAAACTGTTGTCTGTAGCTCAATTAAGAATTAAAAAATATTTTATTTTACTTTATTCTTTCTCTAGCACTCTTCCTTTCTTTACATAGATATGAGTTTCTGACCTCTATCATTTTTCTTTTTCTAAAGAATATCTTTTAACATTTCCTGAAAGGCAGGTCTACTGCTGACAAATTACCTCAATTTTTGCTTTTCTGAGAAAAGTCTTTATTTCTCATTCAGTTTTGAAGGATAATTTCTCTGGATTCAGAATTCTTGATCCGTGGTTTTTTTCAATACTTCATATTTTTCACTCTTCTCTCTTCTTGATTGCATGGTTTCTGAAGAGAAGTCTGGTGTATTTCTTATCTTTGCTCTTCTATAGGTAAGGTGTTTATTCCTCTGGCTACTTTCAAGACTTTGATTTTCTGCAGTTTGGGTATTATATGCCTAGTTGTAGTATGTATGTATGTATATATTTATCCTCCTTCATGTTCTCTGAGCTTTCTGGACCTGTGGTTTTTATTGCTTCATTATTGCTTCATTATTATTGCTTCAAATATTTCTTTTGCAGCATTTCTTCTTGTTATTGCCGTTATGTGTATGTTACACCTTTTGTAATTGTCCCACAGCTCTTGATATTCTTTTTTTTCATTCTTCTTTTCTCTTGGCATTTCAGTTTTAGAAGTTTCTATTGACATTTCTTCAGACTTGCTGATCCTTTTCCTCTGCTGTGTTCAGTCTGTTGATGCATCTATCAAAGACATTCTTCACCTTTTTTTTTTACAGCATTTTTCATTTCTAGTATTTCCTTTTGATTTTTTCTTTTAGTTTTCATCTCTCTGTTTACATTACCCATCTGTTCTTGCATGTTGTCCACCTTTTCCAAGGCCCTTAGAATATTAATCATAGTTACTTTAAATTGCTGTTCTGAAAATTCCAACATTCCTTCCACATCTGACTCTGGTTCTGATGCTTGCTCTGTCTCTACATGCTGTTTTTGTTTTTTTTTCCTGGTCTTTTAGTATGCCTTGGAATTTTTTTTGAAAGCTGGACAATGATATACTGGGTAAAAATAACTAAAGTAAATAGGCCTTTAGTGTGAGATTTTATGTTTATCTGGATGGGGGTTAGGATATGTTTACTGTTTGCTGTATCTGTATGTGTCAGAGGCTAAAATTTTCTCTAATGTCTTTGTTTTTGTCCCTCATATGTATTTGGGTTTTGCAGTTCTTATAGTTATATTCTCCTATTGTTATTCATGAGCCCTGTTGATGTTTTAGTAAGGCATGGAGGAAGGGATGTGTTCTATAGTCCTATGATTAGGTTTCAGTCTTTTAGCAAGCCTGTGCCCCCTTGACTGTGAACTTCACAGGTGCTTCTCAGTTTTATTTTCTTTTGTTTTTTCTCCTTTATGTGAGACAGGAAGGCTGGAGGGAGCTAGACTTCAGTTTTCCTTTCCGCTAAGTTGGTTAGGCATTGGTAAAATAGTTTCTCCTGAGGACCAGCCTTGTAAAAAGAAGAGAATGCCCTGTTCATTTTCCTGCCCCTACTGGAAGCACGAGGGGATTTTTCTCTGGTCTTCACTGGGCCTTTTCGAGTTCTTAACTCTCAAATTTGTCCACACTAAGCCTCTAGCTATTCTTCAATTACAGTTTAGGTTCTCCTACCCTGGCACTGGTTCTCAAAGAGGGTTCCGCTAGTGTAAGCTATGATTCTCTGTATCCGCCTGTCTGTCTCCCTAAGTTTGGAGACAGTAGTTTGTCCTATAATCTGAGTTCTCTGATGGATCTAAGGAGAGTTGTTGATTTTCAGTTTGTTCAGTTTTTTCTCATTGTGAGGATGAGAATGAGAACTTCCAAGCTCCTTATTACATTCTTGACCAGAAATCCTCCTTTAATCTTTACTTGAATATGTGCATCCACCTTTTTTATTACCTTTATCAATGATGACACAGATTTGTTCCTCTGTTCTTTTCACTTCATTTTATTACATACATTCCCTGATGCAAAATGTTATTTATTTTACTACATATTAATTAATCCATTTTGTATGTGTCCATGGTCAGAAATAACTTTGCCTGTCCACCACATCCGGAATGAATATACTATTCTGTGTTATTTTAAAAATCAACCCTAAAAAAACCCATTTGGAATTTATCACAATGTGGTATATGTTGTAATTGTACATTGTTTTCCATTTTGATATCTAGCAATCCCTCAACTATTTACTAAAAAGTGGTTGATCCTTTCCTTATAGTTGTGTTGCTTCTGGTTTATCAGCTATTAAGTTCGTAAAATAGTGCGTGTCCACTGCTAGAATCTCTATTCTTAATCCAGTGCCATAAGGTTTTGATGATTGTTTCTTTGTAGAAGATTAAAATCTGACAGGTTATGTTTGCCATATTTACTTAAGAAAATATATACACTAGTATCCTTGCCTACTTATTCTTCCAGGTAAAGTTCACTATCAATCTTTCAAGTTATCTAAAGGATGCCATAGGGACTCTAGATTAATATATAGTTGTAATACAATTCAGATTGGTGTCTGTTTTGTTCTTACTATATTTAGACTTTCTATCCATGAGCATGATACTTCTTTGTTGATTTATGTCATTCTTTTTTTCCTCCTACTTGGATTTTATAAATTTTACAGTAATATTGTGTTTCAAGTGTATGTCTCTATCATAAATAAATTATTGTATTTTCTAGTTCTGTGATAGTACATGGGAATGCAGTTGTTTTTTTGTCTATTTGCCTTATAATTTCTGAATTCATTTATTACCTTTAGTTATTTTTAGTTAATATTTTTAGAGCTGTATAGATATGTATTCATGCAATCCAAACATCAAAATATATTTCTTCCTTTCCTATATGCATTCTTCACTTTTTTCCTCTTAAAGTTTTCTTTTACCATGTTAAATATAATAGGCAACAGGAGGCATCATTATCTTCCTGTATTAAGGGGAATGAGATTTTGCTTCTTGGTTTTAATTTAAATTTTCTGTATCATGTCAAGAAACAAATTTTCCACCTGGAATATTTTTAAAATATTTTAATCTGGAATAAATATAAACTTTTAAAATCTGTTCTTGACATCTGTTGAGATAATTATGGCTTTTAAAATTTTATCTGTTAGTCTGATAAATGATGTCGACAATTTCCCTTGTGATATCAGTCTTGTGTTCTTGGAATAAACTCTCCTTATTTATAGTAGGCAAATCTTTCAATGTAATGCTATATTTCAGTTTCTTAAAGTTTATTTTGGTGTTTTACTCATATATTCCAAAGTGAAAGTGATCTATAAAATATGAGTGGTGTCTTTGTCAGGCCTGGCAGGCTCTTGTCCTTGAACTTCAGGGTGCTTCTCTAGCCATCTTATTTGTCACTCTTGAAAGCCTTTCTATCAGAGTGTTACCATATTTGAAGAATCTCTGAGGGAATTCCCTGGTGGTCTAGTGGTTAGGACTTGGCACTTTCACTGCAGGGGCCTGGGTTCGATCCCTGGTTGGGGAACTAAGATCCCACAATCTATGTGGCACAGCCAAAAAAAAAAAAGAAAGAAAGAAAGAAAGAATTTCTGAGATAAAACCAAAGAAATGCTAAGGGACAATAGCATATTATTGTTTCAATTTTAATTTCTCTGAATTTTTAAAACCCCTTTCCCCGTTTTCTTTAATAAATTATCTACTTACCAATATCTTTTGCCCTTTCATCTGTTGGGATTCAGTTTTAATGATTTGAACAATCTCTTTATATATCAAGGCTATTTCTCCTTTGGAAAAATATTTATAGGAAATATTAGTTTGCTTCACTTCCACTTCCTTCATCTGTCAACACGGTCTCATCTGACTGGTTTGTCCTCTTCCTCCTTCTTACCAGTCATGAGTGTTGCCCAAGTATGGTTTCTCCATTCTGTGTTCTTTCTCTCCTTTAACAATTCCCAAAGAGTGGTCTGTGCTTCCTGAGACCCTGTCATGGTGTCAGCAAAATCAAAACTATTTTCATATTAATATTAAGATTTTCTTTGCCTTTTTCATTCTCATTTTCTCATGAATATGCAGTGGAGTTTTCTAGAGGCTGTATGACAGGTGCTGATGTCATTGCTCTGATGGCTAATGGAATATGTGTCCTCTTAAGGCAGACATTAAAAAGATTTGTGGGAATTCTCTGGTGGTCCAGTGGTTAGGACTCTGAGCTTCCACTGCAGGGGGCCCGGGTTCGAACCCTGGTCAGGTAACTAAGATCTTGCAAGCAGCGTGGTGAGGCCAATAAATAAATAAAAGTAAGAATAAAAAATTTAAAAATCTAAAAAATTAAAAAATAAAAAGATTTGCAAAATGCCTCTCACTAATTTTTTTTGGAAAATATAGATTTTTTTTCCAAAAGTTAACATAAACATATAATGGGATGAGTATTATTATATTTAAATACATTAATAAATATTTATTTTGAACATTTCTGGGGTTTGATTTCTAATTCAGTAAATATCTATAGATAGAACCCCTATAAATACAAGCTCTTTAGGTCCCTCAATAATTTTGAGGACTAAAGGGATCCTGAGACCAAAAAATTTGAGAACTGCTGTTCTCGTACTGCCTGCTCTGAGTTCTGTTTTTTCTCATAACCCCTACTTGTCTGTGAGGATGACTCCCAGATGAAGACCACACTGTGAGAAGAAGCATTGTTATTTCCTCCTGGAACTTTTTACTTGAAATTTTGACAGGTAGAGAAGGTGACTTGGGTTAGGATTGGCCCAAACCTCTGAAATAAGGCACCTCAGAGACTACTGTCCAAGATTTGCATTTCATTTCTGCCTCTCAAAATAAAGTAACTAAAACTGGAATCGGAGTATAATCTAGATTATTTACTGAGCTCTCTTTGTGTCAGGCACTTAGGAATACAGATTTAAGGTACCCTGTCCTCAAGTAGCTCAAAGTATAGTGGGTAGAAAAAGGGTGATTTTATGTATGTGCCAGTTCTTGTCACCTTCAATGTTATACTTAGGATTGACTTAATGTTCTTTCTTTTAAATGATAAGACAATACTTGTATCTTGGTAGGTTGTATAATGCCTCTCTTACCCTTTTTTCCTTTTGCATCCTCCCTTTTCCACATTTGTGGTATCTGGCATATTACGTACATGGAATGCCATGTGCGGGTCAACAGTTATCGTTCTTGAACCAAAATAAGAAATAGAAAAGTTTATTGCTTCTTTGTGTTTGTTAGCATTGGAATATGTGACATACTTTATATTTTTATTTGAAGGGTTGTGTGTATCAGCCTGCCCATTGGTTTATACATTTGCTTTTGCCAAATGGGCTAGTTGAGATGGAGGTATTAATTTGTTTGTACCAACATGTGTTGCTGTCACTAGTTAAACAAGATGCTAGTATGCCATACCACAAATTAGCACCATCCCACCCCATCCCCACCTGGCTCTTTCAGTACAGCTGTTGGGAATATGCACTCCTCCTCCCCTTTTCCCCCTTCTTCCTCCATCCTAAATGACCTACGTTGAAACTGGAAGTGGTGAACTGCCTTCCTAGCCTTTTCATCCTCTCTCTTCCAGTCCACTGCTGCCACACTTACCTCCTAAAGTTATGTTTTTATCATGTTGCTCCTCAAAAACTACAGCGACTCCATTGGCTTCCCAACCATTTGCTCACATACAGCTACCCTATCCTCTAGTCAAGCACAGATGCCAGCCTCATTCTCATCTCAAGCCTTTGGCCATTTTGTTTCCTGGTCCTCGAATACCTTCTTTCCTCCATGAAGGCTTCTCTAGCTTACAATCTCCCTTCCATTTTCTAAATGCCAGTTTCACTTTTATTCTAGCAGTTTAACACTTAGCTGTTGTATAATTACATTATGTGGAAGTTTCCTCCCCAACTAGATAATAAATTCTTGAGAGCAGTGACAGGGTAACAGATGTTTTTTGTATCCTTAATCCTCTACCCTCATAGTGCAAGGCATAGATTTATTGAGTATTGGCTATGTAAATATGTTGACTGGCTATTAACCATTCCTCCCCAACTAGAATCCTCCTCAATAAGCATTTATTGAATACCTTCTCTGGAACAACACTAGAGTTGTTAAGACCACAAAAATGAGAAGGATACGGTGTAGTCACAAGACTCAAGTGGAAGAGATTATGCAATCAGCATAGATGTCTGAACAAAGGGGGTGTTGAGGAAAAGCTTGTATGAGCTGGCCCGAGATGGATTGAAGGGGATTTCACCAGGCTAAAAAGAGGATGGGGGCTGGGTGGGATTTCAGATAGAATATATGGCCTGAGCAAAGGTATGGAGGTGTTAAAGTACATGGCCTATGTGGAGTATAACAAATCTATGGCAGGAGATAAGTCTGTCTGGGTAGATGGGATCTAGATTTGATAGGGCTTTGAATACCATACAAAGAAATGTAAACTTGACCCAAAAGGCAATGGGGAACCAGCTTATGATTTTAAGCAAGAAGGTGACAAAAGGCACTGAAAGTGTCAGCTATGTAATGCAGATATCAACCAAACATTTTTCCCTGTTTGCCCTCCCCCCATAACCCTTCCTTGTATGACGAGCCCTATAGTAATCCACTAGTTGGGATAATAAATCCTGTTACTTTGTTCCTGGTCTACCCTAAATTCCGGCTGACCTCAGGCTTGTGACCATCTAGAGGTTTGATTTATTCCAGATGTGCCATTCTCTGGACTGACATGTCATAGGGAAGCCCCAGAGTGTTATGGAAAGAGCAATAGGCTTGGAGTTCAACTAAATGCAGGATCAAATCTCAACTTGGAGGAACTTTAAATTATTTCCTCATTATTCTGCTGCTTTAACTTTTTGTCTGGAACTTTTTTATATCTGCAAAATAAAACCAACTACTACCAGAATGGATTATCCACGGGCAAAATATCACTTTGAGTTTTACTGATTATGTTCTTTTTCTTTGTTGAACTCCAGTTTGTTGCATCTGTTTTGCTTGATCTGCTTGCTGCTTCTAATTTTCTTTTGTTGACCCTTTATTTCTATGTACTTATTAAGGAAGCACTTTATAACCCAAACACTGAACCAGATAACTGTTCCATGAAATGTTTGAAATGAGGCAGCTCAATTTAGCTGGGTTGTTCTGTGTCAGTGGGTTACAGGAAGGAGTTTGTAAGGTCCTAATGGGGAAACGGAAGAGTTTTCCAGCTTCTCCTTTGTTGAGTCTTCATCTTGTAGCGTCATTATTTTGTTTTAATGAATTCCCAGAACAATAGGTACACCTTCTGAAAATATGACTACAGGACATATTCCAAAGCCAAATATAAATTATTTTTGGACTCCCCATACTTTTTCTTCCTATGATTTGTGTGGCTAATGTAGAGTTGCTGAAACTGTGTATTTTAAATCATTTCCTGAATGAAGCACATAACCAGTGAAGAGAGAGGGAAAGGATTCTGCATCATTTTGCAAATTTTCTTGCCTACTTTCAGTGCTAGTCACTGGAATTCACAGGCGTTGGATGAATTTAAACAGAAAGAAAATCTCTCAAGTTCTTCTCATCAGCTAAAATGGTGCTCGTTTTCCGTTAAGATTTCTAGAAACCTGGAATACCTACTTTTGAGATTGCTTTTATAGGTTCGTTGAACGTAGTAAATCCCAGAGTTAGACAAATATTAAGTGCAACTATTGACTCTGATGCCACCTACATTTAAAAGAGAAAGTTGATGTGAGGGGTGAGGGCAGGAAACATGCTTTGTTTGGATTTTGTTATTTGTGTTTAGGCTAATGTTATTTCTGCTTGTTTTTCATTTTCATCCTGTTGAGTTTGAAGCAGCAACGGAAGTGTCAAATGGAATTCTTGGGAATTAAGGACTGGAGCTTGAGATAGAGATGAGGGCTAGAGATAGTAGGTTTCCTTAAAGGATAAGATAAAGTAACTCAGAGTAAGGCAGGTAAGGATCTGCTATCTCAGTCAGATCAAGAACAAAATAGAGAGACTAATTTTTTTCTTAAATAAAGATTAAAGACACTTCTTCCTGGATGACAGGAGGGAAGACTGAGAGATTCAGAATTTCCTGTGTGTCGTTGGTAATAGGAAAAACCTGCTAAGGATCCGTGGTAGTCAGGTTAGACTTGGAAGCAGTGGCAGAGTCCGCTTTTTCACCCTCTTGCTTAGAATCATAATTCAGAGGAATTCGTGTAAGTGCATTTTTGCAGGTGTGCTCAGAGCAGGGGCATGAAGGAAGCAGGATAGAGCAGGAGGAAGAGTCTAGCGAGGATGAAGGATTGGCTGGCAGCGAGGGAGCTGGGCTGAAGATGCAAAGCATGGATTCTTAGTATCCTAGGAAACATTTGATCCACATAGGAAGGTTAGAGGTTTTGTAGCTGAGGGAATGGTTTTATGATAGATAATTTTCTAAATTATTAGTACCTCTGGGTAAATGACCCTACCGTCTCCACCTGACCATATGTCACCATGGAAGCATGGTAATGTTCCTGGAGAACCTGTTGTTTAGATTCATGTCTGCACAGAGTTCAAGCTATTGGTGTATACTAAAGAATGTTGTTGAGAATGTGTTTCTTTTATTTATATTCATCCTTATCCATAAGTGAATGGCAGATTTCCCTTAGAATATCTGTTCTCTTGATTTCAGTCATCACCTTGATGTTGATAACTCCCACGTCTTTGCCTCTCAATCTTCATCTCATCTGGCCTACCCAGCATCATTTCTGTATCTGTCCCACTATCCCACAATGCTTCATACATAATAGGTGGTTCATAAATGTCACTCATGCTGACCTCCTCCTTCAGGCTGACCTCTTTATCATAAGTGAGATGTTGTGAAATTGAACACATGATTTGGAGCTTACCGTCTTTTAAAAACACTAACTGGGCAAGTTACTTAGTCTCTCTGAGCTTTGGTTTCCTCATCTGCACTAGGAGTGCTAATGCCACAGCTTAGGAACGCTGGAAAAATTAAGTGAAAGCGTTCACTTTAAGCGCATGGCCCAGGGCCTGAAAATTAATTGAAGTCCTGGTAAATGTTGCTTATTTCTCCTTTATGCTCAATGTTTAAAATATTTAATTTAACTGCTGTGATTCCAATTTTTTTTAGGCCTAACATTTAATTAATTAATTTTAAATTAATTAATTAATTAACTATGGCTGCTCAGGGTCATCATTGCAGTGCACGGGCTTCTCTAGTTGTGGCGTACGGGCTGTCCAGTTGCAGTATGTGGGATCTTAGTTCCCCGACCAGGGATCAAACCCGGGCTCCCTGCATTGGGAGCACAGAGTCTTAACCACTGGACCACCAGGGAAGTCCCCCTAAAGTTTAATTTAACGTATTTGGTATTTACCACATTCTTGCACATAATTCTAATAACCCAGAGTAAGAAGTTTCTTAAAAGAGTATTATTTAGGGCTTCCCTGGTGGTGCAGTGGTTAAGAATCCGCCTGCCAATGCAGGGGACACGGGTTCGAGCCCTGGTCCGGGAAGATCCCACGTGCCATAGAGCAGCTAAGCCTGTGCACCACAACTACTGAGCCTGTGTCTGGAGCCCGTGAGCCACAACTACCGAGCCCGCTTGCCACAACTTCTGAAGCCCGCGCGCCTGAAGCCCGTGCTCCAGAACAAGAGAAGCCACCACAATGAGAAGCCCACACACCACGACGAAGAGGCACCCCCGCTCACTGCAACTGGAGAAAGCCTGCACACAGCAACAAAGACCCAATGCAGCCAAAAATAAAATGAATGAATGAATGAATGAAATTTTAAAAAATAGTATTATTTGCCTAATCGAATAGAACTTTGCTGGCTATGAAACTTGATCAAGATTTCATCAAAAACTGGGGTGATGGTGGTGCAGGGCTAGATAAAGTTGGCTGTACTGCTGTTTTTCTTTTTTTTTTAAATGATCAATATACTAAGATTTTTTTGAATAAAATTTTATGATCTGAAGATTCCCACTTGGGATGTGGAAAGTGTTTCATCTTTAATATTAAATTCTTGAGCAGAGAACAACATTGAACAGCACAGTATGCCTCTTTTTCCCAGTATTTCTGTGCATCTATATTGTGTTAAGAACTCTGGGAGAGCCGGAGGCATAAAATAATATTTTTCCACTCCCAGATGGCTAGCACATTTCTGAATACTGCTGTCTAGTTTTTATTTCAGATTTTTATTGTGAACTCCCATGAGTTTTGTATGCATGTCCTCATTTGATTTGCTTATTTGCAATGGTTCTCAAAAAACCAATATCAACTACATTGTAAGGGTAGTGGTATGTTATATCTGGAGGGTAACTGACTATGCTAAGTAGTTTGTGTGTCTATACTGTCAAAGTAAGAGCACGAAAGAGGAATACGAATAAGTGGTAACCCAAAAGGTGAAAACTACCCAAATGTCCATCAACTGATAAATGGATAAATAAAATGTGGTATATCCATACAATGGGTGTTATTCAGTTCTAAAAAGGAATGTCATACTGATACATGCTACAGCATGGATGAGCCTTGAGAAAATTATGAGAAGTGAAAGAAGCCAGACACAAAAGCCCACATCTTATATGATTACATTTATATGAAATATCCAGAATCAGCAAATCACAGACACAGAAAGAGAACAGAGGTTATAAGGGGCTGGGGTGGGAGGGAGATGGGGAGTTATGTTTACTGGGTAGCAAGTTTCTGTTTGAGATAATGAAAAATTTCTGGAAATGGATAGTGATGATTGCACATCATTGTAAATGTGCTAAATGCTACTGAATTGCCAGTTTAAAATGGTTTAAATGGTAAATTTTATGTTATGTGTATTTACCACAATAAAAAAAGAATAAGTGGTAAGGGACTTGGAAATCATTGTAATAAGCCTCCTGTTTTTTTTTCTGTACAGGAGCCATGGATAACAGAGGCTTTCAGCAGGGGAGTTTCAATAGCTTCCAGAGCAGCTCCAGTGATGAGGACTTGATGGACATACCAGGGACAGCTATGGATTTCTCCATGAGAGATGATGTTCCTCCCTTAGATGGAGAAATAGAAGGTATCATTACTGCTGATGACAATTTATCTTTTTAAAAGTTATTTCCAATGTACATACAATAACATTTATTTATCTCCTGGCACACAGTCCTATGAATTTTAACACATGTGTAGATACTTGTAATCACCACCACTGACAGGATAAGAACAGTTCAACACCCCCAAAGCATTCCTTCTTATTACCCTTTGCAGTCAGTCCTCCCTGACCCCCAAGCCCTGGTAACCACTGATTTGTTCTCTGTCCCATAGTTTTTCCTTTCTGAGAATGTCATATACATGGAGTCACATAGTTTCAACTTTTGAGACTGACTTCATTCACTCAGCTTAATGCCTTGGAGATTCATTTAAGTTGTTCATTCCTTTCTCTTGCTGAGTAGTATACCCCGGAGTGGGATCACTGGATTGTGTGATAAATGTATGCTGAACTTTGTAAGTAACTGCCAAACCATTTTTCAGAGTGGCTGTACCATTTTGCATCTGAACTAGCCATGTATGGTAGTTCTTCCACTTGTTCTGCTCTTAGTATTTTCAGTAATTTTAATTTTAACCATTCTAACAGCTATGTAGTGTTATCTCATCATGGTTTTAATTTCATTTCCCTAACGGTTTATGATGTTGAACATCATTTCATGTGCTCATCTGCCAACCTTATATCCTCTTCGATGAAGTGTCTGTTCAAATCCTTTCCCCTTTTTATAATTGTTTTCTTATTATCTGGAATATATTTATAAAATGAGAATTCCCCTTATCTATTATTTGGTTATGCAGTAACATCATTCTCTTCATTGGCTGCATACAATTTCATGGTATAGCTGTACCATAGTTTACTTAACCAAGCTTCTATTGTTGCACATTTCAGTTGCTTCCAATCTCTTGCTGTTACAAACAATGCCACAATGGACAACCATGCGTGTGTGTGTGTGTGTGTGTGTGTGTGTGTGTGTGTGTGTATCTTTTAAGTGTATGAGAGCATTTCTGTAGCATGAGTGTGTAAGAGTGCTTATTTCCCCTTTCACCAGCCTTGCTGGTGCTAAATATTATAATTCTTTTTTCATCTTTACAATATGATAAATAAATAAATACATCCCTATTATTGTTTTAATTTTCAATTTTTAAAATTAATGAGCTTGAGCATATTTTCATGTTTATTAACCATTTAAATTTCTTTTTCTGGGGAATTCCCTGGTGGTCCAGTGGTTAGGACTTTGCACTGTCACTGCCGAGGGCTTGAGTTCAATCCCTGGTCAGGGAACTAAAACCCCACAAGCTGTGCGGTCTGGCCAAAAAAAATTCTTTTTCTGGAAGTTTCCTGTTCATATGATGTTCCTATTTTTCTAATGGGCTGATTATCTTTTCTTATTTTCTCTCACACTTTTTTTTTGTTGTTGCGGTATGCAGGCCTCTCACTGTTGTGGCCTCTACCATTGCAGAGCACAGGCTCCGGATGCGCAGGCTCAGCGGCCATGGCTCACGGGCCCAGCCGCTCCATGGCATGTGGGATCTTCCCGGACCGGGGCACGAACCCGTGTCCCCTGCATTGGCAGGTGGCCGCTCAACCACTGTGCCACCAGGGAAGCCCTTTTCTTATTTTTTTATAAGAGCCCTTTATATTATTATTATTAATCTTTTGTCTAATGTAGGTTGAATATGTATATTTTCTATTTCTGGTTTGCTTTTGTTAACTTTGTTTTTTTTAATCTACAAATATTTTAAAATTTTTGTATAGCTAGGTATATAACCCTTTTATGACTTCTGAGTTTCTTGTTGTAATTAGAAAGGACTGTATCACTTTAAGATTAAATTTATATACTTTATTGTCTGGTTCTTTAAGTGATTGGGATTGCCATTCTCAAAGTGAAATCAGGGGACAAGAAACTACTGTCAGAATTCATTATTTAGCAAATTTGTATTAAGGGCCTATGACATTACAGATATTTTGCTAGGTTCTGGGAATTAGCAAGGCTTTAAGGCACCATCCCTGCCTTCATGAAGTTGATTCTAGCTAGCCTAACAGACACATAAGTACTTATGATAGTACCTACCTACCTACCTACCTCTTAAGAGTTGTTTTCAGGATTAAATGAGATAATAACATATAAAGTGCTTATGTACCCAGCATAGAGTTAATGCTCAATAAAATGTTAGCTATCATAATCATCAGCATTATTATGTCTATTATAACCCTATATTACAAGGACTTAGCAGAGGACGCATTCTCTCTCTCTCTCTCTCTCTCTCTCTCTCTCTCTCTGTGTGTGTGTGTGTGTATGTGTGTGTGTGTGTGTGTGTGTGTGTGTAGGATTGGAAAAAATTTCACAGAAAAGGTGTGTTTGAGAAGGGCCTTGAAAGGTAAATTATTTGGTAGGAGGAAGAGCATTTGAGGCAGAAAGCAAGCTTTTACAGAGATAGCAACAGGCATAATATACAGAGGTATAAAAAGACAGAATATAAGCCCAAATAAGTAAATTGGGGCCTGAATGTCATGCTGAGAAGTTTGAATTAACCTTATTGTCACTGTGAGGACAAAACTCCTTCACATACTCATTCAACAAATACTTTTCGAGCACCTGGTATGAACCAGGTACTGCTATAGGCACTGGGAATACAGTGGCAGGATTAACATAGATAAGATGCAAGCTGATCTGGAATTTAGATCTAGTTGGGTAAATAAACAGATTCTCTAGTTAATTACACATTGTGATAAGTTTGAGGATGGAAATAAACTGAATGATAATAGATGATAACTGGGGAATACCACAATAGTTGGAAAGGTCAGGGAAGGCTCCTCTGAGGGGAGGTGCCCAACTTGGGATGAATATACAGGTAAGAAAACCACAGGTTCAAAAGGATAACAAGAAATTTGCCTGGTAAAGGTACCTCAGGGCAGTGACAGTAGAAGAGAGCCCCTGAATTTAAAGTTCATAAAAGAAAGGTACTCATGGTTTGGTATTTAGTGGGTTTTCCTATTTGCCTACTAATATAAAAGGGACATGTGTGTGTCATGTCCATTTATGAGTACTTACAACCACAGTGAGTCAGTCATACCAATTACTGGCTCTAGTGAAGTGGTCAGTTAGGGTATCCATTAGCTTAAACTGGCTACCTCTACTTAAGCCTTCTGGCTAAACCAGAGTGGTTTAGCATAGTTACCATCATTGCTTCTAATGAAAAATGATTTCATATGGCATCTGTATGACCAAAGTAGTTTTTCTGTGTTCACGTTGCTCTGGGTAGGTGATTGGGGCAAGTATCCATTATTCCTATTTAATAAACTAGAAAACTGAGGCAGACAAGATTTTGACATTGCTTATGATTGTGGAATATAGTTTTAGGTGAGTAGTCCTTCATCACTTATCACTAGCCTTTACAGGAGAATTACTACTTGTGGCTTCCAACGTCTGACCGTATAATAATGAGGCTGTTTTCCATGAGCCACACACAAAAATCAGTCCACTTACAATACTCCGTAGTGTTATAATTTTCTTGCTTTGCTTTTTAATTGTTCTTATTTTATTTAATGTTTTCACATGGGATTTCCTAGTGAACACAACAACAGAAAAAAAAGGTCATAAAGTCCTTGGTATTTGGTGGTGAAACTGTGCATAAAATATTACACTTTGTACCAGGCACAGTGGCACGTACTAAAAAGATTAGTTAAAAGGAGCTTGAAAGGCAGTAGAAGTGGTCCTTGTTTTCCAGATGGCTGGAGGGATTGATTTATGAGTAATGAATAAATAAATTATGCATGTCATGGTTAAATGCATCTGAGGTAGTGTTATAGTAGTCTGTAAATTAGAAGAAACATAAACACAGAGATCTGAAAGAAGGGGAGGAGGAGGCAAATAGAAAAAGGGTTTGAGTAACAGGAAGAAATTCAGAGCTATTCTCATAGTCCATCTGTTCTCACTTGCCTGCCTCCGCAGCCTGGAACTCCTGGTCAGCAATTCAGCGATTCATTCATTTATGGAACACCCAGATACGAACTGTGTTGTTTTGGTAACGTTCTTCGATTCTCTTTTCCCCCTCGCTTCCTTGTCTTTCTACCTAGCATGCCTTGCTGCTACTCCCTAACTGTAGAATGAGGAGACATTCCTGGCAGAAAGAGCAGCACAGGTAAAGGCACATAGCAGCATGAGAGAGCGTCCTCTGCTCAAGAAACAGAGTCTGTATGTCTGAGGCCTGAGACTCCAAGGGTGGGGATGGTGAGAGTTGGAGCAGGATATAGGCTGGGTGATCTAGTTAGAAATCTAGGTGGGGTCCAGATTGTCTGTGCTTTTGGACCTCATCTTGTAACCAAGGAGTCACCAAATGATTTAAAAGCAGAGGAATGATGTGATCAGATTGGTGTTTTAGAGAATTATGGCAGTGTGGAAGATAGGTTCAGGGGAAGAGTATGCTGGAGACTGGAAGACCAGTTAAACTGTTAGTTTTGAACAATCTAGGCAAAAGAGCAAAGGCCTGAATTAGGACAGCAGGAAATGGAGAGGGGGAAAGAATAAGTTCTGGAGAAATTTCAGAGTGGGGATCAATAGGACCAATTAGACATGGAGAATAAACCAGAAGAGACACAGATGACTTCAAAGCCCAGGTGGAGCATGAGCAGGCCATTTCCCTCTCACGTGTGAGAACATGCCCAGACCACCCCTGCCAGCCTCAGCATAACCTCCCGATGTCCCAGGGAAGGGAAAAATCTTTTAAAATGAAAAACATGACGGTGCATGAAATCCACCATGGAAGCTGTGAAACAGTTCTGTTTGTTCTGCCCCGCTGTAAAGAAAGATCATAGTATTCCTTCAGAGAGAAACAGAAAACATCTTAGGCTTCAGCTCATGGAGAATCCTCCCTTCATCATCTCAGTTAGGCTCTCCCAAACTGACTCATTTGTGTGGATGGTGCCAGGAGGAGAAGGAAAGGGAATTTGGGAACCGTCACCCTCATAATATTCAAACTTCCCTAAACGCTTAGCCTAGGAGAATGGCAATTGTTATCGCTGCTTTTTGAGCTTGAAAAAAAGAAAAAGTAGCCCTTATCAAAAGCTCCGTGGGGCCATAAACCTCACCTGTTTTAATATGCTGACCCCATAAAATGAGGCCTATGGTTATGGTCCATAGGCTTTAAAGGCTTCCTTTAGGTTCTTTAATGGGAAAATACCCGGTCAGATTTCAGAATGTATGCCCTCTAATCTCTCCCCCATTTATATATTTATATTTTTGTCTTAAGTATATGTTTTATTCAGGTCTACTGAGTTTTTACCGAATGTCCCATCCAGGACACCGCATTACATTTAGTTGTCGTGTCTCCTCGGGCTCCTCTTGGCTGTGTTGGTTTCTTAGACTTTCTTTGTATTTGGTGACCTTTGACAGTTTTGAGGATTACTGGCCAGGTATTTGTAGAATGTTGCTAAGTTGGGATTTGTTTGATGTTTTTCTCATAATTGGACTGGGGCTTGGGGGAAGACTAGAGGTAAAGTGTCATTCTTACCACATCATATCAAAGGTATATACCATCAATATGACTCATCACTGCTGATGTTCACCTTGATCATGTGGCTGAGGTAGTGTTTGTCAGTTTTCTCCCCTGTGAAGTTACTCTTTTTTCATCCTTTCCATAATGTGTTCTTTGATTAAGGAAGTCACTGCGTAGCTGACACTTAAGAATAAGGAAGTTATTCTCTACCTCCTTGAGGGTGAAGTATCTACAAACACTATTTGGAATTGTTCTTCATCGGAGATTTCTCTATTCTCAGTTATTTATTCATTCACTTATTTATATCAGTAGGGACTCATCTGTTTAATACTTTGGGCTATAATCCATTATTACTTTATTTTATTCAAATTTTTCTAACTTTGCATTTGGAGCTCTTTCAATTGGCTCTTTCTCCCTTTGATGTATCCCTGTCACTGTGCAGGTTTCTTAAGCACTTATTTACTTTCTGGTACTACAATATGCTCCAGGCCCATGTTATATACTTCCTGCCTCAGTCCTAGAATCAGCCATTTCTCCAAGGAGCCCTAGTTCCTTTCAGCGGAGATTGGTATTAGAAAGCAAGATCTGGGCAGGAGGTGTGCTTTTTTCTGTTGGGGCGTTGTTGCTTCTAGGTCCTCTCAGTAAGGAAATATAAATATATGTGTATTCTGACCCATGTATTTACACATACCTGTAAATAGATTATCTGTATGTAACTATCTGCATCTATATTAAGCTAAACATGAGATCATACTGGTGTCTCTAACTGTAATCCGTTACCACAGGGATCATTCTTGCCTCCTCCCCTTGCTTGTCTGTAACCTTCCCCTCCAGGTAGTGAGAAACGTGGCTCCCACCATCCACCATCCAATATTTAACTGTTCATTTCCAGTGTATGTGCATGGTTTCAAATTGTTAACCCATACCCTCCGTGGGAAACTACTTTATCAACTACAGTAAAGTGCTTATACAAAATTCTTTTACCTTTAGTCTTACAAACTCCACTCATTTCCAGTTACTTGGGTCAGCATCTTTTTCCTTTAGTGAGGCTGTTTCACAAATTTGTGATATAATTGGATTCTTTTGCCACATTCTGCATTCCATCCTGAGATTTTCTTTTTAATTGCATACATTAAGGTTCACTCTTTGTGCTGTAAAACTCTATAGATTTTGGCAAATGCATAGTGACATGTATCCACTATTACAGTATCATGCAGAATAGTTTCACTGCCCTAAAAAATCTCCTGTGTCTTACCTATTCAGCATCCTTTCTTCTGAGTCCCTGGCAACCATTGATCCGTTTTCATCTTTATAAATTTGTCTTTTCCAGAATGCCTTTATAAATGGAATCATACAGTACATAGACTTTTCAGATTGGCTTCCTTCACTTAGCAGTATGCATTTAAGGTTCTTTCATGTCTTTGTGTGGATTGATAGCTCGTTCCTTTTCATCCCTAAATAATATTCCATTGTCTGGATATACCACAGTTTGTCTATTCATTCACCTACCTACTATAGGACATCTTGGTTTCTTCCAACTTTTGGCAATTATGACTAAAGATGCTACAAACATCTGTGTGTAGTTTTTCCTGTGGGCGTTAAGTTTTCAAGTCAGTTGGGTAAATATATAAATGCAATTTCTGGATTATATGGTAAGACTATGTTTGGTTTTATAAGAAATTGCCTAACTGTCTTCTAAAGTGGCTGTACCATCTTGTATTCCCAGCAGCAATGAATGAGAGTTCCTGTAATTCCACATCCTTGTGAGCAATTGGTATTGTCAGTGTTTTAGGTTTTAGCCATTCTAATAGGTGTGTAGTGGGAACTTGTTGTTAATTTGCATTACCCTAATGACAAATGATGTTGAGCATCTTTTCATTTGCTATTTGCCATCTGTATGTTTTCTCTGGTGATGTTCAGATCTTTTGATTTTAGCTCTTCTTTTCTAATATACACATTTAATATTATAAATTTCTAAGTACTGCTTTTTGCTGTATCCCACAAATTTTGTTATGTTGTATTTTCATTTTCATTTACTTCAAAATGTTTTAAAATTTGTCTTCAGACTTCTTTGACCCATGGGTTATTTGGAAGTATGTTGCTTAATTTCCAGGTATTTAGTCATTTTCCAGCTATTTTTCTGTTACTGGTTTCTAGTTTAATTCCCTTGTGTTAAGATTTATGTTAAACTGGCTAGGAGTTGGGCTTTGTTTAATGTTTGGTGTAATTATTAGTGCCAGGGGTTAAATTCCTGTAGTGTCCTTGTTTTTGTCTTCTCTCTTGATTTTGAGTTTCCTTAAGTACAATTCCTTGAAAGAGATTCTGTGTCTTGCAGCTGTAATCCACTGTTATTAAGATATGGGAGCCCCATTGGTGTGGTTGTATGGTATGGGGGAGCAGGTTATTTTATAATCTTCTGATTAAATTGCATTGTCTGTTGGACCTGTGTCTTGTGTCTTTAACCTTCACAAAGTGTAATCCGGTGTTATAGCTTTTTGTTCTCCCTGCCCCCTACTCCTGTCTCTGACCTCAGCATTCCCAGCCCATTTCCAGGAAGCCCAGACCCCTACTGACTTTGCTTTTTTTCCCTTAAGTGAGACGGGTAACGGCTGGAGAGGGAAGAATGCCCTTCCCCCAACTGGGATAAGGCTCAGGCAAAGTATTTTCCCCTGGAGCATAGGCCTTTGTTACAGAGACAGGTCTGGCCTATTTCACAATGATAGCTCTTCACTTCTCCTCTGAGCTAGGAGGACATGTTTCTTAGCTCTTCATTTTGAGAACTTGGTAGGGTTCCTGGAGATAAAAGCCACCGAAGTATAGGCTCAGGAGATCCTTACTCTCACACAAGTCCACACACAGCCTTCAGCAATTCATCAAAGTTGCCTTTAAGTAGCCCTACCAGTTATGGTTCTAGCAGTTTCTACTCCAGGTAAGCAGATCTCTCTGTGTCTTTTTGGATAAGCCTGTCTCTTCAGATTTGGGGGTCAGAGTTTCCCTTGCAGCAATTCTCCGGTGGGTCCAAGAAAAGTTATTGATTTTTTAGTTTGTCTAGCTTTTTCTTGCTGTACGAATGGGAGCAACAAGTTTTTTGTTTTTTTAATTGAAGTATAGTTAATTTATAATGTTGTATTAGTTTCAAGTATACAGCAAGACAATTTCTGAGCTTTTTACTTGCCAGAGCTGAATCTGGAAGCTCCCCGTTTATTTTCTAATTAGTGAGACCACTTTGGTCCCCTCTCAAAGGGAGAAAAAAATTAGAGGGCGTTTGGCCTCTAATAAATCCTGAGTGGATTATTATGAACCTCACCTTCTTCCAATTTATGGCATTATGTGGTAGATGAGAGGGTTGCTGTGATGTTTCAGGAGTGTGTGCTGGGTGTTTCCGGGGTCTGTGGCTAGCAGGTACTCCAGAGGTACCGTGGCCATGTTGGTATAGTTCTAGTTAGGCACAGACTGGAAGTGTTGGGTCCCAGGTTGTGCTCTACTTCATCTCTCAGCTGAATCTTACTTTCCTAAGGATTGGTAGTACCATTTATTGATCTTGCCAGAAGGGTATTCTGTGATAACTCTGCAATCAAAATACCATTTGGAATTCCTCAAAGCTAATGTCTTCTCAGAAGTCATTCAACACAATGTACGAATAACCCACAAATAATCATTGCTAAAATTATAGAGTACGAGAGTTGGAAAGGACCGTAAAAATCATACATGCTGATATGCCCTCATTTTTGCGATGGGGAACCTGAAACCCACAGAGATCAAGACAGTTGCCCAGGGTGACACAGTTAGTGAGTTATGGAGCTAGGGTTGGAATCTGTATCTTCTCACTGCTGGACAATGGATCTGATCACAAAGACTTCCTTCCTTCCTTCCTTCCTTCCCTTCCCTTCCCTCCCCTCCCCTCCCCTCTTTCTTTCCTTTCTGCATTGGGTCTTCATTGCTGTGCGTGGGCTTTCTCTAGTTACGGCAAGTGGGGGCTACTCTTCGTTGCAGTGTGCGGGCTTCTCATTGCGGTGGCTTCTCTTGTTGCGGAGCACAGGCTCTAGGTGTGTGGGCTTAAGCAGTTGTGGCACGTGGGCTCAGTAGTGGTGGCTCACAGGCTCTAGAGCACAGGCTCAGTAGTTGTGGCGCACGGGCTTAGTTGCTCCATGGCATGTGGGATTTTCCCAGACCAGGGATGGAACCTGTGTCCCTTGCATTGGCAGGAGGATTCTTAACCGCACTGTGTCACCAGGGAAGTCCTCCCATTGACTTCCATGTAAAAATTTAGTTAAGTCATCTTCCTCTTGGTGCTTTCCTCCTAGTGTTCTACAGAAACTGTCACCTGCTTTGTTTCTAAATACCCCAGTGGTCTGCCTCTCAGAATGGAAGTCTTCCCTTTGCAATGTCTTGTCTCTACTCTTCTAGCTGCATTATCATTATTTTTATTTTTAGAAACACTTATATAACACATAAATACACGTCACTGTTAAAGATTCAAACAATACACATGTATATAAAATGTGAAAGTTCCCTCACTACTTCCCACTCCAGAGATAACCCTTCAAAATAACTCAGTTATGACCCTTTCAATTCTTTTTCTATCAAGTTAACACAGAGACACACACTTTAATTTTTTTAAAAAATCTACTTATTATTTTGTAACTTGCTTTTATCACATAGTAAGTTTGGGAGATTTTTCTATTTCAGTACACATCAGTCTACTTCTATCCTTATGCTATTCCCCCATTACTGGACTCTTTCATTGTTTCCAGTGCTGCAGTGAATAGCATACATACATTGGTGTGCACAGGTACAAGTGTTTCCTTAAGAGCAATTCCTAGGTTATGTGTGTGTGTGTGTGTGTGTGTGTGTGTGTGTGTTTAACTGTTTTGTTTTTTTTTTTTTGTCCATGACATCACACTATTCCCATGAATCCAAGAAGAATCTCCTACTTGGTATTTCCTCTCTTGAAGTTTTTTCTCCTGCTAAAGAATAGTTGCTAATCTTTTTTCCCCAACTTCCTTTTGGAGATTAATAGAGAGAAACCAATGCAGACTCAATATAGAAGAACTGGAGAAATGCTGCTTCTAAAATAATAAGCACAAGTAGTCACACAGGATCGTGCTAGCCAAAAGCTTTCTCAATACTCTGGTATGGAATGTGCATTTTAGAGCAGGGTTTCCCTACCCATTACATTTACCAGTCTTCTTGTCAGTCCCTTTTATGTATAAATCTGAGAAGGAAGGAATGAAAAACAAGTAATGGAACAGAGGGCTATTTTCTTTATGTGGACAACCCTCTCAGCAACATTGTCAAACCTATCCCCTCTACTTCTATTTCTACATTGATTTTGTACAGTGAGGGTCTGCAGATATCAAGCCATACTCCTCAAGCTATTTTTCCTAACACTGGTAACTCTGGCAATTAGCACCCTGGCTCCACTGGTAATGAAAGTGATTTGGGTGGGGAACTTCCGCATTAGAGTAGATGCTGGGAATAGAAGGCACAAAAGGTACACTGTCAAGCAAATGTCTACAACCCAGTGGGGGCAGAGCTGTATCCAATGGGAACCAAGGAGTCTGAAGGTGGTATAAGAATCTAGATTCACGCATATCTCGAAAGCCTTTTCCCTATCCCTTTCTCCCATGCCCCACCTTCCTATATACTTCTCATGGCCCTCACACTTCATTTTAATAGTACATATCATAGATTCATTATTGTTTTTGCAGTCCCGTTCCCCACCTCTCTCACCACCTCTCTGATTGTCTAGCTCAGCAGAGCTGGGATAGAGAGTTTCCTCTTTGTTGTCCTTCCTGCCTCTTAGCTTCACATTTTAACGTGCTGTGAGCAGGAACCAAGCAGTCAGTCCTTAAATGAAATGGGTGCAGGGTGACAGTCAAAACAACACAGGCACTGACCCGTCAGATTGGATGTCAGATATAGCTGCGGGTAGTGTTCTGGAGCCTCCTAGTGTTCCAGCTGCTGCATCATGGGAAAGTTCAGGAGCCTTGGGGGGGATGGTTGTGGGGGAGGAGAGTCCTTGGGAAAGAGTAGTTACTTATCTACAGCCACAGGTATTTCACTGTTTAACAACCAGTATGGCTGTACAGATGTGTATCAATGGAATAGTCACCCTGAATAAGTGTCCTGGGGCCGAACTAAGGTAGTATATTAAAACATAACATGGTCCTGTGACATTCTCCAGGGCTTACATAGGAAGACATTTGCTTTTCAGGGCAATCCCCTGGCGGTCCAGTGGTCAGGACTCTGTTATTTCATTGCTGTGGTCCTGGGTTCAATACTGTAAGCCGCAGGGCGGTGTGGCCGGGGCGGGGGGAGGGGGGGGAAAGCATTTGCTTTTCAGCCACTGGGTTTCGGTAAGTGGGGAAGCAAAATGGAGGCACAAGTTGATATATAGAAAGGTCCTAAAAATGTTGACTAATTATTGGGGCTTCAACTGTAATGTATTCTCAAACGTAGAGATGAATGGAATGTGAAAGGGTTCATGGCTTATTGGGAGATCTGGAATGGATGAACCAGTACAAGAAGGGAAAAGGGTGCAGGTATGGAAGTGAGAAGTGGCTCATAATAGACCCTTAGTACTTGCTGTTGAATGAAGGTACAGTTTAAAAGATTGCAGGATGAATATCTGCTGATGTGTGCTAGGTCGAGTGTTGACTTTTTTGTACACGTGCTTTTAGCCTTGCAAAAATACAATATATCCCTGTAAAAACTGAAATACATTCTAAAAATGGAACTATTTTCAAGTCCTGTGATACGTACCAATAGCCCTGCTCCATTTCTTTGAGTGCTTATTTCTTTCTTTAGGCTGCTGCCAATAAGTGAGCCCTCATGCAGCTGTGGTTATCGCTAAAGCAGTACTTCAGGGTGCAGGAGGTTTCCTTCTATCCTCTTTCCCCTTGTGTCTTTGTTAGTGTTTAACTAATTCACTTAATCAGTTACTGTTCAGCTCCCCAGGGAAATGTCTAATGGCATATTGGTTAGGGATTGAAATAAACATTATTCTCAAATTGGAGTTTCTTTTCTTGTATTTTAAGGGGTTTTCCAGTTTTAAGCATCATGTGATTTTTAGAAAAAAATTAGAAAGTGGTTTCCATAAAGGAAAATGAGCTAAATACATTCATTTATATGCCTCCTCATTCAAGCAGTGTGCTTTTAAACACCCATTAATTAAGTTTTTAGACCTAAGTGTAACTTACCGGGAAAGCTGTTTCAAGGTTGACTTATTTTTCTGACTTGTTTTTTGTACGTTTTTTCCCAGACTCAAGCAATCCAGGTTAGCTCTTGGGTGACTTTTATCATTTAAGAGCTAGATGTACTTTAACCTGAATCATTTTCCTGCTAGAGCATTAAATCATTTTAAATATAACTTACTTTGAAGGGCACACTATGCCTTCAAAAACCTAAGTTTTACTTTTTTTTTTTTGTATAGAGGCAAGAATCTAGAGTTGCCTAATAAGCACCCCAATCTGATATTTAGGGTCGTTGTTTAATTTTACTCTTCTTCCCTTGGTAGAGTATTTACACACCAGAAGCTTAAATCTTTTAATTCCTTTTTTTTTTTTTTTTTTTGGTACGCGGGCCTCTCACTGTTGTGGCCTCTCCTGTTGCGGAGCGCAGGCTCAGCGGCCATGGCTCACGGGTCCAGCCGCTCCGTGGCATGTGGGATCTTCCCGGACAGGGGCACAAACCCGTGTCCCCTGCATCGGCAGGCGGACTCTCAACCACTGCGCCACCAGGGAAGCCCGCCTTTTGTGTTTTACTACTCTCTTTGTACCTCAGTAGTTGGTCCTGAATGGAATAATCTCTACTGCCATTCCTGACAACTTAGTTTTATGACATTAATATTTCTTTCTGCTAAGTAATAAAAATGCTAAGAAAAGAAACCAATTGGATGTGGAATAAGACCCACAGCTTAAGCTGTTTGTCATCAAGTCAGATATAGATACCTCTGTGAAAGAGTGCAAACAGTTTCATCCCTCTCATTGGTAAAACCTTAAAAAATTAGCAGTGTCATTGTCATCATCCTTATTATACATTTAAAAATATTTTTTTCCAAAGTGGTTGGAAAAATATTTCAAAATCTTTTTTTTAAACAACACTGCTCTCTTTTGTAAAAATTTACTTATTTAAAAAAATAAAATAATTTTTTCCTATTCTAAAAATTATAATGAATATCTTACAATTCCTAGTCCACACTTGTGCCAAATGCTCATTAAGTGGTCTTCCTATGTTGAAAGTTTTAAAAACATTGTTGTACGAGCCACTAACGTGTTAGAAACAGAAAATGATCTGATCAGATCTGTGTTCCACAAAGATAACTCTGTTTGTCCCCAAATATTAACTTTATCATTGTGGTTTTATCATAGGATGCATTAAAAATTGGTAAGCATTTCTTTCTCTTATTTCCATAATAATATGTTGACCTGGCAGTCTGTATAAAGAAACATGTGCTAGAGATTACAAATTTGGCAGAGAAGGGAATAGAGGGGTAGAAAAGAGTAAAAGAAATATGTCAAATTCTGAATACCAGTGCCTCATTTCTTTTTTTTTTAAATTGAAGTATAGTTGATTTACGATGTTGTGTTAGTTTCTAGTGTACAGCAAAGTGATTCATATATATTTTGGGGGGGATGGGAGAGAATTTTACTACATTCACCAAGTTAAAGGACAAGAACATACTGTAAACACAACTTAAAACAATTTAGAATCATAAGCAAAAAGTGAGGTAGACTGACTACTAAAATTCACCAAATTTTGGTTAAGAAAATTTTACAATAATGAAGTAACACAGGTGCCTCCTTTTCTAAAAAATCACAAAAAGCAATTGCATAAATTACAGCCAAAAAAATACAACAATTCTCATTGTAATTTTAGTGTGTGTGTGTGTGTGTGTATTCCTTTTCAGATTCTTTTCCCTTATAGGTTATTACAAAATATTGAGTATAGTTCCCTGTGCTACACAGTAAGTCCGTGTTGGTTATCAATTTTATATATAGTAATGTGTATCTGCTAATCCCAAACTCCTAATTTATCCCCCTCTCCTTCCCCTTTAGTAACCATAAGTTTGTTTTCTATGTCTGTGAGTCTGTTTTAATTTTGTAAATAAATTCATTTGTATCATTTTTTAGATTCCACATATAAGTGATATCATATGCTATTTGTCTTTCTCTGAGTTACTTCACTTAGTCTGATAATCTCTAGGTCCACCCACGTTGCTACAAATCCAGTGCCTCATTTCTTAATCTGAATTGTAATTAAATCTCATTTTAGTATGAGGACTGTGTCATGGCTATCAGCCCTCTAATTTTCAAAAGAGGTAAATTTACATGGAATAAAAAAGTTCCTCCCCTAGAAGCACTGATGGAGTATTTGAAAAACACATGAACTTTCATCAGAAGTTATTGACATGGTACTGGTTATGCAATCCAATCACTGTACATTGAAGAACTACACACTTTTTAAGTACCAAAAAGATAGTATCTTAAAGTATAAAATAATCTAAAAAGATAATGTAAATCTTATTAAAGTAAGTTAATTCTGTAGTGGTCTTCAGATACTATAGGCAGAATCCTATTGAGTAAAGAATAACTTTGAAGGAGGCTTGTGAGGTTGGCCCTGTCATCCTCTCTAAGTAAGATACACATACTTTTCTAAAAGTGTAATTGTATAAGACAGTCACACTTGGGCCATAGGTTTTGCTTTTTAAGCTTTTTAGTTCTTTGCCACAATACTTTCCATTGCCACTTCATTTTACTTCTCATTAGTGCTAGGTTAGTTCATCAAGAGACTGAGATATCATCATATATGGTGATATATGATGGATGGACCAAAAGCATACAGGTTCCATGAAGCGCCTCACATTTCCTAAGGTTTTGTTGTACTGACATTTCAGGATGCATTGGGCGTTAAGAACTGATGAGAGTAATCACAACATTTGAAAGCCCTACATTCAGGTCTGATTATTGGAGCACACTGACTAGATTAATGTTCAACAGTGGCTGTTCTGTGGATTCACGTAAGGAGTTCGGAGATGGCAGGTTTTTTCTTTTCTTTTTTCCAGTTCTATTGAGAAATAATTGACATACATCACTGTATAAGTTTAAGGCATACAGCAGGATGCTTTGATTTACATATATTGTGAAATGATTACCACAGTAGGTTCAGCTAACATCCATCTTCTCATATAGATACAATAAAAGGAAAAGAAAGAAAAGGAAAAAGTTTTCTCCTTGTGATGAGAACTCTTAGGATTTACTCTCTTAACAACTTTCCTATATATCATACAGCAGTGGTAGGTATAGTGAGAGATGGCAATTTCATTCTTCTTTACTGGACTAGCCTTACTGCACAGTTTATTAAAACCTGCTTAAAAATAGCCTTTGGAATAAGACAAGAGAAGGGAAAGCCTTTGAAACAATGCAACTGTAGTAGTGAATTAATTTTCATGGCTGAAATAGCTGCTTTTACTCAGGTTGGATTAATGAGATCAGACTTGATGTTGCTTTCTAGGTAGAGCACTACCACTAACACGCCTCATTTTCTCGACTGCTTTCTGAGTTTTCAAAGTTACTAGGTGGTATTAAAGAACTGACTTTGTATAGTAAGTTCATATATGGTTCAGTTTTTCATAATTTTCTCTATGATGTGTGCAGAGAAAGACATAAAACATGTGTGTACAGTTTAAAGAATAATTATAATGTGAATACTCAGGTAACCCCTGCCCGGATTAAGAAAAATTGCCAGCCTTCCAGAAGCCCCACCCTCATCATGTGCTCCATCCAGATGGCGACCCCCTCTCTCCTCTGGTTTTACTCCTGGCTTTATTGTCTTTACTTCTGTCATTTTCTTGCTTCTCTTTGGAATGTAGTCACTTACATTTGTGTCCTAAAATGATATAATTTAGGTTTGGCTGACTTTGAACTTACATGAATAGAATCATATTATGTGCTCTCTTGTGTCCAGCATCTGTCACTCATTTCACTTATTTAGCTTGTTACATTTGTGAGATTTTATCTGTTATTGGTATCCAGTGCCCTTTTTTAAAAAGCCTTTCTATATTTGCCTGTCTCCCCTGCCTCGTTTTTTTTTTTTAAACTTAGGGTCTCTGTAACTCTAAATGCTTTCCGATATTTCTACTTTGCCTTCATAGATTTCCTGCTAAATGAGGTCTGAAAACTAAAACTTCTGGATCCCAGTTTTCTGAACTGACCTGACTGCCCCAAGTTTGATGACATTTGTTTAGATGAGACTACATCTTTAAGGCTTCTGTGCTCGGTTAAAAATCTTCCTTTCTCCAAGGCTGGTCCAAGGGTCTGGTCACGTGATTCCAACGGTGACATCACATTCTGACCGCCAGGGAACACTGGTGGTTCTTTAGGTGGCGTTTGTTCCTGTGAAAGGCAGAGAATGCAGCAAGTGCCCTTCTAAAGCAGTTCAGACAGGGGCTCCTTCTGTAAAAGCTCCTCAACCTAAATGAGCAAATGCGGGCTGCCAAGGTTATTTCTTCCTTGAGGCAGAAAAAAAGAAAGCTGTGATTGAAGGTAAGCAGACTTGAGCCTGGCCAAGGACCGAAGCGTGACCCCAGGGAGAAGGGGATCTGGAGAATCACAAGCAGTCTGTTGTGGGATTCTAATCACTGCCTGCTCTTTTAGAGCTGCCTGACAATTTGCATTTATAATAGGAGACTATCTACAAAGAAGGATGATGCAGTGCTCATGTTACCTAGTGATGTAATAGGGTTTTTTCTTTCCTGTTAGGAAGCTTGTTGCAGATCTTCATTTTGTCTTAATATTCTTCCAGCTGGGGGCCTCATTTGATATACAGCGTAACGTTAGGTAACTATTGGGTGCTTTTAAAAATCAGTTTCACAAAATCCTTTGAAAATTTCTCCTGAAAGGAGCACACTTAAACCAGACCAAATTCAATTGAAGCATTAACCTGCTTTAAAAAGTCAGTTTCTGGTTGGTTGGTGTCCTGTGTTCATGTCAGCGTTTGTCTTGAGAATTGAAACAGCTTGGTTCCCCCCTGCCCCACATACTTTAGTCTCTTTCTGCCCTCATTTCCCGGTTGGCTGTTTCCCTCCAAGCTCTCAAACAACGCACCAGCATTAATCTTTATCAGTATGCCACTGACATGATAGGAAATGCAGCCAACCATTTTATGGCCAGGTATGCTTGAAGATATGGAAAGGACTTTGGTTAGGGGTTTTAAGATTAACTTGTTCATCTCCTCCACTCCACCCTCACCCCACCCCCACCCTTATTATGATTTGGATTCTGCAGAGCTTTTCCTTTCATGTGTGTGTGTTGCTTGGGAAAGGTACGCTGAACTAGGTATTCAGGAGACTTAGACTTTGTAAACCAGGTGCAACTTGGGTGTTAATTCAAACTTATCCTTTGAGGGTGCTCAAGTTTGTCTATTAGGAGTTTAGAGTGAAGGTGGGGGTATGGATGGGGGAAGAGGGGGTCAGCTCAGGCCCACTTTGGCCTTCTTCACAGAGGGATTCATCACCAAACAGTCTCGCTAGAACTTTGTCCCTGCCAAGGTTGATGCTGCAAATGTGAGCTGTGGCTGGTTGAGTTCATTGATGGCATTACTCTGCATTTTTCCTCATTGTGCATTTGCATGCATTCCTGAATACGGTTTTACATTTTGTGTTTAATAGTGAAATCTTGTTTCACCAGAGGATTGTGGAAATATTTTGAAGAAGTTTGTTAAGCAATACTAAGGAACCTTGTGTAAGTGCAACTTCTGAGTTTGAACACTCCTCCCTCATCCCAACTGTTCATCAAACAAACATGGGTTCAGCTGATATTTATTGGGTCGTAGCCATGTGCTAGACACTGGAGAAGGCAATGGTAAATCAGATAATAGGGCTACCCTCAAAGAGCTTATAGTCTAGAAAAGAAGATAAAGCATTTGCTTAAGTAATTGTAGTAGAAGTGCTAAAAACGAAGCAGGTGAAGGACTGTGATTGTTGGCCAAAAGGATATGTTTCTTCCAGTTGAAGGATCAGGGAGGGACGTGTCATCTCTGAGCCATGCACTTTTTTAAAAATCTCTACTTGGAAATCTTAGACTGTCCTGGTATACTCAGTAAAAGTTTCCACAAACCCATGGCATCAGGAATCAAAGTCTTATAACTATGGAAGGGAAATATGTACATTCCAGCCAGCTTAACTCTAGAAGAGACCTACGTGCTTTCTTTGGAGTCCCCACTCAGGCAAAAGCCACCTCTGAGGATGGAATTACTGCCTTATAAATGTAAAATGGTTTCTGACTTGATTTGTCTGCAAAGACCTTTGACCCTTTTGTCTTCATCCTAGAACAGAAACTGAAATACCTAAGCTGCTGCAAGCTCCTGTTTTTTGTTTCACAAATCCTTTCCCACTGAACTTCAACCCCTGTCAATTCTCCCTTTGTACTGTGGCTCTCATACGTCCCTTTCCATTCACACTGCCTCGAGATGCTCATCGTTTTGTGCCTAAGCCACAGAAACTTCTGAATGTGATGGATGTTCCGACCAGGTGATTATTCTGCTTTATCAGCACACCCTAACAGCAGTCATCTGATAGTTTAAGGGCTCACCTCTTGGTGCTCAGAAAAGAGGTATTAAAAATGTCCAGAGTGTCTGAAGTACTAATGTCTGTTTTCTGTTCAATCCAGAGGACAAGTCATACAATGGTGGAGGAATAGGTTCTTCAAATAGGATGATGGACTTCTTGGAGGAGCCAATCCCTGGTGTGGGGACCTATGATGATTTCAATACAATTGATTGGGTGAGAGAGAAGTCTCGAGACCGGGATAGGCACCGAGAGGTAAGACGAAAGGATGCTTTGTGAGTGAGTGTTAGGAAACTTCAGGAGAAGAAGTTGAAGATATAGATTCTTTATATGTATTCTTTCCCTCAACACTGGATGTGGCTGAATCTGTTTTCTGTTGGACTTGTAGGGTTTTATTTTTAATATATTTTTATTTTTAAGGTATCTTGTATATGATTTTGAAAAGAATTTATATTTAATGGTGATTTATCTCCCGATAGTAAGTGGTTGAAAAGGATCCTTGGGTATAAATGCCTGTGCAGAGAGGTGAAAACAAAGTTGGTGGGAGGAACCAAATTAAATTTCAAAGATCTTCCTTCCCCATCTCATCTCTCTTTTATGGTTTTCCCTTGAAGCAGGATTTTTACACCTAAGAAAAGTAAATGGGCTCTTTTTAAAGGAATAAAAGAAAAAAAATCTCAGAGCTGTAGTGTTTACTGAAGCTTACAGGGTAAACCCGTGATTATAGCTCTTGTACAACCATAAAACCAAAGCAAATGTACGCATTCAACTCACACAAAACCACAAGACCAATCAAATTCAAATCAATGACATTAATATGATAGGTGATAGATGGTACTTATAGCTATGGCCCAGTTTGTTTTGAATATGACAAGAGAGTCTCCCTACTTTTCTCTTTTCAAAGTACTGTGAAAACTTTTCAGAGCAGTCCACCAAGGTCATTTGCCTTTAACTTATTGCTGTGTATCATTTAAATCAGGGAATCACAATTTCTAGTTTGTGTCAGGAGCACATAGAGCGCTTATTCAAAAGGTAGGGCCCCAGCCCCAGTCATCCTGATTCAGTAGGGAACATTTCTTCAGCCAACAGTAAGTATGATTATTTTTTCTTCCTTACTATTTCTGCTTTGATTCCAAATTTAAAATTCGATTTTTAAGTTGACTCCATTTTCTCCTAAATTCATGATTTCCTCCTCTTAGACCTGAGTGAATCTCCTGAGCAGTCAGGTTCAGATCACTTTTCATTCCTTTCCGAGCTCCTGACTGGCTTTCTCAAGACCACCTAAACCCAGGAGTCAGGTTGTCCCAGGTACAGGTTTTGAGAAATTTCTTTGTAGTCCTTGGATTTGTCATAATCCCATAGAGTTTTCTTCTCCTAACTCAAAAAGGTGATCTCTGTAAAACATTCATTTTTTTTTATAAGATTCCTGCTATTTTGGAACATACACACATATGCTTTCTGTTATATCAATTCATCAGGCAGCCTTTAAAATATAGAATCTTACGGCTTTAGAATTTTTGCTATCTGTATTCAGAGTTCAGTTTGTCACCATTTGCTTATTCAACATGTTACTCAGATTGTGAAAGCCACCTGTGATATGACAAGGGCACATTTCCCGTTATATCAAAATGGTTGCATCTGAGGCACATTATATCAGCTAATAATAATTTAAAATCAATTAAAATGTGTTTCTCAAATGTTCAAAGGTGACCTTTTTTAGCATTAACTGTTCATCATCTGAATGGAAACAGTGTCATAGGGAAAAGTATCACCTCATCTACTTTCAGCACTTAAATTGGAAACTTAAAGTCATAAGTCAAAATGAAATTTTAAACTGCTTTTAAAATTTTATAGTAATTTATTACTTGTGATGTTACTGCAGATCAAGATGGGTAGCTAACTTACACTTTCAAAGATAAGAAATAGAGGTACAGGGCTTCCCTGGTGGCGCAGTGGTTGAGAGTCCACCTGCCAATGCAGGGGACATGGGTTCGAGCCCCAGTCCAGGAAGATCCCACATGCCGCGGAGCAGCTGGGCCCATGAGCCTGTGCGTCCGGAGCCCATGGCTGCTGATCCTGCGCGTCCGGAGCCTGTGCTCCGCAAGGGGAGAGGCCACAACAGTGAGAGGCCCACGTACCGCCAAAAAAAAAAAAAAAGAAAAAGAAAAAAAAGAAACAGGTACAGAGAAGGGGGAAGCACTAATGACAAAGCTGTTAGAATGCTTGGTTTTGAAGTGTGGGCACTGAAGGGTTAAATTAACAAGGCTAGGACCTAAAAGGTAAAAGTTTCTGCACCTCTTGAAAGCTGCAGATATTCCCAGCAGGTTTTTGAAAATGAAAGAGATCATCCCTGATATCATTTAACATCTGTGATCACTGTACAGTAAGAGGTTTGTGGTATCAAGTCTTGGAATTTGCCTGACCTGAAGCACAGCCCCAGGTAGAAAACCACAAATTGTACTTTTAACCCCTCAAATAAGCCCGTGTTTGTTTATTCTTTGAAAAACAATCAAACTATTTGCTGTGAGTCAAGAGACCATCTTTGGACTATCTGATGTCCAGGCTAGAAAGAGACCGCTGCAATAAGCAAAACAGATTGATGTTATAAGAATTTAGCAGCTAATAGGGAAGTCCTGAATAAGGTACTTGCAGACATTGCAATACTGGAGATGAAGGTGGGTTCAGTAAGACAGGGTTCAATAAAGCTCAAAGTTCGCGGTGGCGTTGGTTCAGCCAAAGATTTGAGAAGTAACTCTAAATTGGAATCTATTTCCAATGAATAGGTTTGTCTTTGTGTTTCTTTATCGCACATTTTGAGGTAAAAAAGCAAGAGTGTGTGTAGAATGTATCAATGTTTTCTCATCTCTCCCTAGATTACCAATAAAAGCAAGGAGTCAACATGGGCCTTAATTCACAGTGTGAGCGATGCTTTTTCTGGCTGGTTGTTGATGCTACTTATTGGGCTTTTATCAGGTATGGTAAACCATGTGAGCTTTCTAAACAAATCTCCTAAAATTGTGGTGTGCCCCTCTCCCAAGTCATGAACTGAATTGAATACTGTGCTTTACTGTTTTCCTACATGAACGGAATTGTTTGTGGACCTTTGGGAAGCTTGATGTCCCCGTCTATAAAGAGGTAGTAATACCTCATCTCCTTCCTTAAATAAATGAGGTTAAATGAGGAAATGCATTTAAGTGCATTTGTATGCTATAAAATATTGTATCCATTTAAAGGTGCTGTTAGTACTGCCTTTTGGTGCTTGTCTTGAGGAAGAACCTTTCTATTAGAGACAGGGTTTTCTTTTTTTGTTTTTTGTTTTTGTTTTTTTGCCGTGCTGCGTGGCTTGCAGAATCTTGATCCCCGACCAGGGATTGAACCCGTGCCCTAGCAGTGAAAGCACTGAGTCCTAACCACTGGACAGCCAGAGAATTCCCCCCCTTTTTTTTTAACATGTTAGTAAGCATGGGGTTTAGGAAAGAACATGTAGAAGAGGACTTCCTGAGAGATTTTTGTAGCTATTTCTTAAATATCTGCTCTCTCATTTGGGAGTAAAGAAAAGCATGTAAGATATGGCTCATACCCTTAGGGGGCCTAAATTCTTACTCTTTCATGGTGACCGAGGACTGGGATGGTACCACCTTTTCCTATCTTCTCCATCAACCTTCTAAGCCACTCCAAATAATATATAATCTTAAACACGAATAGCACACTTGCTATGCAATACAGCTTTAAAGCAGGTTCCCAAGCAGGCTTCCCCTCCCATGGGGAAAGCAGAAAGCCAAGAATACCAGGCAGAGATGCTGAGACTTATATCCTTGTGGCATTAGAAGATGGGCCTAGGAAGATTTAGAATATTGAGCTAAAATAAAAGGTGGGAAATTGGATGGCGGTTGGGATGGAATGGTAGTTAATAGCACAGGCTCTAGTTTATGGCTACCTGGATTTGAATCCCAGCCCCACCGCTTGCTAGTTTTGTGACTTCAGGCAAGTTTCTTAACCCTTGGAAGTTTTAGTTTACTGACTTGTAAAATGGGGATAAGAGTACCTATATTACAAGTTTGTTGCGAGAATTGAATGAAATACAGCGATACAGCACTCAACACAGCGCCCAGTTGTTCACAATGCTGCTGTTACCTAGAGATAATTCATGAGCCATGGAGTATAAAATGATCGCAGCAAATGAGAAATGGTTCATCCATAGCAGAGTTTTCTAAGATTATCTGGGCCAGGGGTCAGCAAGCCTTTTCTGTAAAGGGCCAGATAGTAAATATTTTAGGATTTGTGGGCCAAATTGTCTGTATAGAAAGAATGTAGCCATAGAAAGTAGGAAAATAAACTCGCTGGACTGTGACCAAGAAAAACTCTATTTAAAAACACAGAGGCAGATTTGACCCTCGGGCCATAGTTTGCCAACCCATGGTCTAGGGTGTTAATGCTGTCCCTTTTCTGGCTCGCACAGAAGAGAGACGTGGTCTGGACAATTTAGAGCTGGCTCATAATAGACTGAGTGGTCTGTAATGTCGAGTATTGCACAGAAGCTGCCAAGAAGGAAGGGGACTGAGAAAAGGTTATGTAGTTTAGCAGTTAGGAGGATACCAGTGACCTTGAAAAAGCATCTCAGATAAATATTAGGAGCCAGATTTCTTTTTTTTTTTTCTTGGCTGCGCTACGCGGCTTACAGAATCTTAGTTCCCCTACCAGGGATCGAACCCAGGCCCCTGCAGTGAAAGCACTGAGTCCTAACCACTGGATCACCAGGGAGTACCCAGGAACCAGATTGCAAGGGAAGGCAACCATTGTAGAAGTTTTGGGGATACTGGGTAGTCACTGGAAGGAGAGAAGGGACAGAAGCTTGAAATGGTAGCATAGACAAGGGGAAGCATTTCATTCTTTAGGGTAGGGGAAACCTGCTAATATTTGTAACCAGGGAGGAAAGAGCCAATTGGGAAAAGAAGGAGAAGGAGATGTAGACGGGAAGATAGGATGAAGGGTACCAGTGTTAGGTAGAATAAGACATGCACACGTGAAACAACCAGAGAATTAACCAAACTCTTTAACATCGTGTTAGTTTTCTGAATCCAGGCAATAAGTGCAATAGGAGTTAGAAGGAAGAGACAGCGGGAACTGGAGCGGCCAAGAGTAGGTGTCAAACAATTTGTTAGATTTGACTAGGTTATTCAAATATGTAAATAACTAAGAGAGTGTGTTAACACTCTTAGCGCCTACCAAAACATACACATGACATGGCCTCCAGCCTGTTGGAACGTAGGCGTAATATCCTCAACTTTTTAATGTATATCTTGTCACTAGGTGGTCAGTGAATATTTTTCTTTCCCTCATACACACAGGGTATTTTGTTTTTAAGCATTGGAGAGCAACAATAGAAGCAGTGTGTCAGAATGCAGGAACAGTCTGGGAATTCAGGGGCTGTGAATTTTATGATGTCTTTGCTATTTCCCTAAAGCACGATTCTAGACCATTTAATTTCTTTATGCCAGCGTTTCTTCATCTGGACAGCAGAAATGATGAGAAGGGCAGAATTGAAAGTACTATAACTATCTTAACCCTATCAGTCTATTAGCCGCAGTGCATTAGTCCCCATTCATTTTCTCATAATTTTCTTTGAGGAACGTTCTGTATAAAATATTATTTGTTCCTTGTCACTAAGAAAACTTCAGAATGTTCACATCCTAGGCTCAGGAGGCTTCAACCTACCTACAGCTTCATCTAATCTTCCATGTACATCACAGTTTGTGCTTTTATAACTTCAGTTCCCTTAGCCTAGAATGCCTTCCTGCCACCACTCAAATTCCCTCGCTGCTGGAGCCAAATCGGTGTGGAGACTGAGCCCTTTTCCTCATAGTGTTCATCAACTGCCCTTGGCAAGCCATCTCAAATAAATATCATATAATATTCTTCAACGTGGGCAATTCACATTTTCTCAGTTTTATGTATAAAGTGAGAATAAAATAAACTTTAAGAAACTTGACCGTCTTTATGGATCAGTATTCATCAACTCTAAGTCAAAGCAGAGTCTTTGCCGGGGAAGCAGCTAAAAGTCAAATCCACTCGCCCCCTGCTCCCACCCCACCACTTTGCTCTCCTCTAAGTTTCCCATATACAATAAAGATCCTGCACACACAGTGTTTAATGCAGACAATGTTGTTGTTGTTATTTTTTCCCCTCTTGAACAGGCATTTAATAACAGGTAAAATCCATTAGAGATAAAAGGTGAAAAGCAAGCAGACAGACAATCAGAAGGAGGTTGCAGATGGAATGAGAAAGTATATACTTGTCCATTATTTTGATTCCTTTTCCCTTATTTTCTCTGACAACTGTGGCCTTTCCTTCCCTCCCCTCAAATCAGGTTCCCTAGCTGGCTTGATAGACATCTCCGCTCATTGGATGACAGACTTAAAAGAAGGTATATGCACAGGGGGAATCTGGTTTAACCATGAACACTGTTGCTGGAACTCCCAGCACGTCACCTTTGAAGACAGAGACAAATGCCCAGAGTGGAATAGCTGGTCCCAGCTTATCATCAGCACGAATGAGGTAACACGTAGTGACGATTTCTGAACCACTGATTTAATTATTCTTACATTTACTTCATTTCTTATACTGTCCCTGTGGCAAACGTGGAAGCTTCCTTTATTTTCCTTTTCATGAAAAGGGGAACCAGTGCCAGCTGCCTTTCTCTGTGGTTTAAGTGCAGTCCTATTTCTATCTCTTCTGACATGTGGAGTTTTTTGATGCTTACACAACAACTTAAAATGTTTTGCTTGTTTTAAACAAGCCTGATGTTTCTTCTTAGTTGTTAGTACACCGTGTGACTGAATCTTTCTCTAGCTATTTCCGTAGAAATGTCAGAGTCAGCCAACAGGTAAGCTATAATTTCTAACAAAGGATGGAATGGGTTAAAAATGTGTTTAAGCGATTTTTCCCTGAGCATTGCATTAGAACATTAAAAAAATTATGATACATTCCATAGCAAAGTAACAGAAACCCAGGGATAAAATTGCCCATACATTTTGAGATTAAAATGTTCATTTGTCATTGTCTTTTAGCGTATCTTTTTGGATGTAAAAGTAATTTTGTTTTTTGGTTCCTTACCTTTCTCTTACCATTTGGTTTGTATGTTAGATCTCTCCTACTAAACACGAAAGCACACAAAACAACTCTCAACTCCCAATTCCACTCTGGCTTCCACCAACTAAAACAGGTACTATCTCAGCTCACTCCTCATCTACTCTGTTGGTAAAGTGAGGGGGACAAGACTAGGATGTTTGTTTGTACTTTTAAAATTTATTTTCGTACCTATCTTGGTCCACAAACAATTTGAAATGGCACACACCCCCACAGATTCAGTGAAGGTAAGAGAAGGATAAGAAAATAATAAAGTCAGAAATAAGAGTGTTTATGTACATATATCTGACTGTGCATATTGGCTTGGGTTAGCTACATACTATATGTGTGAGAGGGTTTAAGTCTGTGCTTCTCAGACTGGGGTTAGGTCAGCGTACCAGAGGGTATGTGAAACCTCAGGATACATGCTATGTGCTTTCCCAGAATATCAGTTTTTCCTGATCAGTATTTGGAAGAAAATTTTTTTCAAAAATTAAATGTAAACAATCATTAAAAAGGAATGCAAAAGTCCTATGTTTAAGATAAAACAGAATATCTATTTCAGCTCTGCTCTGGGTACCCCACCCCCTATCCTCTCTCCTAGATTAGGAGTATGTACTTGGGTTGAAAAGTTTGAGAAGCTCCGGATTTAGGGTGAGTCTGTGTGTGTGTGTGTGTGTGTGTGTGTGTGTGTGTGTGTGTGTGTGTGTGTGTGTATAGTTCTCCACAGTTTTAGCACATGTGTAGATTTGTGTAGCCACCACCACAATCAAGATGTAGAACTACTGTTCCATCACAACAAGGCTCCCCCATGCTACTCCTTGAGAGCTGTGTGCATGCGTTTAAGTGTTCCAACCATAACTTTCAAACTGGAGCCAGAGATTTGCACAAGTGACAACTTTCTCTGGCCCTCCTTTTAATGAATGAAATTCTTGCCTGGGGAAAGAGTCTTCTAGGTTTTAAGAAGAGTTCTCCTGCCAAGAACTTGACCTCCTGGTCTCTGCCTCTAGTCAGTTTCAGCTACTTCCTCTTTCCCTCCCTTTTCCTCTTTGTCTCCTACTTCTAGAGTATTCTTCCTCCCTAGCTACATTCTAAAGGCCAAGAGAGCAATTATTTGTTCCTCTGAGGGACTAAAATAATGGGAAACCTGTGTCAAAATTATAACTCAGAAAAAACCTGAGCATTTTGGTTCTCCTTGTCTAGGTCAATGAATTATTTTGATAGTGTTTTAGGTTTTAAAAAGTCGAAAGTCCCTTGAGTTTTGTGTTTCATGTAATTTGAGTGAGTTTCAACTTCAAATGTTTCTATGAGCAAGCATCATCTGGTAGTGTTCAAAATATCTTTTTTTGTAAGGCATAGCTATTTTGCGAGCCCTTTAATGTTGGTGAATGCTTGCTAGTGGTCAAAATTAGATTTCTGGCAGATTTCATTATAATAGGGGGATAGTCTCATAAATATATTCTCTCCATTTTTAAAAATAGCTGTTGCTGTTTTATTCTTTGGGATATCTGGCATCTCACTGATTTTGTTTGATGGTCAGAGCCCAAAACTTTCTACTGCATTTTCTTGTTGCCAGTCAGCAACTACACCTTTGCTACGACAGTGGCAAAATTCTCTCAAAGATGTGGTGGTCTCTACAGAATGTCATTGCTTATTTTAAGAAAAATACCAAAGAATTTTAGATACCCTAACCTATGAGAATTTGACACCAAGGTAGGTAGTAGGCAAGGATGAATTTAATGGAACTCTGGAGCCAGTCTTCACTTCAAATGTGTAGTCAAGGTTCAGCCATTCCAATAAAAGGGCTGTTAAGACTCTTAATGAAATTGACATAGTATCATATATATTTGACTACAAAATCTATCAAAGCACTCATATAGAAAGTGAATTTGCTTCTTCGTTCTTGTCCATCCTTAGAAGGCATTGTCAGTGTCCTCTGGGTGTAACAAAGCCTCTCATTTTCAGTAGCAAGTGGGCTGACAGTTGCTTTGCTGACAGTCTGGGAAGGAACATCTTGAGCAATTTAATGTTGTTTTTTTTTTCTTTCTGACCTCCTCTCCTGAAAACCCATTCCTCAGAAGAGATGCATGCCTCACTGGGGCTGTCTGGGCTAAAACAAGCGTCTTTCTTTTTCCCCTGTTCCAGGGAGCCTTTGCTTACATAGTCAATTACTTCATGTATGTCCTCTGGGCTCTCCTATTTGCCTTCCTTGCCGTATCTCTTGTCAAGGTGTTCGCACCGTACGCCTGTGGCTCCGGAATCCCTGAGGTGAGTCTCTAAAATGGTTTATAAATGGTAACAATAATGAATCCTTTTTAGTTAAAACGATTTAGTATGTATTCCAGCATATACCACAGTTGAATATCAAGCAGGATCAGATCACGAGGCAATCTAGGGCCTCTCTAGATCTTCCCTTCAGTCTCCTCCCAGGCTGGGCTACCTGGACATTAAAGGGAGTTGAGGGACTTCCTGGTGGGGCAGTGGTTAAAAATCCGCCTGCCAATGCAGGGGACACGGGTTTGATCCCTGGTCCGGGAAGATCCCACATGCCACGGAGTAACTAAGCCCGTGTGCCACAACTACTGAGCCTGCATTCTAGAGCCTGAGAGCCACAACTACTGAAGCCTGCGCGCCTAGAGCCCGTGCTCCGCAGCAAGAGAAGCCACTACAATGCGAAGCCTGTGCACCGCAACAAAGAGTAGCCCCTGCTCGCTGCAACTAGAGAAAGCCTGAGCACAGCAACAAAGACCCTACACAGCCATAAATAAATAAATATTTTAAAAATAAATAAAGGAGTTGATTCCTAGCCTCCTCCGGGTTCCTGGTGAACCAGGCCCCTGAAGACCTCCCCGACTCCCTAACCAAGAAGCTCCTAGGGTAGATCCCAGGCTTCTGGTCTGAAAAAATAGTGGTATTGTTAACTTTGTTAGAGCAGAAGAAATAAAACTGTTTTGCTACATTTCCTGCAATATGATTTGGGCTAGAAGGAGGGTGACTAAAACCCTATTTCTAAGTACTTTTGGTTTAGATTGCTTGACAGTGACTGAAACCACAGAGATTTTAGGTTACCTGGATGACCTTGCCCCCTCTCTGTTTCCTGACCAAGTCATAGTTACAGATTCCTTGGTAGAGAATCAGGGCTATACTAGCCTGTAAGGATTAAGTAAGGGAAACACCCTCCCTCTCTGCCGCCCCTTCTCCATACAATGCACTCTCATACTTACAATACTACCTTGCCCAGCTATCACATGGCCAAAAAGAAAAAAAGGAACATGAAAGTTTAAAGAACATTTCTCACTTTCTTGGGCTGTTGGGCTCCCTCCCAAACTGGGATCACTGTGGGTCAAGCATTTATATATCAGTTGTTTTCAAAAGGTGCAGTTTCTATAACGAGGACCAGATTTATAGCTTCTTAGCCTTGTTTCCTTACTTAGTCTGTATTCAATCTCTCTGTGTTTGACCTGCAGATAAAAACTATCTTGAGTGGTTTCATTATTAGGGGCTATCTGGGTAAGTGGACCCTGATTATCAAAACCATAACACTGGTGCTGGCAGTGTCATCTGGCCTGAGCTTGGGCAAAGAGGGCCCCCTAGTGCACGTGGCTTGCTGCTGTGGGAACATCCTGTGCCACTGCTTCAACAAATACAGGAAGAATGAAGCCAAACGCAGAGAGGTAATAACAAACGGCCTTAATAGTCTCTTTTTTGGTGAGAGCATAAATGGTACAACCTTAGGGATGAGAGTTGGGAGATTCTACCAGTGTTAATGCAAATGCCCTTTGACCCAGAAGTTCCACTTCTAGAAATGTATCCTACAGACATCCTACCATGTGTGCACAAAGATGTATAGGGATGGACAGTGAAGCATCTGTCAACATCGTGAAAAACTGAAGCAATCAAAATGTCCATCAATGGGGGACTGATTAAACAATATTCTGTCCATACTCTAGAATACTGTGCAACTGTTAAAAAGAATGAGATAATGCTATGTATACTCACATGGAATGATGGCTATAAAATACCATTAAACTTTTAGAAGCCAATCTCAGAATAATGTGTATAGTAAAAATCAGTTAATGTTTTTGAAAAGTATGTATATATGCACCTAGAAAGAAAATGACTGGAAAGTGGTTTCACCCCAAACTGTTAAAAAATGTCTACCTCTGGTGAGGGGGAAAGTGAGGGAGAAGTAAGGACGTCAACTTTTTATTATGAATAATTCTATACAAGCATGTGCTATTTCTATTACAAAATAAGTACAAAACTAATGGAAGATTATTTTAAAAGAAAGTTGTTTATCCCTGTGAAAGAATATAAAATTCAGCATGTGTTTAAGATGCCAGCTTTTCCATCTTTTATTTCTACCTAACAGGACGCTGCATTGGTTTCTCTCTGTATTGGATCTCTCTCTCCCTTGTCTTCTGGCTCAACCCCGCTAAATTAACCCCGCTGCAGCATCTCTATAGTTGTTCTCGTGTTTATACAGTTGTTAATGTATGTCATTTTGAGGAGGAAGAACATTTTTTTAAAAGTTCCAAGTCATTGGTTACTTTTGTCCTGCTATAATTAAGGATTTAAGAAAATGGTTCTTGCTCTATTTTCCTTGAATTACAAAGAAATCACATATGGAATGGGTCAAGACCAAGGTCATTTCATTGGAAAGGATTTTTCACAAAATTGGAACCTAATGATTTGTTCTGAAAACAAAACAAAACAAAACAAAATTCACCATAACACTCGGAAGGAAACTCAAACATGTTGAAATTTCAAATATGGAATACATTTTGATAGTTCAAGGGGGAAAGTTCCTGGCAGGAGAGGTAGGCTAGCAGGAGAGAGAGGGGGAAATCTGAGTAGGTTGTTTAGCTATCTGTCAAATGTAGAGGGACATAAAGGCAGTATTAAATTAGTGAGGTTGTTAGACAGGAATAATGTATAACAGAAGCTAAAGACATGAAAAAAAAACATTTTAACTGTCAAGAGTAAAGTGTTGATTGTTGCTGGTTTTGCATAGGTAGAGGTAACTTTGAAACTGTAGATTGCTGGTTACTTTCATTCCATAAAAATTGGCATTTTTGTTCAAATAGTTCTTTATAAAATAAGAGAGGAGTTTCATTTGGCTGGTTCTCTGTACAGATGTCATATATATTTCTAACTAAACTCATGAATATTTGAATGTCATTCACTTCCTGTTGCTTATTCAGACTTTGCAGTTATTTTTTCCTGTTGTTCTCACCATCAGCAGTAACCCTTTTATGTCCCAGGGCCTTGTCAAAGTGGCCAGATGGTTGAGAGTAAAATAGAGATTTGAGAAGGTAGGGTGTAGATAGACCCTACTCTACAACATAATATTAAGGCAAATAGGCCACTTCGATTCTTTCTTCTCCCTCATAATTCAACCTAAACAAAGTCACTGAAATCCCCTTTCTCAAGTTCCATGTTAAATGTCCTCATCCTTCTCAGATGAAAGTCATTCTAGCCTTGAATTTCAAAGTCCTCCCCAGCTAGCACCAGAGATCACTCTTCCCCCCCACCCCCTTCATTTTCTTTGGCCATCCTGCACTCCCAGAGAAACCTGCCTATTTCTTTTTGCCAAGAACCATTTTTTCTTCAAAAACTCTTAATTTTATTCAACTTCCTTTTAAAAATAGTTCCTCACTACCACAAATTATATACCACCCCACAGCAACCAGAATCCAATGAAAGGACTTTATGCTTCTATTAATTCTGGTGTGTTTGTCATGCACCTTTTACATACACACGCCAATGCCTATGACATACAAAGATGGTGCTCTCGAAATATCACTTGCTCTCTTTCCCCATCTCCTTGTCCCTTTTAATTTCTCTCTCACAGCTTCTTCCTCTTCCCCTCCCTCCTCACCCTTTTCCTTGCCACACCTAAACACATTTAGGTCTTCTCTTCCTTTCAAAATCTATCCCCAATTTTGCCTCTAGTCGCCCCCCTACTTCTGTTTCCATAGGTCACTAGGCATGGAGTAGGGCACATAGTACAGGAAACTCTAAATACTTATTGTCTGAATATTTTCAACTTCTGACTAGCTGTGAGCCAATCATTACTTCAGTTTTGTATCATTAGAACCTTTAAAATCTCATTTTAAAAGCTTTCCTTTATAAAGAAAGTGCTATGTAAATACATCACTGGAAGTATCTCATTTAGGTGATAAATAGGTCTGCAGACTCAAAATCAGTTACGGAATTGGGAGTGTTGGGGATGGGGGCATAATTTGGGATCAAGTACATGACTAAATTAATTACGAAGGAAGGCCCTCTACATGTACCAGCATGTGAACCATGTGTTCAAAATTCAGCATACAGTGTTTGCTCTCAAAGTAAATATACATTGAACTTCATTTTTGATAAATTGGATATGGAGCATATAAAATTGTTTTTTTATTTAGTAACCACTAACATTCCTTTTTAAAATGTGATTGAAGGTAGGAAAGTGGCCTTGATCTATTCACTAATTTTGGGTTTTGCATCATAGGTCTTGTCAGCTGCAGCTGCAGCCGGTGTATCTGTAGCCTTTGGGGCACCTATTGGCGGAGTATTATTCAGCCTAGAAGAGGTAATACTTTTATCTGTCTGTAGAGCCACGCACATGATTTTGTGCCAGGAATTCTGGCCATTGTCTGTGTACATTGCAGTCCCAAAGTGCTCTGCCCAACTCCAGTGCTTTGCCACGGGGCCAGAGATCTCCAGGCCATTTTCATCCTCAACTCTAATTCCTGCAGCACCAGTTTTCACCCCAGTTTATGCACGTTGACTGAGCTTACTTTCTCATTTTCTCTCTTATAGGTCAGCTACTACTTTCCCCTCAAAACACTGTGGCGTTCGTTTTTTGCTGCTTTAGTGGCAGCATTCACTCTACGCTCCATCAATCCGTTTGGGAACAGCCGCCTGGTTCTATTTTATGTGGAGTTTCACACCCCATGGCATCTCTTTGAGCTCGTGCCCTTCATTCTGTTGGGCATATTTGGTGGTCTGTGGGGAGCTTTGTTTATCCGCACCAATATTGCCTGGTGTCGGAAGCGTAAGACCACCCAGTTGGGCAAGTATCCTGTCATAGAGGTACTCGTCATGACGGCCATCACTGCCATCCTGGCTTTCCCCAATGAGTACACCCGTATGAGCACAAGTGAGCTCATTTCTGAGCTGTTCAATGACTGTGGCCTTCTGGACTCCTCTAAGCTCTGTGATTATGAGAACCGTTTCAACACAAGCAAGGCGGGTGAGCTGCCCGACAGACCAGCTGGTGTGGGAGTCTACAGCGCAATGTGGCAGCTGGCCTTGACACTCATACTGAAAATTGTCATCACTATATTCACTTTTGGCATGAAGGTGAGGAGATTCTTTTGGTCCTTGGTGGATATTTGTGTGGCTGTAAGTTTGGAGGGCAAAGCCAAGATATTGTACGATTCTCATAGTTCGTGTGGTGCATCCAACTTCAAAGACCCAAATCCCTTTTTACCCCCACGTGTTCTCATAACTTCTTAGATGATTGTACCTCTATCTAAAACTGTGCAAGCCCAGTTTTAGGCCAAATGCAAACCTCAGTGATGAGATTTCAAGTAGAAAGATTTTCTCCTTTTCTGTGGAAAACATATTTTGCCTCTCAAAAAGGATGCTGAGGTATTTATTCCAGTGCATTTTATATCAAAACAATATCTGACCAACACATTTTTGGTCCTTATAAAGTGGCTTTAGAGTTACGAATAAAGCAAGATAGTAGGTTGAACCAAAAGAAGTTGCCGACCATTTTGACCACTAAAATAGCAATTTCATATGGCTCAACCCAATAGGTAGCTAAATGTATTTTTTACAGTTATCAGTGTCCAATTAGCAAGAACTTCACAGGTGATCCTAAATTAGTATTTAGATTATCAACAGCTGGTATTAGGCCAGCATCTTTTATTTTCAGTACCCATTATCATTTCCGTGTGTCAGAAGAAACCAGGAAGGAAAATTTGTAAAGTATTTTCCTTCTCTTCCTTGGTTTTCATTTGTTTGTTTCTTTTTTTAGCACTCAGCTACCAAGGTATTTCCTCTTCTCTAGGGAAATGGAGATTCAAACCAGAAAATAAGAGCCAGCAAGTCGGTTTAGGCAGTACTGTAATCTCTGAATTGATATGCATCCTCCTCAACACCCTGGACAGATTTTCAATGCTTCTTGAGTTACTTTTTACCTCGTGGCTTCATTCTTTCATCTAAAGTGAATTTGCAGACCATCAGACCCACCCTGATTCAAATATATTCCAGAATTGAATACAAGCTATTTTAAAATAATCTGCTGTTTGGATTATCTCTGTCATCATTTTCCCTCTCTTAGCACAGAAAATTGAGAATGCACTATTGTATCCTAGGAGTCAAAAAAAGAGTGGGGACAGCTTACCCTTCCCCCTCCCCATATCCTCAAGTCCATTCTCTAGTAGGTCTGTGTCTTTATTCCCATCTTACCCCTAGGTTCTTCATGACCTTTTTTTTTTTCTTAGATTCCATATATATGTGTTAGCATATGGTATTTGTTTTTCTCTTTCTGACTTACTTCACTCTGTATGACAGACTCTAGGTCCATCCACCTCACTACAAATAACTCAATTTCATTTCTTTTTATGGCTGAGTAATATTCCATTGTATATATGTGCCACATCTTCTTTATCCATTCATCCGATGATGGACACTTAGGTTGCTTCCAGTGGCATGGACATATATACACTACCAAACGTAAAATAGATAGCTAGTGGGAAGCAGCCGCATAGCACTGAGAGATCAGCTCAGTGCTTTGTGACCACCTAGAGGGGTGGGATAGGGAGGGTGGGAGGGAGGGAGACGCAAGAGGGAAGAGATATGGGAACATATGTATATGTATAACTGATTCACTTTGTTATAAAGCAGAAACTAACACACCATTGTAAAGCAATTATACTCCAATAAAGGTGTTAAAAAAAAAAGAATGGGGAGACAGATGGGGGTTCCTTTTTGGGACAGTCATGCAACCATAGTCACTATCTCATTAAGAAAACTTAATCATTTATTCTTTCTTTATACTGTTAAAATAAACTGAAACCTCATGTGCCATCCTTTTTGTGTGAGTAATGGGTCAAGATTCAATACATGAGAGTGGTTACAAGCATTGCATTTAAACCGCAGTACCAGCGTTTACTAAATCTTGGCCTTGGGTGAGTTCCTTAACCTCTCTGCACCTTAGGTCCTTTGCGAGTTGGGAATTATAACACCTGCCTCCTGGGGTGGTTGTAAAGAACCCATGAAATCTGGTCCATAGAGCATCCAGCATTGAACATTGTAGATAGTCAATAAAGGGTAATTGTTGTTGATTAGAATTCAAAATTGGGGAAAATGTCTGCATATATGAGAAACTCCATCTATTTTCCTTTTTCTTTGGGAAAGGCTTAATTTCTGCCTCCAGTTCTGTGTTGGTCTGGAGAGTTCAGGCTCTTGCCTGATGGACCCCGAATCAGGGTAAGCGTCTTTGCAGTCGTCCTTGCCTGCACGTTCCAGAGAACCTCTAGTCCCTGTAGTGTTACACAAATCTTTGCGGCCACTTGCTAGCGTAGTGCATAGTTAAATTGTCATTGGCCTGTTCGCTTCGCAGAGGGTCAGTCCTCTAGCCCTTACCATGTGCCGGACGATCACATCACTTCTCACTGACCATCTTTTGCTTTCTCTTTGCAGATCCCTTCTGGCCTCTTTATCCCTAGCATGGCTGTTGGTGCTATAGCGGGTCGGCTTTTGGGAGTAGGGATGGAACAGCTGGCTTATTACCACCATGACTGGGCCATCTTCAATAGCTGGTGCAGTCAAGGAGCGGATTGTATCACCCCTGGCCTTTATGCGATGGTTGGGGCTGCAGCCTGCTTGGGTGAGTACTGTTTGCATTGATTCCAAAGAGATTGCTACCCAGGTGGCATTATAAAGACGAGTGATATTAAACACAATTGACTGTAGATTTTTTTTTTTTTTGCGGTACGTGGGCCTCTCACTGTTGTGGCCTCTCCCGTTGCGGAGCACAGGCTCCGGACGTGCAGGCTCAGCGGCCATGCCTCACGGGTACTAGCCGCTCCGCGGCACGTGGGATCTTCCCGGACCGGGGCACGAACCCGTGTCCCCTGCATCGGCAGGCGGACTCTCAACCACTGCGCCACCAGGGAAGCCCGACTGTAGATTTTTTTAAAGATGACTCTCCATTTCTTGTTGGGCTTGCCATTTTCAAGTGCTTTAAGAAAGCATTCTTTACCATATATCTCCATTCCTCCCCTTTGAGAGTAATTCTTCTCTCAAATTCCGTCATATTGAGGAAATAATCAGAAATTTGGGCAAAGATGATCTGCACAAGAATGTGCATCATGGTATTATGTGTAATAGCAAATAACTGGAATCAACCTAAAAGCACAATAAGGGACTGGTTAAATAAATTATGGTATAGTACATCCATATAATGCCATACCATACAGCCACTGAATGTGATGCTAATAGGTTTAATATCTTTAAATACAATGTTAAATACATTTGTACTAATATACAAAGTATTCCTAATATAAAGTTAGGAGAAAAAGCATGGTGGGGAATTTAAACGTATAATATGAGTTCATCTGTATAAAAACATACGTTTTTGAAAAAAGTCATTTGAAATTTTTACTCAGCATATTTCTAGACAGTGAGCTTATGGATAATGGCTTTCTTTTATATACTTTAAAAATATATGTATTTTGTTATCTTTCCACCGTGGGCCTGCACATCCCAGAGAACCTCTCGTATCTGTAGTGTTACACAAATCATAGAGATCTTATGCAATTACTTATATAATTGGGGGGTGGGGAGCAACAGACAAATGAAAAAAAGACGAAGAATGAAGGAGGTATCTTGTACTTTTGTAGAGATTATTTTTAGAAGTCTGACTCATGTTCACTGTAAACTTGCTTGAATGCAGTTGCAGGGGTCTATAGGTGAGGCCTCCTTTTAGTGATGTTTCTGGTAAGTAGCTTTTTCTGGATGGGGCCTGTGACAGGCCCATAACTGTAATGAATCCTATACTTTTGCTCCCTTCAGTAAGTAGCCTGTGTCTGTTTTTTGCAGGCGGGGTGACTCGGATGACTGTTTCTCTTGTTGTCATAATGTTTGAACTAACTGGTGGCTTGGAATACATTGTGCCTCTGATGGCCGCAGCCATGACAAGCAAGTGGGTGGCAGATGCTCTTGGGCGGGAGGGCATCTATGATGCCCACATCCGTCTCAATGGATACCCCTTTCTTGAAGCCAAAGAAGAGTTTGCTCACAAGACCCTGGCAATGGATGTGATGAAACCCCGGAGAAATGATCCTTTGTTGACTGTCCTTACTCAGGACAGTATGACCGTGGAAGACGTAGAGACCATAATCAGTGAAACCACTTACAGTGGCTTCCCAGTTGTGGTGTCCCGGGAGTCCCAAAGACTTGTGGGTTTTGTCCTCCGAAGAGACCTCATTATTTCAATTGGTAAGGATTTCAGAAATGGGATAAGGGAATCCACTATGGAAATAAATAAATATGCATGAGGGGAAGGGAGGGATAAATTAGGAGTTTGGGGTTAACAGGTACAGACTACTATATATAAAATAGATAAGCAACAAGGCTACTGTATGGCACAGGGAAGTATATTCAGTATCTTGTAATAACCTGTAATGGGAAAGAATCTGAAAAAGAATGTTTATATATATCAATATATATATATATAATTATATGTATATATACATATATAAAACTGAATCACTTTGCTGTATACCTGAAACTAACACAACATTGTAAATCAACTATACAATCAATCACTAAGCATGCATGCATGCGTGAAAAGGGGAAGGACAGAGTGGAGAGGGGACTGGTTAGGGGCCAGAAGTTTAGAAGTAGTCATTCCTTTTTCAACCTTTTGTTTTCTACTTTTCAAATAGAAAATGCTCGAAAAAAACAGGATGGAGTTGTGAGCACTTCTGTCATTTATTTCACCGAGCATTCTCCTCCAGTGCCACCATACACCCCACCTACCCTCAAGCTTCGGAACATCCTGGATCTCAGCCCCTTCACTGTGACTGACCTTACACCCATGGAGATCGTGGTAGATATCTTCCGCAAGCTGGGACTGCGGCAGTGCCTGGTTACACACAATGGGTGAGAGCTCTTTGGTGAAGGCAAATTGGATTTGGGAGGAAAAGAGAGTGTAGAGAGATAAAGAAAGAAGAACCCAACTCACATGAATATTTGTAGCATTTATAGACCTTTTTGAAGCTCTGAGATGAAGATGAATGTGTTTCTTTTTTTGTCATAATTAATAGAAAAGGAGTTTGGGGAAGATAGTGGGTTTGAGAGATGCGAACTGCTGGTTGTACTTATAAATAACTCAGTTCCTCCCCCACAAAGGAAACAACTATGTTCTCATGAACAGGCAGCACTGAAATTATAATGGTATTAGGTAGTATATGTATAGTATTTGGTGCTTACGATACCTTTGTTGTTATTATTTGAGGGTGAGAAAACCAAGTTCCAGTGAGGTTTAAAGATTTGCACAAGGACCCTCAGTTACTGTCTAGTAGTGGTAGCCTTTATTTATTTATTTATTTTGGTCTCGCCACACAGTTTGCGGGATCTCAGTTCCCAGACCAGGGATTGAACCCAGGACATGCAATGGAAGCCCGGAATCCTAACCATTAGGCCACCAGGGAACTCCCTAAACACAAGTCTTCTGACTTCCAAGGCTAAGGCTCTTTCTTTCTGGGATATTTCTTATCCAGTAAAGGAAGCCATGCTATTTTTATTGGAAAAGAAATGAGGTTGAGGAGAAGGGTGCGTGTTTTTGTTTTTGTTGTTGTTGTTTTTGACCCTGGTATGTTAATCTAATGATTATATAAGAATTTCGCCCTCTACAGTTTCTGAATAGCGTAGCAGATGTCTTGCAGGATTGAGATCAGTTAGGGGACTTTTCCTAACTGATCCATTCAACCTTTACTGAATCTGTACTTCATGTAAGAAGGCATTCCACTAGATTCTGGGGAGAGGCAAAAAGCAATGAGACCCTTCTCTGCCCTCAAGGAGCATACAGTGTTTATAGGGAAGCTGAGAACACAGCAAATTGGACAAATGCTACGGAAGAGGTGTGCACAGAACACGCTGTTCCCAGGAGGAGGGCACAGTTATTACTGGCTCGTAGGATCAGGGAAGGTGTTCTGGAAGAGGGACATTTGAACTGGGTTGCAAAAGGTAAGATTTGTATATAGAGAGAAGAATATTTAAACCACAGCAAATAGCAGGATTTAAGACCTAGAGGAAGAAGTGCTTAGAGCATGCTTCGGGACCCATGCATTGTCCCATTTACCTGGTACATGTAATCTAGTCCTGTCATCGTTCTGTAAGTACAGATAGTATTCAAAGACAAAGATGAAAAGGACCACAAAAAGTGTCACCTTTGAGAATGTTATTTTAACTACAGATTAATTTTTGTCTTGTTTTATCTTTTAGGCGATTGCTTGGAATCATTACCAAAAAGGATGTGCTAAAGCATATAGCACAGATGGCGAACCAAGATCCTGATTCCATTCTCTTCAACTAGAATCACAGGGTTGTACTGGATATAAAACAGGAAGGACATTGCAGACCATGGATATATTTTATTAACTGGGTACCCAAAAAACATTTCCCACATTTGGATGGTGAAGTTATATTTGTGTGTTGTCTCTTTCCTACAAGTTAACCAGTTGCACTACATAATCTCTGGAAATTAATCTTCTCTTTAGGAGAAAATTCAGTTAGGCTTCTGTGATATTGCATTAGGAAGATTTCATGAAAGAGTAAACAAGATTGCTATGGTTTAATTCTTTTTCTAAAGATTTTTTTAATTTAAAACATAAGTATTAGCCAATATGCAATCACTGAAAACTATGCAAGAAAAATTCCAACCGTCCTGACCTATAGCCTGCAGGAAGCTCATGAAAAAGTCACTTTTTTGGACTCTGTCATTGGTGGAAGATGAAGTGTAAACCAGGGACTTTGCTTTTCCAACCACAGAAAGGAAAACCAGAAGGAAAATAGGAATGGTATTTTCCAGACTGTGAATTCAGTTCAAATGTTATCTTGTTCTTGTTACAATATTTAGCATTATTAGTTTATGTGTGTGTATGTGTATGTTAATTTTAATACCTGATTATAAGACAATGCTGCTTTGGTTAATCTCCTCTAAATGAATGTAGAGAGGTTGACTTTTATAGCTTGCTTGTTCCTGGTACTCTTTTGAAGTGCACAAAAGATAAGTTATAGAATTTTCTCCTTGTCTGCAAAAAGGGTAATTTTCCAGATGGCCTTTGTTAGCTAGTAGACAAGGACTTTGCCACGAATTTGTTAGTAGCAAGGAATGATTTCTCCATCTTCCTTGAAACGAATGATTAGTAAAGTTCTAAGCAAAGTCAATAACCAGGACTTTCACATTTTTGTGAGGTCCCAACTCTTACCCAGATGCCACCTCCATGAGTGATGGTGCTTTTAGCTTCTGGAATATGTAAGAATAGTAAAGGGAACCAAGTCTAGACTGCATACTGGTAAACCAGGGAAGATCCCGAACTGTATCTGCGTTCTCATGCATTCCTTCATAACAACCACCAGTACTAAAATGACTGGGCACTCATGCCTCCTCCCAGTGTTAAGTACATATATATAACAGGCCAGTGTTGTCCCCGTGATCGTGAATTTAGACTTGGGGTACTTTCAGGTATATTCAAGGCATTGGAACAGGATAGGCAGCTGTGACTCTCTTGAGGCTCCTTAGAATTCTAAATAAAATGCAGAACCTTCCTGAGACCCAGGGGTGTGGACAAGGCCTGGTGACACCAAAGGTGCTTGTATACAATTGAAAAGGTGCCTGTCTCAATTTCCTACCACCTTTACTGCAGTAGAAAATATCACACTCTAGGGACACCTGGTGGAGTTACAGAGCCACCATCATCATTCCGACTACTGTTTCGTTTTCTACAGTTTTACCCACGTGCTGTTGTTCCCCCTCCATTCTCCCTTTCCCACGCCTCAGTCCTGAGTCCTGTCTTTGGGATTGAGTAGTGTGCCCGGTTAATCATTCCTGTTACAAAAAAGTAACTCCCAGGGCTAGTTAAATTGTAAACCCAGCCTCTACAATCTTACAGCCCATGGACGAGAGGTGACGCACAACCATTTGCTTTGCTTTATAGCCCAGTAGCTCCATTTCCATGCTGACGCCCACAGCAGTGAGACTCAAATGCTAGGGGTGGGAGTTGAGCCTTTCCCATTTTACAAGTCTGTTCCCAGCGCTTCCCACCATGCTTCTAGCCTAGAATCAGCAGTCACTCGGCACAGCCTCTCCTCCCACTCCAAGCACCTCAGCATACCTCATTTTAAAAGTTGTCTATCTCTGATTCTAGGATTTTTTACCCCTAGTTTCTTATCTTTCCAAAATCTGAAATTCTTTTATTGCCTAGAACTGGGGAGCCAAGGCTTATTTTGATTTTTATCTTTAAAATATCAAGGCAGTCACCAGAGTTTCTCCTCTTAAGTATATCACTCTAGCATTTTAATGAAAAAGACAAAAACCTCCCTAGGTTATATTATATTATAGTCACGACTCAGTAACTTCACGTCTTTTGTCCCTTCTGTACCACTGATTCCCTCACACGAGATGAGGCTATTTGCCTGACCACCGCGTCTGTTGTGCGCAAATCAAAGTTCTTATGTGTGTACTTCTGGTTCACTACCTGTCTTTTCTTATCAGCCGTCCAACTAAAGTTTGCAAAACAGGAAATGTTAGTATCTCTGGTATTTGGTGATGGTGAAAGGTTTGGTCGCATTTCATAGTACAGCAGTGATATGGAGAGTGTCTAAGTTTGCCTTTGTGTTTCTTCTAGGCTCTGTTTTTGATTTGAGACAGATGAGCCAGTGTTCAGGTGCTACTTCAGAGAATAAATTCAAGAAATCAGATAACACTGTGCCAAGGTATACTTTCTAGATACTAAGCACCGATTGGCCCTCCAGAGAATAATATCCCTTTGATACCTCACTCCTGATAAATCTCATTCATTAACCTCAGCTTCTCAGGAATCCTTGTAACTCATATGCTAGAAGTAGCTGTAGTGTATGGTATCCATTATATGTCCAGTCCGATGGTTTGGCTCCAAGTTTGGCTAATTGTGGTAGAGCTCTCTGCTAGACTGCTAGCTCAGCACCTTAACACTCAGAGTTTCTTGTCTTGAGGCAAAGGAAAATGTTCTTTCTGCCATTGCCAATTCAGCAGTTGGACATACTTAAACCAACAAAGCTGATATAGGGGGGTCTGTCAGTAGTCTCAAATGGCCACATACCTCAGTGGCAAAAGACTGGATAATCTGTGATGTAAAAATTAGTATGAGCCGAGACCAGTCGATTCTGGTAATAAGAAAGAAGGTTTCCCGACACACGGAAAGGATTTACAAAAGAATGCCAATAAGTGCTTCGAGAGAGTTAGGGCTTTCCAAGCCAAAATATCTGGTAGGCATCCAGGCCACGAAAGGAATGAGAGTCTATGGATTTGTAAAAGTCTAACTGCTATATTTTGTATCTTCAGATCTGTGATGTAAAGAATTAAAGAAGCCGAAATAGTTAAGGCATGATTAGTTACGCCACTGCCAGAAGCAGGGGACTGAACAAGCAAAATAATGGCCACTTTTAAGATCACTTCTATTTGGATGTACGTTCAGACACTCCCCCTCTTTTCTGGCTCTGGTGTCCTTCAGGCTCAGCCCAGCTGTGGAGTAGAGGTGGTATAATCCACAGAGCAGATATCCTCTGGTGGATAATCTGACATTGATGGTACTTTGGATTTGCCAGCTGGCAGAGCAGTCGATTAATTTGCTGATGGAACTGCAAAGCAGTTCCGTTGTTTTGGCACCAGAGGCTGAATCTGAACCCTTTACAGGAAGAGCAGAGAAGAAGCATAAATGTCTCTAGCAAGTCTTCAGTTGTGCTTGAACACAAGAATGATAAAGTAATGGGGACTTTGGGTGGTCTAAGGCTGTGAAGTAATTCTTAACTATGAATTTATGAACCCATTCAGGTGTCGGGGGAGCAAATGTGTTTTTTAAAACAGCGTGCAAGAGAGTCGATCAGGGAATGTAATCACTGCTGTATGTTTTAAGTATTTGGATCACCTGTCCCGGTTGGATCCTGACCTTGATTTGTTTAGTTAGGTGATGAGTAGGAAGGTGTACTTGTTACCCCACAGTATCTTTTGGTTTTATTTTTTAATAAATCACAAGGAGTGCAGTTTTTGAAGTTGAGTTTTTAATAAATGATAGTGAAGACAGTTGAAAATTTGACATGACCAGTGTGTTTTATATTGCCAGAGTACTTACTGATGACTGACCACATTGTATTGTGAGGAATCGGTTTACTTTCACTGGATCAGAGCCAAACGCAGGCCACTCATCTGTTCAGAGAAAGCAGGAGAGCATCTTTCATGGTGGTGCATAGAGTATTGAGCTCTTAAAAACTCTGAGAAAAAATGAGGAGTTCAGAAAGTAAAGGGGAGGTGAAATATTGAGTCCTTAAAAAAAAGGTGTCTAAATATGTGGTCTGAACTTCAGTGTCCGACGACCTTGATTTTTTTTTTTAACCACCTCTGGGATAACCTGGATTCCCTTTGGAGAGAGAATGGAAAGTTATGGCAGTGGAAAAAGCCTAGTAAGCAAGTATACGAGTTCTTGTAAGATGGTGGGAGGAAGGCCATTCCATGCCCCAAGCCAAACACCCCGACATTTATAAACTGCTTGATCATGTGCCTCAAGGAGAGAAAAAATTAGTAGTCTACCAAAGACCAGGCTTTCCAAGCAACCAAGAGGCTCAAAGCAGCATTTGGTGGAGGCAGTCTACTTTTGTGGAGAGGGCTGACCCAAGACCAGACCCTCTTGCGGAGGAGGGCAGCGTCTACTGCCATTGCCTAAGTGATAAGCTTTAGGTAGCTTATCTTGAATTTTGATAGCAAAATATTTAAAAAATCTATATTGTTAGCCTCCCTGGTATGTACTTATTGTAGATTAAAAAGAAAAAGGTGAGGCTTTCTCAGAGCTCAGGGAGCTGTGTAAATTTGACCTGTGGTAACCACTGAGCTGTGCTCAGCCTCAATTTTGGTTGCTTGCCCCAAGGGGAAGAGTTCCTGGACTAGTAGGTGTTAGCAACTTCAAGTTACTCCCTAAATGTTTGCTGGTCACAGTCTCATTTCTAAACATCTGCATCTCGGCAAAGTTTTGAAGTGACGTAGGGAGCAAAATCGGTTTTTCCACCTTGTAGTCTGATTTTGCCAAATCACCCAAGAAAGAAAGAAGGTCTATGATGTGCGGAGTTTGCGTTTCTTGGATGGGACCTATCAGGTCATCCAGCCCAATCCCGCAGTCTTAAATTCCTACCTCTAAGTTCCTGCCAAAGGGTCTTCAGCCTCTGGGTGCACACTCGTTGAATGAATGCCTTGCTTAAAGTTTGGCCTTTTAAGGGGAAGAAAGTGTGTGATGGTATAAAAATATGAGGGTTTAAATAAATGATCTCTGGCTCTCCTCCTCTTTCCTCCCCACCCCTGTCTCTCTGTCTCTCCTCACCCCAATACCCTGAATTCAAAAAATTTTCTCAGTTACTCTAAGTGTATTATTTTGAATGTGGACCTTGGGGAGGGAGAGGATCATTCTGAGAGTAGAGAATGGAAGATACTTCTGAGTTGATGGAACCAGTGGGGCTTTGCTCCACTGTAGGGGCTAAAGCCAATGGTATCTGTTGGCAGTGTCCAGGGCTTTAGCATCTTAATGCAGACATGTGAAGTATTCATTGCTAAACCTTGTTATCATCTACTAGTCCAAATCTGTTGAAAGTCAGAGGCGGTCTAGGGTTTGATGAGTGAAATGCCACCTGGCAGAATGGAGATAAGGGAATGGCCCGAGATGGTTTTGTCAGGGTAGGAATGTTTAGCCTCATTATCTTATTGAGTGTACCTCAAATATATGGTCCTTCAAGAGTGTTCCTTTTCCCTCCTCCATTTCACTTTATCCCTTCTCTCTCTTTCCCATTGTCCCACCTTTTTAGCACTCAGATTTTAATAAATATTTACTTTTTATTATATATTTGGTCCCTTGGGACTATGTAATGATTAAGAATTAATTTCATTCTAGGTAAAAAAAAATGATGTGTTTAATATTTTGTTCTTTTAAACTGTCTTTTGAAGCTATGCTGCTAACCAGGTACAGGCCAGAAAGGAGTTGGGCTTGACGGACAGCACCCTGGTCATGTCACCTAAGGATGCCATTGATGTAATGATGGTGACTCTTCTTCATTTGACCAAGGCCAGCCTCCTGCTCTTACCTCTGTCCATTCATTTCTGGCTGTGGGAAAAATACCACCTGTCAGGTGAGCCAGTGAGGCCAGGAGGATCAGAGGGGCCGGTTCCAGCCCATGGACCACTATATGAATGTCTCTGTAATAAGCTCATTTGTAGGGCCGGCTCCAACTGCAGTAGCCAAAGAAAACCTGTCTGACTCGACATTTTAGTTCCTGAGAGTTGGTAAAAGTTCAACCGAAGCTAAGGTATAGACATTAGCAGTAGCTAGGCGTCCAGAAACTAGAGTCAACTGAAGCTAATAGAGTTTCCACAGGAAACTTGGTGCTGAGCTGTTCAGAGCAATTATTTATCTGAGTGTTGCCAACCCTTTAGTCACGCTTTCTTAGCTTTATTCTAACTTTTAGAGACATTGGTCCCTGTTCATAGGCACAGCCTGTACCAAAGCTGTGGCTCACTGCACAGTTCATTCTGCTCCCTGGTCAAGCATAGGAACATAGTCCAAAAAGGAAGATGTGGGCTGGGGAGTTAGGAGACCTGGTTTCTATTCCCTATGCTTCTACTAACTAGCCTCGAGATCTTAACCGCTCTGTGCCTCAGTGTTCCCATCTGCAAAATGGGGATAGTGTTAATTGCCCTACCTACCTCACAGGGTTGTTGTGAGGATAAACTGAGACAATGAAAGGAAAGTACTTTGACAAGTAAGTGCTATGCAAATTGTAAGAAAAGGAAACAATCACGTTAAAGGCAATGGAATGGACTTTGGCAGAAAGGTTAATGGGATTGTCCAGCCCTTTCTCTGTGTGGCTTAAACCCAGGTCGCCATTGCTTTATACATTTTTCACTTAGCACAGATTTGTAATTATGCATGTAATAAAGCACAGCCTTATCCAACTTGGTGTCTGGTGTGTTTCTGAAGACTCTCAATTTTGTAGCTATTGATTTCTGATCATAAAAGCTCGGTGTGGAGGTTGGGGGAGGGTAGTGTAAAAGGTACCTGCAAATTCCTGCTAGTAGGCTCACTTCTTAAAATGATTTATTAAAGACTTAATTAGTTTTACAGATCGAGTAATACTTTTTACCATAAGGAGACAAATGAGGAGCACCTTGTATTTTCTGAGAGATTCCAGATACCTCATTCATTATGGCTACTTAAATGTTCCTGTCTCATACATTGGTGATCCTTTCCTGATGAAATGAGGATTAGCTGGAGCTGTGTTTTTTCCCTCTCTTTTTAAGCTTTTAATGATGTAAGATTATGGGCTTTGACAGGCCTCTTGCCTATAGTCAGTTCTTACAAGGAGTAGGATGGGTGATGGAAATGTTCCTCCAATGAATAGTAGGGCTAGTAGTATCCTCGCTATGGTGGGTTGGGATTAAAATGTTTTCTGTGGGAAACCCTTTGAAGTAACTGAGGAGTGGGGCTTTTCGGGGAAGTGGTTGAATATGCAAACATTTCCATTTCACACCTCTCTGGAACCCAGAAAACAAAGGAAAGCTATACTTTGAAGTATGGTTTTCCTACTTTCTCACTCTATTTTTCCTGTATCTGATTCCTCCTCCCCTCTCCCTCCCTCTCTCTGTTAGCCAGACCACCAGGAAGGCAGTTTACTGTGTGTCCAAGTTTTCATTTAAGAGTTTCTCCCGTTGACATTTGATTACATCTGCACTGGTGTTGACTTGATACCTTGTTGCTACCAAGAACTTTAATGACTTTGGCCTACTTGGTATCATTTCAAGAAGGACACCTCTATGTATAAATAACTCCCTCATAAGCCTGAAATTCCACAAGGAAACTTCAGTTTTTGATGTTATTTATCATTTTACTGGACCCCTTCCACACTTATCATCATCCCTGCCTCTAATCTAAATACCTTCTAAGAAAAAAAACACTGCATCTAGCTGTTACCAGCTCTCAACAACTTGCGAAGAATTAGAGTATCATGTCTAGTTGCTGTAGGGCTCAGATAAAAATGGCTTTGATGGAGTATGGGGTACAGATTAATCCATCATCTAGTACAGGAGCTGCCCAGAGAAGAACCTGGAAATGACCACCAGATGTCAGTGCAATCATTAAAATACTGGTATAGCTCTGGTTTGGTCAGAAAAAAACTGTCTGAGGGTAGTAGGCAGGGCAAAAAGCGTTAATTCATACGTACAGCTAGATGCTGGGAATACAAAGTTCAATCACAAGGTATCTCTTAGTTGATCAGATATTCTCTTTTTAACGTATATAATAAACTGTGTTTTTCTTATTGTTAAAACAAGTCAATCACATGGCAGTCCCTGCCTTTAAGGAGCCTATCGTCCTGGTGTCTGAAAGTTGTAGTTTCTTTTTAGAAGCAGTGCCTCAGATAAAAACAATGAGGAAAGGACTCCAGTTCTTCCTTCATTAGGATCGCCATATAATTTATTGTGTGACTAAGACACTTCTGACAGTGGGATGGTGGTGTTAATAATTACCCAGGGACAACAGGCACAAACTGGGACTATCCCAGGTGTGTTAGTCAGCTCAGGCTGCTATAACAAATGACCGTAGACAGAGTGGCTTATAAACAAAAGAAATTGATTTCTCACAGTTCTGGAGGCTGCAAGTCTGAGATCAGGGTGCCAGCATGGTGGGGTTCTGGTGAGAGCCCCTCTCCCAGGTTGCAGACTACAGAATTGTTGTATCCTCACATGGCAGAAAGAGAGCTAGAGCGCTCTCTGGGGTCCTTTTTATCAGGGCACTAATCCTGTTCATGTTCAGGCTCCACCTTCCTGACTTCATCACCTCCCAAAGGCCCTACCTCCAAATACATTGAGAGTTAGGATTTCAATGTATGAATTTGGGAGTGACACAAACATCCAGTCGATAACACTGGCAAACCAAGAAGTGTGGTCAACAGCTCTTCCTGAGGGATCTCCAGCTCCTGTCCTTTGGACTCTAGCTCCAGGGCTCCTAAGTTCCTTCCCTAGGATCAAAGGTTCTGCCCTTCCCTTGAGCTCCCAAAGCCCCTCTCCTGGCCTCTCTTCCCTCCTTCATAATAAGCAATCTCATCTTAACTGCTACTGGGACATGGGGTAGAGAGGTGTTCAGACAACCACAAAAAAATTTTATTCTCAAAAATAATAATAGGACTCTGAGCAGAGAGCAACATTCAGGGTAAGAGAAAGACACTTATGGCTTTTGGGTTCCCTTAGGCCTCCTCAAGCTGTTGGGTTGAGGAAGTTCTGTGTCTATACATTGCCCACTGCTAGTGTCTCTAAGTAGACATTTTAGGATCTTGATTCAGGAGGCTGCAGATAGAATACAAGACGGAGAGAATGGAAAAAGCATAGAATTTGGAGCCAGGGGGCCTGGACTTGAGGCTTCCTATAAAGGAATTGCTACCTTTCTCCATCAAACAAAACTCAGGATCTCTGAGATTGGCCTTGGAGGAAGAGTCTTCTCTTGAAAAGGGGCTCCTGGACCACACAGTGCAGCTGTGTGTTCCATAAGATTCTCCTTCCTGCTGAGACAATCTTTCTGGTTACCTCACTGGCCTTGGGGTGTAGTGGAGATCACTCCTTTTTAATATTCTAGTCTGAAAGTGCCTCTATAGCACAGCTGAGATGGAGGTAGAAATTTTAATTTAAAAGTTTGGGGAAAATGAAGCCATCGTGATGTGCAATGAGCTCATCGGGCTGACCCTGACTGTGCAGCAGAATCATCTGAAATGGGTATTAAAATATAGATTCTTGGTGGTTTGGTGCCAGGTCTTGGACTAGTATTTGAAAAACCATATGGGGGATATTACAGGCTTCACCCTGCCCTGAAGCTTTATCAGACTTCTACGTGGTGGGCATCAACTTAGTACCACCTGGGAGAATTCATTGTCCCTCCTCTTGTTCACTCTTGTATCCCAAGTGCCAGATAGAGCGCCCAGCACAGAGCAAGACCTCTGAAAATGCAGTACTGGTAGAATAGCAGCCTGTGTAAAACTTGCCTTCTTAGTTCCTGTTGCCTGCCTGAAGATGTGTCTCTTCCCTAGATGTATACCACCTTCCAGGGACACCAGGCTTACCCACCCCCAAGCAATTCTTATAATTTATACTACAAGTCACAACCTGATAAGCACCATCTCATACAACCTTTGTAAGTGAGGAAGAGCATGTTTATTTCAGGCTCTGCTACTTATTCACCATGTGATTCAACCTCTGTGACCTCAGTAACCTCATCTGTAAAGTAGTAATGATGATAAAACCTGCTAATTGGACTGTTGAAATGAATGAAACTAGGTAAGAAAACAGGGTTTTACAAGTTGGCTATGCAAACATCATTGTTATTCATTTGGTCCTGAGGGCTAAAGGAGGTAATGTATGAGAATAGTCAGTTCGCTCAACCAGTATTTATTGAGCACCACTAGGCAATGGAGATTCAATGAAAGGAAAAAATAGACCCATTCCCGAGATGACAATCCAAAACACAGTCAATTAAGAGTGGCATCAACCAGCAGTCTGTTCTAATGACAAAGAGATTTTTTTCCAAGTCCGATATCTGTGGGCTTAGCAGCCTCTGCTGAGTATTAGCAGAATCTTGGCACCTCCTCTCCCACCAAAATGTTTTCCAATTATTTCTGCCTCTGAGACTCTGGAATCAGGGCATCCCAGCTACACTCAAACCAATCTGTCAGCTATGGTTGTCAAGAGGGATGCACCTATATTTTTTCCCTCTAGCTCCAGCCCCCACTTGACCACAGCTGAAGCCTGCAAAGCCACTCAGAGAACCCTTCCCTACCCCAGGTATCACCCAGCCTGAGAAAATCGATTGTACCCTTTCCTTTCTTGCCTGTCCTCCAGCATAGCTTCTCTTTCTAGTTCTAGTTACTCCCTCGTATGTGGGTGAATACCAACAGATGCGGCTGTGTGAATATGGGGAGTGGAGAGGAGGGTTGTCTACGCTAGCAGCAATATACTTAGAAATATTTTGTTGCACAAATACCCTTGAACTTCACATCAACCCCGTGAGATAGGCAAAATATGAGGATACTAAGACTAAGACTTGTTTGTGATTTGCTCAGTATCTCAGAGGCAGGAAGTGTTGTAACAGAAGCTGGAACTCAGTGTTTTTGACCCCAGATCCAGACTAATCTTATGGCTATGTGCTCCTGTTGATCTTGACTGTTTCTAGGCCAGTTCATGGGAAGAGAGTAACAGGAGCCTGCCTGGTTGGGCAGTTGGCCTAGTGTTAAAAATTTACTGTGGGTAAGAATCTGTATAGAGGCATGTAGAGGTGATCAGAAGCAATCCTAGGAAGGGGATCGCCAAGGAGATTTTTTTTAAAATGTGCTTGTGTAGAAAAGTGAGAAGTGGGGATGGATTGGGGTTGGGGAGCAGTGTCTGGGGGGCCTGTATTTACTAATTGACTTCCCTTCGTATTATTTGAAGTTTTTACCGGGAGCATATGTCACTTTTATATTTTTTTAAAAGTAAACATCCAGGAAAGAAAACAATATTTTTATATGTGGCTATAAATATGTGTTTATCTCATCAGTTGGAAGCTAAATTTGTTTTTCTTGCAAACTAATGATAAATAAAGAAAATTAAAGCCTCAGGTCCAGTAGATGGTTGTTATGATGAGAATTCCCATCCCCAGTAGGGGAGCCATATGACTCATGCAGGCACAGGGGCTGTTTTCTTTCATATTCTAACACAGCAGACAGAATGATCCTTTTCAAAGATAGATCATGTCAGTTGCCTGATTTGAAACCCTTTGGTAGCTTCCCATTACATCCAGAGCAAACCCAAACCCCCTACCCTGGCCTCTGAGGCCTTCCATGACCTTCATCTGGCCTATCTTGCTAACCTCATGTTATGCGTTGAATTGTGTCCACCTAAAATTCATGTGTTAAAGTCCTAACCCCCAGAATGTGACCTTATTTGGAAATAGGGCCCTTGCAGATGTGATTAAATTAGGATGAGGTCATACTGGAGTAGGTCGGGCCTTAATCCAATATGACTGATGTCCTTATAAGAAGGAGAAATTTAGAAGCAAGTGCGCGCACACGCGCGCACACACACACACACAGAATGCCAGGTAAAGATGAAGGTGGAGATTGAGGTGATGTGTCTACAAGCCAAGGAAGACCAAAGTTTGCCAGCAAACCACCAGAATCTAGGAGAGAGGCACAAACAGATTCTCCCTCACACCCATAGAAGGAACCAACCCTGCCAACACCTTAATCTTGGACTTCTAGCCTCCAGAACTGAGGCAATAAACATTTCTCTTGTTTAAACCACCTGGTTTGTGGCACTTTGTTATGGCAGCCCCAACAACCTAATACACCTCATCTCTTAGTGTTCAGCCTCTCTCTCACTTGCTACCAGCACACTCCCTTTTTTTTTCTTCAGTTCCTCACACACCCAGTTTATTCCTGCCTCAGGATCTTTGCACTAGCTGTTTAATTTTCCTCAGATGTACCTCCCTCAGACTTTTGCATGATTAGTACCTTCTTATTATCAGTTTAAATGACCTCTCTTATAGAAGCCTTCCCTCACCTCCCAGTCATTCTTAATTACTTCATGCTCTTTTTTCTTCAGAGTAGTCATCGTCATCTGAGGTTTTCTCAGTTATGTGTTTATAGTATATTTTCCCCAATTAGAATGTAAGTTCCATAGGGATTTTTGTCCACCACTATATGCCCAGCTTCTACCTAGACGTACCTGGCACACTATAGGCACTCAATAAATATTTATTGAATGAATGATCGAATGAATGAGAAGAGTTCTTCACTGATAGATTTGTTTATTAAGCATTTATTGAATCTCTACTACTTGACAGCCACTCTGACAGAACTCGAGGCACAAAGGCAAATAAGATAGGGTCCCTGCCCGCTGTCTTTCTAAAAGTCTGTGGCTACTGCCAGATCCCAATACTGCTGTAGTAGAAAGAGCATAGGCTTTGGAGTCTGACAGGCCTAAGTTCATGTCCTAACTCTCAGTTACTAGCTGTGTGATCCTGGGCAAGGCACCTAACCTCTCTGTACCTCGGTAATCTTTTCTGCCAAAGGGGGATAATGTTAATACCTAACCTAGAGACTTGTGGTAAGAAATAAATGAGACAGATAATGTGTGTAAAAACCTCAGCAGTGCCTGGTAAATGCTTTAAAAAATGGCATTCTAGGGGCTTCCCTGGTGGCGCAGTGGTTGAGAGTCCGCCTGCCGATGCAGGGGACACGGGTTTGTGTCCTGGTCCGGGAAGATCCCACATGCTGCGGAGCGGCTGGGCCCGTGAGCCATGGCCGCTGAGCCTGCGCGTCCGGAGCCTGTGCTCTGCAACAGGAGAGGCCACAACAGTGAGAGGCCCGCGTACCGCAAAAAAAAAAAAAAAAAGGCATTCTACTTCTATTTCGCTCTAATTAAATAACCAGGGCCCTTCTGCTCACAGTTATTTGCCTCCCTTTGGGGGAAATTAACTATTCCCCAAGACAGTAGTAGAAATAATTTGGTCTAAAGGGAGTCCCTGGATGGCCCCAGTACTTGTATCAGGGATCTCCGGGGAGCCATTCAAGTGGAGAAGACACATGTTGGAAATAAACACCCAACCTACTTCCCTTCATGCCCCATTATGAGGTAGTCATTCATTCATTCATTCGTTCGTTCATTCATTCAACAACTATTTATTGAACATCAATTCTGTCCCAAGCACTGTGTTGAGTGCTGGATGTACAGCGGCCAACAACACAGACATGGTCCTTGTCTTCACAGGGCTTACAGGCTAGTAGAGGCTTTTTGTTTCTTTTCCTTGTACTCTTTCAGCAAATATTTATTGGGCCTGGTACTTCCAGGCTTTTGCTATCTAGAGAGAATGGTGACATCATGCCACTACCAGTTGTTACCCGAGATGACCAAGTAGCCCTGGATCTGGGGCAGCCATAGGCAATGGTGTTCATCCTTGGGGTTTTGCAGGCTTAGGAACCCTCCACAAATTAGCATTTACAAAATTTCCACGTATTGAGTGCTTGCTTTGTTTGAAGTGGTAGATTCCATGCTTTACATCTATTATTTTGTTTAATCCCCACAACAACCTTGAGAAACAGATACTGTTATTATACCCTATGTCAGCTGAGGAAAGGGATGCTCATGCTGGTGGGAGGGTGAAGTGACTTGTCCTAGGTTATACAGTTAGGAAGTGGTGGAGGTGGAATTCAAGTCCAGGTCTGTATGACTCCCGAGCCTCTTTCTATAATACCACGACGCTTCAATATTTCCATAGGCTATTGGCTATTTTTGCTAAGGAAGCATTACACAGGACTGACTTACTGAAAGCTAGGAGAGCTCTTTTTTTTTTTTTTCTGTACATGCGCCTCTCACCGTTGTGGCCTCTCCCGTTGCGGAGCACAGGCTCCGGACACTCAGGCTCAGCGGCCATGGCTCACGGGCCCAGCTGCTCCGCGGCATGTGGGATCTTCCCAGACCGGGGCACGAACCCGCGTCCCCTGCATCGGCAGGCAGACTCTCAACTACTGCGCCACCAGGGAAGCCCCTAGGAGAACTCTTGAAAGAAAAAATAGGACATTAAATAGAAAGGAATCTCCAAGTTTCCATACCTTCTTTTATTAGTTGTCTATTGCTGTGTAACACTATTACCACAGACTTAGTGGCTTCAAACAATACACATTTATTATCTCACAGTTTCTGTGGATCAGGAGTCTTGGCAAAGCTTAGCTGGGTTGTTTGCAAGGCTGAAATCAAGGTATTGGCCAGGGCTGTGCTCTCATCTGAGGCTCACCTGGGGAAGAATCCACATCCAAGCTCACATGATTATTGGTAACATTCAATTCCTTGTGGGCTGCCCCACTGAAGGCATCAGTTCCTAGCTTAGTGTCAGCCAGAGGTCACTCTTGCTTCTTTGCTGTATTAGTTAGGGTTTGCCACAGAAACAAAACCAATTGTGTGTGTGTGTGTGTGTACAGATATGGAGAGTGAGAGGGAGGCGGGGGAGAGAGAGAGAGGAGGTTATGAGGAATTTGCTCATGTGATAAGGGAGGTGGCAAATTCAAAGTCCACAGGGTGGGCCAGCAGGCTGAAGACCCAGGGAAGAGCCAATGTTGTAGTTTAAGTCCAGGAATTCCCTATTGCTCTGGGGAGGTCAGTCGTTTGTTCTACTCAGGCCTTCAGCTGATTGGATGGAGCCCACCCACAGTATGGAGGGCAATCTGCCTTGCTCAAAGGCATCAATTTAAATATTAATCTCATACAAAACCACCAGAAACATCCAGAATAATGTTTGACCAAATATCTGGGCACCATGGTCCAGCCAAGTTGACACTTAAAACTAACCATTACACATGCCTCCCCAACATGACCACTTGCTTCATCAAAGCCAGTAAGGAAGAGAGTGTCCTAGCAGGAAGGTCCTTACAAGATTATGCAACATAACCACAGAAGTGCTAACCTGCTACTAGTGCCATATTCTGTTAGAAGAAAGTCACAGGTCCTGCCCGCATTCAAAGGGATGGTGATGATGGGGGTTCTGGGGGCCATGTTAGAGCCTTTCTGCCACAGTCCACCTCTTGACTTCCAATGATTCACATCCCTCACACATTCAAAATACATTCACTCCCTCCCAAAATTCCCCGAGGTCTCGTCCCATTATAGTATCTACTTAAAGTCCAGAGTATCATCACTTAAATCAGGTCCAGATGTGGATGTGGTCCTTTAAGTATAATTCCTCTCAATATGATGATCTATAAAACTAAAGAGACAAATAATCTACCCCTATACAACCAACAGAAAATGGTGGGGAGGCATAGAATACCCACTATAGACATTTCCATTTGAAAAGGGTGCAGGGGGTCTTGGGAGGCATCGAAGAGTCCATGGCAATTTTGAAATCCAGCTAGGCAAATGTTAAATATTCCCTGATTAGTTCTGAATCACTTGGTTCTGCCCTCTGACTTATCCTTCCTTTTTCATGAAAGGTGGCACAAGTTTGCAGCTGAGTAGTTTTATCAGCCTGCTTCCTGCCAATAGAATTTTGGGGGGTCCAAAATTTCTTTAATTTTTTACTCTCTGTCTCAGTCCAAGCTAACAGTGTCTCTGCTGAAATAACTTTCTCAAAAACTTTAGGAGTCTTCAGTGGATTTAATTGAGGTTCACTCCATTAGAAAAAATACATACACACAGATCTGTTCAAGATAAGCTCTTCTCTACCTTGGACTCCTGAGATGGCTAGGTACATAGCTCTTAAGCTTCCTAGAGGCCCTATTGTTTGAAAGGTTCCGGGAGGCATACCCTTAATCTCTTGAAAGGGCCCATTGTATGAGTGAATACCACTCTGATCCTTTGATCTTTCTGAGGTTTTAACAGAAGGTTGTACAGCCACTCTCTCAGCCTTTTCTCAATGCCATGCTTTCTTAAGAGTGCTTGGAAGCCATTTCCTTCTTTCTTTCTTTCTTTCTTTTTTTTCGCCACACCGCGTGGCTTGTGGATCTTCCCCGACCAGGGACTGAACCTGGGGCCACAGCAGTGAAAGTGCTGAGTCCTAACCACTGGACCACTAGGGAAGTCTGCCATTTCTTAATTTTTGCATCTTCTGCCATCTGGAGCGGCTGAGAATCAATCATGTACTGGTTTCTTCTAGTTTTAACAGTTTTTTTCCTTAATTTATTTCTCCCCTCACATTTTATTATGGGTAGCAAGAAAATACCAGGCCACACCTTCAACACTTTGCTTGGAAGTCTTGTTGAGTAAATATGCAAATTTATCACTTTCGTGTTCTACTTTCCACATTAACTTCAGGCAACAATTTCAATAAGCTTTTTTTCCACTACTTAACAGGGATTCCCCCATAACCCTGTGCCTGTCACACGGTAAATGCTTAATAAATTTTACTGTTGTTATTGTTACATATACAAGAGGAAAAACAACACTTGTCTTCCAAGATTGTTGTGAGAATTTCGTAAGATTATTTGTTAAACTGCCTGGTCTTTAGTAGTTATGTAGACCCCTTCCCTTTACTTCTGTTATGGACTGACTATTTGTGTCCCTCTAAAATTCATATGCTGAAGCCCTAGACCCCCCAGTATGGCTGTAATTGGAATAAGGACGTAATGAGTTAAATAAGGTTGCAAGGGTGGGGCCCGGACCCAACCCAATAGGATTAGTGTCCCTTTAAGAAGAGACACCAGAGAGCTCACCCTCTCTTGCTCCCTCTGTGTGTACTTACTGAGGAAAGGCCATCCATGTGAGGACACAATGAGAAGGTGGTTGTCTACAAACCAGGAAGGGAGCTTTCATCAGAAACTGACCATGTTGGCACCCTGATCGCATACTTCAGCCTCTAGAACAATGAGAAAATAAATTTCTCTTGTTTAGGCCACCCATTCTATGGTATTTTTTGTTATGGCTGCCTGAGCTGACTAATACACCTTCCTTGGGTAAAGTTCTTAGAATCTAGCGATCAGAACCCACCTCCCTCAGTTCCCAACTGCTCAACAGATGACACTGGGACATGTGAAAAGCAACAGTCTGCTTTTTAAAACTATAATGTTCCATTTTCTCTGATTATAAAATGTAGGATCATTGTCAAAAAATACAGAAAATCATAGTGAAGAAAGTAAAATTACCTATAATTCCTTCTCTCTGAGATACCACTGTTAAGGTTTTAGTGAATTTATTTTTAGTATTTGTTCTATATATTACAGTTTGTACATACACACACAGAATTAGAGTGATGCTGATTCATAGTGCCTTATATTTCTTTCTCCCATTTAATATTTATTAGAGCAGATTGCTTTTCACAGATGTCTTTTCCTCCAGAATGATCTCTCTCCTGGGCTTTTGACTTCCTGTTCTCCAGCCTATTCTGAGCCAGCTTCAGCCTGTTTCAGGCTCTGGCTCCAAGCCCAAAGGAAGTTTGCCCCCTGTGGACTTGCCTCAGGTCATATGACTGTTCAATAACTATGTTTTCACCTGCAACCTCACTGGGGAAAATGAGAAATGGCAGCTCTGGGAACAGGTAGAAGGAGTGAACCAGAATCTGTGACTCCCTTAAGTCACAGATTCAAGCCCTTTTTTACTAAAGCACAGCAATAGCACGAGAGCCATAGGCTATGATTTGTGGCATGGGAGCAAGAGAATGCAAATGGGCACTGGGTGATAAGTAAGACCCAAGGTTAATAATGAGCCAATGATCAATACCAAAAGTGAAGAACGGAGCTTTCAGTAAAGTCTGCTACATACACAGATGTCTTTTGTGAGTGATTTTGGAGGAAATTAAGGAAAAGGGACTGAGTCTCATGGAGTGGTTGCTTCAGAGAAAGAAGAGATCAGCCACAGGAGGTAAGATACAAGTGAGATGCAGAGTACTTCAGTAACAGTGGGTTCTTCGAGCCAAAAGTGATCAAGTGACATTGAGAATATAGACATCTTGGAGAGACAGTCGAACTCCCAGGTCTGGGATAGGGGAAAATTTGTCAACTGACATATGGAATTTAAGCCTGTGGCCTCTGGAGTCAGACATACTGGTTTGAAAATGTGGCTCCAATACTAATTAGCTATGTGAACTCGGGCAAGTCAATTAAATACCCTGTACTTCAGTTTCCTCATCTGTTAAATGGGGATGATAACAGTACCTGTCTCATAGGTTTGTTGTGAGGCATAAAATTATTTTGAAGGTTAAATGAGAAGCTATCTGGAAATTACTTAGAATAGTACCTAAAACAAGGTAAGTGCTCAATGAAAGTTAATGTTAACTGCTAATATCATCATCTAGCTGGGTTACAGAAGTAATAATATATTTATTGAATATATAACTACCACATTTCCTCAATTCTATGAATTGGTATCTTTTTCAAATTTCTGAAATTGGGACTCATCACACCATTGTTTTACATTTGCATTCAAAGTCATTTTCTCCCCATCCTGCCCCAAAAGAATCCAAAACCTGTCAGACTCCCAAAACCATGCTCTAGGTCAGTGTTTCTCAGACTTTCATGTGGGGACCTTGTTAAAATGCAGATTCTGATTCAGCAGGTCTGGGGTGGAGCCTGAGATTCTACAGTTCTAATGAGCTCCCAGGTAATACCATTGCTGCTGGTCCTTGGATCACACTTGAAATAGCAAGGGTCTAGATCTCTGGACCATAACCAGTCTGAGGCCAGAGAAACCATAGGTTGGAATGGGCACCATTTTGGAGTCAGGCCTCAAAGCAGCCTTCTTGATGTAGCAAACCCCTGGTCCACCAGGCCTGGGACTGAGGTTTTGGAATAGTGCTGAAATCTGCAGGTGAAAAACAATGTCTGAGGAGGATAGTGAGTGTTTCTAAATTAGCAACCTTGGTTACATGTAATAGTCGTGTCAGCCATTCTGAATTGGAACTGTTTAGAGGCCAGAAATTTCGGAAAGGAGATCTGAAGACCTTGGCCTTGTTGATTTTACCTCTAGGTAAACCTTACTAATTGGAGTCTTCTGCAGTCACTGCACACATACCCAATATGAAGGAAACAGACTGCTGGCCTCAGTTCTCCACCTAGAGTAAAACCAGCCCTCTAGCCATTCAGCAAACAAGTATAGTTTTCTCTTCTCCCTTCTTTCCTAATACCTTAAATAGTTAGGCATCAGGGTCTGGGGATTCTTTCTTTTCTTAAATTTTATTTTTAAAAACTTATTGTGATAGCATGTAACATGATAGCTACTCATAAATTTTCAAGTGTATGATATTGTTGTAATGTATGTATGTATTGTTGACTATAGGTACAATGTTGTACAGCAGATCTCTACAGCCTATTCATCTTACTTAACTGAAATTTTATGCCTGATTAATAGCTCCCCATTTCCTCATCCCCCCAGCGCCTGACAACCACCATTCCGCTCTTTATCAATTTGACTATTTTAGATACCTCATATAAGTGGAATCATGCACTTATTTTTGTCTTTCTGTGAGTGGCTAATTTCATTTAGCATAATGTCCTCAAGTTTCATCCATGTTGTTGCAAGTGACAGGATTCCCTTCTTTTTTAAGGCTGAATAGTATTCTGTTGTATGTATATACCACATTTTCTTTGTCCATTCATCTTAATTCACAACATTTCTGCCATCTGGTTCCTCCTGTGTTAGTATACCCCTGACCTGTCTCCTGTACTGCCACAGCCTCCTACTGCACCCCCGCTCCACTGACTTCCCCATCCCAAACTGTTCTGCCCACTTCTCACAGTGATTTTTGCCTAAAATGTCTCCATTTTCCCCACTGCTTTAATACTTTTCCTCCCCAATCATTCCTTTCCTGCACAAATATTCCACTTCTGATCAGGTCTCATCATTGTCCTAAGAACATTATCCGCATTACTGAATCCAAGCTTTGATTCATTCCGTGCTTCCTATCCACAATACCTTCCCCCTTCCAGGAAAGGTTTTAGGAATAGCTAAGTGTCGCTACAATTTATTGAGTACTTACTCTATGCCTAACTCTGTGCTAGGCACTTTACATAGATTATTATTTACTATAATAGCCCTATGAGCTAGATATTTTCTAATTATTCCCATCAGATGTGAGGAAATTAAGGGTCAAATAATTTACCCCAGTCTGTCTCTATACATGTAGACTATGCCTTTGTCTTTTCTTACTAATTCCCCCCCTCTCTCCCTCTCTGTTTAAATAACCATCTCACTACTTTCAAAGCATATAGGAAATAAATTAACTAAGCTTTGGTTCCTTGAAGTGCTTCTGGATTCTGCTTTCATGAACACATTATTTATGGTTTGCTGTAGGGAAATGGTGCCTCTAAAGCTTTTGAAGGACTTTTAAGCCATTTTGTTCACATACATTGTTTAGCCATTCTCTGCAGTCTTTATTAGTATTGAAGTGCTCAGCACCCCCCCTTCTTTCTGGATATTATAAAGCTGAACCTCAGCCATGCCCCGGCACAAGCATTCCAGTCCCAAATGAGAGGACTCAGAATGAGTGCTGGTGCATTGGCATCTAGCAGAGTGAAACTCATGGGCACACAGCAGTGTCTCTGCAGCTCTGAGGACAGAGTGGGACTGATGGGGTTGGGGAGGAGAAAAGGGATTTTCCCTTTTACTCTCTATACTTCTTTATTGTTTGATTTGTCTTTATACAATGAATGTTATTTAGTACTTGTCTAACAAAAAGAGATACAATTATTTAATTAAAAATAAAGGACAACAGACAAAGAGGGAAGTTCGGAGAAAGACTGAAGAAGAATCATAATCATCCAAAGCTAGTTATCTCCAGGAATAAACAAGTGATGCCATTTGTGGTCTATCAGAATGACAACAAATATTTTAAAGTTTGGTAATGCTCATGGTCGGCAAGCATAAGGGGAAATAGGTGCTACCCTCCACTGTTGATGGATGATTGGTACAGGTTCTCTGGAGGCAATTTTGCAGCGTGCATCAGCATTTACCATTTATGTATCTTTGACCCAGCAAGACTACTGCTAAGAATTTACCATATGTATATATACTCAAAAGCATGTCATGGTGTAAGTATATAAAGATACTGCAGAATTTTTCATAATGGCAAAACACAAAGTGTCCATCATTGAAGTTTGGTTAAATAAACTGTGGTTCATCTATTAATTCTGAGAACATTAAGCAGCTATGTAAAACCAGGAGGTAGAGCTGTAGTGCTGATGTGGAATGATCTTTTTTAAAAATTTATTTTTTTGAAGTATAGTTTATTTACAATGTGTTAATTCCTACTGTACAGCAAAGTGATTCAGTTATACAGATATATTAATTCCTTTTCATATTCTTTTCCATTATGGTTTATCACAGGATATCGAATATAGTTCCCTGTGCTATACAGTAGGACCTTATTGTTTTCTCTTTCTCTATATAATAGTTTGCACCTGCTAATCCCAAACTCCCAATCCATCCCTTCCCCACTCCCCCCTTGGCAACCACAAGTCTGTTTCTGTTTCATAGATAAATTCATTTGTGTTCATTAGATTCCACATATAAGTGACATAATATGGTATTTGTCTTTCTCTGTCTGACTTACTTCACTTAGTATGATAATCTCTAGGTCCATCTATGTTGCTACAAAGGTCATTATTTTATTCTTTTTAATGGCTGAGTAATATTCCATTGTGTATACGTACCACATCTTCTTTATCTATTCATCTGTCGATGGACATTTAGGTTGCTTCCATGTCTTGGCTATTGTAAATAGTGCTACTATGAACATAGGGGTGCATGTATCTTTTCGTATCAGAGTTTTGTCTGGATATATGCCCAAGAGTGTGATTGCAGGATCATATGGCAACTCTGCTTTTAGTTTTTTGAGGAAACTCCATACTGGTTCCATAGTGGCTGTACCAGTTTACAATGATGTGGAATTATCTCAATGATTTGTTCTTAAGTGTGAAAAGTAGGAACTGTGACTATAGTATGCTACCACTTGTATCTTTCTTTTTCCTGGAAGAATACACAAAATTGTCAAAAGTAAAATTACATTTGGATAGAAGGACTAGGGTTCTGAGGCTGGAGAGTTGGGTTTTTTTGGCCATGCCCCATGGCATGTAGGATCTTAGTTCCCTGACCAGGGATCGAACCCATGCCCCCTGCATTGTAAGCGTGGAGTCTTAACCACAGGACTACCAGGGAAGTCCCCTGGAGAGCTTTTAATCTAAGATTTTAACTATTCGTACATTACAAATATTTTATCATGTGTGTATAGCTTCTAAAGAAACAAAAATACCATTCTAAAATATCAAAGAGGGCACTGACAGACTTGAAAAGCTTGGTCCATGGACTCCAGGTTAAGAACATTTGTTTTAGAGGAAAGAGCCTGCCCAAATATTTAATGTTCCAGCTCTTCAGTCTGGTAGTTCCCCAAGATCAAGGGCTCTATAGAGACACTGGTGGCAAGGTTTATATCCTGGAAAGTCACCCCTGGGCAAATAGTCTTTAGCAAACAAGGGCCATGTGAGTGTTAGAAAATTAGGGCATAGCTTTAACTACCAACTCTAGGTTTCTTTCTTTTAAAAAAACTTTTCATTTCTTAATTATTATAAACTCACAAGAAATTGCAACAACACAGAGAGGTCCTGTGTCCCCTTACCCAGTTTCCCCTAGCAGTAACATCTCACATAATTAAAGTGCATATCAAAAACAGGAAATTAACTGGTTCAATACAATTATCTAGACTTAGCTCTTACTCAGATTTTACTAGTTTTTGCATGCACTCATTTTTGGGGTATGTCTTTGTGTATAATTCTATTACATTTCATCACACGTGCAGATGGATATAACCCTCACCACAATCAAGAGACAGAAGTGTTCTGTCACAACAAAGGAACTCCCAATGTTGCTACTTTATAATTATATATTTCCTCTCATTCCCTATATGTTCTTAGCTGTTCTCCATCTCTATATATAATATTGTCATTTTTTGAGAATTTTATATTCTCAGAAGGGAATGGAATCACAAGGGATTAGCTTTCTTTCACTCAGCGTAAGCCCCGGGGGATCCATCCCTGTTGCTGCCTGTATCAGCAGCTTGTTTCTCTTTATTACTGAGTTGTAATTCATTGGGTGGATGTATTACAATTTGTTTAATCGTTCACCCACTGAAGGATGTTAGGGTTGTTTCCAGTTTTGTGTAATTACACATAAAGCTGCTTTGAATATTCATGTACACGTTTTTTTGTGTGAACATAAGTTTACATTTCTCTAGGATAAATACCCACGAGTGCAATTGTTGAATCCCATAGTACAAAATTGCCAGAGTGTTTTCCAGGGTAGCTTTACCAGTTTTTGTTCCCACCAGGAATGTTATGAGAGTTCAAATAACTCCATTCTGGTCAGCACTTAGTATCTTCAGTATTCTTCATGTTAGCCATTCTAATAGGTGTGTAGTGATATTTCATTATGATTTTACTTTGCATTTCACTAATGGCTAGTGATGTTGAACATGTTTTCATGTGTTTTTAGATCCATATCGTCTTCTTTGGTAAAGTGTCTGTTCAAGTCTTTTGCCAATTTTTGAATCAGATTCTTTGTTTTCTTATTGTTCAATTTTAGAGCGTTCTTTATATATTTATATATTCCGTGTACAAGTTTCTTGTTGGACCTGGGATTTGCAAATATTTTCTCACAGTTGATGGCTTGTCTTGTCATTCTTTTAACAAGGTTTTCCCACCGATAAAAAGTTTTAATTTAAAAAAAGTTTTAAAATGATGGGAATACAATAGGAGACTTAAAAAAAATATCTCTTAAGTTCCTTCAATTAAAGACCCATTGGATGTGTGTGTGTGTATATTTTTTTAAAAAATAAAAAAGTTTAATGTATCTATTTTTAATGGATTCTGCTGGCACCAATCACTGGTCAAGGCAAAGAGTGTTGCTGTAACTGTCATAAACCAATCATGGGCTCATCTCCTAGTGCTGGCCCACCCCTCCCTGAGGTCAAGAGTTCTCTGTTGGAGACTTGATCAGTGTTGGGGTTCTGTTAGCAAAAAGATAGGAGAATGCCTGCCAAAAGTGTCTGTCACAGAGTGTGAACTCACAGAGGATAGGCTTCTTGTGGTTTACTCCGTCTGATGCTGGCTTCCTTCAACTTGCAGGCCACCTCATCCAGACCTTCATTTTCTTCCTCTGTTTTCCTCCTGTTGCATGGTATTGGACCAGTTTGTGGCTTCTAGCCCATCTCCTAGAAGGGGAACAGCTCTGGTGAAAAGGAACAGATGTGGCAAAGAAAGGTGAGTGAAAAGTTTCAAGTTACTATTTGCATGTTCTGTCTGCCTTCTTGCAGGAAGCATTAGGTAGGAAATATCTAACATACAAGGCCACATAGCATAGGGGTAGGCGCTGGACTCCAGAGGCAGAATTTCTGCATTCAAACTACAGTGTCAATAGTTAATTGTTGTGGTAACTTTGGCCAAGTAAGTAGACTCTCTGTGCCTCAGTTTATTATGTACCTCATAGGGTTGTTGTGAATACTGAAATGAGATAATAAATACAAAACCCTTAGTATAGTGCTTGCACATAGTAAGTACTCACTAAATATTACTAGTTATTACTCTATTATTCACACTACTAGAAAAGTCTGGAAGGAAACAGTGCTGTGTCTGAATGGTGGCTTTCAGGGGATTTTTAATTTTCTTCCTTACACTGTTCTGTATTTTCCAAGTATCCTACAATGAAGCATATATTTCTTTGACAATCAGAATATGACACATCAAATTTCATTAAAATTAATAAACCTACCTATGGAGACAAAAGAGCTGCATGCAGAAAACTATAAGACACTGATGAAAGAAATTAAATATGATACAAACAGAGAGAGAGATATACCATGTTATTGGATTGGAAGAATCAACATTGTGAAAATGACCCAAAGCAATCTACAGATTCAATGCAATCCCTATCAAATTACCAATGGCATGTTTCACAGAACTAGAACAAAAAATTTTCACAATTTATACGGAAACACAAAAGACCCCGAATAGCCAAAGCAATCTTGAGAAAGAAAAATGGAGCTGGAGCAATCAGGCTCCCTGACTTCAGACTATACTACAAAGCTACAGTAATCAAGACAGTATGGTACTGGCACAAAAACAGAAATATAGGTCAATGGAACAGGATATAAAGCCCAGAGATATACCCACACACATACAGTCACCTTATCTTTGATAAAGGAGGCAAGGATATACAATGGAGAAAAGTCAGCCTCTTCAATAAGTGGTGCTGGGAAAACTGGACAGCTACCTGGAAAAGAATGAAATTAGAACACTTCCTAACACCATATACAAAAATAAACTCAAAATGGATTAAAGACCTAAATGTAAGGCCAGACACTATAAAACTCTTAGAGGAAAACATAGGCAGAACACTCTATGACATAAATCACAGCAAGATCCTTTTTGACCCACCCCCTAGAGAAATGGAAATAAAAACAAAAATAAACAAATGGGACCTAATGAAACTTAAAAGCTTCTTCACAGCAAAGGAAACCATAAACAAGATGAAATGACAACCCTCAGAATGGGGAAAATATTTGCAAATGAAGCAACTGACAAAGGATTAATCTCCAAAATATACAAGCAGCTCATGCAGCTCAATATCAAAAAAACAAACAACCCAATCCAAAAATGGGCAGAAGACCTAACTAGACATTTCTCCAAAGAAGATATACAGATTACCAACAAACACATGAAAGGATGTTCAACATCACTAATCATTAGAGAAATGCAAATCAAAACTACAATGAGGTATCACCTTACACCAGTCAGAATGGTCATCATAAAAAAATCTAGAAACAGTAAATGCTGGAGAGGGTGTGGAGAAAAGGCAACCGAGTCTCCTTTTGCCTGGCCAAACTCAAAGGATCTGAGGCTAATTATCATGATTCTATCTGCACATATGTGCTTCCAGTCTTGCAAAATATTTTCTTATCCAACATTTCATCACTTTCTCCCAGGAATCCTGTGAAATACTGGCCCAGGATTTTGTAGTCATGCTGATAGGCAGTAACATGTATTCTTTTTGATGGTTTCAGATGTCCCTATTTAAGACCATTCTTGAGTATCATGGTGAGTTAAGGGTAGGAATACTGATTTAATTTTAATGAAAAAAAATTTAACATCTTTATTGGAGTATAATTGCTTTACAATGGTGTGTTAGTTTCTGGTTTATAACAAAGTGAATCAGTGATACATATACATATATCCCCATCTCTCCTCCCTCTTGCGTCTCCCTCCTACCCTCCCTCTCCACCCCTTTAGGTGGTCACAAAGCATCGAGCTGGGACGAAGTGAGAGAGTGGCATGGACATATAGTGATGAAATGTTGGATGAGAAAATATTTTGCAAGACTGGAAGCACATATGGGCAGATAGGATCATGATAATTAGCCTCAGATCCTTTGAGTTTGGCCAGGCAAAAGGAGACTGGGTTGCTAACAGCTGAGCTTTCTGAATGGGCAGGACTTGGGCCCAGAGTTATGAGGCTGGAGGCCAGTTGGGCATTTTGAGTTGAGACTGGGGCTTGGAGAGACAGTGGTACTGGGGCCCTGTCCTGAGGGCATAGGGAAAATAGGAGTAAGGGAACTAGCATTTGTTAGCCACCTGGAGCTGTCAGTTACTTTACATAAAATTTCAAGGAACTTAATCCTCACCCACAATTCTGTGAAGTGGATTTTTCGGTCTGCAATTAAAGATGTGTGAATTAAATCTCAGAAAGGCAAAATGATTTTCCCAAGGTCCCAGGAGACAAGAGCATGGATTTATGGATTCAAACCATATGGATTTTATCTTTACAATGTTGGGGCCTTTATCTTATGTTATACCATGTTCCTTGTGGGTAGAGTGACCATACAACTTGGTTTGCCCTGGGCCAGTCCCAGTTTATACCTGTATTCATGGTATAATAATGAATAGCATCTTTTTACTTTCAAAAGTGTCCCAGCTTGGATGATACATTGTATGGTTACCTTACCAATGGGGAACAGCAATGGGGGACAACCAGGTCAGAGGGGTTCACTCTCTGGTCCCTCTGTCTTCCTTGAAATGCAGTATAACTTATACGCTTTCTCCTTTGATCAACAGACTCAGTTCAGCTTTGTCTTCTTGTTATGAGTAACAGCTACCATTTTTGAATTCTCATTTAATCCTCACAACTCTATCATTAGTCCCAATTTAAAGATGAAGAAGCAGGTACAGAAGGACAAGTGACTTGCCTAAGGGTCCAAAGCTAGTAAGTAGTAGAGGCGGGGCTTCAACACAGGTCTGTTTGACTCCATAATCCAGGACCCACTGGAGAATCTCCATGTGAACCTGCCCAAGCCACAGGGCTTAGGATCTATGATAATGTCATACTAGGACACTGCACAACACTCTGATTTCACTCCCTTTTCTGTAGCAGAGGGAGGAAAAGTTCATGGTATCCCTGTTCTCTTCCAGATGGTCTCAAAGTCCCCCAACATAGTCCATACTACAAATTTCAGAGAGACATCATATCATTGGAGTATGTCCTTCAGACATTGTGCTCAAGTCATCAACCATCTTTTCATTCTTTTACTCTTAGATGTCTCTTACCATGGTTTTCGTACATGAAAATCCCATGAAGCAACTATCCTGGTGGACTTGGGATTTTGAATAATTGGTCCATTCACAGGAGAGCCCCGGGAAAATACAAGCAGGAGTCTTCCCATTAAGGAAGAATTTGATCAGAGCCAGGCAGAGGGTCAATGACAAACTCAAAGGCCTGTGTGAAGTTCCAAGAGGACCCCAATCCCAACAAATTGCTAGAGTTTTGAGAGGAGAAACTGAGGCAAAAGACTGGGCCTTTGTAGCTAGTTGATACCTGGAGCCTGGAGAGAATTACAGAAGAAAGAAAGGAAAGAAATAGGAATGGTTACAACTTGGAGGCCAGTCTCAGGTGTACTAGGAAAGACTAGAATAAGGAGAAGGAAGTGACGGATGACAAAAAGCCTCTTTAGCAGCCTTACATATTTATTTAATAGAAATAATCAACAGGAACAGATATAAACACAAGGGACTGCACAATTCTCAAGTTCAGGGGCAGCAAGAACCTACTTCTCTCCTTCTTTCAGCAACAGCATTTTTATCCAGTAGGTTAGCCTTCCCCACTTCCTTCATGCTCTGAAGAAAAAGTAGGTGCTGCTTGTCCTAACAAGAGCCGTCAGGAAGTGCTCAGTGGAGTCACTGTCTCATAAGCCACTCTCAGAGAATTCAGCTCTCAGTCCCTGGCTATACTCTGCCAGCCCCAAGGGTGATGCCACGGAGGTGGGCAACTGCTGTTTTCCTCTGAAAAGGTCTCCTGCTTCTCTTCATCCTCAGCTCTCTCCTCAGCCTTGTTCACTTTGGCCATCAGGCTCTACATAGGCAGAGGGGATGATGTCAGGCCTTCAGGCATCTCATGGACTAGGTTCTTGAGAAGGAGAGGGGGAAGGGGACCCAAAAGGCCAGCCCTAGCTGCTTGGCCACAGTACTGGCATCTGAGTATCTGGTTATTTTTAGTTCTCATGCTGAGGGTTCACAAGTCAAGAAAAATGTGTGATCTAGTCTAGCTACTCCCTAACTCCAGGCCACGAGCTTGGTCACATGGCCAGATGGAAAGTCCCCAAATAATTGGGTGTCCTGTCAGTGTAATCTACAGAGAGGGATGATAAGACACAAAGAGCTCTCCCTACTCCTCAACTCAAAGATGCCCAGCTAGAATAGAGCCTGTAGGCTACACTTGATCTTGAGTGACCAGCACTTGGTGGCCATACCCTTGAGGAGCAGAATGGGATGGTGGTAATCAGTGTAGCAGTTGATACCTTGTATCAGTACTGGATTGTGAGGAAGGGCTCCTTGTCTTTAGCCCTGTTACTGAAGCAAAGGTAGACCTAGGTGTACACATGGTACTTGCCACCCTGACTGAGCCAAAGTGCCTCTGCCTGGTAGGTGAGGTTGTGCAGGGAAGACAGCAGATCTCAGGGCTTCCAGTTGTGTAGGAGTGATGACTGGGGCAGCTCCTCAGGATGGATTGGAGTTTCTGGAAGGAAAAGAGTAGCGGGTGGCTGTTAAGGATGAAGGAGACCTTCAGCTTAGAGTTCCATCAGCTCTTCGGACTCAACTCACCTCTATCCCAGCCTTCCAAAGGACCTGAAGGTTTTTTAAATGGGAGAGCAACTTGTTTAAATTGTCTAAAGAGCCACAGACCTAGGTTTGCGGCTGGGCTATACCACTCACTAGCCAGGTAACCTTGAGCAAGGGATTTTAACTTCTCTAAGACTCCACTTCCTCAAAACGTAAAACAGGGTAAATATTTTCTACTTTAATGTGGAGATTATATTAGACAATGTAGGAAAAGTACCTGGGACAGTTTGGCACATAGGGGACGTTCAACAAACAGAAGTTATTACTCTTATTACTGAAAGGAAGACCAAATGAATTAGCTAAATTTTCAAGCCCCTCTATTACATGGCCCTAACCTGTGTTTCAGACTTGGTCTCCTACCACTTCTCTATTGTGGCTTTCAGCTCCAATTGCATGGGATAAATTCCTGTCTCCTCGTCCTGTCCATGTGTGCTTCCACTTCTATGTCTTTGATCATGCTCTTCCCCAGCTCAGATTGTCATCACTCTCCTCTCTGCCTAAGCAAATCCAGCCCATCCTTCACATTCCCATCCATCCAGGAGGCAGAGCTGCAGGGCAACAGAGTGAGGTGAGCAGAGGTGAGTGAGGAAGGGGTGGTCAGCTGCCCCTCAGATGCACTGGCAGTGTCCATCCTGGCTCTTGTTGGGGAAGTGGAAAAATAAGCCTCGTTGGTAAAGAGCATGGGACAGAGGTGGGACAGTGGTGCAGAAAAACACCATTTGAAATTTCTGAGACCTCTGTGTCCTTAGATTGACACAGAGGGAAGGGATTGCAGGCCACTCCAGTTAATTAGCCCACACCATCCCAATAAGAATCTAAGTTCTCAAGGTCCATAGACCAAGTGCTTCTGGGCCACAGAGCTGAGACCAATTAGAGTTAAAATTTCTGGAAATTTACTTTTAAATACTTAACAAAGAGAGTGGGATCCATGTGTGTGTATCTGGTTAGTGTTGATCAACATCCTAGGAGCTTTTGGTTAACATTTGAAGTATCTTAATTAGAAATGCACAAGCCATGTGTTAGTTTTCATTTGAAGAAGCCCACACTCCAGAGGGCTGTCACCAATACTTAAGTTTTCTCCAGTTGATACCAGAGATTGTGAAATAGCATAATGCAAATTAGAAATGAGTTTTTCATTGGTGAAATGAATGCTGCTCAAGACATGTAGACTGGCTAGAAATACACAGGCTCTCCCACCTCTTATGTACAGGCTACAAGAATTTAGCCAGCCCAGTAGCATAATTCCTGTGGAATGGTGCCTCTAGGCTTGCAAGTCCCAACTGGTCCAGTGTTCTGAGGCTTACTGCAGCATTTGTCACCTGAATCCTACCATTAAAAGATGTGACATGTCCTTTGCCTCCTTCTGCTACAGGAGGACACAGCAAAAAGACAGCTATCTATGGACCAGGAAGCAGTCCTCACCAGACACTGAATCTGTTAGCACCTTGATCTTGGACTTTCAGCCTCTAGAACTCTTTTCTTGCAGCCACCTTCTTCCCTGTATATGAACTGGTGTCTTGCTGGGAGTAGAAGCAACAGTAGCCAGCAGCATCTCACCATGTTGCCCACAGATAGCAGCGCTTCCACAAAGGAGACAACATATGACGACCACAAACAACTTCCTGCCCATAGTCCTCCAGATCCAAGCCATCAGTAAAGTCCAGGATATTCACAGCTGTTTTGTTCACTGATGTAGCCCCAGTGTCCAGGACACAATCTGGCATGTAGAATACCTTGAGAATATTTGTTGAATGAGAAAGCAAACCAGTCTTAAGTCTGACCTTACAGGTGAGTTACCCCTTGGAATTAGCGACACTGCCTCTGGAAACACCTGTTAGAAGTAGTATATTTTCTATGAACACCACACAACAGAAGGGAAACTCTTAATCTCCATCATCCTAAGTGTCTGCATGAAATAACACATGATCCTGAAACTCAGTTTAACAGAATTTTCATAAAGACTACAGATTCTCAGTTTCTCTAGCCTCTTAGATGAAGGTACCAATTCAGGTCAATCAACATTTTCTAAACGCCTACAGTGTTCAATATGGGCTGTATATTACTGGCCCATCTTTTCAAAACCAACAATCATCAGCATGATACATTCATTTACATTTATATTAAATTCTTTTTCTCAGATCTAACCAAAAATGTTGAAAGTCAAGGTTGACAAAAATTAAAACAGTAAACACAGAGATAACTTTTTCAATTAAGATAAGTAGGATGTGAATTTTCTTTTTCATACTGGAAGTAAGTAAAACACACGTACACACACAATTACCAAAATAAAATAGAACCTCTGGGGGAAAAAAATACAACAAAACGATGTCACATGAAAAGCACTAACAGGGAATCTAAAGGGATCTGAGATTTTAGTGAACTTATAGAAGAGGCCGTATTTTTGTGCCTGCTTATTCTCTCCCTTATACTCTACATCTAGTCTGTCAGCACATCCTGGTGGTTTGACCTTGGAGATATTTATCCAGAATGCAACCACTTTTCACCATGCCCACTGCCATCATTCTGGTGCAAGCCGCCAGGAATCACCTTTAACATGATTGCAAGAGTCTGCCAACTGGACTTCCTGTTCTGCCTTAGACTCCCTTAAATCTTTCTTTCTCCATAGAGCAGCCAGAATGTTCCTTTTAAAATAGACATCACATAAGTCAGGTCATATCACTTCTCTGCTCAAAACCCTCCAATGGCTTCCTGTCTCATTCAGAAGAAAACCCAAACTGCTAACCATGGATCCCAAGAACATAGGGGATCTGGTGCTCCGCTCACCCACCAATCTCCATAGTTAGTCTTACTTTATTACTCTCTCTCCTCATTCGCTCCCCTCCAGCCTCATTGGCCTCCTCACTGTTCCTCAAGTATTCCAGGCACCAGGCACCAGGCACCCTCTCTTCTCAGGCCCTTCTCACTTGCTTTTTTCTTTGCCTGGAGTGTTTGCCCCCAGAGAGGTGAATGGCTATTTCCCTCACTTTCTTCAGCTCTTTACCCAAAAGTCTTTTTTTTCTTCTTTTTAAAAATAATAACAGCTGCTGTTTTTTAAAGAAATCAACTAATTAGGCTGCGTTGGGTCTTCATTGCTGTGCGTGGGCTTTCTCTAGTTGTGGAGAGCGGGGGCTACTCTTTGTTGCGGTGCGTGGGCTTATTGTGGTGGCTTCTCTTGTTGCAGAGCACGGGCTCTAGGTGCGCAGGCTTCAGTAGTTGTGGCACGTGGGCTCAGTAATTGTGGCACGTGGGCTCTAGAACGCAGGCTCAGTAGTTGTGGCACACGGGCTTAGTTGCTCCGCGGCATGCGGGATCTTCCCGGACCAGGGCTCGAACCCGTGTCCCCTGCATTGGCAGGCAGATTCTTAACCACTGTGCCACCAGGGAAGTCCCAAAGGTCGTCTTCTTAATGAGGCTTTCTCTAGCCACACTACCTCCATTCCAATGCTTCTTATTCCCCTACCCTGTTTTCTCTCCTTAAAACTTGCAAGAATCTAACATACTATATATTTTACTAATTTCTTTTTTTTGTTGCTGTTGGGGATAGGTGTTTATTAATTAATTAATTTATTTTTGCTGTGTTGGGTCTTCATTTCTGTGTGAGGGCTTTCTCTAGTTGTGGTAAGCGGGGGCCACTCTTCATCGCGGTGCACAGGCCTCTCACTATCGTGGCCTCTCTTGTTGTGGAGCACAGGCTCCACACGCGCAGACTCAGTAGTTGTGGCTCACGGTCCTAGTTGCTCCGCGGCATGTGGGATCCTCCCAGACCAGGGCTCGAACCTGTGTCCCCTGCATTAGCAGGCAGATTCTCAACCACTGCGCCACCAGGGAAGCCCCTATTTTACTAATTTCTTATTTGTTGTTTACCTCCCCTGGGAAGATGTAAGCTCCACAAGTGCAGGAATTTTTGTGTCTGCTTTATTTCCCACTATTGTCTTTAGTGACTAGGGTATGCATGTAGTAGACATTCAATAAATATTTGTTGAGTGAATGAATGAATGTTTCTATAAGACTGGTATGGCAGATTAAGGTTAATAGCAAATCTTTTGCTACCCTTCTCCCTGAGAGGTAGAGTCTAATTCCCCTTGCCTTAAATCTGGGCTAGACTCAGTGATTTGCTTTGCCAAAAGAATTCAGCAAAACTGACATTCTGGAACTTCTGAAGTTAAGTCATAAGTCTTGTAGCTTTCACACAGGTTTCTTATAACACTCACTCTGGAAGCCTTAAGCTGCCATGTAAGAAATCCAACTACCCTGAGACTGTCACGCCACAGAGTTCCCATGTAGGCACCTTGCACAACAGTGTCATCTGAGCCCAGCCTTCCAGTCATCCCTACTAAGGTGCCAGATATATGAGTGAAGCCATCTTGGACGCTCCAGACCATCCCAGTCCACCAGCTGAGAGCAATCTCAGTCATGTGGGACACAAGAATCATCCAGCCAAACCCTGATGGAATTCCTGACTCACACAATTATGAGATATAAGAAAATGGTTGTTTTAATCCACTGAGTTCTTTTTTAAAATTTTATTGGGGTATAGTTGATTTACAATGTTGTGTTAGTTTCAGGTGTACAGCAAAGTGAATCGGTTATACATATACATATACCCACTCTTTTTTAGATTCTTTTCCCATATAGGTCATTAAAGAGTACTGACTAGAGTTCCCTGTGCTACACAGCAGGTTCTTATTAGTTATGTATTTTATATACAGTAGTGTGTATATGTCAATCCCAATCTCCCAATTTTATCCTTCCCTCCCTTTCCCCCCTGGTAACCATAAGTTTGTTTTCTACATCTATGACTCTATTTCTGTTTTGTAAGTATGTTCATTTGTATCACTTTTTTGATTCCACATATAAACAATATCACATGGTATCTGTCTTTGTCTGACTCTCTTAGTATGATAATCTCTAGGCCATCCATGTTGCTGCAAATGGCATTATTTCATTCTTATTATTTACTTATTTAATTTTTTGGCTGCATTGGGTCTTCGTTGCTGCACACAGGCTTTCTCTAGTTACGGTGGGCAGGGGCTACTCTTCGTTGAGGTGAGTGGGCTTCTCATTGTGGTGGCTTCACTTGTTGCGGAGCATGGGCTCTAGGCACACAGGCTTCAGTAGTTGTAGCACGTGGGCTCAGTAATTGTGGCTCGTGGGCTCTAGAGTGCAGGCTCAGTAGCTGTGGTGCACGGGCTTAGTTGCTCCACGGCATGTGGGACCTTCCTGGACCAGGGATCAAACCCATGTCCCCTGCATTGGCAGGCGGATTCTTAACCACTGCGCCACCAGGGAAGTCCATATTTCATTCTTTTTTATGTCAGGCATTAAGTTCTGGGGAGGCTTGTTACACAGCCATAGATAATTAGGACCCCCAGGAAATATGAACCTATCTTTCTCAAAAGTCCTTCCTGGGTCCCTGGGGAAGCAACTGACGTTTCTGGATACTGTGCTAGAGAATATTATCAGTCCCTTGAAGGAAAGCTAGACAACTCTGAGAAGACCAACTTCTGGTACGGCCCACCCCATCCCCACATTAGGGGCAGAGGACAGAGGCTAGAAGGAGGAGGCTGTCGTCACTGGACAGCCTGTCAACCTTCTCACTCGCTCACTGAGGACACATATTTCTTAATACTGTCAGCCAGCTTGAGGCACATCTGGTCAGAAGTCAGGGGACACTGGCAGGCCCTTGAGCAACTGTAAGTATTTCAATTCTTCAGGACTTCCAAGTGGTTGGCTCTTTAAGAGAAAACATAACAAACCGATGACTTAACCTTCCAGATGGTAGGAAGCTGAGCCTGAATTACAACAGTGTTATCCGTCCCTGACCTTGTTCCAAAGGAACCTGAAGAGGAAAGAGAGGCCCGTTCACTAGTTACACTTTCTAGTCAGGTCTAATTCCCTTTTAAAAGTGGAAGATTCATCATGATGATCATTTTGTAATATGTAGAAATATTGAATCACCATGTTGTGTACCTGGAACTAGCATAGTGTTATAGGTCAATTTTACTTCAATTAAAAAAAGAAAGAGAAAAAAAATCAGTGCTTAACATCCTTGAGTGTATTTCAAGCTTTAACCTGAAAAAAGTCATATGTATAACATTTATTTATTACTGATAAATAAATATATTTTTACATTTTCTTGTTAGCTTTGAGGCGAACCTTATGTCTACTCACCAAGTGGCAGTTATAATCTGGAATGTAGAGTGTGATCCATTTAAACCAGATCAATTTGAAGTAGGTCCAGGCCTAGAGTCCTTGGTCCAGCACTAGAAACTGACCAGATGCCTATTATTAAATTCTTTTTTTTTAAATTTGGCTGGGCAAGACTTTTATTGCGTACAAGATGATCTTTTTTTTTTTTTTTTTTTTTTGCAGTACGTGGGCCTCTCACTGTTGTGGCCTCTCAGGCTCCGGACGCGCAGGCTCAGCGGCCATGGCTCATGGGCCCAGCTGCTCCGCGGCATGTGGGATCTTCCTGGACCGGGGCATGAACCCATGTCCCCTGCATTGGCAGGCAGACTCTCAACCACTGCGCCACCAGGGAAGCCCCAAGATGATCATTTTTGATAAAGAATTATAGTAAAGATCTTAAATGAAGATAACAAAGCTCAAAGAAGTTTGGTCAAAAGACCAAAGCAGATCCAGACTTGCCACCTGCCTTGGAATATGGGATTACTACCTGTTACCATTTCTCTGCAGTGCTTCAAAATGCTACTTGTTACAGGGCTTAAGAAGCAACTATCCCCTAAATAATGGTACCTGCCTCAGAGGATTCTTATGGAGACTGAATAAATACTACCTGGCATATAATAAGCTATTATTAAAGGCCCCAGGAATCCTATACTGTCGCTCATAGTTCTTGCTTGTCTGAATACTGGAGGAGTAGGTAGGCTGGGGTAGCCGTGTCTGGAAGGTGTCTAGAAGGGCACCACATGATATACAGAAGGATTCTCAGTCCTGAATCTGCCCTAGCCTCAAGAGCCCAGGAGGAATCCACCTTTGCCCCACTGACAACCCTCCCTCAGGACAATGATATGAGGGCAAGAAAGAACTACCCTTAAATCAAGGATAGAAACCCAGGGAAGCCAAGAGGTGCCCAGCACTGTGCTTTTGACACAGAAAGCCCTACCCTATGAACACCAGTGCTTGTGTTTGTGTCCCCCTCTCCCTTTTAGTTCCAAAGGTACTGAAGCCTCTAACTCTGATCTTTTACAGAACCAGTACCAGGCATTTATCAGAAGAGGCCAAGCCTCAGGTTTTCATATAGCCCTCCCAGTAGTGTAAAAGTAAATGTCAGTAATCTCATTGGGCTCTTAACCTGCAACCCAGCCTATAGCATAAATTGCAGTGCCTTGGCCAATAGTGTAGTAGGTCTTGCTCTTCTCCAGATATGGTGAAATGAAACACCTTGCTTCAGGTCCATTCCCTGTATCTCCTTGCATTTCCCCTCAATATAATTTCCTGATTCTGAGGCAGCTCTCACACCTCATTTTCCCCTAAAGAGGGAAAGCAAAAAGTAAATTTCTCTTACACTCAAAGGCTAATGCCTCCCTAAAATGAAGAATCAACAAGGTCTCAGCTCAAGTTTAATAAAACTACAAAAGACCAAAAGCGATAACCTAGTACTATACACATCAGTTTGCCTGCCGCATAATACAGCTCAGGCCATTCCCTCCAGAGGAAGAAAGGCTGGCCTCCCCAACCCCTGCAGGAAAGGCCTGTCCTGTTCCACACCACATCTGGGCTGAGTGTAAGGTCCTGTGTTTTAAGCATTACAATAGTACAAAATACAATAGTTTTGTTCTCATGGCCACCTACTGCAACCTGGCCCTAAAATGGCCCAGTGCTCACTTCTGCTTAGAGAAATATTCTTTGCTCTTCTGGACATCAGGCTTGATGGTATCACTGCCAGGCTTCCAGCCAGCTGGGCACACTTCCCCATGTTTGTCAGTAAACTGGAAGGCCTGAACTAGTCTCAGTGTCTCATCCACAGAACGGCCAACAGGAAGGTCATTTATGGTGATCTGTTGAATGATACCTTTATCATCAATAATAAAAAGGCCCCTGAATGAGATGCCTTCATGGGCCTTTAAGACCCCATATTCCTGAGCAATGGTGTGCTTGGGGTCTGATATCAAGGGAATGTTCATGGGTCCCAGTCCTCCTTGTTTCTTGGGTGTGTTGATCCATGCCAGGAGACAGAAGTGAGAATCCACAGAAGCACCAATCACTTGGCAGTTGAGTTTCTTAAATTCTTCTGCCCTATCTCTGAAAGCAATGATCTCTGTGGGGCACACAAAGGTGAAATCAAGAGGATAAAAGAAGAACACAGCATATTTTCCTTTGTAGTCAGATAGACTGATATCTTTGAACTGACCATCTGGCATTACAGCAGTTGCTTTGAACTGGGGGGCATTGTGCCCAATTTTGGCATTTCCTGAAGACATATTGCTATCAGCAGTTCTCACAGACAAACCACAGAAGACAGTCAGGAAAGAGACACGCCAAAATAAATTCTTTGTATCCTCAAAAAGAAAAGAAAAAGTACTCTTGTGGAAAGATCCTCACCTCCCCCAGCTCAGCCATCAACTTGCTGTGGGGACCTCCTGTAAGGCATTTCATCTCTCTGGGCCTCAGTCTTCTCATATGTAAAATAGAGATGTCTTTCAGCATTTTAGAAGCTCCAGTTAGTCTGGGCTCAAAGAAAGGGAAAGAAAGAAAGGTATGAGGTAGTGTCTAAAATGGTAAGGTGACTTCAGCAAAAGTGCAATAGTAGTCCTAAGTCCTATTAGCTCAGAGTCCACAAGTCCTGGCCTTTTCTTCTACCCCCCTCTCCATCTTCCCTCTTGTCCCTGGTGTAAGGTTGTGTTTGGTTCTGAGACCTTCATTCCATCAATAAATATGTATGGCGATGGAAGCCCCAAGATTCAGATTGCCTCATTTCCTGTTCTCAAGTACCCCTCACAACCATACCCCTCCACTTCTCATTTCCTTCCACTGCCTACACATACCTTCCCTCTCTTCGGTAAGTGGTCCTCAGTGGGGGCGGGAGTGAGGGTGGGGGGTCCATATTGCTCCCTAGAAGGCATTTTGGGAAATATACGGTGGTACTTTTTGTTGTCACAACAACCGGGGGGGGGGGCGGAGGGTGGGCAGGGTTCAGGGTTGCTAAAGTCCTGCAGTGCACATGATGGTCTTATCTCATGTAACTTTTGAATGTCTGCTAGACATTCATGTAGGTGAAAAGACTTTACGATTATCCAAGCTTATAGCCCAACTCCATATTAAACAAAAACACCACGTATTTTTAAACAGTTTAAATTAACACTGAAGTTTTCAAAAATGCAACAATCATGTAAATCAAGGGAAGATTGTGCGTTGTTTTATTCAGAATTTTACCAAGAGTTGTTCATCATTTGGAAAACCACATTGTAACCAAAAGTAAGGTCCAGCTGCTCGCCTCTCAAAAGCCAATAAAGAGGCAAGTTGGTGGAAAGGAAAATTTGCTTTATTTTGGATGCTGGCAACCCGGGAGGAGGGCGAACTCCTGTCCAAAGGCCAGCTACCCCCGACCCCCAACAACCAGTGTGCAAGAGCTTTTATAGACAGAGGGAGGGGGCTACATGCAGAAGCAAGAGTCAGCTCTGACAGTCCTCTTGAAATTGGTCATGTGGTGGTCTGACCAGCATCATCTTGATTGTTTTAAGTACAGTTAATCTTCAGTTCCAGGGTCGGTTTGTTCCCATTTCCTTGAGCCCAATTCTCAGAATTGTGGCCGCTTATGTCATGGTTATAGTCTGGTCATCCTGTAGTTAACTTCTTCTACCTGGTGGGGGTTTCAATATCTACAAGATAGCTCACAGAATATGGCTCAGAATATTACCTATAGCCCATGAAGAGGAACTAAAGGTCCTTGATTATGCTTAGTGACTATTATTATTTAGTCTTGGACTGTTTTCCTTTGTTTCTGAATTTTCTCACTCTCTGATTAAATTTATTCTTTAAGAAAAGTTTTTCCACAGACAAAAGGCAGGCAGAGGACATTGTGGGGAGGACCATAGGGTTCTGCTCCATTTCAACATCACTATGGCAATGCCATCTGTGGTATTTGAGTGACCAATACAACACACCTGTATCAGTTAGCATTTTCAGGTGGAGGTCACTGACTTCATTATGTCTTCCAGTATAATCATGATTAAGCATTTAGATATTGAAATATGTTTTATTTTGTTAAAAAATATAATTTTATGTCCTTAATATTACAGTTAGGACATTATGCTCATCTTTTCAAATTAGGTATATAGGTAAGTTACTTATCCACAAACTCCATTTCAGGAAAATAAAAGGGTATTACAAAATATTTGTTATAAAGTCATTATTGAGTTTGGTGGTCGAGAATAACTATCTTAGAGATTCATTTTTTAATAATCCTCAATTCTTGTTCATGAGCCTGTCTCCTGGCTTCAAGTTGTCTATGCTTCACAGCTGACATCCTCTACTTTCATGCTTTAAAATTCCCTCAAAATTCCTGTATAGTTTGTGGTATCCAACCTTCAAGATGGCCCCTGATGGGGTAAGGGGAGGGAGGGATGAATTGGGAGATTGGGACTGACATGTACACACTACTATATATAAAACAGAAAACTAATAGGGACCTACAGTACAGCATAGGGAACTCTACTCAGTACTCTGTAATGGCCTATATGGGGAAAGAATCTAAAAAAAAGTTGATATATGTATATGTATAATGGATTCACTTTGCTGTATACCTGAAACTAACACAATATTGTAAATCAACTATACTCCAATAAAAATAAATAAAGATGGCCCCCAGTGATCCCTGCCTGCTGGTATTCATACCTTTGTGTAGTCCCCTCCCACACTGAATAAGGTTGACCTGTGTAATCAATAGTATATTGTGAAAATGATGGAATACTGTTAAGGCTAGGTCATAAACGACTTTACAGCTTCTGCCTGTCTCTCCATCTTGGATGACTCTTCCTGGGAACAGCCTGCTGCCACATGATGAGGACATTTAAGCGGCCCTATGGAGATGAGGAACTGAGGCCTCCCGCCAACAACCAGAACCTTGCCAGCCATGTAAGTAAGCTATCTTGGTAATGAATCCTCCTGTCCCAGCCAAATCTTCAGATGATGGCAAGCCCAGCTGACATCTTGACTACAATCTCAAGAAAGACCCCGAGTCATCAGCAAGCTATTACCAGATTCACGACCAGTATCAACTGTGTGAGATAAATATTTATTGTTTTTTCTTTCTGATTTCAGAGCCTATGCCTTTTTTAAAAGAATTGGAGTATGGTTGATTTACATTGTGTTAGTTTCAGGTGTACAGCACAGTGATTCATATATATATATATATATATATATATATATATATATATAATTAGTTATATATATATATATTCTTTTTCAGATTCCTTTCCCTTATAGTTTATTACAAAATATTGAATATAGTTAGTTCCCTGTGCTATACAGTAGGTCCCCATTGTTTATCTTATTTTATATATAGTTGTTATTTATTTTATATATAGTAGTGTGTATCTGCTAATTCCAACCTCCTAAATTATCCCTTCCCCTTTATTGTTATTTTAAGCCACTAAGTTTGGGGATATTTTGCCAGTGATGACTGACTTTTTTTTTTTTTATTGAAGTGTAGTTGATTTACAATGTTGTGTTAGTTTCAGGTGTGCAGCAAAGTTATTCAGATATATATATATATGTATATTTATATACATGTATATATTCATTCCTTTTCATATTATTTTCCATTATAGGTTATTATAAGTTACTGAATATACTTCCCTGTGCTATACAGTAGGTCCTTGTTGTTTATCTATTTTATATATAGTAGTGCGTATCTGTTAATCCCAAACTCTTAGTTTATCCCTCCACCCCCTTCCCCTTTGGTAACCATAAGATTGTTTTCTATGTCCATGAGTCTGTTTCTGTTTTGTAAATAAGTTCATTTGTATTCTTTTTTAGGTTCCACAAATAAGTGATATCATATGATATTTGTCTTTCTCTTTCTGACGGACTTCGCTTAGTATGATAATCTCTAGGTCCATCCATGTAGCTGCAAATGGCTTTATTTCATTCTTTTTATGGCCGAGTAATAATACATTGTATACATAAACCACATCTTCTTTATCCATTTGTCTGTCAGTGGACATTTAGGCTGTTTCCATGTCTTGGCTATTGTGAATAGTGCTGCTATGAACATTGGGGTGCATGTATCTTTTCGAATTATAGTTTTGTCTGGATATACGTCCAGGAGTGGGATTGCTGGATTGTATGGCAACTCTATTTTTAGTTTCCTCCATAGTGGCCGCACCAAATTTACATTCCCACCAACAGTGTAGGAGGGTTCCATTTTCTCCACACCCTCTCCAGAATTTGTTATCTGTAGACTTTTTAATGATAGCCATTCTGACCAGTGTGAGGTGATACCTCATTGTAGTTTTGATTTGCCTTTCTCTAATAATTACCAATGAGGAGCATCTTTTCATGTGCCCATTGCCCATCTGTATGTCTTCTTTGGAGAAAGGTCTATTTAGATCTTCTCCCCATTTTTTGATTGGGTTGTTTGTTTTTTTAATATTGAGTTGTATGGGCTGTTCGTATATTTTGGAAATTAAGCCCTTGTTGGTTGCATCATTTGCGAATATCTACTCCCAGTCTATAGGTTTTCTTTTCATTTTGTTTATGGTTTCCTTTGTTGTGCAAAGCTTATAAGTTTCATTAGGTCTCATTTGTTTATTTTTGCTTTTATTTCTTTTTTCTTGGGAGACCGATCTAAGAAAACATTGCTACGATTTATGTCAAAGAATGTTTTGCCTATGTTCTCTTCTAGGAGTTTTATGGTATCATGTTGTATATTTAAATCTTTAAGCCATTTTGAGTTTATTTTTGTGTATGCTGTTAGGGAGTGTTCTAACTTCCTTGATTTACATGCAGCTAGGTGACTGACCTTTTTATGCCTTTCCTAAATTGTCAATGTCTCCTGAATAGAATATAAGCACTAGAGGGCATAAACCTGTCTGTTTTGTCCATTACTGTATCCCCCAAGTGTAGAACAATGCCTGGCACATGGCAGCTGCCCTGGCACATAAACAGCTGCCAAATATTAATTGAATGAATGAATTAACTTTGGCAAAAGAGATATAAATAATAAAAAGGGAAATATGACTATCATTATTTGTAAGCAATATAATTGTCTACATAAAAAATCCAAGACAGTCAATCGAGAAACCATTAGAACCAGTACAAATAATTTAGCAAAGTGGCAAAATACAAGAGCAACATACAAAAAGCAATAATATTTTCATACACCAACAATAATCTACTGGGCATTGTAATAGATTTTAAAAAGATCCCAGTCACAACAACTCCCAGAACTATAAATTACCCAGGGGAAAAAAATCTATAATAAATGTACAAAATCTAGATGAAAAAACCCCAAACTTTACAGATGGAAATGGAAGAATATCTGAGTGAAGTGATAGATATGTTGTATTTCACTATGGTAAAACTCAATATTGTAAAGATGTCAATGACCTATAAAAGTCTATAAATTTAATCCCAATCAAAATCCTAGTGAAAAGTTTTACAGAACTCAACAAATTGATTCTAAAAATCACTTGGAAGAGAAAAAGTGCAAAAATAGCCCAGACAATTTTGAAAAAGAACAGTGGGTTGAGACTTAACTTGCCCTATCAAATATCAAAACACACCATAGAGGTGTAGTAATTAAAATGATGTGGTAATGGAAGAAACACTGACAAATGAATCAATGGATCAGAATGAAGAGTCCAAAACAGATCCAACTGTATAAGGGAATTCAGTTTTTGACAAAGGAGAAAGGATAGGGGGCTTCCCTGGTGGCGCAGTGGTTGAGAGTCCGCCTGCTGATGCAGGGGACGCGGGTTCGTGCCCCGGTCCAGGAAGATCCCACATGCCGCGGAGCAGCTAGGCCCGTGAGCCATGGCCGCTGAGCCTGCCTGTCTGGAGCCTGTGCTCCGCAATGGGAGAGACCACGCAGTGAGAGGCCCGTGTACAGCAAAAAAAAAAAAAAAAAAAAAAAAAAAAGGATAAAGTACTCAGTAAATGGTCTTAGGAACACTTGTTATCCACTTAGGATAAATAAAGTTAGATCTTTGGTTCACAACTTTCATGAAAGTAAATTTCATATAAAAGCCCTGAACATAAAATATAAAATTATAAAAGGAAATATAGGGTAGGGTAGGCATAAAACATAGAGATACAAGTAAATAAATTTGATTGCATCAAAAGCACAAAATACCTCTAAGACAAAACAGGAAAACAAAAGTACCTCATAATGGTCAAGGGCCATCAGATTACCTAATATATGTTATTTTATGAGTTGAATATTAAAAATGATTTTGACAGATTTTGCTTTGTTTTGTGCTTTTGGGCAGTGAAGAAGCTATCTTTGCCTTATGTTTCAAGACAGCAATGCCTCTTTATCTTGGGCTATTTATAGTATCTATTCTCATGGATAGAGAATGTTGTACAACAATTAATAAATAATTGTGGGGATTTTCAGAATGGCTGAGTGAGGAGCTTGGAAGACACACTCCCCCCAAAAAAATCAATACTAAAACTTGGAAAAATGATCAAAAACCCCTTGGGTTTTTGGAAGTAACTGTTTGGCACCTCTAGAAGATGATGTCAAACAGTTATTTCCAGGAGCCATCAATGTAGAAGGCTCAGTAAATGATTCATGTAGACCGGTTTTCCCTGCCATAATTCAGCATTTGATTACGCTTTCCATTTATTTTATTTAATTTTTTTTGTATCTTTTCAATTTAGATTTTGCCTCTTTGTACTGCAGGCACAGGTCAGGGTACATTTATTGACTGTATTTATTGATATAGTCAATAAATGTATCTTATATAAATGAATTTTATACCAGCTCTATATTCTAGGGTAATGGGGGTGCTCAGAAAATAAATGCTGTCAGTTGGACAGAGCCAGTTTGGGATTTAGCCAACATAGGCAGGCTTATAATGCAGTTGTAGTACAAGGGCACCAGGGAGGGAAGACTTTAATAGCTGGCCCTAATAAAATCCCATCATTCATTCAAAAAATGTCACCAAGTACCAATCACAAAGCACTGATGATGCAGAAATGAACAAGGCACCATTCTTCTCTCAAGGAGTTCAGTGTAATGTTGGCAGACACATAATAAACACCTAATTTCAATTAATTGTGATCAGCACTGACACAAAGTGCAGTGGAAAGGAACCATTAACTCTACCTGAAAGAGTGATAAAAAGCAAAAGGTCACATGGGGCTAGTGTCAGAAGGCCTGCCAATGTTGTGTCTGGTAATGTGATGTCATTCATTGAGGGCAATACCAGGTTGTTTAAATAAACAGGTACCTAAGACACCAGCAAAGTAGGGCATCACAAAAAGTGGAATCAATTTTACATTATATATATACCATGGAAAAATCAGAAATTGGTTAGATTTTGTTCTGTTTTATGATTTAGTATCATTTTATTTTGAATTACATATGGGATGGGAAGCGAGGGGGCATAACTTTTTCTAAAATATATTGAAAAACAAATACACTAACATAAAAATGCATAAAACATAAATGTACAGCTAAAAGTTATTATAAAGTACATCATGTGACCATCACCCAGGCAAGAAATAGAACATAGCCAGTGGCATCCCAGGAGCACCACTTAGGATGGCCAACTGTCTTGGTTTGCCTTGAACTATTACAGTTTTAGCACTGAAAGTCCTGAATCCCAGGAAACCCCTTCCTGGGATATCAAAAGTCTTAATTTTCACTGGTGGGTGCTAAATATTGTTGAGGGGGGAGTATAAAACCTGTATGGTGGCCCCCAAAATAGGGGGTGAAAACAACACAGTTTTTAGTGTGAAACAAGTATGGTATAGATTATCTGCCTTCTGCAGTTGTTGTAGCTGTTTTTTCCCCTGGATACTGATATTGACAACCATGATTTTGGTTCACAGTAATGGATCATTCATTATTGCATCATTCTGAATGAATAATGGATGATTCATTGTTGCATCACTCTGAATGATGCCACTTCAGTGTGCAACTTAAGTGTATTGTAGTCATGAGCATTAACAGTCTGTGACTTTGCCTATACTTTGCAGTAATTGTATTGAAATAGTGCTAGTTTAACCTTTAACATTGTAAATATTGTCACCATGTGTCTTAGTCTGCTTAGGCGGCAGTAACAAAATACCATAGACTGGGTGGCTTAAACAACAGAAATTTATTTCTCACAATTCTGGAGCCTAGGAAGTCCAAGATCAAGATGTTGGCAGGTTTAGTTTCTTTGGATGCCTCTCTCCTGGCTTGTAGATTGCTGCCTTCTCCCTGTGTCCTCACATGGTCTTTCCACTGCATAGCGTGCACTCCTTGTGTCTCCCTGTGTGTCCAAATTTCCTCTTCTTATAAGGACACAGTCAGATTGGATCAGGGCCCACCCTAACAGCCTTAAATCACCTCTTTAAAGGCCCTATCTCCAAATAGAGCCACATTCTTTGATACTGCGGGTTGGGGCTTCAACATATGAATTTTGGAGGGACACAGTTCAGCCCATAACACCATGTTCTGCAAGAATGCAGATAATGAAAATGAGAACGATTACAATACCAATACTAGCATCATTGAAAAAGAAGGCTAAACTACTGTGTTATTTTAGACAGGTGAAGACCATATACAACTGGATTAGGGAGGTAAATAACCCAAACAGGACCTATTACACAATATAAAGAATTTGGGATTGGGCATGGTGAAGAACGGTATGTGAAAGCACATATAGAGACTGAATCTTACAAGTCCTGGATAAGACTGGCAAGTACTTCTAAATCAATCAAAAGTCTCCACAAAAGACGCCACTGCTCGGTTGAAAATAACAGCCACTGAATTACCTTGGGCATACCACACAAATGAACATGCATTATCATGTTATTCCTTTGATTACTCTATGAAACTGACTAAAGTTACATATCCTGATTACGAGGTTGCAAATCTAGGCAAACAAAAGGGGGAAATTTTGATAACAGATATGTAGGTCCCTTATAGCATAGATCTGATTCTGTCATATCTTACCAATGATCATGTTTTTTATGGTGTGTCAAATGATGAGTCTGATCTCAGCAAGAAAAAACTTAGTTATTAGGTACTTCAATTTTTTTTAAAAAAGGTAGAGTTTCATATTGCTTTCTTGATACCTATGAAGATGTTAATGAAAGCACAGAAAGCAGAACAATACAAACTAGATTTTGCTCATCTATCTGCATATTCAGCAGACAGTACACACATAAATTTTGAAAATTCCATTCAGTCTATAAACGTACTAAAGAAAATGAAAATATTTTGCCCGTTAAATGTCCTGCACACCTTGTACACAATGCTGCTTAAAAGGAGTGTGTTTTGCTTACCTGTGAAATTAGAGCTTTGATAATGAAAGTTTGGGGTCATTTTCAACTTCCTCAAAACATGCAGCAGCACATAATGAGATTTCTTAGTTTATAGAAATGGAAGGAGACAGCATCCTTAGACATGTGCCTACAAGATGCCTATCATTATTGCTGGCCATAGAAAAGGTGCTAAAATGTCAGCCTGTCATAACATCATAATTTCAAAGTGTAGTACAAGAACTATGTCCTTCTCTAATTTGGAAAGACATTGAGAATGTGAATGGAGAAAAGGATTATAATAAAACATAAATTTATCTGCGCTTTCTCTGAAAATGTCTTTGAAGATCTCTGAAGAGGTCATATGAAGCCTAGAAAAGGGTGAACTCCCTGCACCCGAGCTGTTTGATGTTATGTGTACATTGCAACAAAAATTCATATGGCAAAAAAGACTCATGTTTTTGAAATAACTTTAAAAAAAGTTCCCCAAAAGGGCAGCCACATTAAACAGGACTTTCTCAATTTCTTTAATAAAACCATAACTTATCTGGAATCCAACTTCAGTTTCACAAGTTCAAATTACCTCATGCTTTAGAACCATTTTTCCTGAGAAAGAGAAGTTTATGACATCTAATTTGTTTCAGAGGATTTAAAAATGATAGGCATGTTACACGTGAATAGTCCATATATGAATTTAAAGATGCAAAAGACTTGATTGACAAATAGCTGATTTCCCCCAAACAATTTCTTTTTTAGTCCTTATGCTCCCGAAGTCTTAATTCAGCTTTGAGCTAGAGTGTGAGGGTGGAGGGTGAAGTGTGTACTAAAATTTGGCTGGCTGGTAATCTCAGGAGGCAATTTTATACCTCTGTTTAGGGAGAGTCCTAGTTGTGAGGGGGATAAAACCAGGAGATGGGACTCAGTGGTTATAGGCTTGGATTCTGTTACTCTCCATCTGAGCTAACCTCTGAACTTTGGTTGACTCCATTCTTACAGTAGTCAAAGGCAGATTCTCTACCTCCTTCTAAGAGTAGTAGAGAGGGCTCAGAAATGGAGAGGAATGTGGCGATGGGAAAACAAGGTCACTGTTCTCCCTTGTTCTTGATCTCTTCCTTCTGAAAATTATTTCTTCTGCTTTGGGAATCACTAGATATTTATTCAACAAATCTGGAGCGGAGTCAGAGGTTTCTTCACTCCTTAGAAATCAAAGTTCTTGGGACTTCCCTGGCAGTCCAGTGGCTAAGGCTCTGCACTCCCAATGCAGGGGGCCTGGGTTCGATCCCTAGTCCGGAAACAAGATTCCATGTGCCACAACTAAAAGATCCCACATGCAGCAACGAACATCCTGAATGCCTCAACTAAGACCCGGCGCAGCCAAATAAATAAATAAATAAATAAATAAAAAGGTCAAAGTTCTCATTGGGCCAGGAGCCAAGTGTTTCAAGTTTTTGTGTTTGTTGATTTGTAAGGGGTGGGAGGGATGAGGTAGCTGGAGTTGGTGATTAATGAAGACCTAGTTTCTTTCTTTGGAGAGTACTCAGGTTAGCTTATAGGAAAGTAGGCTTGTTTCCTGGGTTCTGCCTATAGAAGGGAAATAAGTTCCCTCTTCAGAGGAAACTAACAACCCCCAGGAACCAGGAGTCAAAACATGGCTCAGGGTCCAAGCAGGAAGCCCTTCTCTGTTGGCAGTTCTTCCCTCTAAGCCATTTTACTCTGATTTCATAGAACAACTTTTCTATCCTGCTGTCCAGGAATTGTTTTTTCCTCAGCTGTCTGTTGCAGATTGTGAAGTGAAGAGGGCACTGTAGGAGAAGTCAGGAGACTGAGCTTTTCACACACTCACTCACTCCCTCTTACTTTAACCCTAACCTTTTCCTTGCCTTGCTAAGAGATATATCTGCAAAATGGGACTGATGATACATTACTGGGTTGTTGAGAGGATTAACCACGAGTGTAGGTGAAGTGCCCACGCCCCAGATTCTCAGTGCCTATCAGCTCTATGGGAATCAAGAGTTGCCAGGCCTAGGCCCTTGAAAACCAAGGCATTTGCCCTCTTTCCATCCACAATGAAAATAACAGTAAACACATCACTTTACATATATTAACACATGTTAGTCCCCCCAACAACCTTATGAGTTAGGAACTGTTATCCTCATTTATGGAACTCGAGACTCAGAGAGGTGAAGTAACTTTCTTAGAGTCACACAACTAGTAAGTGATGGAGTCGCTATTCGGACCCAGGTAGTCTGGCTGCAGCGTCTGTTCCCTGGGAGGCTCCCAGGCTGAAAGTACCTTCTGCTCTTGCCCATATCTGCGGAGTTCATTCCCAGTATGTGACAGTACCTACTGTTCCCACCTCAGGGACAGGAGCATACAGACTGCCTGAAGGTCCCACTTCGCCTGCTCTGGTCCTTTCTGAGCAAAACAAACAAGCTTAGCCCCACTCTCACCACTGTCTATCCATGTGACCACAATTAAGCCAAGATATGGACCTCAGACCTACCCAAATTTGTATTTGGGTGATAGGGAAGGAACCTCAGAAACCCAGGTCCTTTAGGAGTGAAGTACAGAGGGAGTGAGGTTATGGCTGGGGCTAATGAGCCCCAATAATGTGGAGATTAACCCCTGCTGGTGCCAGACCCTCCCCAGGGGTGCCAGTGGTCCACCCTCTAGGGCTCCCAGCTTCCCTTACCTGGGAAATGGGCATGGCAAAAGAGACAAAGAGGTGAGTGGTGGAGACATCCTGCAGCACCAAATAGGCTTTGGTTGTTCTGATGAATCCTAAGGACTTACACGACTTTGCCCCCCTCCCCCACCAGGCCTGAGCTGCCTCTTCCTGGCCCTTGGCAGTGCAGCCTGCAGGCAGATGAGTCTTTGCTGTGGGACCCATAATACTGCTAGCAGCCAGCCGCCATAAGGTGGGGCAGGGGCACGCCAGCCGGGAGGGGTGTGGGGCAGGCTACAGTTTGAAAGGGGCCCTGGGGGCTGCCTAGCAACCATCAGACCACCCAATAGCCTTGAGGAGTATTTGTCTCCCTTGACCGTCTACTCATAGGGAAGCAGACAGGGAAAATGTACGGGAGTTGGGGTGGGGGACTAGTGTCGAAGAGTCTCTCCTTGACCAAACTTTAGTCAGTCTCCAACTACCTTCTCAACTAGGCCCTGACTTTTGAGCTTCTGTGTTCCTCTCTGCATTGTCCAATTTTAGCGAGACTCCTAAGTCTCTTTAATGAGAATGCCCCCCATCTGATCACTCTCAGTATTTGATTGAATTCCTCAACTTTTACCATCCCCTAGGTGATGTCTGATCACCCTGACTGCCTTCAGTTAGAATCCTGTTAGGTCAGTTTAGCCAGAATCCCCCCTTACCCCTGTTGCTTCCTCTTAGTAGTCTTTCATACACTGATATACCCACCCTAAACCTGTTCCTTGATTACAAATCCTTACCCTTCCTTGTTGTATTCCAAGTTAAGCCCCATCTCTTTCCCCATGGTAAACCCCATTGTAGTACTCCCCCAAATAAAGTCTGCCTTGCTGTCTTTAACAAGTGTCATGAATAAGATTTTTATGAACACTGGCATAATTATTCCAAGACAAGGAGCTGAAATTACCAAGCACAGAGTGAGGCTTTCCTCAGAAAGGGCATCATTTAGTGAAGTTTGTGTATGGTCAAATAATTTTTAACAGCTACCTGGAGTAGCATTGCTAACCTGCTAGCTAGGTGTAGCCAGCTCCCCTTGGCCTAGGATCCCCTCCATGGGCTGCCAGACTTCTAGAAAATCCAGAAACAGGCTGGGCCCTTTCTCCACATGTACAGCTTTTTCTGTTTGAGGCTCTTTCCTGCCTTTTTACACCATCATCTTGACTACAAGGTCTGCCTTGGGCACTTTCCTACCAGACATGGATCTCAGCCAAGTGATGGGAAAAAGAATAAGGGATTTGTGTCTAGAATATATAAAGAACCCTTACAACTCAATAATAAAAAGATAACTAACCCAGTTAAAACATGGGCAAAGAATTTGAATATACAATTCTCTAAATGAGATATATGAATGGCCAAAAAGCAAATTAAAAGATGCTCAGACATCATTAGTCATCAAGGAAATGCTGCAAATCAAAATCACAATGAGATACTACTTCACATCTACTAGGATGACTAGAACAAAAAAAGTCAGATAAGTGTTGATGTGGAGGATGTGGAGAAGTAGAAACCTTCATACACTGCTGGCGGGAACATATAAAATGGTGCAGCCACTTTGAAAAATAGTCTGGTGGTTCCTTAATGATTAAACATAGAGTTACCATATGACCCAGCAATCCCACTTCTAGGTATCTACCCAAAAGAAATGAAAACATACGCCCACAGAGAAACTTGTACGTGAATATTTACAACAGCATTATTCACAATAACCAAAAGGTGGAAACAACCCAAATGTCCATCAACAGACAAATGGATAAACAAAATATGGTATCCATACAATGGAATATTATTCAGCTATAAAAAGGAATGAAGTACTGAAACATATGCTACAACATGGATGAACCTTGAAAACATTATGCTAAGTAAAGGAAGCCAGTCACAAAAGACTATATACTATATGATTCCACTCATATGAAAATTCAGAAAAGGGAAACATATAGAGACAGAAAGTAGATTAGTAGATGCTTAGGGCTGGGAGGAGGGACTGAGGAAATAGAGGGATGATAGCTAAATGGTTTCTTCTTGATGTGATGAAAATGTTTTAAAATTAACTGTGATGTTTACACATATCTGTGAATATACTAAAAACCATTGAACTGTACATACACTTTATATATATATATATATATACTTTTATTATTAACCCATTAACTCCATAATATGCCAATCATGAGCTAGTTTTCAGCAGTTACATTCTCTTGATCACGGCTGCATAATGATGTGATTAATTGAAAAACAGGGAGACCAGAGACATGGCCAGAGGTGACATCACACAGCCTATGCCATTGCAAAACAATTGTCAAATTCAGTGGTGGTTTGTAAAGCCAGTTCAGTTCTGCTCCCCTTGCCAGAGATTCTCACGTTTGTGAAAATTGGACCAACAAGTGGTGGGGCTCCATTTCCTGGTTTGAATTCTCAGTGGCTTTATCCAGAATCTCACTGGCAACTGGTTACTGTAACACCAGCCCAACCTTCTCTGCCCGCATGCTGGGCACTTCCAATTGTTAAGATAATACTGTAGGTTGCTGTCCCCTATGCTGAACTTGAGCTTCTTCAGGAAGGTTTTGTTCTCCATAAGATCCACTGCATTGAACATGTCAAACCCTTTCATGTTGGTGAGAACGAGGGCATTGCTCATAAGGTCTAGAGGAGGGGTCTGGATATGAATATTGTAGAAAGAATAAGCAGCCTTTAGACTCTTGTGGGTTGGGTGGTTTATGATGGTAGACAGAAGTGTATAAAAGCTCCGCTCATCTGTCACCTCACCGTTTGCACTCTCCACCACAAAAGTGTCAGTGATATTCTCCTGGAGGTAGAACCAATGTTCCACCTCCTCCTGGCTCCTGACTGGCATGTGGTGAAACTGCTTCAGGTACCAGGTGAGGAGCCGGTGCACTACTGGAATGTCCTTTTTTCCCATTGGTTGTGGCCCAGCTGTCTTGGGAATCTCTGGCAGTTGGTAGAACTTCATGGTGTGTTGCATGGTCATATTTCTGCTCAAGTGGGAAAACTTCACTTCATTCAGCTTCCGTGGGTTTAGGGACCGATGCTAGTACCTGCAGGTGCCAACAGGCTTTGGTAATACCATCCCAGCAGTGTAAACAGCTTGGAAGATGCCCTCCAGGTGAACCCTCTGGGTTATCTCACGCATCAGGACTGGAGCCACCCTCTTTGAGTGCAGCTTCTTATGGACACACAAGAAGTTGACCTCTACCATCTTCTTCTCTGTGTCATAGATACGGATGTTTTCTGGGATGGCGATGATGAATCCAACCAGTTTCTGACTTGAGACCACTACAACACCACAGTGCCACTGGGGGAGCCAGGCAGGCAGCCGGAGAGCCCACAGAAGAAATTCTGGGGAATAATCAAATTGGAACATGTTGTCATCACCTTCCACATAATTCTCGTTCAGGAGGATGTATAGTTCTTTCAGCACACCACGGTCCCCCTGATCCAAGGCGTCCCAGGTGAAGCCCTGGGGCAGGGTGTAGGGCTCTTGGCGGATGTTGTCTTTGTCAGGCTCCACAGGACCATGCATGTTCACAACTTCTCCCAGTTTGGGGACGGGCTGCATGTCCCAGAACTGGTAGCCTCACTTGCTAGCCTCCTCCATGGTTTTTGCAGGTCCCTTGAGCCACCAAAAAAAGTTCAGTGGCCTTCTGTATTTCCTGGATCCTCTCTGCTGGCAAAGAGTTCATCTTAACAGGCTGATCCTGGGCTGAATCTGTCTCACGGCCTTTTTCTTTCGTCTTTTTTTGTTTCTTTTTCTTCTTTTTGGCTCCAGTGTCATTGGCTGGACTCAAATCACCTCGTTGTAGCTGTTGTCCTCCTCATTCTTGCAATCGCTGCAGTGCTCATGGCCATTTCCATTGCATTTCTGGCTGCATTTCTGGAATGCACTGGAGGTGCCCGGGGCTTCACTGCTGTATCACTCTCGTCCGCCATCTTGAGTTGCCTGTACATACACTTTAAATGGGTGAATTGTATGATATGTGACACGTGAATTACATCTCAAAGATTTTAAAAAATCATATCAGGGATAGAAGGAATGAGAAATAATTTAATCCAAATAAAAGAGAGCAATAGAAGGGCTTGCTTCACCTCCTACACACATGCACGCACACACTACCCTTCCAACTCATCTGTGGTACCTAGAATATTTCCTGTGGCATATATAGTAGGTGCTCAAGAAATATTTGTTGAATTAACGAATATAGTTTATATCTAAGAATGGATGTATTGGGGATGGGCAAAGGAGTAATACAATAACTGAAGGTTGTCCACTGGGGGAGAAGAATAGGGTCTAGATGGGCATGGGGTGTGGAGGAGTAGTCACTACAAGTTCTCTCTGTATATATTTTGTCAGCCTGGTAGACAACTAATGGTTGGCCAAAAAGTAACATGGAAAACCCGAACGAACTTTTTTGCCAGTCCAATACTTCCCTGAAATCCAGGGAGACACATCAGTCTTTTTTAAATTAATTAATTAATTAATTTTTGGCTGCATTGGGTCTTCGTTGCTGCATGCAGGCTTTCTCTAGTTGCGGCGAGCAGGGGCTACTCTTCGTTGCGGTGCGTGGGCTTCTCATTGAGGTGTCTTCTCTTGTTGTGGAGCACGGGCTCTAGGCTCACGGGCTTCAGTAGTTGTGGGATGCAGGCTCAGTAGTTGTGGCTCACGGGCTCTAGAGCACAGGCTCAGTAGCTGTGGTGTACAGGCTTAGTGGCTCCACGGCATGTGGGATCCTCCTGGCCCAGGGATTAAACCTGTGTCCCCTGCATTGGCAGGCGGATTCTTAACCACTGTGCCACCAGGGAAGTCCCGAGACACATCAGTTTTTAGCCGCTTCATCCTAGACTCAGTCACCACTTCCTCTAATCAAATCCCTTTTCTTGCCAACTGCTCTGTCATATTCTGCTCTTCCCATGGCCATCATTTCCCTTCCTCTCTTGCAATCCCACTACCTGGATGACTGCAATCCCACTAGGAGTAGAGCAGACTCAACATCAAAAGAGCTGTCTTATGAGGTAATGAGCTTCATGTCACAAGAGGTGCTTAAGCAGAGGTTGGAGACCTACTATTAGGATTCTGTAGACACCATTCCTGTATGAGATTCCATCACATACTATATAAGCATGGTCAATTTACATAACATCACTTAATTTCCTCATCTGCATGCACACATACACTCCCTCAAACTTAATTCAGATAGTCCCTACTTCAAACAAATCCACAATAAGGAATTCTGGATTTTCAAGTCAATAACCTTTTAAAGGTACAGGAAGGATATATATTTTAAAAATAGTCAATAATAATCCAAATAAAAACCCAAAGTATGAAACACACGAGTCCATACTGATAAAAATAAATGATTTAACAAATAAATAAATAGAGGAGAAGGGAAAAAATCTTTCATACAGAATGATTCCAAATAATATATGTATTCCCTTCCTCTAGGTGGTGGAGCTTAACACCCTCCCCCTCGACTATGGGCTGGACTTAATAACTCACTTCTAACCAGTATGTGTACAGAATAGAGATGTGTATAGAAATGGAAACGTAGTAACTTTCTGATGGAGAAATCTGGTAGACACTAACTAGAAAGGTGATGAAAGTTCACACCACCAGTGATGTCATGTGGATGTCATGCCCTCCCTGATACCATGAGATGAGAAGGGCACTTCACCTCGGTGGTGTTCTTCCTCCAAACCAGTCACCCCCAGTCTACTTATAAGGAAAACATCAGGCAAACCCAAATTGAGGGACATTCTACAAAAATACCTGTCCAGTACTCTTCAAAACTGTCAAGGTCATGAGAACCAAGGAGAATGACAAACTGACATACCAGAGGGGATTAAGAAGACATGATAACTAAATACAAAATAGTAGCCTGTATTGAAGCCCGGAACAGAAAAGAACATAAGTGGAAAAACTGGTATAATACAAATAAATTCTGTAGTTTAGTTTACAGCAATGTAACAATGTTGGTTTCTTAATTTTGACACAAGGGCCACAGTTACGTAACATGCTAATATAAGGGGAAACAGGGTGAATTTTTGGTATTATCTTTGCAGCTTCTAGACTTAAAGGATCTTAATTCAACCATCCATCCAGGATTTTTATAGAGAGAGGCACTAGAGCATAATGGTTAAGAATTGATTGAGGGCGCGCCGCACAGATGGGGGCAGTTGTCTATGACGTCAGCTCGAGCTCTCCAGGCCCGGCGGCTCCAGGTTAAGCGCCCGCCACGCCCCGCGCCGCCGTCCCCCGCCCCGCGCCGCGCACCTGGGACCTCGCCGCGCCCCGATACGGGCGGCGTCCTGCAGCAGATCATGGCCATCACCGACCGGAGCCTGGAGGAGGCGCGGGCCAGAAAGCATGCTCTGAATTGCCATGGGATGAAAAGCCTGCTCTCTTCATTGTGCTCTGTGAGATCAAGGAAAAGACAGGTGAGCAGAGTAAAGCTCCGGAGAGAGAAGATTGCAAGCCAGTAACCCACATTCAGGCTCCATGCTGCCCCTCCACACCCTGTCCTGGCTCAGGGAGGAAACCCTGCACCCACAGCCCCCGGGCGGGGGCACTGTCTGTGCGGCTGCTGCTCTCACTGCATCCATGATGGCTCCTGGCCTCTGCCATCTGTCTATTCCTGTGAGTGCAGGGTCTAGGACTCACCGTGTCCTAGGACTGCCCTGGTACCTGGCACACAGTGTACACACCTTATATTTTTGTTGAATGAAGAACTGTATCTAGTGACTGATACCTTTTAGGTGAAATCCTTTTTATCCTGTACACCTTATGGGAGTTCAGGAAGATTGAGTGTCTGGGGCCTGACTTAGAACACAAGGCTTATCATTCATATCATCCTGAAAAGAAAGCCACCCTGCATGTAAACCTAGCATTGGCGGATGTTCCTGGAAGCACTACCCTATGAGTTCCAAGAATTGCCTTCCCATGCCTCCTCTGGCCTGTGGGAGGCACGCAGGTGCATCTTCCAGGGTTGATATGCAGGCGCTCCACCTGTGTTCTTCTCTGTGGTGTCTGCCTGCAGCAGTCTCTGAAGGCCAAGGATACCCTAGGAGTACACCCCCTTCCCGAATCCTTCCATTGAAACAGCAGTCCTTCTTGGTATCTGGAGGAGCTGTCCTGAAAAAAACAAATAAACCCTTTTTGGAGAGCTTTGAATGTAGCTGGGAGGACCCGATACTGGCCTAGTCCCTTTCCTGAAAACCTTGGGGCTGGGTACATTACAGAACTCAGAATTTTGGGTTTTAGGTATGTGGTGTTGACAAGGGCTGAGTCAGAGCCTGCGTTCAGTGACTTTTAGCGTCAGAGCGGTAACAGTCACACACGCTGGTGTGGGTCAGGTTTGCCTCCAAGTGAACTTGAGTGCCAACTTGCGTAAAAACCTTTGGATCTTGGATTGCAGATGGGTATCCCCTTGAAGAGCTGCCAGGCTCCCTGGGCACTTCATACCGAGGGGCTTGTTCTGTCTTCTCTGAGCCGTGACTGTCCCCTGTGCTGGCCTCAGGTGCGCATCTGTGCCTCACTTTGGTCAGTTCTGGGTTCGCTTTGTCTCTGAGGAACAAGAAGTCCCAGCTCCACCAACCTTGTTCTCAGGCCAAGGATCCCTTGCTGTGCTGTGGGAGCACAGGCAGCTGCTGTTGGGGGAATGGATGTAAATAACTCATCACACAAGGGAATGCCCTCCTATTTCCTCACCACTGTTCCTGAGCCTGGCCTGGAGTCAGGCATAAGTAATCCAGCAGTTTTTTACCTCTGTTTCCCTTCCTCCTCAGCCACTCAGTTCTGTAGCAATTGCAACATCATGATAGGTAGTTTCAGCCTTCTGGTTAGGGCCAATGTGTGACTTCTTCCAGAATTTGGATCCCTTTTGTGATTGGCTGGACCAGGGGCCGAGACCCCTGTGCAGTATTTCATCATGACCGTGCAGGGAGCAGACCTCCTAGAGCTGGGGGGGTTATTTTTCAGGTTGCTTGGAGTGTCCTTTCTTGGCCGCACAGTCTCAGAGTGACTCGTGAATCGAGCCTCTGATTCTGATCAATCTATCATAGCTCCTCTGCAGCTATAGACTGTGGTCCATCCCACAGGGTTTGAAGTAATTAAACTCAAGTATAATTAAATAAGGTGCTTTTCAGCCACACTAGCCACATCTCAAGTGCTCAGTAGCCACATGTAGCTGGTGGCTCCCACATTAGACAGTGCAGATCTAGAACGTTCCAACATTGGAAAGTTCTATTGGACAGACAGGTGGATTAGTATAGAAAAATAGACAAATCAAGGATTATGAAAAACTAACGTCCATGATGACTAGAGAAACAAAATGTGGTCCCTATGTACAATGGACTGTTGTTCAGCCATAAAAAGGAATGAAGATTTATGGCATAAGCTACAATATGGATGAACCTTAAAAACTTTATGCTAACAAGGCCCTACTGTCAGGGAACTATATTCAATATCTTGTAATAACCTATAATGGAAAAGAATCTGAAAAAGGAATACATATATATATAACCGAATCACTTTGCTGTACACCTGAAACATTGCAAATCAATTGTACTTCAGTTAAAAAAAAAAACAACTTTATGCTGAGTGAAAGAAGCCAGACACAAAAGTTCACAATAGTGTGTGGTTCCATTTATGTGAAACGTCCAGAAGAGGTAGAAAGAGATCAGCAGTTGCCAGGGGCTGGGGTCGGGGAATGGGGAGTGATTGCTAATGGGGACAGGGTCTCTTTTTGAGGTGGTGAAGAAGTTAGGTGGTGGTTGTACAACCTGGTGAATGAACTGAAAACCACTGAATTATTCACTGGAAAGGGGTGAATTGTATGTCACATGAGTTATATCTCAAAAAAGCTGCTGTATAAACCAAAAAAGAAAAAAAAGAGAAAGGATTGAATCCCAGCTCTGCTGCTTATCAGCTGTGTGACCATGAGTAAGTGACTTAACCTCTCTGTGCCTCAGTTTACTCATCTCTGAAATGAGGATAGTAATAGCACTTACCTCATAGGTCAATATGAGGTTGGTATCTGTTAATGAGTTAATATTTTAAACTGCTTAGCACAATGCCTAGCACTAGTAAATGCTATATGTTTGTTAAATAAAATATAAAGTAATACTTATGAAAACTTCTGTATAGGCCCTACCAGTGCAGCAGCCCATCTTATACCTCAGTGCACACCCACTGGATTCATATAACATATCCATATTATAATTTAGGGCTACTTATGAAACTAGTAACCTGTAAGATGGCATTCACAAATCCTCAAAAGGTGACCAGAGAAGCTGCTTTAGAATAACAGGCTGCCCTGGGGACTCCAGCTGCAGACTGGCAGCTAATGGTAGATGATGGTATGTCAGGAAGAAACCTACTAGACACTGGTGTGCCCAGGGAGGTATTTATTTTCCTTACCTCACAGATTCACTTGGGTTGCTTTCTTCTCCTAATGTTCTCCCCACTCACTCTCTGATTAATTAAGACCTTCTTTTCTTTAACACCCAACTTAAATCCTACTTTAGCTCTGAGGCCTCCAGGGTAGTCTTTCCTCTGAACTCCAACAATGCTAGTTGGTTTCTTCATTTGACCTGGAGAATATGCTATCTTATGCATTCTTTTCTCTCCTCATTCAGATCATAAGTACCTGAAGGGTAGGCACTGCCCTTGTGTCCCTCACAGGGCAGCTTCCCTCTCCTTGGGAAGTCAATCAATAATTAGTGTTCAAGACAGAACAGAAAGTCCACTCCTCCTTTCATTCCTCAAATACGTTCTGAGCCCTGTGCTTGGGACAGAGGATCTGGAGGATGAAAGAGTGGTCATTGTCCTCAGGAAGACCACAATCTTGAATCAAAACTTTACACGTTAAATTCATAATACCATTAGCTTCTAGTGGGTGTTGGGAAAAATGGGATGGGGGCCGGGGGAAGCAACAAAGCAACCTTCTCAGTAATGTCCTTTTATACATAATTTAATTACCTGCAGAAAAAGAAAGTCTCCTGAGGGCATCAAACTGAGACAAAGGTAGAGGAGAGAGAGCAATTCTGATAGTAGACAGAGAGGAATTTAGAGTGTGGGGAAAACAGAGGACAGGGCTTGGGAGAGATAGGAAAATATGACCCTTCCCTTAGTTTCTCCACATCTTCAGTAGATTCTGTTCTCCGCCTCTAATTTTTTAAAAATAAAAGCTTTGATGCAACTGGATTGCTTGTGAGAACCAGAGAAAGCACAGGTAATACAAAATGCCCTCCCAGAGTTCAGCCACAGTAGTTTTGCGTGAATAACTACCATCTCTATATAGGTACCCAAACAGGGAACAAGGCATACGGTGCCAGCCTTCCTAAGGCTCCCAGTCTAGGGATGAGACAGATAATAAATAAGCAGAAAAGTAAATACATAATTTCAAATTGTGATAACTAACAGGAAGAAGAAATATCAAGAGAAAATAATGAGCAGAGGGCCTACTTTAGATTTGGTATACAGAGAAGGCCTGTCTCAGGAGGCATTACCTCAGCTGAGACCTAAAGATTAAGCTGCCAGCAGTACAAAGCCTGGGTGGGAGTTGGGGAGAGTGCTCCAGGTGAGGGGAGCAATGAGACAGAGAAAGATTAAAAAGAAGAAGAAAAAGAAAAAAAAAGAAAAGAAAAACAAAAGAAGAAGAAAGCATAAGGGGAAATATTAGTAGGAGATATTACATCCCCTGAGGCTCAGGGTAAATGACCTGCTCAATACCACACAGCTAGTCAGCGACAAATGAGAGGATTGCTGAGCTCTATCCTGAGAGATAAAACTGAACAGAAGGCTTCTGGGGCTTCAAGGAAGCATCTAGCAAGAGACGTAGGGACAAAACAACAGGGACAGGGACTCGGAGTACTTTCTAAGATTCTGGAAATTTTGTCAATATTCCAGTTTTAGTGATTTTTGTTAACCCCTCTGTTTCCCTGAAGGGGCTGACAGCAAAACCTTTGAATGAAAATCATGAGTATCAAATTAGTAAAAGTTTCCCAGGTGCCAGGCCATGGCCCCTTGTCTCTGGGGGCAGCAAAGAAGCGGGGACTGCAGGCCTGGATTCCACATCTCAGTCAATCCTGCAAAAGCTGAACCTCAAGACAAAGAGCAAAGGCTGACAGCTCCTGAAGGAGAGAAAAGCAAGCTGAATGCCTGGGTTTGTGGAAGAATCCAAAGCAGGAGGGCTAGATGGTTGGATACATGGTGGGGGATTGAAGGGATGGAGGGGGCTCAACAGTTTATCAGAAGACTCGGACAGAGGTTATCTTGCTGAAGGTCACATAGCAAAGCCAGGAGCAGAACCCAGGTCTGACACATTCCACAGCCTTTCTATTAAATCACTTCAGATGATTTCTCCCACAACTCCTCTTTAATGTTGCTGTTAGGTTGTTTTTAGAATGATTTTTTTAAAAAGTGTGTGTGAGTGAGAAGAGTGAGTGTGTGTTGAAGAGAGACCCGATTAGATGAATGTGCTTCTGCTCTTTTATTTGCACATTTCCTCTGTGTTTACCTATGACTTCGTGGGATTATTCGATAAATGCATTTCTTGCTGATGAGGCAACCTAATTCCAGAGAATTCAGGGAAATCCCTGAACCTAAAGAGAGGGGCCTGAAAAATATTGAGAATCCCCTTCTGACCAGACCGTTTGGACTCTTGGGACAGCTGAGCAAGGGCAGAGAGGAAGCGTCCAATGGTGTACATGGGCAGCCATCCTGAGCTGTAGGCTGGGCCTCCATGATTGAGGTTCTGTGGGAATATAAACCTGGAAGGAAAGTCAGACAGTGACAGGTAGAGACACCAGTCTTCCAGTGTTAGAGAAGGACGAGGCAGCTGAATGTTGAAAGAGCAAGAACAGGATAAGAGATCTGGGCAGCTTGTCATCTTTTCCTGATCATTTCTTTCACTGTGTAGATTCCTTCAGCTGAAATTACTATCAATTCCCAGCTTCTCAAACACAGTATAGATGTTAAGAGCAGAAACTCTGAAGTCTCCAGTATCCTTGGCAAATCACTTAACTTCTCTGAACCTGGTTTTCCCCATGTGTAAAACAGGAATAATGATGGTACTCATCTCATAGGATTGCTAATGAGGTTAAGTGGTATGGAAAGCAATTGGAACAGAGCCTGGAACACAGTGGGCCTCTAGTGCACAGTATATATTATTATTTCTTACATTGAATGCAAACGTCAATGACTATTGAATTATCTATACCGCTGTGTACTACTTTGAGGCCAAGTTGCAGAACCACTGGCCTGGAAGGAATGCTAGAGATTATCTATGGCTCTTAAAATTTGAGACACGAGGAACCTAAGACCCAGGGGAGACAAGTGCATCTGAGGAAAAGGAAAAAGCTTGTGCAAAAGCAAAAGGTAGGAAAAGGAATGAAAACGTATTTAAAGTGGTTGTAAGCCAGATGAAAGAGTGTGTGTATGCATGTGTTGGAGGGGTGGGGAGAAAGGAGGAAGACTGGAGGGTATATAAGGCTATAGAAGAAGCAAAGACGAGAATATGATGTGCTTTTGTGTCAAAGTCAGGAGTTTGGACTTTACCTAGACCAGTACTGTCTATTAAAAATATAATGTGAGTGGTGATCATTTTCAAATGTATAGAAATACCAAATCACTATGTTGTGTACCAGGAACTAACACAGTGTTGTAGGTCAATTATGTTTCAAAAACAAACAAGCAAACAAACTCATAGAAAAAGAGATCAGATTTGTGGTTCCCAGAGGAGGGAGGTGGGGGTAGGGGGAATTGGATGAAGGTGGTCAAATGTACGAACTTTCAGTTATAAGATGAATAAGTACTAGGGATGTAATGTACAACATGATAAAGATAATTCACACTGCTGTATGTTAAGAGAGTAAATCCTAAGAGTTCTCACCACAAGGGAAAATTTTTTCTTTTTCTTTTATTTTGCATCTATATGAGATGACAGATGTTCACTAAACTTATCGTGGTAATCATTTCATGCTGTGTGTAAGTCAAATCATGCTGTACACCTTAAACTTATACAGTTCTGTATGCCAATATATCTCAATAAAACTAGAAGGAAAAAATAATAATGTGAGCCACATATGCAGTTTTAAATTGTCTGATAGCCACATTAAAAAAGAAAAAAGCAACAGACAATATCAACTTTAATATTATGTTTTATTTAAGCAAATATATAAAAATATCATTTCAACATGTAATCAATATAAACAATTATTAATGACATATTTTACATTCTTTTTTAGTACTGAATCATTGAAATCTGGCATGTATTTTACATTTATAGTGCATCTCAATTTGAACTAGCCACACTTCAAATGCTTAAGAGCCACATGTGACTAGTGGCTAGCGTATCTGTTAGTGCAGATCTAAGTGATGGGGAGCCACTGAAAGGTTTCAAGCTAGGGAGTGCCATGGTCTGATGTGTGCTTCAGAGCAAGAACTCTGGTGATGATGGGAAGGATGGATTGCGACAGGGACTCCTCAGGATTGCTATGTATAATTGCGCAGGTTGTATGGTACAAGAAGCATGAAAGGGGGCTGAAATCTAGTCCACATTCTACTTATCATGCCAAGTACTGGCCCAACACTGCCAGCTCAGAGGAAAGTGAGCCTTTCCTTAACTGGTTAGCCCAGAGGCAATGCCTGTTTCCTAATTTTCACAAAGATGCTATATGTGCTAACAGTAGCCCTGGGGAATACCAGGTCAGTGTTGGAGGTACAAACCTCATTCCACAACTCCAATGGATAAGAAATATCACTGCTCTTTATAAATCAGAGTTAATTCCATTTTGAGCTCCCAATCCCATAAGTCTGGAGGGAAACTCAACCTAAGTTATTCTTGGGACCCCTGACTCTGAGTTGTGCCTAGGTTCTGGAATTCTATATGCACCAACACATGGCAGTATGGCCCTCTAGTCATCAAGCCATCTGCTCACACTGGTAAATGTTGACATACACATTGACCCCTGTGCAGGGCCCTTCAGGTCTGGCAGCACTGTGATGCTTTTGTGAAAAACTTTTGCTTCTGGTCTCAACTTCCTAGATTCCCTACCTCACCACTTCTCACTAGGGCCTTCCGCATACGCTGCCCAGAAGCCAGGCCAGGCTCTGCCACTCTGGAATCCACAGAGCTCTTTCTCTCCTTCCTTTATATTGGAGAAATCTCTTTTTTAATCTGGGAAAATCCTCTTCCCTTTCTATTTATTCCAAGATGTTTTTTCTTTACTGCAGATTTTTCCCTCCCTCTGGGGCTCAAGGCTCTTGTGAACAAAAGCCAGCAAGTATTGTGGGAAATGTCAGTTTTCTGCACTTCTACAAACCTCCTGGTGACCAAGAGGTCCAGAACCTGCTTAATGGAAGAAAATAAAAGGAGGAATATATGGGGTGAAAAAATATATATATAAGCATATTAATCTCCTAAAATATTATCCAACTATAGAGCAACAGGAACTCTCGTACACCACTAGTGGAGGTATAAATTGGTACAACCTCTCTGGAAAATAATTTACCAGTGTCTGCTAAAGATGAACATATGCATGTCAGAAATATAATCTATAGGTATACATCAAGTATAAATGAGTGCTTATGGCCACCAAAAGACATGTATAAGAGTATTCATAGCAGCACTATTCTTAATAGGCCCAAAGTGGAAATAACCCAAATATCCATCCATCATAAAATATATGATTTAACATACAATGGAATATTATACAGAAGTGAGAATAAAACAACACACAACAACATGATTGATTCTCACAAACATAGTGTTGAGCTAAGGAAATTAGGCACAAGAAAATCATACAGTATGATTCTATTTATACATAAAGTTTTTAAAATGGCAGAGACTAGCTGTGGTGTTGAGAGCCAGTATAGCGGTCACCTTACAGGGAGAAGGGAAGGGGTAGTATTTGAGAGGAAGCAGGAAAGAGGGCCTTTTGGATGCTGGTAATGTTCTGTTTCTTGACCAGAGTAAGTTCAGCTTGTGGTAATTTATCAATACTATATTGGGCTTAAGACATGGAAGCAACCTAAATGTCCATCAACAGATGAGTGGATAAAGATGTGGTACATATATACAATGGAATGTTACTCAGCCATAAAAAAGAATGAAATAATGCCATTTGCAGCAACATTGGTGGACCTAGAGATTATCATATATTAAGTGAAGTAAGTCAGACAGAGAAGACAAATATCATATGATATCACTTATATGTGGAATCTAAAAAAATGATACAAATGAACTTATTTACAGAACAGAAATAGATTCACAGACATAGAAAACAAACTTATGGTTACCAAAGGGGATAGCAGGGAGGGGGGGAGATAACTCAGGAGTTTGAGATTAACATATACACACTACTATATATAAAATAGGTAAACAATAAAGACCTACTATATAGCATAGGGAACTATAGTCAATATCTTGTAATAAACTATAATGGAAAAGAACCTGAAAAAGAATATATATATATATATTTATAACTGCTGTACACTTGAAACTAACACATTGTAAATTAACTATACTTCCATAAAAATAATAATATATTGGGCTTATAATTTTGTGTGTTTTTGTGTATATAGCCAATACAAAGTAGAAAGTTGAATAAAAAAATAAAAATATCAGCCTGTCACACCAATTAGCTGACTGTAGCAATAATCCAGGTGGTAAAGAATAAAGACCTGAATAATTTAAGATCATGGAAATAAGGAGGGAGAAGCAAGGATCAATGAATGATTGGATGTGGACAGTATAGAGGGGGAGGGGTCAAAGACAATGCCTGGGATTTGGGCTTGGACAACTGTGCAAATGATGGTGTGATGGTTGAGATAGGGATCATTGGAAGAGGTAAGACTAGGTGAATGAATGGTAATGAAATCCGCTTGGCACATTATGAGCTCATAGTGTCTCTGGGACATTTGTGTGGAGAGGCAGTATGGCATGGGGTTTAAAAGTGAGGGTTGATTTTTGATTCTGGATATGACCGAGTAAACACACACCTCTCTTTATCGCCTACTGAGCCTGACTCTAAAACTTGTACAGAAAGCATGAACAACTCTTTAAGAACTCGGCATATATCAGCAGACAAACCAGAGAACACTAGAAATAAAAGTAACACCAAACTGGTGGTAAGTTTACCACTTTTGTTCCTCCAGCATCTCCCACCACCAACTCAACACATTCTGAAAACTGGAAGTGAGCAGAGAGGTGCAAAAGGAGATCCAGGAGGAAGCCTCTAGTTCTGGATGGAGGAGCAGCAAAGGGAAATCCTAAGCCCCAGACAGAGTGCAGAAAATACACTGGTGCTTTCTTCTCCCTCCTCTTTGTTCTGTTCCCTCACGCCCCGGTCACCAGGTAGTCCCACAGCCGGGTATGGGAAATGGCAGAAGCCAAAACTCTGAAGGAGAAGACCCTTCCTCTCTCTTCAATGCACCTGCAGCTCTAAGAGGGAGAGGCGTCTCTGTCACCCCCTTCCTTGTCCCCTCCCACTTGTCCCCTCCCAGTCCCAGCGCAATCCTGGACATGGGTTCTTTCTAGCCCAGAGAACCAAACATGGAAGCCTGGGGAACGAGGAAGTACTGGAAAGATAAGGAAGTATGAGGAGCTCAGGAAAGCCGCCCGACAGAGCTGTTTACTCTTGACCCCTGGGTGCATTAAACTGCTCCTAATTAGCATAACGCAGATGGAAAACTGAACTAACTGTTCTTCGCGAGGACGCAACAGACTACTGGTTGGCGAATGCATAGGAAAGACCTGCTTAACAGTGCACAATTTAAAAAACCCTGACATTGGAAACACAGCCTCCAGAAGGAGCAAAACAAAAAATGACAACATTCTTCACAGGAGGGGGTGAGGGGTGACTATAAAAGGATAGCACCAGGGCGGTTTTGGGGGATGATGGAACTGTTCTGTATCCTAGAACTGAAAATCAAACGAAGAAAAAGTCAATTTTATTGAATAATAGTTTTAAAAATAAAGTGAAAAAAAAAAGTGAAGGCTCTAGAGACAGGACTGCCTGGATTCAAATTCTGGGACCCTACTTACTAGCTGTGTGACCCTGAACAAGTTACCACCCCGCTGGGCTTCAGTTCCCTGATCCATTAAATAGGGACAATCACTCCTAATTTAATAAATTAGGAGGCTGGGATTAACAGATCCACACCACTATATATAAAGTAGATAAACAACAGATTTATTGTACAGCATGGGGAACTATATTCAATATCTTATAATAACCTATAACAGAAAAGGATCTGGGGGAATTCCCTGGTGGTCCAGTGGTTAGGACTCCACTCTTTCACTGCAGAGGACCTGGGTTCAATCCTGGTCAGGGAAAAAGGGATCTGAGATATATATATATATATCTGAATCACTTTGCTGTACACCTGAAACTAACACAATATTGTAAATCAACTATACTTCATTTTAAAAATTAAAAAAATAGGGACAATCACAGTTCTTGCCTCCTAGAGAGATTGTGGTGGTAAAGGTTCAATGAGGTAATACATGTAATGTGCTTAGAACAGTGCCTGACACAGAGTATATGTTCAATAAATGCCATGACAGATCAGCAAAGGGGCTTGGGGCACAGGAGACAGGTGAGAGGACTGAAGAGGTCACCGGGTGAATCACTGCTGGGTGTATTTCAGTATTTGTAACCCTGGGAAGAATAGCTGCTGTGACCTTTTACTTTTAGGCCATCCAATCTGCCCAGCCGCCACACTTCTTCACTTCCCTCCTGACCTCCTTTCAGTTTTCACACCGTTCCTGAGTCTCTATTTTTGGCCCTAGGCCTGCCCTTCCGTTCATTGACTGGTTATGGTCTCTCCAAACTAAAGTATTCTCTAAGTTGTTCTCTACCTTGGCTGTAGATCAGAATCTCTCAGACATTCTTCAGAACTATTGGCCTGGACTAGAAAAATGTCAGTGTCATAAAAGACCAGCAAAAAGGCCGGGGAAATGTTCTAGATGACAGGAGACTAAAGGATAACTCCATGCAATAAGTGTCTTTTGGATGGGATAGAGGGGAATGTCTACAGAAGTCATTATTGGGATATTTAAGGAAAACGAGTATGAATTCTATGTGGAAGAATGTCCTTGATCCTAGGAGATACACACTGAGGTACTTGAATATCCTGATGTCTGCAGCTAACTTTCAAATGGTTCAGCAAAATAATAATTATTATATTATAGAATAATAATTATACTTTCACCATTTTTAAAAATACATAAACATATATCCCCACATGTTTCACCATTTTAGTCAGTTGTGTGCTAGATAGATAGATAAAGCAAGATTGCAAAATATTAATAGTTGGTGAAACTGGATAAAGGGTATATGGGTACTCATTGTGCCAATCTTATAACTTTCTGTAGGTTTTAATTATTTTCAAAATAAAAAGGAGTGATAGACCATTTCTTGAAGATTTTTCAAAATACACATGCCTGTGTTGCTGCCTCAAGCTAACGAACGAAGACCTTCCCTGGGCAGGACCTAGGGTTATGCATTTTAAAAGTTCTGGGCCACCCCCCCTCCCCAGAAAAGAAGCACCACTGTGGAACTTCATCTCAGACCCAGCTCTACCTCCTCTGGTTCTTGGTTTCCTTCGGGACCCAAACCTCGGCACTAGTCCTCTTTGGCAATGTTGCAGCTAGGCCTTCCTTTGTAAAGCAGGTGCAACTAGGGAGTGGGAGTGGTGAGAAGATGAGGTGAGGGTGAATCTGGGGGTACTCCAACATTTATCAGATGGGCAGAGAAAGAGGATTCCATGAGGGACTGAGAAGGAAGGGCCAGGGAAGTAGGATGGAAACCCCAAGAGTATACTCAAAGGCAGATAAAGATATATGACAAATCATTCTAGGTGTGCCTGGTGTAGAAGCTGCATCGGGATGAGAAGTAAGTTGCTATATCAGTTCAGCAGTGGGCCCTTTGTTGCCAGAGGAGATTTCCCTGGCAAGCCCCCTCTTCCCTCCAGCAGATAGTCTGTGCCACAGGGCTGGCTGACAGGCACCTGAAATCTCAGACAGGAGAAATCTCTTTTTCAAAAGCAAGGTTTCTGGGAGACAGATGCTATCAAACCCCAAGAGGAAGGTTAGCAGGTCAGGCTGTTTGACTTTGCTTCTGCCTCCTGCTGAGTTCTGGAAAAGGATTTATATTTTCTGGGAGGTGTTGTGTGAAACCCCTTCAGGGTCAGAAAAAATACATCCATTTGTCATTTGGCGGTTGGGGGGAACATGGAATCTGGAGTCGACTGTTCTTAGCATCTGGTGAGAGTGAGAGTGTGAAATACAGGCGGTGAGACAAAGTGCAGGCATAGGGAAGGCAAGTGAAAACCTACCACTCTCCCCTTTACCAATTGGCTCCATAACAGCTGGGGTTTTCCTGACAGTCAAACTTTACCTCCCCCCACCTGCCCTCCAAGAGATGTGCTGGCCCTGATGTGGATAAATCCTTTTAACTGTCAGTAAAGTCCAGTGAGGTTGGCATTTTAAAAATGAAAAATGAAAGGGAGGAAAAAACCAGAAATAAACAAAGGAAGTAAATAACAGTTGAGCAGCACTCCTTCCAATCTATCCGTCCCACAGCAGATCGAGTGAACATTCCAGAACATAAATCTCACCCTGAAACTGCTGGGCTTCCAACCTTTCAAATGGTTTTTCATTGACCTTAGAAGTGAGTCCAAAATTTTAAACATGATATACAAGGCCCTTTGCAATCGGATGTCAGCTGAGTTTTCTAGCTTTGTCACCCATCACCTCCCCTTCACACACTCTGCATTCCAGCTACATATGTCTCCCCGCTTCCTAAACAAGCCACACTTTATTCATCTCTGAACTTTTGCACACGTATGGCCACCCACCAGCCACTTAAATCAAGCACAGTAGTTAAGAGTACAGACTCCAGAATCAGGCTGCTTGGGCTTAATCCCAGTTGTGGGCAAGTTTCTGATCTTTTTTGCTTTCATTTTTTCAGTTGCAAAGTAGGGCTACCAAGAGGGGTGCTGTGAGGATCAGATGAGAGACATGGCACAGAATCAGCACACAATCCACGTTAGCTGTTGCTCAACAAACATTGGTTGGCTGGCTGCCCAGTAGGTGGGAGGCCCTTTGCATCCATCCATCCATCCATTCATCCATCCATCCATTTATTTATTTATTTATTTAACATCTTTATTGGAGTATAATTGCTTTACAATGGTGTGTTAATTTCTGCTGTATAACAAAGTGAATCAGTTATACATATACTTCTATCCCCATATCTCCTCCCTCTTGCATCTGCCTCCCATCCTCCCTATCCCACCCCTCTAGGTGGTCACAAAGCACTGAGCTGATCTCCCTGTGCTATGAGGCTGCTTCCCACTAGCTATCTATTTTACAATTGGTAGTGTATTGTCCATGCCACTCTCACTTTATCCCAGCTTACCCTTCCCCCTCCCCGTGTCCTCAAGTCCATTCTCTACTTCTGCGTCTTTATTCCTGTCCTGCCCCTAGGTTCATCAGAACCGTTTTTTTCTTTAGATTCCATATATATGTCACATCCATTTATTACATGCTACTTCCAGTCTAGAGGAAAGGCAGACATGTAAACAGGACGTTATAATACAGCGTGATCAAAGTGAGGATGGAGCTATGTGAGCCAGAAGGAGCAACTTGTGGGGTCCCTCCCTTCCACCCTTTCCTCAGCTGGATGCACCTCAGATGACACCTCAAATTCAGTTTTTAGCCAGGCCCTGAGGCTTGAGAAAGATAGGAGAAAGTAAAGAATTTCCAACCTAGGGCTGGCATTCAGACTTTAGGCACCAGTACAACCCTACTGGCTGTTAAAATACTGAAACAACTTTCATACTCATTGACAAAGGCCCTAAGCACCCCAAGTATTCCATAATGCCTCCTTCCCCTCTGCCTCGTGCAGCCTGGCTCTGGGGAACACTGAATGGACACCATCAGGGACCACCCTTATTCCCCCAGGGCACATGCCTGCCAGCTTGTCTGGAGGTATTTTTTCACTCTGGTTCCCCTCCCCCCTAACCCCCAGGACCCACCCTCCATCAGTCGTGGCCCTGGGAACTGTGAGCAAATGTGAATTACCAGTTTGTCCCCTGAGGAGGCATTTTGAGCATCAGCTGTACTTGAACTTGGGGGTACTCCCTGTTCCGTGAGTCCCAGGAGCTGTATCTGCTTGTTTGTTGAGATGACTGCTGCTTTGAGGGTAGCTTTTGGCCTTCTTCTGGGCCCTGGCTTATGCCTGCAATACCCTTTGGAAATCTCTGCTTTTCTACCAGCCTGGATTCCTTCTAGCCAACCATCCATCCCACTCCAGAGGTTCCTGTCACCTCCTAGATGTGTCCACTCCATTCTGCACTACACCAGGACTTATCCTGACAAGTGACTTTATGGACAAGGCCCTGGTATTCTATGAAGCAGCACAGAGTGGGAGCTTTGGAGCCAGGATTATCTGGGTTTGAATACCAACTCTACCACTTCTCACTGTGCAAGTTTCTCAGCCTCTCTGGGCCTCAGTTGCCTTATCTACAATGTGGGACAATAAGAGTACCTACCTCAAAAAAAAAAAAAAAGAGTACCTACCTCATAGAGTTGTTGGGAGGATTAAAGGACAAAGTAATGGAAAGCACTTAGATGAATGTCTGGCATATAGTAAAAGCTCAGTAAATGTTAGAGATTTATTATTATTATTTTGCATTGAAGTTTTAATGGGCACATTTAGGTCTATTTTTAAACATTTTCACCTTGCTTGTTGCCTCTTTGCACAACACCTCCAGAGAGGTAGATATTGAAAGATATTGATTAGCATCCTGATTTTTGAGGTGAGGAAACATACTTGGCTACTATATCAAGTGATGAAGTGTTATTAAGTGGCCATGGTTAAAGACAAATTTTCTGATTCCCCATTTAATGTTATTTGTCCCCATCAGGGAACACTGAAATAGGTGGATAGTTATTCATTCAATAAATATTTATTGAATGGCTACCATGTACCAGGCACAGTGCTGGGCAATGAGGACACAGTAGTGAACAAGATAGGCAGGTCCCTGTGCTCCTGGAGTTACCATTCTAGAGGGAAGAGACGGTCAATAGGCAAGTAAATTATGATAAAGAGGATGTATCAGTTAGTGTGATGAAAATAAAACAGGGTCATGTAATAAAGAGTAACTGTGGCAGATAGGGTGATGAAGGAAGTTTTTTCTGAGAAGGAGACTTTTATGACAAGAAGAGGGGTGAGCTGAAAACCTTTTCCCCTTGGATACATAGCTGGGATCTGGGAGGGAAGTTCTCATAAAGGGGGAGTTCCCAGGGTCCTGCTCTGGGCCACCACAAACAAGTGGAAGGGGCAGGAGGGAGGGCTGCAAGTTAAAGGTGGCTGAGAGCCTGAAGTCAGAAAGACTTGCTGAATTGGAAGCTTTCTGGAAAGAGACAGAGGAGCAAAGAAACTTGTGAACAGTGGAAGGGTTTTTTTCCCTACAGGTATTAAGTTTAAATATATTTAAAACTAAACTTTATTGATCTAATTTAGATAGAATAATGTTAACTAATTTTAAGTGTACAGTTTGATCAGTCTTGAGAAATGTATACACCTATGTTAAATGTATACATATCCCCTATCAAGATACATAGTTACCATTTCCACAACTCTAAAATGTTCCCTTCATGACCCTTTGGAATCAATTCTGGTCAGCTATTTTGTAGAATGTCCCTCAATTTAGGTTTATCTGGTAGTTTCTCATGATTAGACTGGGATCATGGGTTTTTGGCAAGAATGCCCTTCTGTTGATATTATATCAGGAGGTACATGATACCAATGTGTCTTTACTGATGGTGTTAACCTTTATCACATAATTAAGTTGTTACTGGTGGGCTCCTCCATTGTAAAGTTACTCTTTCCCCTTGGTAAGTAATAACTATCTTGGGGGAGATACTTTGAGACCACCCCATAAAGATTTAAATTGGCTTTATATGAAACCTATATGTTGAATTAGAAAGTGTTTTATTTTACTTAGTTTTACTAGTTAAGAGCATGGTCTATTTTTCTATTTACCTGTTTTTCTTTTTCTCATTCATGTGTTATAGTTGTTTAATAAACATGGATTCTGAATTAATGGGAAGACAGTGTGATAGAATGGAAAAAGCATAGTGTTTGGCATGAGGCAAACCTGGATTTGAATCCCAACTCTCCCACTTACTGATGTATAACTTTTAAAAAAGGCCTTTAAACCTGACCATCTAATTTCACAGCTGTAAAAAGCAGCTAATAACAAACCATCTCACAAGGTTTTTAAAAGAACTAAAGCACCTGGTAGTGTCTGGCACTAAGTAAGTTCTCTGTAAATGTCATTTCTTGCCTTCCTTAATACATACGTGTTTAATATTATTGTCACTATGGTAATTAGACTCTCCTCTTTCTGGCTGGGTGGCTCTAGGATACAGAAATTCAATCAATTCTTCCAGATTTTTTTTCATGTTCTGACACCACAGAGACCTCAGTGCAGTGGAACTGCTGGACTTTTTACATGTCTCTGAGTCAGTGAGGAGAAAGTAGCTGCAATTGTTTTATAGTTGATGGCAAATTCTTACAGCTGACAAGTAAATTCTATCCTATACCTTTGCAAAGCTCATTCACTACCTCTCATATTTGGGGATTTGATTTTCATGGACGTACAAATATATCATTTGCAAAGGTGGCATTTTTATTTTTATTACTCCTGTATTTCTACTTTTTACTTTTCTTCTTCCATTATTAGAACTATTGTAAAGTAGAATTTTAACCGGGGCAATCTTGTGTGGTTCCTGTTTTTAACGAGAATTAATCTGAGCTTTCTTTGGAAAGATATACTCTTAAGTTAAGCTAGAGAGAGAACACTGCAATACCCCTCTCCTCACCCCTGATTGTTTTTTAAGGTTTAAGTGAAACTTTGCTTTCTCTGTCTTTTGTTTCCTTGCTCTAAATTTTATTTCCCATTTCCTAAACTTGTTTGATTTGTTATTTGTTCCCTCCCGAAGTTCTCTAGGCAGGGATTTAATTCATTGTTGCTTTTTTGTACTGATGAAGGCTTTCAGGGCTATACATTCTCTAAGTACTGCCTTGGCAATCTCCCGTAAAGTGGTCCTCCCATAAAAGGTCTTACCAATTTTTCCTTTTACCTTATGCTCCATTATGTTTTGGCCTGGCACTGTTACTAATCCTCTTTATTACAATATTTGACACTTTGATACTCTGCATTAATTTTGATTTCTTAAATGGTATATTAAAGCTATTGATTTGGGGAGTTTGGGATTAGCAGGTGCAAACTATTATAGATATAGGATGAATAAACAACAAGGTCCTACTGTATAGCACAGGGAACTATATTCATTATCCTGTGATAAACCATAATGGAAAAGCATATGAAAAAGTATATATGTATGACAGAGTCACTTTGCTGTACAGCAAAAATTAACACAACATTGTAAATCAACTATACTTCAATTAAAAAAAAACTACTGATTTTGATTACCAAGTTTTTTCTGCTGCCCCCTTAAATTTTGCCTCTGAGGAAAATGTCTCTCTTGCCTCACCTCAGCCTAGGCCTGGCCCTGTGGTAACCTCCCAGATGAGTTCTGCTCACAACTTTCTTGTGAAATGGAGGCCTGATGTTCAGAAAGACTAAAATTGTCAGCGATATCAAACCAGTGACACTGCCTGCCAGGAGATAATCCTGTTTTCCTTCTCCTTCTGCTCCTGTCATCCCTTTCCTATATGTGGGGCTTTCAGCTCAGCAGAAGCCTTTGTCCATTTCTAGCTGCTGGCAGTGGCCACATTGCTAATAGGATGCCTGGGATCACTTCCCCATTTAGAGGGGTGAAAGGTCAGGGTCTCACCCTCCAGGAATAAACCCCAAGGCCTGTTGAGCTCCTCCAGATCCTTGTCAGGGCCCTGTCTGGCCCAAAGCATTCCTTTCTCTGCTGGAGTCTGTCAGTTAGCTCTGGCAAAAATCAAGTTTCCTCACCCTGATCTTACCTCATCCACACAAGTTTCCCTGAGAAATTATGGAAGAGAAACTCTTAGAATCCTCAAATGTCAGAGCTGGAAGGGCCCTTAGAGACCATTTTGCCCCAATGGCCCTCATTTAACAGAACATATAACTTCCTTTGCTCTATTTCCACGTTCCAAAGAATCCCCAAGGCCGCCTCATAATAAAAATCAGGAGTAAGTCAAGAGCCGAGTTAATCAAGGAAGTAAAGTACTATGGGACCCAGCTGTGCTCAGGGAGGACTGAGTCATCAGAAATGCAGACCTGGTCCCGGGATTTGTTTATTAAGGATTTTCTTCAAGGACAAAGAGAATGTTCTGTGGTAGCTTAACTCCAAAGCTTTTCATGGGGTCGGGGTGAGACTAGAAAAGGTTTGATTAGCTTTAGAAGGGCTGGGGAGTTTTAAAATCCTGGCTTTGAAGGAGCCTACCTTTACTTCTATCTGACTGGTCCAGGCATTGTAGAGAAGTTGTCAAAGTTTGTCTGTATGCTTCTTATCTCCCCCAAAATGTGCCTTTCTGGGTCCCACACTCAGAGGATCTTGCTTTCAGTTTGGAAATATATCAAGGGCACTTGCAACTGTGTTAGGATGGGCTTTGAGAGGTACAACTTCAATCCCATATCTAATTTGTAACAAGATTCTCCTTGCAAAGCATCATTACATCTATTCTTCTAGTTTAACCTCTAAACAGAGAGGGTAATTTTTGTCTACATTTTGCAGATAAAGGAAAAGGCTCAGAGTCTACCTAGGTGACTCTAAGGCCATGCAACTAGTAAGAGGCCAAAGCTTTAACTTTTGAGTCGAGAAGGAAGCCACATCTGTGCTTGTTCTACTAAGCCACAAGCACCTCAAAGGTGCCAAGGAATGCCACAGCAAACTAGCTAACAGAGGACCACAGGGCTGAAACCACTGTCTTGATCTGATTTGTAATGAATTATAGCATTGTGATAGACTTCTGAGAAGCATAGAGCAAATCTAGGAATTTAGTGCTAGTCTCAAAGGAGACATTGGGATTCACATAAGGTGGCTGTGAAGAATTTACCATTCTGTAGCTTTGTTCTCTGCAAATTTTTCTCTCAGACTGCTGGAAAACAAGGAAATCTCATCAGTTGGAGGAAATGACTTATAAGGAAGCTTTATTATGTGTGGGGGAGGATCAGATCCCATTGTAGTTCTGGATAGTGTTTAACCATGTGCAGTGAACACTGGGAGTGTATGTGTGTCCGTGGGTAATATACTTTCTTCAGTTTGTTTTTCATCTAAGCTAGCCCATCTACAAACTCTTAAAAGTGATCAAGAAAGCTGCATCCTTGGGATTAGAAGGGGGATTATCAAGTTAACTGTGAAATTCTGGGAGAAACAGGGAGACCACAGGTGGCAAAACTCTAAATAGCTTGTGAACTGAGATTTGGATAAACCGGATGACTTAGGAACTTGGACATGGGTTATATCCCTGTGTCTTGGGTGCTTAGAAAATAACCCAGGGTGAGATCCGGACACAAGTCCAACACTGTATCACCAGTCCTTGAAATTGGACGCATTCCCCTCCCTTGCCTCGGATATATCTGACCAAGAAAACAATGACACAATTTAAAAAAAGTTTTTTTTATTCAAGTTCTTGCCCAGTTTGTTGGACACCCTGTATTTGCACAGTCCAACTGCTCAGATGTATTGGAAAATACAGTCGTGCAGCGTGCAGTTCACTGGTCTGATGGTAGAGGGTGCTCCAGCTGGGATAGAATGCTGCTGGGGGTGGGGAGTAAACGGAGAGGAGAAAGAATTGTTGGCTCACAGGTTAGTGAGCAGCCAGTCTAGCAGTTGTTTTCTAGCCATGTTTCCCACGGCTTCATCCAGTGGTTGTTCCTTGGTGAACTTCATGACCTCTTGAAGAAGATCTCCTACCCTGTACCCCTTCTCTGCTGCTTTAGCTGAAACTTCAGGAAGCTGTGGAGAGAGCAGATACCTTGAGTCACATGATGCTTTTGGAGCCAGGGCCCCGACGGAGAAAGTCTACTATACCCCACCCACCTTCCTGCCTATGATTCTAGGATTAAAGGCTGCCACAGGTCCAGGACTGGAGGCTGCTGACATGGCTTTCCTTTTTTCTGGACCCTCCTCTAATGGCATAGATTAAAATGCCAAAGGTCCTTTCTTTTTGAGCTTCAAAAAACAAACTCTGGAATCAATTGTGTTCACTAATACTTTTCATCAGGTACTGGGATCCTTCAGTTAATCTGTACTGATTTCTAGGTCAAGGTTAGGGGTTGCCATTCCCCTGCCTCCCTAAAAAAAAGTACATGAGATTGGAAATAGGGAGGATAATTTGGTTCAGTATTTTATTTCTCTGGAATCCATCTAATGTAGGAAACACAGCTGTGGGGTGTGTGTGTGTGTGTGTGTGTGTGTGTGTGTGCATGCACACGTGTGCAAAACATAAGACTTAAAAATTGCTCCCTGATGTTTTACCAAATAGTTTGTTGAAAGGATCACTGACAAAATGAGCTAATCTCACTCTCCTCCTCTTGGAAGTACACAGGACTTGAGTTGTCCAGAGCCCCATGTAACTAATGGTTCATCACTTTTGTGTCTTTATGAGGTGAGAGTAATTCATGAGTCACATGATAAAGAACAGACTCAAAAAAATGGACTGCTTCTTGGGCTCTAAGTACAATACCGCCTCCCTGCCCCTACCCATTCTAACCCTCTTTCTTCTTGTTCCTTGTTGCATTGCTTACCTTCTTCAGTTGTCCAGCATCATCTCCCATGAAGTAGAGCATGGGTATGTTAAATTGTGAGGCTGCAATCCACTGCAGGACAGCCTGGAGCTGCTTTTGCAAGCTACTTGTTGAGCACTGATTATTGACAATGACTTCAGTTCCAGGAGAGTCTTGATAGTTCTGTGACATCGCAGCATCATGACTACATCTGGGGCCACCGGCCTGGTAGTTGGGGTTGTTGGCCAAGGCTGCTTATTCTTCCAACTCAACAAGGGCTGCCCCATTGTTGCTATACTTAGCCATGATAAGGCACAGCTTCATCACAGATTCTACCAGTTGATCTATAAATTGTCGGCTCACTTGCTTCATCCCACTGATAAAGTCAAGTTCTTGATTGTCCTGGCATTTTTCTTCCCCTTTGTCAGGCCTCTTGGACATGGAGGCTCCTTTGTCTGTCCTGGGCTCAGAACGTTTGTTCTCACCTTCACATAGATCTCCACAGTTGAAGGAGCTCTCACTAAGCAGTTTTTGAATCAGTGACAGAACGATGTTTGACATATCCAGCCTCTGGGAGTCCAGGTGTTCATTCTCCTTTTGAGAGGTGGATGATCCAGGTGCTCCACGAGATTCTAGATGTTTCATTGAAAGTGCCTTGACACTTTGGCTACGTCTGCACTTTTTGTATTGGGCACTCTGAGTCATATAGCTGGTGGTAGAACAAGGACAGTCTTTAAATGCATCTTTGCCCTTGGCCTGCTGGGTCAGATAGTATTGGATCAGCCTAAGGGCAGAGACAATCAAGTCCTTTGCCAGTGAATCCATGGAAAGGCTGATCTTCTCTCTCTTTTCCTCCTTATTGGTCCATGCTTTGCCAGCCATCTTGCCTTGACTGCCTTGATTTTGGTTCCACATTGTCAGGCTCTCCTTGAGGGTATGTTCACTGCCTTTCTCAGCACTGGTCAATGACTTGCACTTCTCTGGTTTCATTTTGCCTTTGCCCTTCCCCTTCATCTCGGCCTTCATGGCTGAGAATTCGAGACTTTGGTTCTTGCATTTGGGATCATGGCACCCAGCCTTCAAGGATGCATATGACAAACTCTGAGACTTAGTTTCCTTTTTTTCCCCAAGAAGAGCACAGACAAGACGCTTCAGCATGGCCTCCATGATATCAGCAGTGTTTTGTTTCCCATGGTTGAACAGATTCCTCCTGACAGTTGAGAAAAAGTCTGAGTTGGCCATCAGGACCCCAGTGATATTACGTAGGTTCTTCACGCAGGAGTCAATCAAATCGGACACAATTTCCTTGGTGTGTTTTAACAGCACCCTCCTCACGACCACACAAGCTGGAATTGGCTTCCCAGAGCTATGAACTTTCAAGTTCTGCATGACAGAGAACATTGTGTCAGATGCCACTTGATTTGCATAAACCATGAACATTTTGCTGATCGAATCTGCAAATTCTTTGTTGTCTCTTTGGCACATGTATTTGTCTCCACCTTTGCTCTTGTTGGATAATTCACTATACAGAAAGGTTTTTCGGCCACCTTCCCTACACTCCTCCCCAGTGCCCTGCCTTTCTGCAGAGGTCACTTCCACAGCATCATGGGCCATTTCAGAAGTGATCTTGCTCACAGCACTACGAGGGCTGTTTTTCCCTTTGTCCCCACTGGGTGGATAGATTGAATGATGAAGACATTTGCTTCCACCTTCCAACTTCTCCTTGATTTTCTTACGGGCCATCTGGATCACCAGAGGAGATAGTCGGCTGACATAGAAGGAAGGGTCATCCGTAGAACATTCTCCATCAGGGGAGATAACTGTCCTCTGATTGCTAGGAGATTTGGCTGGTGGGGTGAAAGGACTCTGGTTATTGTTGGTGTTTTTGGCCGCTGTCATTTCCAGATGTTGGCCTTGAGGTCCTTTGGCCACGTAATCCATTTTCAGTTGATTGGCATAGCCTCTGTAGCAGTTCCCAGTGGGCAGTTTGTGATATTTGCCCTCTGTGTCTCCTACTTGACGTCTACAGCTAGAGGATGAGGGGCTAAGTGCCTGTTGGAAACACAAGGCATATTTCTGAAGATCACTGAGTAGACAATAGAGGACACTTATAGGATTAGAAGGAGCTTGTTTGAAAAGGCACACTGACCTCTCCATCTAAAAAAAGAAGACCTATCCATAAGGCTTTGGCTAGGCTACTTCTTTCCCCTATTGTATTTAGAAGATATATCTTCCAAGTTGCACAGATTAGGGATTTGGCCTTTAGTATTTGCATGGGCGCATAACACACAATTATATCCATTAATACACGTTCAAGCACAAGTGACAGCAACAAAAGCTCAGAGTAGATACATTTGTACACTTAACTATACACAAGTGTTATCAATATGTTTGTCAATTTCATCTGAGTATGTGTGCTTATTTCAATACATGTCAAAAATATGTCAGTGTCTGTCGTGTGTGTATATACACATCAATATATCAATTCATGAGTGGGAACATGTGTCAGTTTGTACTGTTAGTGTGTGAAAATGTGCCTGTGTGTGCATATGTGTATGTCAATGCACAGTGTGTGATGTCACCGTGTGTAAGCATGTGTCATAATGTGCTGACATCATACCCATTGTATATGTCAACTGTAGAGGCCAGCATGTGCATGTTAGTATGTATATTTTGTACATATATGTGAATGTAAAAATATGTGTGTGTATATCAGTGTGTCTCTGAATATGAAAATAAGCAAGTGTCAAGTTGAGAGAGCTGCATATGTGTTTATGATATAAATCCAATAGCATGTATCATGCAGCGATAAATGTATTTATATATGTTGAAACATACATTCAGGTATTAGCATACATACTCATCAATATATTAATATATAATTAATGTATAATATATTAATAAATATGTATGTTAAAAATGAGTATGTATAAATAGGTGATTGTATAATGACTGTGTATATCGATATATTAGGTATCAGTTTATGTTATATTTATATAATATGTCAATGATTGATGTATGTCAGCGTTGCATACACACTGGCATTTGAGTGTGTCTGTGAGTACATGAGTGGGGATGTCACTGCATTTGTGTCAATATGTGTATCAGTGTACACAAGCATGTGCGTTAGTTAATGTGTCACTTTGTTAAAGTTTGTATGTGTGTGTATCAACATGAGGTATATTTATAAGTGAGTATGCCTGTACCTGAGTCTGCATGGTCTGTTTTGATCAAGGCTTGTGTGTATCAATGTGAGTGTGTGTTTATGCATAGTGTGCTTGGATGTATATATAAATGTTTATGTGTATCACATGTGGGCACATTAGTGTGTCTGACTCTGTATAACTGTATATCTTTGCATATGTGTGTAAGTCATTGTTATGACTAGATCACTATACATAAGTTTGTTATTTCAATGCTTGTGTGTGTTTGTCAGTGTCACATGTAGCCAGGCATGTGTTTGGCCTGGCTACAAATTATTATAAATTATTTTATAAATTATTTTTTGTTAACGTATATACATGTATATATCTATGTGTATGTCACTTTGTGTAAACGTATATGTGTATATCTATACTTGTGACTGTGTATGCCCATGTTTGGATATGTGTATACATATTGTGTACACATCTACTCAGCACTAAGTACCATTGCCCTCTTTGCTCCATTCATTGCTTCATCACCATGAATTCCTAGAAACGTGAAGTCATAATAAGGTCCACTTTTTGCAAAAGGGCTTCAGTTGCAATAAAGTAGACCTGCATTGTGTGTAGTAAGTATGGGCTCCTCTTTTAAAAACAAACACCAGAGATTGGTTCAAGATGGCAGAGTAGAAGGACATGCTCTCAATCTCTCTTGCAAGAACACCAGAATCACAACTAACTGCTGAACAATCATCAACAGGAAGACACTGGAACTCACCAAAAAAGATACCCCACATCCAAAGACAAAGGAGAAGCCACAATGAGATGGTAGGAGGGGCACAATCACGATAAAATCAAATCCCATAACTGCTGAGTGGGTGACACACAAACTGGAGAACACTTATACCACAGAAGTCCACCCACTGGAGTGAAGGTTCTGAGCCCCACATCAGGCTTCCCAACCTGGGGGTCCAGCAAAAGGAAGAGGAATTCCTAGAGAATCAGACTTTGAAGGCTAACGGGATTTGACAGCAGGACTTTGATAGGACTGGGGGAAACAGAGACTCCACTCTTGGAGGCCACACACAAAGTAGTGTGCGCATGGGAAGGAGCAGTGACCCCATGGGAGACTGAACCAGACCTACCTGCTAGTGTTGGAGGGTCTCCTGCAGAGGCGGGGGATGGCTCTGGCTCACTGTGAGGACAAGGACACTGGCAGCAAAAGTTCTGGGAAGTACTCCTTGGCGAGAGTGCTCCCAGAGTCCGCCATTAGCCCCATCAAAGAGCCTGGGTAGGCTCCAGTGTTGGGTTACCTCAGGCCAAACAACCAACAGGGAGGGAACCCAGCCCCACCCATCAGCATTCAAGCAGATTAGAGTTTTACTGAGCTCTGCCCACCAGAGCAACAGTCAGCTCTACCCACCACCAGTCCCTCCCATCAAGCCCCTTAGATAGCCTCATCCACCAGAGGGCAGACAAGAAGCAAGAAGAACTACAATCCTGCAGCCTGTGGAACAAAAACCACATTCACAGAAAGAGAGACAAGATGAAAAGGCAGAGGGCTATGTACCAGATGGAGGAACAAGATAAAACCCCAGAAAAACAACTAAATGAAGTGCAGATAGGCAACCTTCCAGAAAAAGAATTCAGAATAATGATAGTGAAGGTGATCCAGGACCTTGGAAAAAGAATGGAGGCAAAGATCGAGAAGATGCAACAAATGTCTAACAAACCTAGAAGAATTAAAGAACAAACAAACAGAGGTGAACAATACAATAAGTGAAATGAAAAATACACTAGAGGGAATCAATAGCAGAATAACTGAAGCAAAAGAATGGACAAGTGACCTGGAAGACAGAATGGTGGAATTCACTGCTGAGGAACAGAATAAAGAAAAAAGAGTGAAAAGAAATGAAGACAGCCTAAGAGACCTCTGGGACAACATTAAACGCAACAACATTCACATTATAGGGGTCCCAGAAGGAAGAGAGAGAGAGAAAGGACACGAGAAAATATTTGAAGAGATTATAGTCGAAAACTTCCCTAACATGGGAAAGGAAATAGCCACCCAAGTCCAGGAAGCACAGAGAGTCCCATACAGGATAAACCCAAGGAGAAACATACCAAGACACATAGTAATCAAATTAGCAAAAATTAAAGACAAAGAAAAATTGTTGAAAGCAGCAAGGGAAAAACGACAACATACAAGGGAACTCCCAGAAGGTTAACAGCTGATTTCTCAGCAGAAACTCCACAAGCCAGAAGGGAGTGGCATGATATACTTAAAGTGATGAAAGGGAAGAACCTACAAGCAAGATTACTCTACCCGGCAACGATCTCATTCAGATCCGATGGAGAAATCAAAAGCTTTACAGACAAGCAAAAGCTAAGAGAATTCAGCACCACCAAACCAGCTCTACAACAAATGCTAAAGGAACGTCTCTAAGTGGGAAACACAAGAGAAGAAAAGGACCTACAAAAACAAACCCAAAACAATTAAGAAAATGGTCGGAGGAACATACATATCGATAATTACCTTAAACGTGAATGGATTAAATGCTCCAACCAAAAGACACAGGCTTGCTGAATGGATACAAAAACAAAACCCATATATATGCTGTCTAAAAGAAACCCACCTCAGACCTAGGGAGACAAAAGACCTGTATGCAGAAAACTATAAGACACTGATGAAATAAATTAAAGATGATGCCAACAGATGGAGAGATATACCATGTTCCTGGATTGGAAGAATCAATATTGTGAACATGACTATACTACGCAAAGCAATCTACAGATTCAATGCAATTCCTGTCAAATTACCAATGGCATTTTTTACAGAACTAGAACAAAAAATCTTAAAATTTGTATGGAGACACAAAAGACCCCAAATAGCCAAAGCAGTCTTGAGGGAAAAAAAGCAGATCTGCAGGAATCAGACTCCCTGGCTTCAGACTATACTACAAAGCTACAGTAATCAAGGCAACATGGTACTGGCACAAAAACAGAAATATAGATCAATGGAACAAGATAGAAAGCCCAGAGATAAACCCACGCACCTATGGTCAACTAATTTATGACAAAGGAGGCAAGGATATACAATGGAGAAAAGACAGTCTCTTCAGTAAGTGGTGCTGGGAAAACTGGACAGCTACACTAGTAAAGAATGAAATTAGAACACTCCCTAACACAATACATAGAAATAAACTAAAAATGGATTACAGACCTAAATGTAAGACTGGACACTATAAAACTCTTAAAGGAAAACATAGGAAGAACACTCTTTGACATAAATCAGAGCAAGATCATTTTTGATCCTCCTCCTAGAGTAATGGAAATAAAAACAAAAATAAACAAAAGAGACCTAATGAAACTTCAAAGCTTTTGCACAGCAAAGGAAGCCATAAACAAGATGAAAAGACAACCCTCAGAATGGGAGAAAATATTTGCAAATGAATCAACGGACAAAGGATTAATCTCCAAAGTATATAAACAGCTCATGCAGCTCAATGTTTAAAAAACAAACAACCCAATCAAAAAATGGGCAGAAGACCTGAATAGATATTTCTCCAAAGAAGACATACATATGGCCAAGAAGCACATGAAAAGTTGCTCAACATCACTAATTATTAGAGAAATGCAAATCAAAACTACAATGAGGTATCACCTCAGACCAGTTAGAATGGGCATCATCAGAAAATCTACAAAGGATAAATGCTGGAGAGGGTGTGGAGAAAAGGGAACCCTCTTGCACTGTTGGTGGGAATATAAATTGATACAGCCACTATGGAGAACAGTATGGAGGTTCCTTAAAAAACTAAAAATAGAATTACCATATGACCCAGCAATCCCACTACTGGGCATATACCCAGAGAAAACCATAATTCAAAAAGACACATGCACTCCAAAGTTCACTGCAGCACTATTTACAATAGCCAGGTCATGGAAGCAACCTAAATGCCCATCGACAGACGAATGGATAAAGAAGATGTGGTACATATATACAGTGGAATATTACTCAGCCATAAAAAGGAACAAAATTGGATCATTTGTAGAGACGTGGATGGGTCTAGAGACTGTAATACAGAGTGAAGTAAGTCAGAAAGAGAAAAACAAATATCGTGTATTAAAGCATATATGTGGAACCTAGAAAAATGGTACAGATGAACCGGTTTGCAGGGCAGAAAGTGAGACACAGATGTAGAGAACAAACATATGGACACCAACGGGGGAAAGTGGCAGGGGATGGGGGTGTTGGTGTGATGAATTAGGAGATTGGAATTGACCTGTATACGCTGATGTGTATAAAATGGATGACTAATAAGAGCCTGCTGTATAAAAAAATAAATAAAATAAAATAAATTTCAAAAAAACAATAACAAAAAACCCCCCAAAAACCCCAAACACCAGGTATATCCTTTTATTAAGACCCCAAAATGGAGTTGGCCACCCCCAACTGAACCCAAGACTCTTTGGAGAATATTTTGTAACTGGTTTTCCCTTCCTCAGGGGCTACTCTCATCACTCCAAAGGCATCTGGGGTCAAAAATGATGTTTCTGGTTATAACATGAGCCTAGGAACACAACAAGAAATATTTGACTCCTTTGCACTGAAGCCAAATATCCTGTTCCAATATCAGCTACTCTAGGCTCCTAGGACAGTGAGAGTGACTTGTCATGTGCTCTAATGCCTACCCCAAACCAGCCTGCCAGGTGTAATTTGGGATATTTACACAAAAAACAAAAGGATTCCATATCTGACAGTGGTGTGCAAGTGTAATTGCGTTGAACTTTATGCTACCCAACAGCCTGGGTAATCGCTTAGACAACAAGGTAGGGCAACTACAGTTTTTGGTTGTTGTGGACTCGCTCTTCTTCATATCCTCTTTCTTCATTGTTGGACACTGGGCAATGTGGGGCACACAAGTCCATTACAAGCCAGCAAAGATCATTGCAAAGGATCTTGCTTATAAGCCCATATCTTTGTTAAGATAAGCGTAGCGAGATTTTTTGCTGTAGGTACCTGAAATTAGGAGAGGGCATTCTGAGCCTCTGTGATAGTGTCATTGTGAGTTACCTGAGCATTTAACTTACTGTGACTGTGAGCTTAGGCCTGTGTTCTCTAGAATATCATAATATTTGTATTTTGGGCCTGTTTGACAATAGTTCTCTTACTATCTCTGAACCAGAGTCCTCAGATTCAGCACTGGGCTCTGGGAATGAGAAAGGGTAGACTCAGAGGCTAAGTCTATACCTTAGACGAGTCTTGCTTCTCAGTATCCTTGATCACAATAATTTCTTCTTCTTCCAGATTCTCCAGGTTTAAGTCACCTTCTGAATTGGAACCAGCAGCATCCTATGGAATTAAAGGGCAAGATTCTTGTGAAAAGTTGCTTTTTGAGACTTCTCCAAGCTGACCCGCTAGGCTACTACTTCAAAGCATGAATGTCATTTCTCCTATTATCCCCTTTCTTTCTGAAGGAAAGGTAGGCTTGTAAGGCTAGCTAGTCTTTGAAGAATGAGATAAAGCTCCCTCTACAAATTACTACTCCCTCCCACCCCACTGAAGGTATTCACAAAGCCATCAGTCTCAGGAACCATATTCCATTAAACATCAACCTTTTGGACAGGGTTTCCCCCCCCGGCCCTGCTTTTCTGACATGCTATCTTCCATGCTTTCATTCTTTTAGTCCTACCAGCGACTTAAGTGGCTTATAAAATGAGATTTGGTATCAAGAATGACAGTAAATTCCAAACCAGGGATCATGGGCTCATGAGAATGATGGCTTCCCACCTGAGTCCCCGTCACCTTTCCACCCTCTGCCACAACCTTTCCCTTTCCTCATGCTGAAACTGTTAACCCTTCTCAGCATCCTCCCACCCATTCCAACTCTGAGGGAAGCAGAGAGTACCCACCTTAAAATCTTTATCTTCCATGTTCAGGGTGGACACATCAACAAAGTATATCTGCATCAAATTAAGATGAATTTAGAAAAATTCTAGAGAAAAGGCCTTAATTTCTCTGGGAGATGATAGTAGCACCTACCTTATCGGGTTCTTGTGAAGATTGATTGAGATAGTGCGTGTAAAGCTTTTAGTAGAGCACCTAGACATAGTTAAGTACTTAATGAACAATAGACAAATGATTTTTATTAGGCAGACAGAATCTTTTTTAAATTTTTGAATTTTATTTTATTTATTTTTTTATACAGCAGGTTCTTATTAGTCATCAATTTTATACACATCAGTGTATACATGTCAATCCCTATCGCCCAATTCAGCACACCACCATCCCCACCCCCCCGCGGCTTTTCCCCCTTGGTGTCCATACGTTTGTTCTCTACATCTGTGTCTCAACTTCTAGGCAGACAGAATCTTAATGTTACTATATTTCCTAAATGAGAATACCTACGTGTGAGAGAAAGAGGCCCAAAATACAATATCCACATTTATTGAGAAAACTGAGAAGAGAGATGGCTTGCCCTACTGACACAGACTCAAAAGTGGAACTCCTATTAGAACTCGATTCCCCTGGCTCCCAGTTTGGAGCACTTTCTACTACACTAATGTTGCCAAGATGTGGTGTTTTTACTATTGATGACATAGAAGATTTTAAGTGGTACATGGATAAACATTTCTGTGTTTAATAGGTGCTTTTTATTGTTATTCATTAGGAAAAATACATATTTTGCCCTCCTGAAGGAGTCCAGCTTTAGGGTAACTTACTGGTAGCTAGGCGACATTATTATGACTTCAGAGGTGTGAGATAATAGAGGCTGGTAACTAGGCAACCACCACCCCTGGCTCCCCTCAGGCTCCCCCACAAGCCTCCCCTCCTTAGCTCCTTCACATCACTCCTCATCTTGCCCCTCCCTTGAATTGTCCCTGTGTGATGTATGAGCACATTGGTCCCCCACAGACCTTACTGAGCTTGATTCCTTGGAGAAGTCACAGTACCACTATCCATTAGTCTATCCTGGGCTCCAGGATATCTATACCCAAATGCCAAGCCTTTCTTTGTAGGAGTCATTTTGTATATTACCACTTTCTGGTCCTGATCTTGCTGTCCTGTTGGGCTGTAGAGATCTACCTTGCACATGCCCCTGTGGCTGTGTAACCAGTCAATATTATTATCAGACATCTGGAAAGAGAAAGAAAATAAATCTGAAAGTCTTATATATGACTTTTAGAAACTGAATCAGTTTGAATAAGAATCCCTGAAGGGGTTTCTGAAACCCATCTCTGTTTCATATAGGTTTAGGCTAGGAACTGGTGGGGTAAGCCATGGGGGAAGGACACTCTGAAATGTTTGAACCTGATGATCAAGATCATTATCTTTTACCTCAATCCATAGTCTTCTTTAATTTAGATTCCCCAAACCAGGTATTTGGAACCATGGGAGTATCATATTGACTTGGGAAAATGCCAGTCAGGAAAAATGACAGGCTGGGAAGTAAATTTAAAAGGAGGTCTAGAGACTGTGGGGTTAAATTTAGTGATTTACTTCTCCCCAACCTCATTAACTAAATCTCATCTGTATCCTCTTTTCTTTATCCACTCTTGGGTATCTTCAAAGAGTCAAGCTCACCTCATCCCCTTTAACTGAATTTTAGCTAAACCTAGTCTAAACCGAGTCTTCCTCATTACATTAAAGAAAGTGAAATTACCTACCACATAGGGCCACTAGAAAAGACTAAGGTCAATACCAGTAAAGTGAATAATTCTTTTTATTAAAACAATATATAGAAAAAGTTTCTGAATACTGGGAACACTCAGTCTGATAGCCATAAATATAACTAAGAGACAAATGTCTGCGGGAAGACCAGACCCTGATCCCATAGGACAAAGTTTATTTGAAAGAGAGAATAATCTCTGCCAACTTCCTTCAACCCCGCTGCCACCCCCCACCCCAGCCTGGAACTAAAAGTAAAAAGGAAATGGCAGAAGCCACTGACTGATTTTCCCTATATAAGACACATTTGGGAAGATACAGTTAGGAGCTCAGTAGAATTGTTTTGGTATCTGGGGTTGAATTTGATTTATCTTTAAAATTTAACAAGAGAAACCTTTTGGGCCAAGTATTAGAGGGCAGTTAAATTCCTTTCCCTTCACTTCCTTCAAAAATTAGACCCCTTTAACCTCTAGCTTCCTCCCTCCCTCCCCCTTCTTTCCGCCTTCTCTCCCTCAGCCCTTCCTTCCCTCTCTCTCCCTCCCTCCCTCCCTCCATTCTCCCTCCTTCCCTCTCTCTTCCTCCCTTCCTCTCTCCCTCCCTCCCTCTGCCTCTCTCACTCTCAACATTTTAGTAACAACTATCCTCTGATGGCTAGCCTTTCACAGGATACTACTACATTTTGACACTTTACCATTCCCCCTACCCCCCTCCATCTCATCTCCCCAGATCTTCTTGGACTCTCCCTTCAAAAATCTCTAGAAATCCCTGAAAAAGTTTTAGGAAGAGGTTTTCCACATCCTCAGAAGAGGGAGTTTCTTTTTTTCAAGAGCTAGAGATCACTAGCCTAGAGAAAAAGAGGGGGAGGCATAGAGGTTCCTCATGTGATTTGGATATAGCCTCAGTCTAAATCCTAAAAAAAAAACTGTAAAAAATAAAATTTACGAACTTATTACCTTGATAATGAAGTTATTTTAGACTTTGGCTGAAAATGTGCTACCTAGAAGGGAGATGTGCCCCTTGAGATGGAAGTGGGAAATGCCAAGTTCTTGGGCACCTGCTGCTGGCTGCCACCCCATCAGCTGTTGGATGAGACTGAAGGAGCCAGGCTCTCCTCGCTGCTTCTGACCCTGGCACATGATAACAGGATTTGTTGGGTCATAATGCCTGAAACTGTAGCAACCTTAGCAAAGGGGGGGGGGGGCAGGCTGGCAAACTCAGTAGCCCTTCTCATCAAAAGCACATCAGGTTGTCTGCTGTACATTTTTTCTGTTCTGTCTAGAAGGGTACACGTATTTCGTTTACATTTTGTCCAGCTCACAACTCCTTAAGACCTCCCTTCTCATTACTCTTCAGGCTAGACTTCCAGAACAATCTAGTCATATTAGTTACCAGTGGAGGTCTGTATTTTTCTTATACAGAATGACCACCAGCCTCTGTGAATAAAACAGTATTAAGTTTCACATCTTAGCTTATTTCTCTTTGGGTTTCCCTCTAGATATTTAGAGTTATGTGGCAAGAGATCTTTGGATTTATGTAGAAACAGAGAAATGTTAAAGTCCTTTCTGGGTATCCTGAATAAAAATATGAAAGTAGAAAGTTTGAGGCTGCCTTAGCAGCTTCTGTAGTTTCACCTCATCATCAAGACACCCCCTTGGCTAGTCAAAAAGAAGTCGGAAGATGCCCCTACCTTTGTAGTATCAGAGTAGGCTATTTCGTAGGAACTTGGAATGATTTTTTCTTGTAAATTTGGATGCTGTGATGACCCTTCCAGTCTGACTCAAGTTGTTGCTACTTTCCTCAACCCTCCAAGCTACCCTAAAGCCTTGACTGCCAGTTGGTACCAGAACTTCTACTTCATGATATCATTCTTTCTGTAGAGACCAGTGACAGCACAAACACAGGGGCTCTATCCTTAGGATTCTGGGTGTCTAAGTGGTCCAGCAAGCTTTAACCTTTATCATGAGACATAATTAGCCCTCCCAAAAGCCAATCCACTTAGGTCAGGGTCAGCCTTTCACAGACTCCTCAAATCATGAAAAGACCTGAGCCCCACTTATTCTTTTACATTATGGTCAGTGCTAGATGGCTGGTTACAGTATTCCTTAAAGCGTTATCCATTACACTTTGAGATGCCTTCAGTTTAGCCCCAGTTTGGAAATATTAGCCCATAACCAAATGCTCTCATTGTGCCCAAGTCTCATCTTGTTTTCTCCTTGTCCTTTCTTCAACTGCCTTCACGTTAACCTCGTGTGAATAACTGTATCTGAATTAAAAATCAGTTGAGATTACCACCAAAATCATAGAGTTTCATATCCTTGGTTCTACTTCCATTTCTTCTTTTATCTGTTACCCTAAAATTACATGTCTTAACCCTCCTGTACAATTTTGACCTTGTCAATTCATGGCGTCAGAGACAAACAGAGCTGGACCTTTGTTAAAGGTGGCAAGACCTATTTTATTCAGGCTATTGAAGCCCTTACTTCAGATGAACAGAACTCAACTCCACTGAAACAAAAGGCTTTTTAAATGCTGGGGAATGCTAAAGGAAAAGTGCTGAGGGAAATTTTTGGGGTGGGAGGTTGATCAATGTGATCAAGGCATCCGTGTTTGCTAACTGGTACTAACTAACTGTGTTTGCTAACCTAACAAAGTTAGGTTCCTACCCTTTCATAGAGACTGAGAGATAGGGGCCCTATCTTTCTTGATGATTACGTTTCAAAGGGATGACTCCCAGGTCTCTGAGAAAGATTTTCCTGGGTTGTAGAAGATACATCTCAAAAGGACAGAGAAAGGATTTACAATCACAAGTTTTCTAAAGTAAATGTTCTGAGAAAAGGGAGGTCAGGGGGCTATAGTCAGGTTTTGGCTGGAATAAACAATAAATTCTTTTGGCACTTTTGAACTTTCTCAGGCAGGCATTTTAAAGAGGCTGGGGTCATCATCCTAGGGACATGGCCTTGAGGTGACAGAAACTATGCTGGTGTTTGTTCAAGTCTCTTAATGTAGGGAGTGGATGGAATTGTGCTGAAAGTTGTAGTTCTTATAAGGCCAAGGTTGAGGCCTAGTTGAGAAGGCAGCTCAGAGGAGCCTGACTATATCAAATCATCATGTTGTACACCTTAAATATATACAATTTTTATTTAAAAATAAGTTTGGGTCAAGGAGGGAGGCTTTGTCAGTGGTGATGTGTTAGAATCCATAATACAGGACCTGCTTTTCCTATACCACCCATTTGTCAAGGGGAACTTTTGATGATTAAAGAAAAAGTTGGAGCTCCTGTGTCTGGCTCATGTCTGTGGAATAAGAAGCAAATAAAGAAAATGTTTATTTATTCTTCAATCACAAGAATGTATACCCCTAAGATAAAAACAAATAGACAACAACCACCAAAAAACCGAAAAACTCTGTCTCCCAGCCCAGAAGGAAACAACTGTGATCCTGGCCTGGAAAATGTCTTACCATATCCCCTAACTGACAAAGAGAGAACTATTATGGATGATTAGAGGCCGGTCCCTTGGCACCCCAATCCTGTCATCTTGGAGGCTAACCAGGAGCAAACAAGAGCAGCATTTGAATTGGATGGGAAACCAATAATGAAATGTAAGGAGGTTTAGTCATAGGTTACAGTGTATCCACTGCCTCTTCTTTCTCCTGCTGAAGCTCTCAGACTGGCCTGTACTGACTAGAGATGGGGATAGATGGGGGAGAAGGGATATCCAAAGAGTTAAAAGAAGGAATATGGGGGCTTCCCTGGTCGCGCAGTGGTCAAAAATCCACCTGCTAATGCAGGGGACACGGGTTCGAGCCCTGGTCTGGGAAGATCCCACATGCCACAGAGCAAGTAAGCCCGTGCGCCACAACTACTGAGCCTGCACTCTAGAGCCTGTGAACCACAACTACTGAGCCCACGTGCCACGACTACTGAAGCCCGCACGCCTGGAGCCTGTGCTCCGCAACAAGAGAAGCCACGGTAATGAGAAGTCCGTGCACCACAATGAAGAGTAGCCCCTGCTTGCTGCAACCAGAGAAAGCCCGTGTGCCGCAACGAAGACCCAATGCAGCCAAAAACAAACAAACAAACAGATAAATAAATAAATAAAAAGAAGGAATATGCTATGTTAGTGTGTGAGTATGTGTGAAGTAGTATGCACTTAGGTTAACCTTTAAGAGCCAAACACAGAGATGTTAAACACAGCAGCTTTGGTTATCATTTTTTCCTCTAATCACCATCTGTTTTCTAACCTTGTTTATTCTACCCAAACATCTCTTCCACACAAACTTGTGAATAATTATACAAGTCAGCACTTTAAATATGCTTTCAGTTTGCATTTGGTTTGAAAGAGCTATTAAGATAATAAAAATGGGACCTGTGTCTGTAATGTAATTATTATGAATAATGGCAAAATGAAATTTAAATGAGTTGAATGATCAGCCTACATGAAATCACTTTCTGCCTGTTAGTCCCACTAAGGATCTTCCAGACTCAGATTTAGCCTACCTAATTTAGTTTATGTGATGACACAGTGACCATTTGGAAAATGGGCCATGATGCTAATGATTATCAGACATTATTTATTGTGGACCAATACAAATGGGAACTCCACTTCTTTTTCTCCTGAACTGTTTTCCAGCCGTGAGAATACACAATGTCATTTAGAGTAGCTTCATGCAACCACACTAAAGTGAAAAATTAGATAGCTATTCTGAACATCTCGGCAATGGTGCTGCATAATTACTTCTGTCAAGTATTTATATTATGTCTGTACTGTGCATATCTGTCTGTCTTTTCCTATGTGACTGAAGCAGTGGAGGGAGAAAATAAAAGACTCTTTAAAAGCTATAAACATTCTCATTTTTTAAATTTCAGAGGGCAGCTGTTAAAGGAAAGCAGACTCAGATATGGTGGAATTTCCTCAGATATGGTAGGGACTAAATTAGGCAGCTAAGGTCTGTTCTATTGCCTTGTAGAAAATGACTTACAGCTATTTTTGAGGGGTGGGCTTGGCTTGGCAGTGGCCATTTCTAGTCAGGCCCCTCCCTCTTATAATTGTGAAATTTCCTTCCTGTGATTTCCTAGAACATTTGTTTATCATCTGTATAATTTATCTAACATTGACTAGGTCTGGCCTCCTAGAGTTAATTAACTTTCCCTATTCCTGGATAACCTACATTGAAAGCCTGGAGGGCAGGTTTTCTGTCTCTTTCATTGTATCTGCCACACTACTGGGCACACAGGTGGGCTCAAGAAACAAATGATGGCTTTGGAATTTCAGGCAGGAAACAAGTCAGAAGCCACATAATCATGGAATCTGTAATAATGACAAAAACCTTGGTTAGCTATTTGAGGGGGAAGCCTTCTTCTTTGAGCAATAATTCTTACACTTCAGCGTGCATCAGAATCACCTGAAGGGCTTGTTAAAACAGTTGGGGAGCTCCCAGGATCAAGAGGGTAATGTACCTGAAAGGGGCATGAAAGTTCTGCGTACACCTATCCCCACCCCATACTTTGCCCTGTACATCCCTTCTTTTTGGCTGTTTTGGAGATATAAACCAATAAATGTAAATAAAGTGTTAAAAAAACCAAAACCTAAAAACAGATAGTTGGGCCCCGACCCAGAGTTTCTAGTTCTGCAGGTCTGGAATGGGGCCTGATAATTTGTTTGGCACTGTGTTTTGTATGCATTAACTCATTTAATTCTCACGCAATCTTCTGAAACGGGTACTATTTCGATTCTGATTTTATGAATGGGTAGCTGGAGCAGAGAGGCCATTTGGTTGGTGGTCTGGCACTGGCCACTACCATCATCTTGGAGGTGGGTGTCTGTGTGTGTGAGCAGAGATTAGTAGGTCTTTTCTTTCTTCTCGGGTCCGAAGATGCAGAAGAGAAATTCCCTGAGAAGAAAAGTATCGAGGGTATCTACTCTGATCTTTTGGCCCCATCTGGTGGCTTCAGGTCTGACTGAACCAAGTGCTGCTCCGTTATCTCCCCCTGCTGGTGAGAATGGTGGGGTCCAACCTCCGGCCTGGGAGATCGCTTTTCCGGAGGCTGTTTTTTCTGAAGGCGGTTATACTGAGGAGATTATTCTGAGGCGGTTAGTACCCACCCCCCTACCCCCAGCCCCTCTTCCGTGTGTATTTGTTTTCTTTGTTTTGTTTTTTTTCCGTTTCTGATTGGTGGGGAGCTCTTATCCAATGTATAGCATTATTCCAATCCCTCTGTGGCTTGTTAAAGGTACAACATATTTTTCTAGGTATTAAAAGAGCCTTTTACCTTATATATATAAACATATAAATATATAATTATATCCTGTGTCAGAGCTGGAGATGTTGCTGAGGGAACTTGGCTGTTAATCGGATATTTTTTTCCTGTCAAACCCACAAACTTGTCTCGAACATCTGACAAAAAAATACTTAAATATTTAAATACTTAAATATTTAAATACTTCAATTATTAACTGATGACAGAGTTTTTACGCTTCCCTCCAGATTGTATCATTATCAGCGAGTGAATGTTTTAAACAAAGACCGTGGAGGAGAGGAAGGGGGTCTGGGAGCACGAGGCCTCTCAGGTTCCCTCACAGCCCTTGTAGCGGGTCCCCACCTCCCCCAACAAGCACACTTAAGGATCATTAAAATAGGATGAAGACTACCCTAAAATAGGATAAAGACTGCCCTAGTCTTTAGCTTTGCGGTGTAGTGTGGCCCCGTGGGGCTATCAGGGTTAGACCTTCTGTGCCTGTCTCTTTCAAATCAAGATGGCAATGGGGGTAATGAGTTCCTGTGGCCACTAGGAGGTCGCAGCTGCTTGGAAAACGTGTTTGCACACAATACAAATATCACCCCCGTACACAAGCCCACTTTGCCAAAGCGTTCCTCAAATTCAAAGGGAAATTGGTGAGTCCTTCCTGCCATCCTAAAAACTGCATGTTTGTGTATATTATATTTATTGATATATTTCCTTAATGGCCCTGTCATAAAGATGTGTATAGGTTCAAGGAAAGCAGTGACTGTCCAACTCTGTAGAGAACCTAACAGGGCCTCATGTACTTAGCCACTCAGTAATCAGTAATCACTTTTGGTGATGTCAGAGTGATTATGACAATAGTGATGGTGTTAAAATAATCACTCAGCATGTGTCCTCTGAAGTCCTTCTCAGTTTTATATTCACTTTGCTTTGGGGCTTATCACACTCTGCCTTGCGTTATAGTTATTTCATTAGGAGCTTTTTCCAAATACAGAAATGCTTGAGGAGAATGACTGTTTTACTCATTTTCATTTACCCTGCAAGAAATAGTACTAGGTTGGTCTATATTAGTAAGTGCTTAAGGATATCTACGTAACTGAAAATTAGTGTGTACACCTGAAACTAATATAATGTTATATGTCAATTCTATCTCAGAAAGAAAAGAAAGACAATCATTGGTAATGGCTGTTCAAGAATTGCTATGCCCAGAACCATACAGAAGTTCCTGGCCACGGCCAAGAATACTGGATCATGTTGGTCCAAACTGCCTGGCTTACTTCAATACCTTCCTAACTGGTTCCACTGAGTTTTTCCCTTGCCACTCTTCAACAGAATATTTTTAGAAGACCAATATATTTTATTAGCTACTGTTATTTTTTATAACAGCTTTATTGAAATGTAATACAAATACCATGTAATTCACCTAACGTGTACAATTCAATGATTTTTAGTATACTCACAGAGTTGTGAAAACATCATCATACTAAATTTTAGAACATTTTCATCACCAAAAAAAAAGAAACCTCATACCCTTTACCTATCACACCTCAGCTCCCCCAACCCTATACCTCATCAGCCTTAGACAGCCACTATTCTACTTTCTGTTTCTATAGATTTGCCTATTTTGAACATTTAATATGTGGAATCATACAATATGTGGTCTTTTGTAACTGCTTTCCTTCACTTAGCATAACTTTTCCCAGTAAAGAGTTGTGACAACATGTGTGAAATGTTGTTTTGTGAAGGAATCTCATTAGAGACTCAGTCATGCAGGCACCCTCTGCCTATATAGCACATACCAAAAGTCCAGAGTCCCAGGAGGAAAGCTGGTGTTCATCAGAAACCATGTTGTTTGCACAAACAGTTAAAGTACAGTGAGCTATTCTTATCAGTTAGGGTGGTGGGAACCCTCCCCAAATTCAAGTTCCCAGATCCTAGCCAAGGGCCAAACTTGCCAGCAGGATTTTCAATTGATAGCATTCTCAGGCCTGCTATGTTAACTCTTTGCTATACAGATTTTGATAGGGATTGCATTGATTCTGTAGATCAATTTGAGGAGAATTGCCATCTTAACAATATTAAGTATTTCAACCAAAGAACATGGGATGTCTTTACATTTATTTAGGTCTTTAATTTCTCTCAGTGATGTTTTGTGGTTTTCAGTATGCAAGTCTTTTTTTTAAAACATCTTTATTGGAGTATAATTGCTTTACAATGGTGTGTTAGTTTCTGCTTGATAACAAAGTGAATCAGTTATACATATACATATGTTCCCATATCTCTTCCCTCTTGCGTCTCCCTCCCTCCCACCCTCCCTATCCCACCCCTCTAGGTGGTCACAGAGCACCGAGCTGATCTCACTGTGCTATGCGGCTGCTTCCCACTAGCTATCGATTTTATATTTGGTAGTGTATATACATCCATGCCACTCTCTCACTTCATCCCAGCTTACCCTTCCCCCTCCCCGTGTCCTCAAGTCCATTTTCTAGTAGGTTTGCGTCTTTATTCCCGTCCTGCTGCTAGGTTCTTTATAACCTTTTTTTTTTTTTTAGATTCCATATATATATGTGTGTTAGCATACGGTATTTGTTTTTCTCTTTCTGACTTACTTCACTCTGTATGACAGACTCTAGGTCCATCCACCTCACTACAAATATCTCAATTTCATTTCTTTTTATGGCTGAGTAATATTCCATTGTATATATGTGCCACATGTTCTTAATCCATTCATCTGTCCATGGACATGTAGGTTGCTTCCATGTCCTGGCTATTGTAAATAGAGCTGCAATGAACATTGTGGTACCTGACTCTTTTTGAATTATGGTTTTCTCAGGGTATGTGCCCAGTAGTGGGATTTCTGGGTCAAATGATAGTTCTCTTTTTAGTTTTTTAAGGAACCTCCATACTGTTCTCCATAGTGGCTGTATCAATTTACATTCCCACCAACAGTGCAAGAGGGTTCCCTTTTCTCCACACCTGCTTCAGCATTTATTGTATGTAGATTTTTTGAAGATGGCCTTTCTGATGTGTGAGGTGATACCTCATTGTAGTTTTGATTTGCATTTCTCTAATGATTAGTGCTGTTGAGCATCCTTTCATGTGTTTGTTGGCATTGTTGGCAGTCTATATATCTTCTCTGGAGAAATATCTATTTAGGTCTTCTGCCCATTTTTGGTTTGGGTTGACTTCTTTTTGATATTGAGCTGCATGAGCTGCTTGTAAATTTTGGAGATTAATCCTTTGTCAGTTGCTTCATCTGCAAATATTTTCTCCCATTCTGAGGGTTGTCTTTTCATCTTGTTTATGGTTTCCTTTGCAGTACAAAAGCTTTGAAGTTTCATTAGGTCCCATTTGTTTATTTTTGTTTTTATTTCCATTTCTCTAGGAGGTGGGTCAAAAAGGATCTTGCTGTGATTTATGTCATAGAGTGTCCTGCCTATGTTTTCTTCTAAGAGTTTTATAGTGTCTGGCCTTACACTTAGGTCTTTAATCCATTTTGAGTTTATTTTTGTCTATGGTGGTAGGGAGTGTTCTAATTTCATTCTTTTCCATGTAGCTGTCCAGTTTTCCCAGCACCACTTATTGAAGAGGCTGTCTTTTCTCCATTGTATATTCTTGCCTCCTTTATCAAAAGTAAGGTGACCATATGTGTGTGGGCTTATCTCTGGGCTTTCTATCCTGTTCCATTCATCTATATTTCTGTTTCTGTGCCAGTATCATACTGTCTTGATTACTGTAGCTTTGTAGTATAGTCTGAAATCAGGGAGCCTGATTCCTCCAGCTCCGTTTTTCTTTCTCAAGATTGCTTTGGCTATTCAGGGTCTTTTGTGTTTCCATACAAATTGTGTAACTTTTTGTTCTAGTTCTGTGAAAAATGCCATTGGTAGTTTGATAGGGATTGCATTGAATCTGTAGATTGCTTTGGGTAGTAAAGGCATTTTCACAATGTTGATTCTTCCAATCCAAGAACATGGTATATCTCTCCATCTGTTGGTATCATCTTTAATTTCTTTCATCAGTGTCTTATAGTTTTCTGCATACAGGTCTTTTGTCTCCTTAGGTAGGTTTATTCCTAGGTATTTTATTCTTTTTGCTGCAATGGTAAATGGGAGTGTTTCCTTAATTTCTCTTTCAGATTTTTCATCATTAATGTATAGGAATACAAGAGATTTCTGTGCATTAATTTTGTATCCTGCAACTTTACCAAACTCATTGACTAGCTCTAGTAGTTTTCTGGTGGCATCTTTAGGATTCTCTCTGTATAGTATCATGTCATCTGCAAACAGTGACAGCTTTACTTCTTCTTTTCCAATTTAGATTTGCATGTATCTTTTTGAGTTAGTGTTTTTATTTTTTAAATAGATATATACCCAGGAGTGGAATTGCTGAGTCATATGTTAGTTCTATTTTTAGTTTTTTGAGAAACCTTTATATTGTTTTCCACAGTGGCTGCACCAATTTACATTCCCACCAACAGTGTACTAGGGTTCCCTTTCCTCAGCATCCTCAGAAACGCTTGTTATGTGTTGTCTTTTTTTTTGTTTTTCAGTACGGGGGCCTCTCACTGTTGTGGCCTCTCCCGTTGCAGAGCATAGTCTCCAGACACACAGGCTCAGTGGCCATGGCTCACGGGCCCAGCCATTCTGTGGCACGTGGGATCTTCCCGGACCAGGGCACGAACCCGTGTCCCCTGCATCGGCAGGCAGACTCTCAACCACTGCGCACCAGGGAAGCCCTATGTGTTGTCTTTTTGATGATAGCCATTCTGACAGGTGTGAGATGGTATCTCATTGTAGTTTTGATTTATTATGCATTTCCCTGATGATTAGCAGTGTTGAGCATCTTTTCATGTACCTCTTGGCTATCTGCATTTCCCCTTGGGAAAAATGTCTACTCCGGTCTTCTGTCCATTTTTTAATCAGAGTGTTTGTGTTTTTGATGTTGAGTTGTATATAGCTTTTTTAGTGCATATTCTAGGTGTTACATTATATATACACAACATATCACAATCTACTGGAGTTGACATTTTATCAGTTTGAGGAAGTCTAGAAACTTTTCCTCCCTTTACTCTCCTACATCTATATTATTGTTTTAAACATTTCCTCTACATACATTAAGAACCATATCAGACAGTTATACATTTTGCTATAACTGTCAGACATAATTGAGAAAGCAGCATCAGCAGGAGTCTGTTGTATCTACCTGTATTTTTACTCTTTTCACTGTTCTTTCTCCCTGATGTTACAAGATTCCTTCTATTACTATTTTTCCTACTTTGTAAACTTTCTATTCTTTTAAGGGGGGCATCCAAGAATGACTTGATTTCCCCTTCACTCCTGAAGGATATTTTACTTGGATATAGAATTCTGAGCTGACAGCTCTTTTTTTTCAGTACTGGGAAAATATTGTCACCTTCTTCTGGCCTGCATGGTTTCTGATAAGAAATCTATTGTCATTCAACAAAATTTTGCTCTGTTAGAAAGGTGTCATTTCTCTCTTGCTGCTTTCAAGGTTTTTGTTTTGTTTTTTCTTTAGGTTTCAGAAGTTTGATTATGATGTGTCTTTGTTTGAATTTCTTTGAGTTTACCCTGTTTGGGGTTCACTTAGCTTCTTGAATCTGTAGGTTTATGTCTCTCTCAAATTTGGAAAACTTGCCTAAGTATTTTTGTAGGAAAGATTACCAGAAGCAGAATCTCTGGGTAAAAGGGTTCAAGCTTTAAAAATTCATTAGAGGGCTTCCCTGGTGGTGCAGTGGTTAAGAATCTGCCTGCCAATGGAGGGGACACGGGTTTGAGCCCTGGTCCGGGAAGATCCCACATGCCACGGAACAACTAAGCCCGTGGGCCACAACTACTGAGCCTGCACTCTAGAGCCCGCACGCCTAGAGACCCTGCTCCACAACAAGAGAAGCCACTGCAATTAGAAGCCTGCGCACTGCAATGAAGAGTAGTCCCTGCTCACGCAACTAGAGAAAGCCCGCATGCAGCAATGAAGACCCAATGCAGCCAAAAAAAGAAAACAAAAATCACTAGGTATTTTCAAATAACCCTCCCAAAGTTAGTGGAAGTTTTTATTTCTGCTGGCAATGAATAAAAATGCCTGTTTACGTACCCCTTTACCAACAGAAAGTATTATTAATCTATTAAACCTTTGCCAATGTCCTAAACAAAACAATGCATTGTTGTTTTAATCTACATTTCTTTTTAGTGAAATTGAGCATATTTTATGTTTATTGACCATTTGTATTTCTTCTCTAATTGTTCATTTTCTTGTCAAATTTTTCATCTTTTTCTTGCTGATCATGCAATTCTCTTTGTACATTTTGGAAATTATTCCTTTGTCATTCATGTTGACAATGTTTTTGGCCAGTTTGTTGTTAAGTTTTTTAACCCTGTTTTTGTTTTTGTTTACTTGTTTTGCCAAACAAAAATTAAAAATTTTTAGCTACTAAAATTTGTTGAGCCTGTTGCTATCTCTAGATTTTTGTCCTGTTTAGAAATATTTTTCTTTCTGCAAGATTATAAAAATTTTTAAAATATTTTGTCTAGTATTTCCATTGTTTCATTTTCACAATTAAATCTTGGATCCATGTGAAATATATTTTCATGTAAAAGTGAGGTAGGTAAGAGCAGATCTTTCCTATCAGGTTTTAATACAGGGATGTAGTGGGGAGGGGAAAGGAGAGTTCATGAAAGGGTTGTATGCCTGGGTGGAGGGAAATATTGGAAAATGGTAGAGTCAAAGGGCTGTCTCCTCTCTTCTTAGTGTTCCCTCTGAGTGCTACCCAAAGGAAAGGTTAAGTCCACTGGAGGTTTGAAAGTTGCGAGAAAAAAAAATTTAATTTTTGGAAAATTATAATTTTTACTCAATAACTTTTTTGTTTTTGTGAAGAAGTGGAAAGAAACAGGAAAAATAAAATTGCTTGTTTTGTGATTTTTTGTGTTGCTTTTGTTTTGGTGGATGGACCTTTTCCTCTTTTGACTAAAGAAGACTTGTGACTTGTGTTAATACTATATTTCCTTTATAGTGCATCCCAGTGGGACACTTGTCCACAGTGATGACCCTTAAAGGAAGATACTCCTTTACTTGGTTAACAAATATTAATATTTTTCAGCCATCTGTCAAGGAGGCAGGTATGGGGTAGTGCTTATGTGTTTGGTCTCTGGAATCAGACTGCTTGGGTTTGAATCCCAATCCAATAGCTTACTAGCTGTGTGATCTTGGGCAAGTTACTAAACTTCTCTGTACTTCAAGTTTCTCTTCTGCAAAACGGGGACATTAACAACTCATTGTATTGTTGTGAGTGTCAGAACAGTGTCAAACATATTGTAAGCAATTGATAAATGTGAACTCTTCTTAATACTAATCACTGGAGATAAGAGCACAATAGGTGCAGTCCTTGCAGTTGTGGACCTTCCATTCTTGAGTGAGGAAGTAGGTTAAAAAATTACAAATAGCAATAATTACTCTAAAAGAAACGTAAGGACCTAAATGGGAAGGAAATCTAAAAAAGAGTGGATATATGTATACATATGACTGATTCACTTTGCTGTACAGCAAGAAAGTAACACAACATTGTAAAGCAACTATACTCCAATAACAATTAAAAGAAAAAAGAAATGCAAGGCGCTGAGGTAAAATATTAGGGATTGGGAGAAGAATCCTACTCTAGATAACATGGTCAAGGAAGGCCTCTCTGAAGAGTGGATATTTAAGGTGAGACTTAAAGCATGAGAAAAATAAAGTAATTTAAAGAAGAGAGGGAAGAATGTTTCTGACAGTGGGAACGTCATGTGCAAAGTTCCCGAGAAGAGGGATTTTCTGTATATTCAAAGTTTGGGAAGAAGATCATTATGGCTGGAATGGAGTAAATGAGAAAGAGTGGTATGAGACAAGGTTTGTGAGATAGGTGGGACTTGTAGGCCAGGGTAAGGAGTCTGGATTTTATTTTAAGTTCTGTGGGAAACCACAAAAGCAGGAGAGGGACATGATACCTCTTTTTTTTTTTTAAAAAAAGACTGATCATATTGTATTGTACTTGCATTAGAGAAGAGCCAGATTGGAAAGGGGGAGAGCAGCTTGGAAGCTTCTGACTGTGGTCCAATCGAGAGACTATGGTTGTAGTGGAGATGGAGGGAAGTGGATGGATATAAAATATATTTTTGACGTAGAATCAACAGCACTCGCTGAAGGATTGGATTTGGTAGGGTAAGGTAGTGGAAAAGAGTTTGAATCAAGGATGATACCCAGGTTTCTGGCTTGATTAACAGGCTTGATGTGGTACCAGTTTCTGAAATGGCGGACATTGGAGGAAGGATCAGGTTTGGTGAAGGTTGTGAATACGTTAAGTTTGAGGTGTCTATTAGACATCCAAGTGGAGATGTGGAGTAGCCAGTTGGATTTATGAGTCTGGAGTTCAGGGCTAGCTTTTAGATGCTACTTAAAGTCATGGATCTGGATGTGATAACCTAGGGATATTAAAAAGAGAAGAGGGCCTGGGATCATGTGACTATTTTCCATTTAATGTAGAAGCTATGAGATACTAAAAGGAGAATGGACTAATAATAAGTGTAAAGATGCAGTTTAGTGGTAGAGTATCTGCTGTATATGCAGGAATTCCTAGATTTTATTCCTGGCATCTCCATTCTCTCTTTCCCTCCTCAGAAGACAGGGCAGGGTTATACACTCTTCAAGTCTTTTGTCAGTTACTCATATATATATATTTTTAGCTCCTGGAACAAAGCAGGTGCTCAATAATTATTTGTTGAATGAATGAATTAATGTAGGAATGGAATGAATTAATTAATGTAGGAATGAAATGAATGAGCATATCGGTTGTATTACCTGCTTTGCCACAATGTAGCATTGTGACATTAGGCAGTTAGCAAGCTAGAGTTTTGTTGTTTGTAAAACGGCAATAATAAAAGTACCTACCTTTTTGGACAGTGTTGAAAACAATTAAAAAAATTATAGCAATTAGCACAGAGCTAGCACTCAATTAATGTTAGCTACTATTAGCTCTCTGCACTTTGGGGGCTATCCATAAAATAAGGGCAATAATTTCTGCTCTGCTTCCCTCACAAAGGCACGTTTTGGCCGCACTGCGCCGGCTTGCGGGTCTTATTTCCCTGACCAGGGATTGAACCTGGGCCACGGCAGTGAAAGCGGCGAGTCCTAACCACTGGACCGCCAGGGAATTCCCAAAAGCTTATTAATATTAATGTTTTAATTGCTCTGAACTTCACTACATAATGCAGCGGCTCTCGCCATCCTCCAGCAGGATTATTTAAATGAAAACGAGTCTTTAAAGAGACGCAGCACTCCCGCTTGTCAGCCCAGCCCAGTCCAATCAGGGGTACAGGAAACCACGCCCCGTTGTGAAGTCAATTAGCTGCAGAGTTCAGTTTAAAAATACCCAGCCCCGCCCCTCCTTGCTAGGCGAGCTCAAGTCTCAACTGCACGCTGATTTGCCCTTGCTGGCCAATCACCGCTGCTCTGCTTCCTGGGCTGTAATTTTCAAAATTCGCTACTGGGCTGATTGGAGAGAGCACGGGGAAAGTTGAGACGAACGCCAGTTGCTGGGACGCGGAGCTCCGGTCATTTCCCGGGCCTCTCCTGGGCTAGGACTGCGCCCGTGGTCTTTCCTCTTCTGCCCTCAATCTCGATATGAGGTAGGCGCCTTTGAACTTGTACTGCCCGCTTGAATGTTCGGTTGTGTCGCGCGCGGGTGGGTCCTTGAGCCTCACTCCAGTCACTTGTAACTCACTGTCTTCTTTTGCCGGGATGCATGGGATCCCTGACACGAAACCTTTGCTTTTTCCTGTCAGTCAGCAGTCTGCGGAGAGAGCCCTGTACGAGGTTGGGCAGGGAGTGTGTATTAGTGGGTGAGATGGCAAAGCAAAGAAAACCAACAAACCTAAAAAACCAAACAAAAACAACAAAAAACCAAAACTGGGTCCCAGCTTTTAAATGGAGCTACCAGTACACATGCCTGAATGCGAGTACATTTACATAACGTCTTTTCACAAGCGAAACTGTGCAGGATCAATTTCATCCACAAGACGTATTTAAGCTAGAGAATGCTACTTGAGGGATGCCTTTTGAACTACAGGTTGAAGGATATGAAGGAAGATGGAAACATGTGTCCTTCCTCCCTTGTTGTCTCCACTGGCTCTCTTCTATCACCACCTCCAACCCCTCCAACTCTGGCTTTCCACTGCTCTCTGCTATGGTCCTCTTGGAATCTTAGAATGTCAGAAGTTGAAGGGATCCTAGAACAGTGCTTCTTAAACTTTAAAGTGCATACAGATCACCTGGGGTTATTAACTTGCACTTCCTGATTTGGTGAGGCCTACCTCGGGGACTGAGATTTTAAATTGCTGACAAGCTCCCAGGTGATGCTAATATTGCTGGTCCATTGACCATGGTTTAAATGTCGAAGAGACTCTGGTCCCACTATCTCATTTTATTAGGTGGGGGAAGGAGGCCTGGAGAGGGAAAAGGGACCTGTCCAGTGTCACTCAGCCAGCTAGGGCAGGATTAGAACTAGACCCTAGGCATCCTTCTCAGCTCAGTGCTGCTTTCATTGACACCATGCTGCTTTCTCTCCCCAGTGTCTTGCTGTCTGTAACCTGCCTTTATATATAAAAAGAAGTCGCTACTGTTTCCTGAGATTGTCTTGATCTACAGTTTTGGACTCTGAGCAATTGGGCTTCTAAAAAGGCCAACTTGCCCCTGTGTGGGTTTCAGCACCAGCCCTGGGATGCCCAATGGAGTCTTCAGCACTCATCAGTGTGTATGTAGGGGAGATGGAAAGTCTGGAAAGCAGAAAGGATTTTAATTTTTTTGTCCAAATAAGGCTAAGGGTTCTGTAGGTGGTACAAGTTGAGAGTGTTCTACAGAGTGTCCTTTTATGAAAGCATGTTTTTGGTGATGTCAATCCCCTCCCCCCACCTAGTGGCAGGGAAATTAGTTACTTAAGTCAGTGTCTGTGTCCCCCAAAGCAAGTGATTATTGTTCAGGATAATGAAGGTGATACATAACCATCATCTGAAAAACCTTATTTTCTCTGAGGTTTAGTCAGCCTGTGATGTCATCAGCTGAAAGTTTTCTGACCTGTTGACTCCAGTTTGATGTTTTCTTTCCGTTTGAAAGATAAAGATTTCAGAACATGAGTCTTTGGTCATCCATAGAAAATTGTATGAGGTGTGAATAATAATAGTGGAGTGAGTGGTTTTCATACAGTGCAGTTAAGGGTGGGTTCACTCAATTTAGCTTTATTGCTGCTTGGCTGAGTTTTGAGGGATGAGATGGAAAATAGGTTTGGATTTGGAGGAAGAGAAGGAGAATAAGATGCACCATTTATTCTGAGTACCAGGTTAAGCTTTGCACGTACAAATTTACATTTGAGCCACACAATACCTCTGCAAGTAAGAGGTGGTATAGCTCTTTTGCGAATGAGGAAACTGAGGCTCTAAGATGCTAAGTTGGCTGATTTAGGAGCCCAATTGCTTCTTAAAAAAAAGTCTATTCATTCTAACTCCTCATTACTCCTCATACTACCACACTATGGCCTTTCACTTTGGACTGTAGGCTATTTTGGAATCTTTTTTGCATACGATCAGAGAGACTTCATGGTATTTTAGAAAAGAGCCCTGGAAAGAGCTGAATGTTCTATGCTGCTTAATAATTTGTCCTGTGTAGTAAGTCACTTAACTCATCTGGGACTATAAAATGGAAAGAATTGTACTTGCCCTGCTTACCCTCACAGTTTTGTTGGGAGGATTAACTGACATAGTAAATGTGAAGGCACATACTTGTACTAACTTTTCCTTGCCAACAAAATGTTTAATATTCTCCATCCAAAGCAAAGCCCAAGTTAGCCTTTCTTCTTTCTTAAACCTTCCCCTCAAACTGCAGTCTTCTCTGCAGTCTTACCAGCATGGCCCCAGCCTAGCTTGCAGCCTCTTTCTAACTCCTCCCCAACACATTCTTTATACTCCACACTCCAGGATGTTACCAAACTTGCTGTGCTCTGCATGTTCAACCCTCTGCCTAGGCTCAGGCTTTCTTTGCCTGGAAAGCTCCCCTGTCTACTTGGGAACCTTTTTGTCGTTTAAGTCCAGATGGAATCTCCCACAAGATTACTGTCTTGCCATTGTGTTTCTAAAGTACTTTTTATCTACCGTTTTTAAATCATTTGTCATATTTTTATGTTACTGTTAGAGCTGTGCCTGTGAATACTTCTAGGGTAAGATACATGATTTATTTGTGTTTGTATCTCCATTGCCTGAAGCATCTGGTGCATTGCCTTTAGGGTCTCTCTTATGGAAGCCTGTTCTTTGTCAAATGCAGTTGAGCTTGGACACTGAATATCAGTGGAGTTGGAAGGGCAGTTGTATTTGAGTGGGAAGGATCTCTTGGATATCCAAGAACTGATTCCTCCTAATTATGTATTTGCTTGTAAGATACATAAGTATATCATAACTATTGGGAACTCACAAACTAAAAGAAATTTAAGGAATGTAGAATGGGATCCCACACTGAGATAGGATGAAGGTAGGACTCTCCCAAGGTCTGTAATGACTGTTAAATTTTTATGTCAAGTGATTTTCAACAAGTTAGTTCCTTCTGCTGTTATCTTTTTATTTTATTTTTTTCTTACTGGGTGTCTGGAACTGGATTACAGTTTCTTGATTGAATGCAGCCTTTGAATACCCTCTGGCCTATTGTGCATATGTGTGTGTGTGTGTGTGTGTGTGTGTGTGTGTGTGTGTGTGTGTGTGTGTGTGAGTGCGTGCAGTGTATTCTTTTGCCTTCTCTGTAGCAGCATTATAATTGCTGTGGCCAGGACCCCATGCCTTTTAAAGAACATTAACCCTACCAGCGAGCCTCCATACTATATGATCTGTCATGTTCTTGATTATTTTCAATGCAAAACTGTTAATTTGTCCCCAGTGTTCCTAGGCTAAACTAGGGGCTAGGCCACAGTCCCAGTGCCCACAGGGGGTGGCAGGCACTGTACTGAGCTTTTTACATAGAGTATCTCATTTAATTTGAACAGTGCCCTGCAGAGGTACGTTTACTTATCTCCATTTTACAGATGAGATAACTGAAGCCTAGGGAGTTTAAGTCACTTGCCCATGGTTAAGTGTGGTAGAACCAAGATTTGAGCCCAGATCTGCTTAAATCAAAGTATGTTTTCTCCTAGGGATGCTACAGAGAGACTGGGTTTTCTCAAGGATCTCCAGAGAATTCTGATATTTCTGGTGAATGGTGTTTTAAAGAGTCCTTTTCTGATTGCAGCCCTGCCTTGGATAGATGCTGCTGAATCCATAAGAAATGGCACTGCCACTACCACCCCAACGCTCCAGACGTGAGACTAAGAAATCTCAGTCCAGCAAAATTGTGCCCAGCAATCATGGCCCATCTGAAAAGGTTAGAGCAAGCTGTCCCTCCCAACAGTGTTTCATATAAGCTCTTCCTGTGTTGGTTCAGTCCCTATGCTCATCCCTACATCTTTTGAAATATGTGTGGTTTAATCTGAGAAAGTGGGAAAGGGTGGCAGACCTTGTAGTTGGAGAAGACCATCAAATTAGGACTTAGGGGGAAAGTGTCAACTCTTCTTTCCTGTAAATACATGGCTAAGATGAAGGCCGTCCTCCATAACCTTCAAAAGCAAACAATACTCAGTTCTCATTAGTGATCACATCTATACTCTTACTCTCTCTGAGATGCTCAAAGCACCTTGCCAGGTGGCTGCTTGGTACATCCTGGGGAGAGTATGAAGACTAGGTCAACAAATGTATTATAATGCTTTTTACAGCTATTAAATTTGAAGAATGGGCCCATTTTGAGTTTTTTTTTTTTTTTTTTTTTTGCAGTACACGTGCCTCTCACTGCTGTGGCACGCATGCCTCTCACTTCTGTGGCCTCTCCCGTTGCGGAGCACAGGCTCCGGACGCGCAGGCCCAGCGGCCATGGCTCACAGGCCCAGCCGCTCCGCAGCATGTGGGATCCTCCCGGACCAGGGCACGAACCCGTGTCCCCTGCATCGGCAGGCAGACTCTCAACCACTGCGCCACCGGGGAAGCCCAAGCCTGCTGTTTTGACCTTGTGGATAGTTTGTCATTCCGACCCTGTGATGTTCTATGTTCCTCATCATTCATATTTTAATCAGAATTTTACTAACCTGATGAATTGTCATTAAGAGAGTATTTCCTGGGGCTTCCCTGCTGGCGCAGTGGTTGAGAGTCCGCCTGCTGATGCAGGGGACATGGATTCGTGCCCCGGTTCGGGAAGATCCCACATGCCCCGCAGTGGCTGGGCCTGTGAGCCATGGCTGCTGAGCCAGCGCGTCTGGAGCCTGTGCTCCACAGCGGGAGAGGCCACAACAAATGAGAGGCCCGCGTACCACCAAAAAAAAAAAAAAAAAAAAAAAAAAGAGTATTTCCTGGAGCAAACATCATTAGGCCAATTTATTTTCCTTGATTGGTTTTCTCTCAGCACAGATAAACACTTTCTAATCATTTTCATTTTTGTCTCACTGAAATGATTTTCTTGGAGGGGCCAAATGTGTTTTTCCTATGTAAATTTGGCAAGAAAGATTTGATACATTGATCAGATTTTTGTCCATATCAAATTTTCCAATTAGAGTCCTGCCACTGTAAGTTTTCTTCTGTGGCAGTTATTTTTCTAAATCCAACTCTCTCAGGGCATATCTTGCAAATATAAATTTTATTGAGTTCAGTTTCACCCATTGATTTTATTTGGGGCTGGTTATTTCTACCAGTAATACTAAGTAGGAATTGGATAACAGACCAACAGTTAATTTCTTAGCCAATTTGAGAGAAAATAGTAATTTATTTTTTGCTAATTATTTCCACTAGGATTATTTATCATGAACTAGATAAGAGACTAATAGTTTACTTATTTCTTAGCTTAATCAATTAAAAAACAGAAGTAATTCTCAGCTCTTTCAGGATTGCTCCACTGTGCTAGATTGTTCTATTGTAATATGAATCCAGTTCTCTAAATTTGTAATCACTTACTGTGTCATGTGTTAACTGTCCATGATGTAAATAGAGAACAGGGAAAATAAATGGTCTGACCTCAATGTTCTGCTTCATATTATAACAACTCTCTGACATAGGTAGGGCAGGGTTCTCAATTCATAAAGGAAATCTGATACTTAGGAGACTTTCACCAAATAAAAACTGTTAGGGAACAGAAAAGCCCTACAGCGTGATTTACCTTAACCTCTAACCCCACAGAGATAGTCTTGCTCATTTGGGAGTGGGGTAAAGCATGTGTAGATAAACACTACCTAGAAAGGAAGCTCCCTTTGATCCAAAATACTCACCCTTCCTCCTTTCCCCCATCTCTCCCTTGTATACACTAAAAGAGATTAATATGAATCACCAAACTCCTTTCTTAAAATACAAAATTTCCCCTATGAGGTTTAAAAACATATTGGACTATATACTTTTTTTTTTACATCTTTATTGGAGTATAATTGCCTTACAGTGGTGTGTTAGTTTCTGCTTTATAACAAAGTGAATCAGTTATACATATACATATGTTCCCATATCTCTTCCCTCTTGCGTCTCCCTCCCTCCCACCCTCCCTATCCCACCCGTCTAGGTGGTCACAAAGCACTGAGCTGATCTCCCTGTGCTATGCGGCTGCTTCCCACTAGCTATCTATTTTATGTTTGGTAGTGTATATATGTCCATGCCACTCTCTCACTTTGTCACAGCTTACCCTTCCTCCTCCCCATATCCTCAAGTCCATTCTCTAGTAGGTCTGTGTTTTTATTCCTGTCTTACCCCTGGGTTCTTCATGACATTTTGTTCCCTTAAATTCCATATATATGTGTTAGCATACGGTATTTGTCTTTCTCTTTCTGACTTACTTTACTTTGTATGACAGACTCTAGGTCCATCCACCTCATTACAAACAGCTCAATTTCGTTTCTTTTTATGGCTGAGTAATATTCCATTGGATATATGTGCCACATCTTCTTTATCCATTCATCTGATGATGGACACCTAGGTTGTTTCCATCTCTTGGCTATTGTACATAGAGTTGCAATGAACGTTGTGGTACACGACTCTTTTTGAATTATGGTTTTCTCAGGGTATATGCCCAGTAGTGGGATTGTTGGGTCATATGGTAGTTCTCTTTTTAGTTTTTTAAGGAACCTCCATACTGTTCTCCATAGTGGCTGTACCAATTCACATTCCCACCAGCAGTGCAAGAGTGTTCCCTATTCTCCACACCCTCTCCAGCATATATTGTTTCTAGATTTTTTGATGATGGCCATTCTGACTGGTGTGAGATAATATCTCATTGTAGTTTTGATTTGCATTTCTCTAATGATTAATGATGTTGAGCATTCTTTCATGTGTTTGTTGGCAGTCTGTATAACTTCTTTGGAGAAATGTCTATTAGGTCTTCTGCCCATTTTTGGATTGGGTTGTTTGTTGTTGAGCTGAATGAGCTGCTTCTAAATTTTGGAGATTAATCCTTTGTTAGTTGCTTCATTTGCAAATATTTTCTCCCATTCTGAGGGTTGTCTTTTGGTCTTGTTTATGGTTTCCTTTGCTGTGCAAAAGCTTTGAAGTTTCATTAGGTCCCATTTGTTTATTTTTTTTTTAATTTCTATTTCTCTGGGAGGTGGGTCAAAAAGGATCTTGCTGTGATTTATGTCATAGTGTTCTGCCTATGTTTTCCTTTAAGAGTTTGAGAGTTACTGGCCTTACACTTAGGTCTTTAATCCATTTTGAGCTTATTTTTGTGTATGGTGTTAGGGAGTGATCTAATCTCATACTTTTACATGTACCTGTCCAGTTTTCCCAGCACCACTTATTGAAAAGGCTGTTCTTTCTCCACTGTACATTCCTGCCTCCTTTATCAAAGATAAGGTGACCATATGTGTGTGGGTTTAGCTCTGGGCTTCCTATCCTGTGCCATCGCTCTATATTTCTGTTTTTGTGCCAGTACCATACTGTCTTGATTACTGTAGCTTTGTAGTATAGTCTAAAGTCAGGGAGCCTGATTCCTCCAGCTCTGTTTTTCGTTCTCAAGATTGCTTTGGCTATTCGGGGTCTTTTGTGTTTCCATACAAGTTGTGAAATTTTTTGTTCTAGTTCTGTGAAAAATGCCAGTGGTAGTTTGATAGGGATTGCACTGAATCAGTAGATTGCTTTGGGTAGTAGAGGCATTTTCACAATGTTGATTCTTCCAATCCAAGAACATGGTATATCTCTCCATCTACTTGTAACATCTTTAGTTTCTTTCATCAGTGTCTTATACTTTTCTGCATACAGGTCTTTTGTCTCCTTAAGTAGGTTTTTTCCTAGATATTTTATTCTTTTTGTTGCAGTGGTAAATGCGTGTGTTTTCTTGATTTCACTTTCAGAGTTTTCATCATTAGTGTATAGGAATGCCAGAGATTTCTGTGCATTAATCTTGTATCCTGCTACTTTACCAAATTCAGTGATTAGCTCTAGTACTTTTCTGGTAGCATCTTTAGGATTCTCAGGTGACATGCATAGTATCATGTCACCTGCAAACAGTGACAGCTTTACTTCTTCTTTTCTGATTTGGATTCCTTTTATTTCCTTCTCTTCTCTGATTGCTGTGGCTAAAACTTCCAAAACTATGTTGAATAAGAGTGGTGAGAGTGGGCAACCTTTTCTTGTTCCTGATCTTAGTGGAAATGCTTTCAGTTTTTCACCAATGAGGACAGTGTTGGCTGTAGGTTAGTCATATATGGCCTTTATTATGTTGAAGAAAGTTCCCTCTATGCCTACTTACTGGAGGATTTTTATCATAAATGGGTGTTGAATTTTGTCGAAAGCTTTCTCTGCCTCTATTGAGATCATATGGTTTTTCTCCTTCAATTTGTTAATATGGTGTATCACGTTTATTGATTTGCATATATTGAAGAATCCTTGCATTCCTGGAATAAACCCCACTTGAACATGGTGTATGATCCTTTTAATGTGTTGTTGGATTCTGTTTGCTAGTATTTTGTTGAGGATTTTTGCATCTATGTTCATCAGTGTTATTGGCCTGTAGTTTTCTTTCTTTGTGACATCCTTGTCTGGTTTTGGTGTCAGGGTGATGGTGGCCTCGTAGAATGAGTTTGGGAGTGTTCCTGCCTCCGCTATATTTTGGAAGAGTTTGAGGATAGGTGTTAGCTCTTCTCTAAATATTTGATAGAATTCTCCTGTGAAGCCATCTGGTCGTGGGCTTTTGTTTGTTGGAAGATTTTTAATCACAGTTTCAATTTCAGTGCTTGTGATTGGTCTGTTCATATTTTCTATTTCTTCCTGATTCAGTCTTGGCAGGTTGTGCTTTTCTAAGAATTTGTCCATTTCTTCCAGGTTGTCCATTTTATTGCCATAAAGTTGCTTGTAGTAATTGCTCATGATCTTTTGTATTTCTGCAATGTCAGTTGTTACTTCTCCTTTTTCATTTCTAATTCTATTGATTTGAGTCTTCTTCCTTTTCTTCTTGATGAGTCTGACTACTGGTTTATCAATTTTGTATATCTTGTCAAAGAAGCACCTTTCAGTTTTATTGATCTTTGCTATCATTTTCTTCATTTCTTTTTCATTTATTTCTGGTCTGATCTTTATGATTTCTTTCCTTCTGCTAACTTTGGGGTTTTTTTGTTCTTCTTTCTCTAATTGCTTTAGGTGCAAGGATAGGTTGTTTATTCGAGATGTTTCCTGTTTCTTAAGGTAGGAATTTATTGTTATAAACTTCCCTCTTAGAACTGCTTTTGCTGCATCCCATAGGTTTTGGGTTGTCGTGTCTCCATTGTCATTTGTTTCTAGGTATTTTTTTATTTCCTCTTTGATTTCTTCAGTGATCACTTCGTTATTAAGTAGTGTATTGTTTAGCCTCCATGTGTTTGTATTTCTTACAGATCTTTTCCTGTAATTGATATCTAGTCTCATAGCATTGTGGTCGGAAAAGATACTTGATACAATTTCAATTTTCTTAAATTTACCAAGGCTTGATTTGTGACCCAAGATATGATCTATCCTGGAGAATGTTCCATGAGCACTTGAGAAAAATGTGTATTCTGTTGTTTTTGGATGGAATGTCCTATAAATATCAATTAAGTCTATCTTGTTCAATGTATCATTTAAAGCTTGTGTTTCCTTATTTATTTTCATTTTGGTTGATATGTCCATTGGTGAAAGTGGGGTGTTGAAGTCCCCTACTATGACTGTGTTACTTTCGATTTCCCTTTTATGGCTGTTAGTATTTGCCGTATGTATTGAGGTGCTCCTATGTTGGGTGCATAAATATTTACAATTGTTATATCTTCTTCTTGGATCGATCCCTTGATCATTATGTAGTGTCCTTCTCTGTCTCTTGTAATAGTCTTTATTTTAAAGTCTCTTTTGTCTTATATGAGAATTGCTACTCCAGCTTTCTTTTGGTTTCCATTTGCATGGAATATCTTTTTCCATCCTCTCACTTTCAGTCTGCATGTGTCTCTAGTCCTGAAGTGGGTCTCTTGTAGACAGCATATATATGGGTCTTGTTTTTGTATCCATTCAGCCAGTCTGTGTCTTTTGGTGGGAGCATTTAATCCATTTAATTTAAGGTAATTATCGATATGTATGTTCCTATTCCCATTTTCTTAATTGTTTTGGGTTTGTTATTGTAGGGCTTTTCCTTCTCTTGTGTTCCTTGCCTAGAGAAGTTCCTTTAGCATTCATTGTAAAGCTGGTTTGGTGGTGCTGAACTCTCTCAGCTTTTGCTTGTCTGTAAAGGTTTTAATATCTCCATCAAATCTGAATGAGATCCTTGATGTTTAGAGTAATCTTGGTTGTTGGTTTTTCTCCTTCATCACTTTAAGTATGTCCTGCCAGTCCCTTCTGGCCTGCAGAGTTTCTGCTGAAAGATCAGCTGTTAACCTTATGGGGATTCCCTTGTGTGTTATTTGTTGTTTTTCCCTTGCTGCTTTTAATATGTTTTCTTTGTATTTAATTTTTGACAGTTTGATTAATATGTGTCTTGGCATATTTCACCTCGGATTTATCCTGTATGGGACTCTCTGTGCTTCCTGGACTTGATTAAGTATTTCCTTTCCCATATTAGGGAAGTTTTCAACTATAATCTCTTCAAATATTTTCTCAGTCCCTTTCTTTTTGTCTTCTTCTTCTGGAACCCCTATAATTCGAATGTTGGTGCGTTTAATGTTGTCCCAGAGGTCTCTGAGACTGTCCTCTATTCTTTTCATTCTCTTTTCTTTATTCTGCTGTGCAGTAGTTATTTCCACTATTTTATCTTCCAGGTCACTTATCCGTTCTTCTGCCTCAGTTATTCTGCTATTGATCCCATCTAGAGTATTGTTAATTTCATTTATTGTGTTGTTCATTGTTGCTTGTTTCATCTTTAGTTCTTCTAGGTCCTTGTTAAATGTTTCTTGCATTTTCTCTATTCTATTTCCAAGATTTTGGATCATCTTTACTATCATTATTCTGAATTCTTTTTCAGGTAGACTGCCAATTTCCTCTTCATTTGTTAGGTCTGGTGGGTTTTTTCCTTGCTCCTTAATGTGCTGTGTGATTTTCTGTCTTCTCATTTTGCTTATCTTGCTGTGTTTGGGGTCTCCTTTCTGCAGGCTGCAGGTTCATAGTTCGCATTGTTTTTGGTGTGTGTCCCCAGTGGCTAAAGTTGGTTCAGTGGGTTGTGTAGGCTTCCTGGTGGAGGGGACTAGTGCCTATGTTCTCGTGGATGAGGCTGGATCTTGTCTTTCTGGTGGGCAGGTCCATGTCTGTTGGTGTGTTTTGGGGTGTCTGTGGACTTATTATGATTTTAGGCAACCTCTCTGCTAATGGGTGGAGTTGTGTTCCTGTCTTGCTAGTTGTTTGGCATAGGATGTCCAGCACTGTAGCTTGATGGTCGTTGAGTGAAGTTGGGTGCTTGTGTTGAGATGGAGATCTCTGGGAGATTTTCGCCGTTTGATATTATGTGGAGCTGGGAGGTCTCTTGCGAACCAGTGTCCTGACATTGGCTCTCCCACCTCAGAGGCACAGCACTGACTCCTGGCTGCAGCACCAAGAGCCTTTCATCCACATGGCTCAGAATAAAAGGGAGAAAAAGTAGAAAGAAAGAAAGAGAGAGAGGGAGGAAGGAAGAAAGAAAAGAAAGATGAAAGAGGATAAAATAAAATAAAGTAAGATAAAATAAAATAAAGTTATTAAAATAAAAAATAATTATTAAGAATAATTTTTTTAAAAGAAAAACAAAACAAACAATAAAACGGACGGATAGAACCCTAGGACAAATGGTGAAAGCAAAGCTATACAGACAAAATCTCACACAGAAGCATACACATACACACTCAGAAAAAGAGGAAAAGGGGAAAAATAATAAATCTTGCTCTCAAAGTCCACCTCCTCAGTTTGGGATGATTCGTTGTCTATTCGTGTATTCCACAGATGCAGGGTACATCAAGTTGATTGTGGAGCATTAATCCGCTGCTTCTGAGGCTGCTGGGAGAGATTTCCCTTTCTCTTCTTTGTTACCACAGCTTCCGGGGCTCAGCTTTGGATTTGGCCCTGCCTCTGGGTGTAGGTCCCACGGGGCATCTGTTCTTCGCTCAGACAGGACGGGGTTAAAGGAGCAGCTGCTTCGGGGACTCTGTCTCACTCAGGTCGGGGGGAGGGAGGGGTGCAGATGTGGGGCGAACCTATGGCAGCAGAAGCCAGTGGGACGTTGCACCAGACTGAGGCGCGCCATGCGTTCTCCCTCGGAAATTGTCCCTGGATCCCGGGACCCTGGCAGTGGCGGGCTGCACAGTCTCCCCCAAAGGGAGGTGTGGATAGTGACCTGTGCTCACACACAGGGTTCTTGGTGGCGGCAGCAGCAGCCTTAGCGTCTCATGCCCGTCTTTGGGGTCCGCACTGTTAGCTGCGGCTTGCACCCGTCTCTGGAGCTCCTTTAAGCAGCACTCTTAATCCCCTCTCCTCTCGCACCAGGAAACAAAGAGGGAACAAAAAGTCTCTTGCCTCTTCGGCAGGTCCAGACTTTTCCCCGGACTCCCTCCCGGCTAGCCGTAGTGCACTAACCCCCGGCAGGCTGTGTTCACGCCGCCAACCCCAGTCCTCTCCCTGGGATCCAACCGAAGCCTGAGCCTCAGCTCTCAGCCCCCGCCCACCCTGGCGGGTGAGCAGATCAGCCTCTCGGGCTGGTGAGTTGCAGTCGGCACCGATCCTCTGTGTGGGAATCTCTCCGCTTTGCCCTCTGCAGCCCTGTTACTGTGCTCTCCTCCACGGCCCCGAAGCTTCCCCCTCCGCCACCCGCAGCCTCCGCCCTCGAAGGGGCTTCTTAGTGTGTGGAAACCTTTCCTCCTTCACAGCTCCCTCCCACTGGTGCAGGTCCCGTCCCTATCCTTTTGTCTCTGTTTATTCTTTATTCTTTTGCCCTACCCAGCTACGTGGAGATTTTCTTGCCTTTTTGTAAGTCTGAGGTCTTCTGCCAGCGTTCAGTAGGTGTTCTGTAGGAGTTGTTCCACGTGTAGATATATTTCTGTTGTATCTGTGGGGAGTTAGGTGATCTCTGCGTCTTACTCTTCCCCCATCTTCCCGATTCCAAAAAACTGTCTCTTCAATCTTGGAGGCAGCAATTTGCCCTGTGTCCACCACCTTCTCTTACAGATCCAGTAAGAGTTGTTGATTTTCTAGTTGTTATTAGGGTGGAGTGACAGCTTCCAAGTTTCATACATGTGGAGCTGCTAGTGTTGGATGGTCTCCTGCAGAGGCGGAGGATGGCTGTGGCTCACCGTGGGGACAAGGACACTGGCAGAATTTCTGAGAAGTACTCCTTGGTGTGAGCCCTCTGAGAGTCTGCCATTAGCCCCACCAAAGAGCCGGGTAGGCTCTAGTGTTGAGGTGCCTCAGGCCAAACAACTAACAGGGAGGAAACCCAGCCCCACCCATCAGCCTGGACTATATACTTCTAAAATACTATTTCTGCCCGTTTATACTTTATATAGATTTTTAAAAAACATGTTTTCTCTTATTTGGTCCTCAAATGCGGTAGGTTATTATTCCAGTTTTACTGATGAGGCAATTGAGTCTCAGAAACTAAGTGACTTGTGCGAGGTCAATAGCTAATAAAGAGCTGATCCTGGATCAGTATCTAGGTATGTGTGTTATTGTCCTTATTGAGAATGTCTTAAATCAACTACTTAACATAAGAGACACTTAAATTTTGTTAAATTATTGAACTAATTTAACTGGGAATGTCCATATTAAAGGAATGACTGGGAGTTGCAGGGTGGTGGGGGTGGTGATGGTTAATCTTGGCTAGTATAGCCATGAATATGAGAGGAGTAAGAGAGAAAATTAGCTTCACCAAGCTAGTTTACTCATTCTGAGAGTTACACTGACAGTTATCTTTTCTCCTCCCAGCCTTGTCCCTATCATCAATGATTACCTCCTTCAGTGACTGTCTAAGCAGTGGGTTCCAAAATTTCCTTTTGTTGTAGTTTATTGGGGTTTATTATAGGCATCTACAGTTGCTTGGAGATTCAGCCATTCCCCCCCTGAGCCCCAAAGATGACCTGACGTCCCTGAAAAGACTGTTCACAATTGGATATACGCATTTACCTCTTTTACTTTTTTAGAGAGAGGAGAATTACCAAGCAAAGATATCTCCATCTTCACCTCAGGGACCACTCAAAAAGAGGTCAGCTTTTGAAGATCTCACCAACGTGAGTATGCCAGTCCAGTTCTCTGCCATGGTGTTGCATAAGGTTTACACAGCCTCTTCCTTGAGGGACCTTTCCAGTTTACCAAACTCTGACCCTCTCTAGAATGTTGAGAGCCAATTTTATTTGGAATCAATGACCCAATTTCAGAAACTGCAGTGGCTCTTCTGCTGCCACATACCATCTGGATTAATTGATGGAGCTCTCTGGAAGCAGTATGAGTGATTATCAGGTATGAAATTGTAGAGAAATATGAGAATTTTGGGATCTTGCATTTAGATAAAGTCCAGAGGTGGCTCAGCTGGTTGCATAGGCCTTGGAGGTAAGTACTTTGGTAGATTCATTGTAGTCTAGGGCAGTGTTTATCAGTTCAAGCACTATGGACATTTTGAACAGCAAAGTTTTTCTATTGTATATGACTGACTTCAGCCAGCATTCCTGGTCCCTAGCATTAAGTTCCAGCAGCATCCAAGTCATAGTGACAATCAAAAATGTCGTCTGATGTACAGAACCATTGATGACCACAGTTCCATGATCTGGATTTCAATTATGGAGATCTAGAAACTCAATTTTGACTAGAATTCCTGAGTTCACTTCCAAGTTACCTCCCTTCTGATGTTATTAAGGCGCCAGCAAAAAAAAATTTACTAGTTAGAAAGTTACTAACTGAATATAGAATTGAGTCAGAGGTAATCTTTTGTCTTAGAAAATAATAATAACTGATGTCTCCTGAGTGTTTACCACGTGTCAAGCACTATTCTAAGCATTTTTCCCTGTATCCACTCACTTAATCCTCATAAAATCCTTTGAGGCAGATACTATAATTATCTCCACTTCACAGATAAAGACTTGCCCAATGTTGTTTTTGAAGTCTGTTTCATCTAGGATACAGAGAACCCTAGTGGACCCTATCCTGCCCTCTATAATAGTGTCCTTCTGTGGCTACCAGAATTCTTACATCTGCTAGATAATATTTTACCCCCTTGGGCAGGATTGGATAAGCATTGGCAAAGTTCTCCCCTTTGTATCTCTGCTCTTTAGATGCTATGTGACCACCTTTGTGCTAAAACAGTCTTTTCCCCATGCAGATTACAACATGTATGATTGTGTTACAGCTTCCTGCATAATCAGATTTACTCTAGATTGCTTGAAAGAGCTATACCTCCCACACAGACCTGTAAGGTTAGATTCATTTCCTGACTTATTTAACCATGGCTCTAGAAACTTGGTTGAAATAAGGTAGCCACAGAAATCAGAAGCAGATGCAGCTCATCTTAATGTAGCTTCCCTTGGCCTCCAGAGTCCCTGATGGGAGTCCAGTGACACTGTGCAAAGCAAAGTCTAACCGCATATGAAAAACTTTCCTGCCATGTCTCAGTCCTCTTTTTGTTGTGAAGTTTATGTCATCATTCATAAAGAACAAACACAAATAAATTAATAGGAAACACATGCTAGGACCCTCCTGATTCTCCAACTGAATTCAACATCTGTTAGGCCACATACTTGTCCAGGGTTGGGGATGCAAGTCATCCCTGAGCAGTATCTCTGCCTCTAGCTTTTCAGAAGCTCAGAAAGCCCATTTCCCTTTTGTGTTCAAGTCCTGGTCACCTTGAATGATCTTTGGTGCTTTCCAGACAAAGTTCTATCATTACAGTGTACCTAAGCCATTCCAGGGTTGGGCATTTCTGCAGACGTCTGAGCTCATTTCTTTGAGGATTGAGGACTCTTTTCTCTCTGAATTTTGGGGTTTCCCTTTATGATGATTTGCTTCTTCCTGTCAGTATTACTTCGTTTTCATGTCCCCATATCTGTCTTCTCCTCAACATTCACCACAGTGAGGTCCTGGCTTGCCAAAAGAGCTGATCTGTTTTAATTAGTTAGTCTGCTGTGAGTGTTCTTTTTTTCCCTCTCCTTTATCCTTTCAGCATGGGAAGGACTTTTGATTTGTTAGAGCTGGTCCAAAGCCAGTGGATGAGGAGATAAAGTCTATTTCCTAAATTAGTTTTTGCCAGTAGGATTGTCATCTCTATTTTCCTATGTTTTGGTGAAAGAATTATGGGGAGATACTGGTAAAGGTCCCCTTGAGCTTAGATCTGAAAATATTAGTGCTTTGAACCTTCACATATGGCAAGTTGAAAGTTTCACCCTGGGGATTAGGGTCTCCACCTCTCTCCTGCCAAGAACGCACATCTTTTCCAAAGCTGGATCTCAGCCTGACACATAAGGAGTTTGTAAAACTTTAGGTGAAATTAAAATGCAAACTGTGTCAAGCTCTTTGAAGAGCAGAAGTGGACAACAACTTGAGGGCCTAAGAAAGAATTCCCTGTTGGATTGTAGTTGCTTATTATGATACGATGATACAAAGGCATAATTTTTTTATACTTCATTTGGCAATAATTTCAAATTTATAAAAAGTTGCAAAAATAAAAAACAGTACAAAGAACACACATATGCTGTTTACCTAGATTCACATATTACTAACATTTTATCCTATCTGCTTATATACATCATGGTCCTTTACCATGAAGTACTTAGGGTATTTCAGTGTATATAGAGAAAGAGTCTCTATATACTATTTCTCCTCAGAGAAATAGTCTTATATAAACACAGTGCAGTCAACAACTTTATACATTTACATTGATATAGTGTTTTTATGTAATCTATTGTCCATATTCCAATTTTTTTCCATTGACTTTGTAAAGTCAATGTTATAAGCACTTTTTCCCCTCCAGTAATGGATCCAGTCTAGGGTCGTTTACGTGTCATGTCTCTAGCTTCTTTTAATCTGGAACACTTCCATAGCCTTTCTTTGTTTTTTATGATATTTTTGAAGAATACAGTCCCACCCAACCCCCCTTTTAAAAATAGAACATTCCTCATTTTGTGTTCGTCTGATGTTTCCATGTGATTAGATTGATGTTATATATGCTTGGCTGGAGTACTGTATAGGTGATGTTCTGTCCTTAGAGTATCACATCTGGAGGCACATGACATCCATCTGTCCCTCATTGGTGAGGTTAATTTTGATCACCCAGTCAAGATGTTGTCTGGTTTCTCCACTATATAATTACTGTTTATTTTTTTTTCCTCTTGCAACTAATAATCTGTGGGACACACCCTTAAGAGCCTCCAAATAGCCACTCTTCATCAAAATGTCCCCTAGATTTAGCATTCATTGATGATTTTTGCCTAACAATCTTTTTGATGATTTTTCCAACTCTAGCACTTGCTCCCCATTTACCAGTCTACAAGCAGAGGCCTCCCTTCTTCCCTGTTTATTTATTATTGGTATAGACTTATGAATTCCTGTTTTTTCAGTGGTTTGTTGTTCAGTATTGTATTTTATTATTTTGGTGCTCAAATTGTCCCAAATTTGGTCACTAGGGCCCCCCTTAATCTGACTACTGTGTCTTTGTGACATACTATCATCATTTTTTTGAACATTTTCTTTCCAGCATAACAGGATGTTCCAGGATGTTCTTGTACCTATTTTATTGGCATGGAGTCAACCATTTCTGTGAAGAATTCCTGTTCCTTTTAATGGGGAATGGTATTAGAGACCAAGATCTCAGTGCTAGGTGTGCTACTGGGGTGTCTGCTTTTTCTGCCCTTTCTGCAGACAGAGTTAGGAAATGTCTGCATGTATATATACATATAGATACACACACATCTGTACTTAAACATATATATATATACACATATATCTATATATACAAATACACACACTCCTGTATACTCAGATGTATATACACATATACCTATTTAAGAAATCATGAGTCCACACAACTCCCATTCCAAAACGTACAGGGTTCTTTCTTGTATTCCTCAATCCGTGTTTATATGTTCCTTCTCTACAATGAGAACCATGGTTCACAAGATCATCAACACATTTACTCAATACTATAATACATCTAAAAGAGTTTCAGAATTACTTCTTCCACACCACCATAATAAACACACCTACTAAAAAGAGTTCCAGATTTATTTGCAATATTCTCCACCATCCCACAAACACATCCTGACTGAGGATGTATATGGTGAGGGTGTATAGTCTGTGTTTACTTGGATTAGTTGTTTATTATCTTGTATTTCCTTCTGTTTTCTTTCTTTTGTCCTTCAGTGTGGTTATGGTATTTATTTGGAATATAATTAGATTCCATTTGTTTCATTTTAAAGGCATAACCTTTAAGATTATTTTTACTGACATTATTCACAGTCCCATGATCTCTTCTACTGTTTAATAGAATTAGTCATGATTAGAGTTTCTGGTGGAGCTTTCCAGAGCCCCATGTTAAATAAATATCCCCTCAGTGAGATGGGATAGATGTATCACAGGTAGTGTTGTATTAGAGGTCTATCCTGAAAAGCTAGTTGATCTTGGTATGCTCAGGCAGCAAAGCCAGTTATATTACCTTTTCCCCCCTCTGAACATCTTATGGGGTCAAAATGGAATGTGATGTTTACAAAACATCTTTTTGAGAATTTACCAGCCATATGCCTGACATTGGAGATCAGAACTACATCATATGTATCTTGAAATCACTTAGGGCTGCTATTTAGCTAATATGCACCAGGACTACTGTACTGCTAGCTTCCATCATGACTAGTTGGCACCAGTACCATACTGGTTGTAAGATGTTTTGATCAATGTTCCTGGGAACACCCAAACAAGGTGTCCAGGGTGTGGATGTGTGTCAGGACCTTCCTGTGAGAACCACCTATTGGTTAATTTGAGGTTCTCTCTCTCTCTCTCTCTCTCTCTCCATTTCCTTGCTTCCTCCTCCAGACCAGCCCCCCACCTTTATTTTTTTCTTGCAGGCTTCTCAAAGTCAACCTGCCAAGCCCAAGAAAGAAGCCAGTAATGAGTTTGTTAAAGATGTTTCCAAGAAGATAAACAGGAACACACGTGCTCGTGGGTGAGTACGAGGGTAGTCAGATGGCATTGTTTTATATGGTAAAGGAGAGGGTGTGACATCCTTTTGACTGCCTTTTGTCCCCATTGAGAACATTTTTAGTGAGCTACAGTGGTGAGTATTACATTAACTCCAGGTGCTTAGATGGACTAAATTGCTGAAGAATTATAGGCCTCATCTCACCACCACCCCCAATCTTTCTCTCTCTTTCTCTTTGCCCCTCTCCCTCACTCCCTCACTCCCTCACTCCCTCACTCCCTCACTCCCTCACTCCCTCACTCCCTCACTCCCTCTCTCCCTCTCTCCCTCTCTCCCTCCCCCTCCCCTCCCCCTCCCCCTCTTTCCCTCTGTCACCCACCCACATGGTGTGTGCATATTGAAAGAGCTGTTGTCATTGAGGAATTTGCCAAAAGTTCTTGTGCTCATCTTTCTCTATTTTAGTACTTCAGTCCTTGACTGAGCTACTCTGTGGTTGAGAGTGTGGATGCAACTTAACTTTTCAGGGGATTCTCAGCAGCTGGCTGATAGCTTGCCAGTCTGCTTATCCCATTAGAAACCTTAGGGGGAGGCTTGTTCCTTTTTACTGTAGAGAAATTACTATCTCCTTAGGCCAGAAATGTGTGTTGTCCGCTGTTATAGGGAACTGATCACAGGTTCTGCAAGTAGATAGGAGTATTCTCATCTAGGATCGGGAAAAGGATTTACTCCTAGGAAATCTTCTATTAGAAGAAGAGTTAGAAAGTGGAGTGAGACCTTTTTATATCCTCTCCTCATTCCAGTGGGAATTACTTCTTTCTGGAAGAATAGAATAGATCAGCTAGATAGCTATAACCCAGCTAAGCATGGGTTCCAAATGGTAAGGGGAAAAGTTTGGGGAACTCCTAAAAATTAACATGCCAGGTCCACAGGACACTTTGCTAATTACCCAGCAGAAAGAAATCATACCAGAAGATTAGCATTTAGCCCACTCAGTTTCTTGCTGAAATGAAATTCCTGGGATTTGCATGTGTATTTTGACCTTAATTCCCTGTGTTATTTTCTTTTGAATTTCTTTCACCATTCTGACTTTAGCAGGGAAATCCTCACAAAATGCCATAAACATTCTTGTCCTCATTCAGAGTTCAGTGAAATGGACCCTAATAATAGCTAATAGCTAACATCTATTGAGAGTTCACTGTAATCACACATAATTCTAAGTGGGTTTTTTTTTTGGTAACAGCTTTATTAAGATATAATTCACATACACAATTCACCCTCTTAAAATGTACAATTCAATGGTTTTTAGTATATTCACAGAGTTATGCAGCCATCACCACAGTGAATTTTAGGATGTTTTCATCAACCCCAAAAGGAACTCTACCTTTAGCTACCACCTCTCAGTCCTCCCCATCTGTGGGCAACCACAAGTCTACTTTCTGTCTCTATAGATTTATCCATACTGGACGTTTCCCAGAAATGGAATTGTACAATGTGTCGTCTTTTGTATCTGACTTCTTTCACTCAGCATGATGTTTGAGGGTTCATCCATGTTGTAGCAGGTATTAGTACTTCATCCTCTTTTATTGCCAAATAATATTCCATTGTATGAATGTACCATATTTTGTCTATCCATTCATCAGTTGATGAACGTTTGAATTGTTTACACCTTTTGGTTATTGTGAATAGTGCTGCTGTGAACACCTGTGTACAAATTTTTGTTTGAACACCTGTTTTTAATTCTTTTGCATATGTAACTAGAAATTGCTGGGTCATATGGTAATTCTATGTTGAACTCATTGGGGAACTGCCAAACTGTATTCCATAGTGGTTGCACTATCTTACATTCCTACCAGCAGTGGATGAGGGTTTTGAATTTTCCACATCCTTGCCATTTTCTGGGTTTTTTGTTTGTTTGTTTTTTAAATGGCCTTTCTAGTGAGTGTGGGATGGTATCTCATTGTGGTTTAGATTTTCAGTTCTCTGATGACTAATGATTTGGGAATCTTTCATGTGCTTATTGGCCACTTGCATATCTTCTTTGGAGGAATGTCTATTCAGATCCTTTGCTGATTTAAAATATTTGGTTATTGATCATTTCATTATTGAGTTGTAAGAATTCTTTATATAGTTTAGATACAAGTCCCTGATCAGATATATGATTAGCAAGTACTTTTCCTCCATTCTGTAGGTCTTTTCATTTTCTTCTTGGTGTTCCTTGAGGCATAAATGTTTTTAATTGTAATGAAATCCAATTTATTCTTTTGTTGCTTATGCTTTTGGTATCATAATCTAAGAAACCATTGCCAAATCCAAGGTTATGAACATTTACTTTTAAGATTTTTTTCTTTTTAGAGTTTAAAATTTTTAGCTCTTAACTTAGATTGTTGATTCATTTTGAGTTAATTTTTATTGTTGGTGTATGTTAGGGGTTTAACTTCATTGTTTTGCATGTATTGATAGATATCCAATTGCCTCGGCACCATTTATTGAAAAGACTAATCTTTCTCCACTTAATTGTCTTGGCACCCTTGTTGAAAATCAGCTGACTGTACATGTGTTTATTTCTGAACTCTCAATTTTATTCCATTGACCTACGTGTCTTTCATTATGCCAGTACTATGGTATCTTGATTATTGTTGTTCTGTAGTGTGTTTTGAAATTGGGAAGTGTGATCCCTCCAACGTTGTTCCTCTTTTTCAAGATTGTTTTGGCTCTTCTGGGTTCCCTGCAATTCCATATAAGTTTTAGAATCAGCTTGTCAATTTCTACTAATAAGCCAGCTGGGATTCTTATAGAAGTTGCCTTGAACCTGTAAATCAATTTGGGGAGTATTACCATCTTAATACTAAGTCCAGGAACATGGGATGTCTTTTCATTTATTTAGATCTTTAATTTCTTTTAACATTTTTTTGTACTTTTCAGAATATAAATTTCTCACCTCTTTTATTAAATTTATTTCTAAGCATTCTATTCTTCTTGATTCTATTGTAAGTGGAATTGTTTTCATAATTTCATTTTCATGTTGTTCATTGCAAGGATATAGAAATACATGTGATTTCTGTATATTGATCTTGAATCATAGAACTTTGCTGAACTTGTATATTAGTTCTAATAGTATTTGTGTGTGGGTTCCTTAGGATTTTCTATGTATAAGACTATGTCATCTGCTAATATAAGTAGTTTTACTTCTTCCTTTCCAATCTAGATCCCTTTTATTTTATTTTCTTGCCTAATTGCTTCAGGCAACCACCAACCTATTTTCTGTTATGGATATACCCCTATGGATATGTCTCCTCTGGATGTTTCATATAAAAGGAATCATATAATATCTAGTCTTTTGAAGGTACTTACTCTTGTTCAGACTGATCATATTTACCTTTAATTCTCTCCCTTTTCTTATTCTGATTTCTAGTCATCCAGAGATTTGGTCACACCAGGTTAGTCACTCTGATTGGATATGCAGTCCTATTCAAAACAAAGCTTTGCATCTGACACATGTGAACAAATGTTTATTTTGGTCTTTTTTATTATCTCCACTAGGAAAGCATCTTGTGAATAGCCTAGAGTGAAAGGAATATGGTTAGATACCATGAACAATAAGTACCAGCCCAACTTTCTCTTATAAGCCTTTTATAAGCCTCTCTCTTATAATCCTCTCTCATAAGGCTTTAAACAATATTAATTTCAACCTGAATTTTATCAGATGCCTGGTGCTGATAGACAAAGACAGATAAATGCAGCTAGTGAGGGAGACATATATAAGCCAGTCACTCATACAATGTGGTAAGTATTATAATAAAAGCCTTTGTATATAAATAAAGTTAATAAATCATATATGAGAAAGCATAAATAACATGGATTTCAGGGGAAATTTTTTGGAAAAGTATGGGGACCTAGGTCATAGAAACTATACTGTGTGCTACTTAGTTGATTTACTATGGTACCCATTGATTTTTACCCTCTAGTCTGTCTCTTGGGGTTGAAGCCCTTTCCACTTCCATACATTTAGTAAGTAGAGTGACAAAACGAGATGGTAGGTGAGGATTCTAGGAACTACATTCTTCTTACCCAGACATTGTTTCCTTTACAGGTATAATAAGCTGGAACTCTCACCAGTAGTAGTCTCAACCACCATGGTACCAAATATTATAGATAAACCATTCATTCTGGAGATATCTACCAGCTCCAAGACACCCACTACTGAGGAGGCATCTCTTTTCAAAAAGCCATTCATTTTAAAAGAGGAACCCACTACTGAGGATACAATCCTCATCAAGGGGTCATTAAAGAAGAGCACAAATCAGAGGGAGGTGTCCCTCTTAGAGAAGCCACTATCCTTGCAGGATGAGACTGACAGTGATGTTGTAGAGCCAGTGACTTTTGGGGAGAAGCATAAAACTGAGAAGGCAGCCATCAACAAGAGTACATTATCTTTAAAGAATATGTGCACACATCAGGGGAAGCAGTCCTGCACGAGGGAGGAGTTGGCATTGCAGGACATCAGTGTTGAAGAGGATTCTTTCTTTATGGAGCCCATAAACTTTAGGAAGAAGCCTAAAACTGAGGAGGCAACCCCCACCAAGAAGCTGTTATCTTTAAAGAAAAAGTGTACCACTCAGGGGAAGATGTCCTGTATGAAGAAGCCACTAGTATTGCAGAAGATCACCTCTGAAGAGAAGTCACTCGCTAAGGAGCTGTTGTCTTTTAAGAGAAAGCCTACCACTGAGAAGGAGTGCCTTTTCCAGGAGCCATCTGCATTGCCAAAGAAGCACACCACTGAACAAGAGGTGTCCATCTTGAAGAAATCATTGGCCTTTCAGGAGAAGATCGACACTGAAGAGGATTCTGTCTTTAAGGAACCATTGGCTTTTAAGAAACAACCTACCACAGTGGAGACAACCTTCACCACAAGGCCATTATCTTTAAAGAAGAAGTGCACTACTCAGGGGAAGATAGCCCACTTGAAGAAGCCATTAGTATTGCAGAAGACCATCCCTGGAGAGAAGGCACTTATTAAGGAGTCATTGTCCTTTAAAAAGAAGCCTACCACTAAGGAGGAGTCCCTCTTCCAGGAGCTATCTGTGTTGCAAGAGAAGCACACCACTGATGGGGAGGTTACCCTTTTGAAGAAGCCAGAGGCATTGCAGGAGAAAAAGGATGGCGAAGATGAATTTCTTATGGAGCCAATTTCCTCAAGGAAGAAGCATACTACTAAGGAGGCAACCCTTTCCAAGAAGCCATTACCTTTAAAGAAGAAGCATACTACTCGGGGGAAGAGGTACCGCTTGAAGAAGCCACTAGTATTACAGAAGACCACCTCTGAAGAGAAGTCACTCATTAAGGAGCCGTTATCCCTTAAGAAGAAGCCTACCACTAAGGAGTCCCTTTTCCAAGAGCCATCAGCATTGCAGGAGAGGCACACCACTCGGGAGGAGTTGTCCATCTTGGAGAAGCCGTTGGTCTTGCAGAAGACTCCAACTGCGGAGGCGTCCCTTTTAAGGGAGCCTTTGGCTTTTAACAAGAAGCGTACCATTGAGGAGGCAACCTCCTCTAATAAGCTGTTGTCTTTAAAGAAGAAGTGTACCAGTCAGGGTAAGATGTCCTGTTTGACCAAGCCACTAGTATTGCAGACCATTTCTGAAGAGAAGTCACTCATTAAGGAGCCATTATCCTTTAAAAAAAAGCCTACCACTGAGGAGGAGTCCCTCTTGAAGAAACCATCTGCACTGCAAGAGAAGCACACCATTCAGGGGGATGTGGTCCTCTTAAAGAAGCTATGGGCATTGCAGGAGAATATAGACAGTAAAGATGAATTTCTTATGGATCCAGTGTCATTTAGGAAGAAACATACCACAGATGTGGCAATCTCTACCAAGGAGTCATTATCTTTAAAGAAGAAAAAGTGTACCACTCAAATGATGATGCCTATCTTCCAAGAACAGTTGGACTTGCAGAATATGATTGGTGAAGGTGAGGACTCCTCCTTTATGGAGCCAATGTCATTTAGGAAGAAGTCTTCAACTGATGAGACAATTCTAACCAAGACACCGGTATCTTTAAAAAAGAGGCAAATCACTCAGGGGAAGACGTTCCTCTTAAAGAAGCCACTGGTCATAGAGAAGACTACCTCTGAAGAGGAGTCACTCTTTAAGGAGCTGTTGCCCTTTAAAAAAAAGTCTACAACTGAAGAGTTCCTCTTCCAGGATCCATCTGTACTGAAAGAGAGGCACACCACTCTGCAAGAGGTGTCCCTCTCAAAGAAACCATTGGCCTTGCAGGAGAATATCACCACTGAAGAAGAATCATATATTAAGGAGCCATTGACCTTGGAGGAGAGGTCAACCACTGAGGAGGAATTCCCCTTTCAGGAGCCATTTTCACTGCATGTTAAACCTACCAACAAAGATGAGTCCCTCTTCAGGAAGTCTTTTGCCTTGCAGAAGAAGACTGATAACAAAGAGGACTCCTTGAAGGCACTGTTGGCTTTGCAGGACAAAAGCACCACTGAAGAGGAATTCCTTTTCAAGAAACCGTTGGTTCTGAAGGAAGAGCTCTCCACTGAGGTGGCAGTGAGCATAGAGGGGCAATTATCTTTAAAGAAGAAGCCCACTGCTCAGGGGGAGGTGTTCCTCTTGAAAAAGCAGTTGGCCTTGCAAGAAAACATCACCATTGAAGAGGAGTCCCTAATTAAGCAGCCACAGGCCTTGCAGGAGAAGCCCAGCATTGAAAAGGAGACCATCCTGAGGGAGTCCTTGACCTTGCAGGAGAATCTCACAATTGAGGAGGAGACTATCCTGAAGGAGCCCCTGGCCTTGCAGGAGAAGCCCAGCATTGAAAAGGAGACCATCCTGAGGGAGTCCTTGGCCTTGCAGGAGAATCTCACAATTGAGGAGGAGACTATCCTGAAGGAGCCCCTGGCCTTGCAGGAGAATCCCAGCATTGAGAAGGAAATCATCTTGAGGGAGTCCTTGGCCTTGCAGGAGAAGCCCACGAGTGAGAAAGAGACCCTCTTCGAGGAGCCCTTGGCCTTGCAGGAGAATCCCACAATTGAGGAGGAGCCTATCCTGAAGGAGCACTTGGCCTTGCAGGAGAAGCCCAGCAGTGAGAAAGACTTGTCTTCCAAGGAGCCATTGGCCTTGCAAAAGAATCTCACTCACAAAGAAGACACCTTTATCAAAGATTTCATCATCCTCCAAGTTGAAACCAGCCCACATGTGTCTACCACTGCCCCTGACTCTAGAACAGGCTTGTCCAGCACTGTCACCATGTCCAGTGTGGGCAAGTTCAGTACCACAAGCCAGTCCAGTACTTGTGAATCCAGTTCCAATGAACCTTTCTCATCTCAGGACAAGAGATCAGAGAAGGAGGTATTCTGCTTTCTTTCTTCTTAAATTAGATGAAGTGTTCTTTGTTGTCCTGGAGGTGGCTGCTAGCAAAGAGATTTTTTTTGCCTTCCTAAGCAATTGGTATTAAATCAAGTTGGCCTTGTGGAATCTCTTGACTTTGTGATTGGCGTAGTGATGTACCTGAGCAATTAGAAAGTATTTATTCCAGGAATACCCCCCAAGGGTCTGGAATACTGTGTGTGTGTGTGTGTGTGTGTGTGTGTGTGTGTGTGTGTGTGTGTGTGTGTGTGTGTATGTGTGTATTATATACATATATATATAATATATATATATATGTATGTATATATATGCTTTTCAGTAGTGGCTAGACAATTTCTTTCAGGAAATTGCCTTTCTTAGTAATTGCAGTCTGCATTACATTGGACCTTAGCTAAAGATGGATTAAGTTCACAGAGGCATCTTCCAAGGAAGATGGTTTTTAAGTTGTAAATTGGAAGGACTAAGGGATGAAATTTGGCAAGCAGAAGAAGAAAGACCCCTCTTGTAGGCAGAACAACCTGGTTAAATGTGTAGAAGGGAGGAAAAGGCTAACAAGAAGATGAACTGGGCCAGATCAAAGCACTGAGACATAACAAGGGACCTAAGAAGACAGGTGACATAATTTGAAAGAGTAAGACAAGAATGTCTTTCTTGGAGAATCTTGAGTTTACCTGTAAAAATAGTGTCTGTTTCTTAGGGCAGAGCAGGTATGTACAGGAGGACTAAGCATTTCTTGGTTACTCAACAGTATGAGGATTACAGGGCCAAGGGGTGCTCTGTTATGGCCCAGAACATATAAGGCTTGAGGAACCTTAGGAGGAGATGACAGTGGGAAGAAAGGAGTCATTTTTTATGTATGTGTGCTAAGCTTTCCTTGGAATCTTTCTCTTAATATGTCTTTCTGGTGATTTCCAAGCAGATGACCCCACTGGAGGATATTGACAAGGACCACAGTGATCCATTTTTCAACTCAATATATGCTAAGGATATCTTCAGTTACATGAAGGAGAGAGAGGTGTGTAGGTGGTGAGGGTGAGGGGCAATGATTTCCAGTTCTCATTTTCTCATCACACATCCTTCAAATGCAAGTTTAAAGGGGAGGTAATAATGATGATGAAAACAATATTAGCAGCAACTGACATCTACTGGTAGCATACTATGAGTTAAACATTGTGCTAAGGGATTTATAAACATTATCTTGTTTAATTTTCCCAATAACTTCATGATGGTAGGTATTATTATCTCCTTTTTATAGTTGGAGGAAACTGCTCAGTCAACACAAATAGTATGTGGTAGATCTGGGATATGAACTAAAGTCTAATTACCTTGGAGACCATAAGCCTACACCTCTAATTGTTGAGGAGCTAATCTCAGACACAAAAATTGTCAAGCGGGCTCTTTCTGAGTGACTGCTCTTAGGGATCTTTTCCTTTCTCTGTGCAAGTTTCTGGCATCGTATGTAAAACCAGACCTTTTATTCCAGCTCTCCAACCTGGTGAAATTTTCTTTCTCCTTTGAAATCTGCCAGTCTCTTTTACCACTAATATTCATCAATTCCAGATTTTCTTCTGTCTCTCAGTGGAACAGATGGGACCAAGGTTATCTACTAACTAGAATTTTAGCAAGCCATGCATAAGAGGAAAGATGAATATCTCATCTTCTCTCTAGAGACACAGCAATAGATTAACTGACTCCAGTGCCTGTACTTTTTCTAGTATACCTTGGAGGAAGCAAGAGTTTACTATACTAAAAGTGCAGGCCTTAGTTCAGCAGTATTGGTTTCACTGGGGATCTTATGGGAGATTGGGATTGACATATATATTGACATATATACACTAACTAAAATCAATAACATAAGAACGTGCTATATAAAAAAATAAATAAAATTAAATTAAAAAAAAGATATGCAGAAACCTAGCCTCACCCCAAACCTAAATTAGAATGTGAATTTTAAAGATCCTCAAGTATCTTTCACATATGCATGTTAAAGTTTGAGAAGGACTCCTCTACACAGCCTGGTATTGTGCTTTAGACTGAATTGCAAAGAAGGGGCAGAATCTCTTTGGTATTCATCTATAGTCATAGGTGTATTCCTGCCCATATTCCATATTCTCCTGGACTCCTCGCTATCCACCCTGACACTTAAATATCATGTGTGTCCATTTCCTAAGGATAACTGAAACTTGTCTGGAAAAGGATACTTTTATCTGCCCCTATCTGATACCAGCTGAAAATAATGATTTAGAACCCTGAGGAAATTACTTAGGTTACAATTTTTTTCTGAGATATTAGTTGCAAATATTTTTTCCCAAGTTACAATTTTTGAACTACAGGAAGAGTTTATTTGTTAACACTTCTTTCTTCTTGCTGCCAGGAAAAGTTCATACTTAAAAAATACATGACCAGGCAGAATGATATCAACAGTGACATGAGGGCCATTCTCGTGGACTGGTTGGTGGAGGTGCAGGTAAGCCTGACAACTGCTGCCTTAAGGGGCTGATATTCTCTTTATCAATTATTCATTCAGCATTGCCAGGTCCCAAACGTAGTAAAAATTTACTGGGTCTACAGAGCTGAATAAGCCATGATTCCTGCCCTCAGGGAGCTTATGACCTAGGGGACAAGATAAGACAAGCAGGCAGATAAGAACAATACAAAGTAGAATATACTAAGTACTATAAGAATGTTATTAATAAGACACTCGGAGAACCCAGTGGAAGGAGAGAGATTTCTAGAAAAGGCAATGATGGTATGTCAGTTTAATCATTCTCAAAATCCTGTAAAAGTATATCTTGTGATTTGGATAGGGGTTAGTGACAAAGTCTCTCAAGCTTTGGATGGGATGGGTAATAGGAAGGACACTGTAGCCCCAAACAGGGCAGATGGCTGTTTGTTGAGGGTTGGATGTTGAGGGAATATTGTTATGAATACTTAATTATCACTTTATACTAACAAAGATAGTCCAGAATAGTACCTGGACGTGGTAGGTGTCAATAAATATTTGTTGAATGAATGGAATTGAAAGGATTGCTGTGGAGTTTGCAAGGAAATATAAAGCATAGTATATGCCCAGCAGAGGCTTACTATATAATTGGGAAGAAAATGTAATATAGTTTAATATCCTTTAAGTACCAGAGTAATGGTTCAGGCTCACTTTGGAGTGACAGACCAGGGAAATGTGGTAGACATGGTATATTTGAACATCAGCAAAGCATGAAAATGTCATCTTATGGAAATGATGCAAAATAGTAAATTAGATAAGAGTAGAATTTGAGTAAATCTTAAATAAGTAAAATTGATCACAAAGATTGCTGATCATTACCAAGCAAGAAAGAGATTTCTAGTAGACTGCCAGTGGACTTTGTTCTGATCAATATTTTTATAAGTGATGTAGATGAGAACAGAGAAGATCATCTCATCAAATTCACAGATGGCATGAAACTGGGAGTAGGGGTAGGAAATAAATGGATAACAGATAAAATATCTCTAGCAGCTGGAATGATGAACTGAATCTTTTAATAAAAAAGTTTTGTTATTTTTATTGCACAAAATTCATAATTATTATAGCAAAGTAAGAAATTATAATTACTTAAGATCCCACAACGTACAAACAGTGTTAACATTTGTGTGTGTTTATTATCCCCCGCTTTTTTTTTAACATCTTTATTGGAGTATAATTGCTTTACATTGTTGTGTTAGTTGCTGCTGTATAACAGAGTGAATCAGCTATATGTATACATATATCCCCATATCCCCTCCCTCTTGCATCTCCCTCCCACCCTCCCTATCCCACCCCTCTAGGTGGTCACAAAGCATTGAGCTAATCTCCCTGTGCGATGCAGCTGCTTCCCACTAGTTATCTGTTTTACATTTGGTAGTGTATATATGTCAGTGCCACTCTCTCACTTCGTCTCAGCTTACCCTTCCCCCTCCCCGTGTCCTTAAGTCCATTCTCTACGTCTGCATCTTTTTTTTTTTTTTTCGGTACATAGGCCTCTCACCGTTGTGGCCCTTCCCGTTGCGGAGCACAGGCTCCGGACACGCAGGCTCAGCGGCCATGGCTCACGGGCCCAGCCGCTCCACGGCACGTGGGATCTTCCCTGACCGGGGCACGAACCCGCGTCCCCTGCATCAGCAGGCGGACTCTCAACCACTGCACCACCAGGGAAGCCCTATGTCTGCATCTTTATTCCTGTCCTGGCCCTAGGATGTTCAGAACCAATTTTTTTTTTTAAGATTCCATATATATGTGTTAGCATACGGTATTTGTTTTTCTGTTTTTGACCTTTGTAACATTTTGGGATTGACTTTTATCACTCACTATAATTCCCTTGAGGTCTGTCCAAGTTGTGTATATCAATAGTTCATTCCTTTTTATTGCTGAGTAGTATTCCATGGTATGGATGTACCAAGGTTAGTTTAACCCTTCACCCATTGAAGGCCATTTGGGTTGTTTCCAGTTTCTGAGACTGTGAAAAGAACATCTATAAACATTAATTTACAGGGTTTTATGTGAATATAAGTTTTCATTCCTAACATCAATACCCAGGAATGGGATTGCTGTGTCATATGATAAATGTATGTTTAACTTAATGAGAAAGTGCTACAGAGTGACTGTATCATCTTGCACTCTCACCTGCAGTGTATGAGAGTTCTAGCTGCTCTGAATTCCTGGTCAGCACTGGGTATTTTTTTTTAAACTTTAGCCATATAGATGTGTAGAGGAATCTCACCGTAGTTCTAATTTGCATTTGCTAATGATGTTGAACATCATACTTGTCATCTGTATATCCTTTTTGATGAAGTGTCTGTGTCTTTTGCCCAGTTTTAAATTGGGTAGTTTATTTTCTTTGTGTCAAGTTATGAGAGTTCTTTACATGTTCTGGATGCAAATCCTTTGTTGGATGTGTGATTTACAAACATATCCTACCAGTCTGTAGTCTTTTGATTCTTTTATCTGTGTCTTTCACAGAGCAAAAATTTCTGATTTTGATAGTCCAGTTTTTCGATGTTTTCTGTATGGATTGCAATTTTTGTGTCATATCTAAGAACTCTGCTTAAACCTAGGTCATGAATATTTTCTCCCATATTTTATCTAAAAATTTTATAGCTTTAACATTAAATCTATAATTCATTTTGAGTTAATTTTTATATAAGGTATGCAGGTTTTGAAATCAAGTTTCATTGTTTTGCATATGGATGTCTAATTGTTCTAATACCATTTGTGGAAAAATATACTTTCTCCAGTAAATTGCTTTTGCACCTTTGCCAAAAATCTGTTTGCCTTATTTGTGTGGGTCTATTTCTATACTTTTTTTAAATATTCTGTTTCATTGATCTGTGTCTATCCCTTTGCCAGTATTGCAGCCTTTATTTCTATAGTTTTATAGTAAGTCTTAAAGCGAGGTAACATGATTCTTCCAACCCTATTCTGTCTTTTTTTTCAAAATTGTTTTAGCTATTCTAGTGTCTTAGCCTTTCTAGACAAATTTTAGAATCAGTTTGTCTATATCTACTAAAAAATCCCGCTGAGGGTTTGATTGGAATTGAATTACATCTTGTGCAGAAAAGAGTTAACATAACAGGCATGATGCTGCTAGCCTTAGAAAGGCCTGTTTGCAAGGTTGCCCTTTGGCTGGCATCTGGGAACTTGATTGGTAAGCAGTTCCCTACACTGCTGTAAAATTCTCCCCTAATGATAACTGTGCCTAAACTCTTTGTGCAAACACTATGGTTTATTCTGAACACCTGCTTTCCTTCTGCGAGTCTGGAACTTTGGTCCATGTTAGGTAGAGTGTTTATGTGACCAGCTCCCAGTAAAATGTTAGGCACTGAGTCATTAATGAGCTTCCCTGTTACACAACACTTGACACGTATTGTTCCGTCTTATTGCTGGAGGAATTAACTGCATCCTGAGAGACTCTGCGGGAATAGGACTCTTGGAAGCTTGCTTCTGGTTTTCACCAATTTTTGCCCATGCTCCTTTTCTCTTTGCTTTGTATCTTTTGCTATAATAAATCATAGCCATGAGTGTGACTATGTGCTGAGTCCTGTGAGTCATCCTAGGAATCATTGTACCTGGAGGTGGTCTTGGGGACCCCCAATACACATTTATAGGTGAATTTGCATAGAATCAACATTTTTTTCTATGTTGAATCTTCCAACCCATGAACCATGAATGTAGTATGTCTCTCATGTATTTAGATTTTCTTTGATTTTTTTTAAAAAAACCATACAGATCCTGTACATGTTTTGTTAGATTTATACCCAAATATTTTCTTTTTTGTAGCTATTGTAAATGGTATTTAAAAAATTTTTTGGTTTCCATTTGTACAGTGCCAATATGAAATATTGATATTTGTGTGTTGACCTTGTTTTCTATGATCTTGCTAAAACTCACTTATTAAATCTTAGGAGTTCTTTTTTTGGTAGATTTCTTGAAGTTATCTACATAGACAATTATGTCATTTGCAAATGGAGACAGTTTGATCCCTTTCCAGTCTGTATACATTTAACTTCATTTTTGTGTTTTATTGCACTGTGCAGGACTTAATTATGATGTTGATAGAATCAGTAAGAGTGGACAACCTTGTCTTGTCCCTGATCTTCGAAATAAAGCAGTTAATCTTTCACCATTAGTATGATCTTAACTGTAGAGTTTTTGCTGCTACCTTTGATCAGGTTGAGAAATTTACTTTCCATTCTTAGTTTGCTGATACATATTTATCATGACAATGTTAAATTTGTCAAACGCTTTTTTCCTGCATCTATTGATTTTGTTTTTGGCTTTAGCCTATTGATGTGGTGGATTATATTGATTTTTAAATATTGAAGCAGGCTCATATTCCTGGGATAAACTCCACTTGGTTCTGGAGTATTATTCTTATGTATTGCAAATCTTATATGCTAATATTTTGTTGAGGATTTTTGCATCTGTGTTTATGATATATGTTGGTCTGTAGTGTTCTTTTTAAAAATATTTGTGTACTGTATTTTTCTGGTTCTTTAGTTCCTTCTGGAAGAACTAAAGAGCAAACAATGAAGAACAACAAAATAAATGAAATTAAAAATCTCTAGAAGGAATCAATAGCAGAATAACTGAGGCAGAAGAACGGATAAGTGACCTGGAAGATAAAATAGAGGAAATAACTACAGCAGAGCAGAATAAAGAAAACAGAATGAAAAGAATTGAGGACAGTCTCAGAGATCTCTGGGACAATATTAAACATACCAACATTTGAATTATAGGGGTCCCAGAAGAGGAAGAGAAAAAAGAAAGGGACTGAGAAAATATTTGAAGAGATTATAGTTGAAAACTTCCCTAACATGGGAAAAGAAATAGTCAGTCACATCTAGGAAGTGCAGAGAGTCCCATACAGGATAAATCCAAGCAGAGACATGCCAAGACACATATTAATAAAATTATCAAAAATTAAATACAAAATAAAAATATTAAAAGCAGCAAGGGAAAAGCAAAAAATAATATACAAGGGAATCCCCATAAGGTTAACAGCTGATCTTTCAGCAGAAACTCTGCAAGCCAGAAGGGAGTGGCGGGACATATTTAAAGTGATGAAAGGGAAAAACCTACAAAAAAGATTACCCAGCAAGGATTTCATTCAGATTCGACAGAGAAATTAAAACCTTTACAGACAAGAAAAAGCTAAGAGAATTCAGCACCACCAAACCAGCTTTACAACAAACATTAAAGGAACTTCTCTAGGCAGGAAACACAAGAGAAGGAAAAGACCTACAATAACAAACCTGAAACAATTAAGAAAATGGTAATAGGAACATACATATTGATAACTACCTTAAAGGTAAATGGATTAAATGCTCCAACCAAAAGACATAGACTGGCTGAATGCATACAAAAACAAAACCCATATATATATGCTGTCTACAAGAGACCCACTTCAGACCTAGGGATAGATACAGACTGTAAGAGAGGGGATGGAAAAAGATATTCCATGCAAATGGAAATCAAAAGAAAGCTGGAGTAGCAATTCTCATATCAGACAAAATAGACTTTAAAACAAAGACTATTACAAGAGACAAAGAAGGACACTACATAATGATCAAAGGATCAATCCAAGAAGAAGATATAACAATTGTAAATATTTATGCACCCAGCATAGGAACACCTCAGTACGTAAGGCAAATGCTAACAGCCATAAAAGGGGAAATCGACAGTAACACAATGATAGTAGGGGACTTTAACGCCCCAGTTTCACCAATGGACAGATCATCCAAAATGAAAATAAATAAGGAAACACAAGCTTTAAATGATACATTAAAGAAGATGGACTTAATTGATATTTATAGGACATTCCATCCAAAAACAACAGAATACTCTTTCTTCTCAGGTGTTCGTGGAACATTCTCCAGGATAGATCCAAACTATACAATGGTGGAAAGACAGCCTCTTCAACAAATGGTGCTGGGAAAACTGGACAGCTACATGTAAAAGAATGAAATTAGAACACTCCCTAACACCGTATACAAAAATAAACTCAAAAGGTATTAAAGACCTAAATGTAAGGCCAGACACTATAAAAATCTTAATGGAAAACATAGGCAGAACACTCTATGACATAAATCACAGCAAGATCCTTTTTGACCCACCCCCTAGAGAAATGGAAATAAAAACAAACAAATGGGACCTAATGAAACTTAAAAGCTTTTGAACAGGAAAAGAAATCATAAAGAAGATGAAAAGATGACCCTCAGAATGGGAGAAAATATTTGCAAATGAAGCAACTGACAAAGGATTAATCTCCAAAATATACAAGCAGCTCATGCAGCTCAATATCAAAACAACGAACAACCCAATCCAAAAATGGGAAGAAGACCTAAATAGACATTTCTCCAAAGGAGATTTATAGATTGCGAACAAACACATGAAAGGATGCTCAACATCACTAATCATTAGACAAATACAAATCAAAACTACAATGAGGTATCTCCTCACACCAGTGAGAATGGCCATCATCAAAAAATCTAGAAACAATAAATGCTGGAGAGGGTGTGGAGAAAAGGGAACACTCTTGTACTGTTGGTGGGTATGTAAATTGATACAGCCACTATGGAGAACAGTATGCAGGTTCCTTAGAAACCTAAAAATAGAACTCCATATGACCCAGCAATCCCACTACTGGGCATATACCCCGAGAAAACCATAATTCAAAAAGAGTCATATACCACTATGTTCACTGCAGCTCTGTTTACAGTAGCCAGGATATGGAAGCAACCTAAGTGTCCATTGACAGATGAATGGATAAAGAAGTTGTGGCACTTATATACAGTGGAATATTACTCGGCCATAAAAAATGAAATTGAGTTGTTTGTAGTGAGTTTGATGGACCTAGAGTCTGTCGTACAGAGTGAAGTAAGTCATAAAGAGAAAAACAAATACTATATGCTAAAACATATATATGGAATGTAAGCAAAAAAAAATAAGGTTCTGAAGAACCTAAGGGCAGGACAGGAATGAAGACCCAGACGTAGAGAATGGACTTGAGGACACGGGGAGTGGGAAGGGTAAGCTGGGATGCAGTGAGAGAATAGCATTGACCTATATACACTACCAAATGTAAAATAGATAGCTAGTGGGAAGCAGCTGCATTCCAGAGGGAGATCAACTTGGTGCTTTGTCACCACCTAGATGGGTGGGATAGGGAGAGTTGGAGGGAGATGTAAGAGGGAGGGAATATGGGGATATATCTATACATATAGCTGATTCACTTTGTTATACAGCAGAAAGTAACACAACATTGTAAAGCAATTATACTCCAATAAAGATGTTAAAAATATAATTTGGGAAGTATTCCCTTCTCTTCTCTTTTCTAGAAGAGATGTGCAGAATTTATATTATTCATTCTTTAAATGTTTGGTAGAATTCACATGTGAAACTATCTGGGCCTGAAGTTTTTTCTTTTCTCTGAAGAATTTTATCTAAGAATATAATTTCTTTAATAGTTATGAGATTATTCAAGTTATCTATTCATGTCAGATGAAATTTGGAACTTTGTGGTTTTCAAAGAATTGGTCCTTTCATTTAAGTTGTTGTATTTATGTTCATAGCATTTCCTGATGATGCTTTCATTCTTGATATTTGGTAATGTGTGTGTTCTCTCTTTTTGTTTATCAGTCTTGCTAGGAGTTTATCATTTTTATTGATATTTGCAAAGAACCAGGTTTTGCTTTTATTTGTTTTCTGTTTTTCTGTTTTCAGTTTTATTGATATCTATGCTAATTTTTATTGTTTCCTTTTTCTTGCTTTGGGTTTAAGTTGCTCTTCTTTTCGTAGTTTGAGATGGAAGATTAGATTATTGACTTCAGACTTTTCTTATTTCCTTTTTATTTAATTTACTTTTTTATTTTTTAATTTTTAAATTTTTCACACACACACACACACACACACACACACACACACACACAGTGTTTTATTTTTACAAGAGATAAATAAACTGACACCAAGCATTGTAAATGGATGACCACAACAAAAGCAACAATGATTGCAATTACCAAACATGAAACACACTCATACTATGTCATAATATTGACATTCAGTCCAGTAATCCTCTGCTGTAACAGCTCCTTTACTTTGCAGTGAAAATTGATTTGTATATTTTTTGCCTCTGAGTCCTTGTGGGATTTTTATTTTATTCAAACAGAAAGTCACAAAAATTATAATCATCCTCATCAGTTCACTCAGTCCCATAAAATTAATTTTTTATCTTCATCTTTTGTTAGCACTTTTATGAATTCATCAGTTTTCCATTAGCGTTCTAAAAATGCTGATTCATTCAGTTCAGCAGTATAGTCAGTTACCAGAAACCTGTACTTGTCAGAGTCTTTTCCATGAATTCCTTGAAGATGAAACCCTTTTATAGGAACATTTTTGTAAAAGCATCAGAGTACACCCAGAACTGTCTGTACATGACAAAAGACTTAAAAATGAGCATGGTTAAAGATTTGATTAAAGTTCATAATAATGCAATTGATGAGGAAATTTAGTTATTTCTGAGATATACATTTTATAGTAATAACTAGAATTATGACTTAAACATTATAACAGAACATATAAGATTTTTAGAAATTTCAGGTAATGTCTGAAACATTTATATTAACATATTTCCATACAAATAACCCAAAGAAATTTTAGTATTAGTTGTTTTTTTAGTTTGTTTGATTTTTTTATACTGCAGGTTCTTATTAGACATCAATTTTATACACATCATTGTATACATGTCAATCCCAATCGCCCAATTCAGCACTCCACCATCCCCACCCCACTGCGGTTTTCCCCCCTTGGTGTCCATACGTTTGTTCTCTACATCTGTGTCTCAACTTCTGCCCTGCAAACTGCTTCATCTGTACCATTTTTCTAGGTTCCACATACATGTGTTAATATAAGATATTTGTTTTTCTCTTTCTGACTTACTTCACTCTGTATGACAGTCTCTAGATCCATCCACGTCTCAACAAATAACTCAACTTCGTTCCTTTTTATGGCTGAGTAATATTCCATTGTATATATGTACCACTTCTTCTTTATCCATTCGTCTGTCGATGGACACTTAGGTTGCTTCCATGACCTGGCTATTGTAAATAGTGCTGCAGTGAACATTGGGGTGCATGTGTCTTTTTGAATTATGGTTTTCTCTGGGTATATACCCAGTAGCAGGATTGCTGGATCATATGGTAATTCTATTTTTAGTTTTTTAAGGAACCTGCATACTGTTCTCCATAGTGGCTGTATCAATTTATATTCCCACCAACAGTGCAAGAGGGTTCCCTTTTCTCCACACCCTCTCCAGCATTTATTGTTTGTAGATTTCCTGATGATGCCCATTCTAACTGGTGTGAGGTGATACCTCATTGTAGTTTTGATTTGCATTTCTCTAATAATTAGTGATGTTGAGCAGCTTTTCATGTGCTTCTTGACCATCTGTATGTCTTCTTTGGAGAAATGTCTATTTAGGTCTTCTGCCCACTTTTGGATTGGGTTGATTGTTTCTTTAATGTTGAGGTGCATGAGCTGTTTATATATTTTGGAGATTAAACCTTTGTCCGTTGATTCATTTGTAAATATTTTCTCCCATTCTGAGGTTTGTCTTTTTGTCTTCTTTATGGTTTCCTTTGTTGTGCAAAAGCTTTTAAGTTTCATTAGGTCCCATTTGTTTATTTTTGTTTTTATTTCCATTTCTCTAGTAGGTGGATCAAAAAAGACCTTGCTGTGATTTATGTCATAGAGAGTTCTTCCTGTGTTTTCCTCTAAGAGTTTTATAGTGTCTGGTGTTACATTTAGGTCTCGAATCCATTTTGAGTTTATTTTTGTGCATGGTGTTAGGGAGCGTTCTAATTTCATTCTTTTACATGTAGCTGTCCAGTTTCCCCAGCAACACTTATTGAAGAAACTGTCTTTTCTGTGTTGTATATCTTTGCCTCCTTTGTCATAGATTAATTGACCATAGGTGCATTGGTTAATCTCTGGGCATTCTATCTTATTCCGTTGATCTATATTTCTGTTTTTGTGCCAGTACCATACTGTCTTGGTTACTGTAGCTTTGTAGTATAGTCTGAAGTAAGGGAGTCTGATTCCTCCAGCTCCGTTTTTTTCCCTCAAGACTGCTTTGGTTATTCATAGCCTTTTGTGTCTCCATACAAATTTTAAGATGATTTGTTCTAGTTCCATAAAAAATGCCATTGGTAATTTGATAGGGATTGCATTGAATCTGTAGTTTGCTTTGGGTAGTATAGTCATTTTCACAATATTGATTCTTCCAATCCAAGAACATGATATATCTCTCCATCTGTTGATATCATCTTTAATTTCTTTCATCAGTGTCTTACAGTTTTCTGCATACAGGTCTTTGGTATCCTTAGGTAGATTTATTCCTAGGTATTTTATTCTTTTTGTTGCAATGGTAAATGGGAGTGTTTCCATAATTTCTGTTTCAGATTTTTCATCATTAGTGTATAGGAATGCAAGAGATTTCTGTGCATTAATTTTGTATCCTGCAACTTTACCAAATTCATTGATTAGTTCTAGTAGTTTTCTGGTGGCATTTTTAGAATTCTCTATGTATAATATCGTGTCATCTGCAAACAGTGACAGTTTTACTTTTTCTATTCCAGTTTCTATTCCTTTTATTTCTTTTTCTTCTCTGGTTGCCGTGGCTAGGACTTCCAAAACTATGTTGAATAATAGTGGTGAGAATGGACATCCATGTCTCGTTCCTGATCTTAGGGGAAATGGTTTCAGTTTTTCAGCACTGAGAATGATGTTTGCTGTGGGTTTGTCATATGTGGCCTTTATTATGTTGAGGTAGGTTCCCTCTATGCCCACTTTCTGGAGAGTTTTTCTCATAAATGGGTGTTGAATTTTGTCAAAAGCTTTTTCTGCATCTATTGAGGTGATCATATGGATTTTAGTCTTCAATTGTTAATATGGTGTATCACATTGATTGATTTGCATATATTGAAGAATCCTTGCATCCCTGGGATAAATCTCACTTGATCGTGGTGTATGATCCTTTTAATGTGTTGTCGGATTCTGTTTGCTAGTATTTTGTTGAGCATTTTTGCATCTATATTCATCAGTGGTATTGGTCTGCAATTTTCTTTTTTTTCTTTTTTTAACATCTTTATTGGAGTATAATTGCTTTACAACGGTGTGTTAGTTTCTGCTTTATAACAAAGTGAATCAGTTATACATATACATATGTTTCCATATCTCTTCCCTGTTGCATCTCCCTCCATCCCACCCTCTCTATGCCGCCCCTCTAGATGGTCACAAAGCACCGAGCTGATCTCCCTGTGCTATGTGGCTGCTTCCCACTAGCTATCTATTTTACATTTGCTAGTGTATATATGTCCATGCCACTCTCTCACTTTGTCAGAGCTTACCCTTACCCCTCTCCGTATCCTGAAGTCTATTCTTTAATAGTTCTGTGTCTTTATTCCCATCTTGCCCCTGGTTCTTCATGACCGTTTTTTCTTTTTCCCTTAGATTCCATATATATGTGTTAGCATACAGTATTTGTTTTTCTCTTTCTGACTTACTTCACTCTGTATGACAGACTCTAGGTCCATCCACCTCACTACAAATAACTCAGTTTCAATCGTTTTTATGCCTGAGTAATATTCCATTGTATATATGTGCCACATCTTTATCCATTCGTCTGTTGATGGACACTTAGGTTGCTTCAGTGTCCTAGGTATTGTAAATAGAGCTGCAATGAACATTTTGGTCCATGACACTTTTTGAATTATTGTTTTCTCAGGGTATATGCCCATTAGGGGGATAGCTGGGTCATATGGTTGTTCTATTTTTAGTTTTTTAAGGAACCTCCATACTGTTCTCCATAGTGGCTGTATCAGTTTACATTCCCACCAACAGTGCAAGAGGGTTCCCTTTTCTCCACACCCTCTCCAGCATTTACTGTTTCTAGATTTTTTGATGATGGCCATTCTGACCGATACAAGATGCTATCTAATTGTAGTTTTGATTTGCATGTCTCTAATGATTAATGATGTTGAGCATTCTTTCATGTGTTTGTTGGCAATCTGTAAATCTTCTTTGGATAAATCTCTGTTTACGTCTTCAACCCATTTTTGGATTGGATTGTTTGTTTTTTGATATTGAGCTGCATGAGCTGCTTGTATATTTTGGAGATTAATCCTTTGTCAGTTGCTTCATTGGCAAATATTTTCTCCCATTCTGAGGGTTGTCTTTTGGTCTTGTTTATGGTTCCCTTTGCTGTGCAAAAGTCTTTAAGTTTCATTAGGTCCCATTTGTTTATTTTTGTTTTTATTTTCATTTCTCTAGGAGGTGGGTCAAAAGGATCTTGCTGTGATTTATTTCATAGAGTGTTCTTCCTATGTTTTCCTCTAAGAGTTTGATAGTGTCTGGCCTTACATTTAGGTCTTTAATCCATTTTGAGTTTATTTTTGTGTATGGTGTTAGGGAGTGTTCTAATTTCATAGTTTTACATGTACCTGTCCAGTTTTCCCAGCACCACTTATTGAAGAGGCTGTCTTTTCTCTGCTGTGTATTCTTGCCTCCTTTATCAAAGATAAGGTGACTGTATGTGCGTGGGTTTATCTCTGGGCTTTCTATCCTGTTCCATTGATCTATATTTCTGTTTTTGTGCCAGTACCATACTGTCTTGATTACTGTAGCTTTGTAGTATAGTCTGAAATCAGGGAGCCTGATTCCTCCAGCTCCATTTTTCTTTCTCAAGTTTGCTTTGGCTATTCAGGGTCTTTTGTGTTTCCATACAAATTGTGAAATTTTTTGTTCTAGTTCTGTGAAAAATGCCAGTGGTAGTTTGATAGGGATTGCATTGAATCTGTAGATTGCTTTGGGTAGTAGATGCATTTTCACAATGTTGATTCTTCCAATCCAAGAATATGGTATATCTCTCCATCTATTGTATCACCTTTAAATTTTTTCATCAGTGTCTTATAATTTTCTGCATACAGGTCTTTTATCTCCTTAGGTAGGTATATTCCTAGATATTTTATTCTTTTTGTTGCAGTGGTAAATACGTGTGTTTTCTTAATATCACTTTCAGATATTTTATCATTAGTGTATAGGAATGCCAGAGATTTCTGTGCATTAATTTTGTGTTGTGCTACTTAACCAAATTCCTTGATTAGCTCTGGTTGTTTTCTGGTGGCATCTTTAGGATTCTCTATGTATAGTATCATGTCATCTGCAAACAGTGACAGCTTTACTTCTTCTTTTCCAATTTGGATTCCTTTTATTTCTTTTTCTTCTCTGATTGCTGTGGCTAAAACTTCCAAAACTATGTTGAATAAGAGTGGTGAGAGTGGGCAACCTTGTCTTGTTCCTGATCATAGTGGAAATGGTTTCAGTTTTTCACCATTGAGGATGATGTTGTCTGTGGGTTTGTCATATATGGCCTTTATTATGTTGAGGAAAGTTCCCTCTATGCCTACTTTCTTCAGGGTTTTTATCATAAATGGGTGTTGAATTTTGTCAAAAGCTTTCTCTGCATCTATTGAGATTATCATATGGTTTTTCTCCTTCAATTTTTTAATATGGTTTATCACATTGATTGATTTCCATATATTGAAGAATCCTTGCATTCCTGGAATAAACCCCACTTGATCGTGGTGTATGATCCTTTTAATGTGTTGTTGGATTCTGTTTGCTAGTATTTTGTTGAGGATTTTTGCATCTATGTTCATCAGTGATATTGGCCTGTAGTTTTCTTTCTCTTTGACATCTTTGTCTGGTTTTGGTATCAGGGTGATGGTGGCCTTGTAGAATGAGTTTGGGAGTGTTCCTGCCTCTGCTATATTTTGGAAGTGTTTGAGAAGGATAGGTGTTAGCTCTTCTCTAAATGTTTGATAGAATTTGCCTGTGAAGCCATATGGTCCTGGGCTTTTGTTTGTTGGAAGATTTTTAATCACAGTTTCAATTTCAGTGCTTGTGGTTGGTCTGTGCATATTTCCTATTTCTTCCTGGTTCAGTCTCGGCACGTTGTGCATTTCTAAGAATTTGTCCATTTCTTCCAGGTTGTCCATTTTTTCGGCATAGATTTGCTTGTAGTAGTCTCTCATGATCCTTTGTATTTCTGCAGTGTCAGTTGTTACTTCTCCTTTTTCATTTCTAATTCTATTGATTTGAGTCTTCTCCCTTTTTATCTTGATGAGTCTGGCGAATGGTTTATCCATTTGGTTTATCTTCTCAAAGAACCAGCTTTTAATTTTATTGATCTTTGCTTTCATTTCCTTCATTTCTTTTTCATTTATTTCTGATCTGATCTTCATGATTTCTTTCCTTCTGCTACCTTTGGGCTTTTTTTGTTCTTCTTTCTCTAATTGCTTTAGGTGCAAGGTTAGGTTGTTTATTTGAGATGTTTCCTGTTTCTTAAGGTAGGATTGTATTGCTATAAACTTCCCTCTTAGAACTGCTTTTGCTGCATCCCATAGGTTTTGTGTCGTCGTGTCTTCATTATCATTTGTTTTTAGGTATTTTTTGATTTCCTCTTTGATTTCTTCAGTGATCGCTTGGTTATTAAGTAGTGTATTGTTTAGCCTCCATGTGTTTGTATTTTTTACTGATCTTTTCCTGTAATTGATATCTAGTCTCATAGCATTGTGGTCGGAAAAGGTAGTTGATACAATTTCAATTTTCTTAAATTTACCAGGGCTTGATTTGTGACCCAAGATATGATCTATCCTGTAGAATGTTCCATGAGCACTTGAGAAGAATGTGTATTCTGTTGTTTTTGGATGGAATGTCCTATAAATATCAATTAAGTCCATCTTGTTTAACGTATCATTTAAAGCTTTTGTTTCTTATTTATTTTCTTTTTGGATGATGTTTCCATTGTTGAAAGTGGGGTGTTAAAGTCCCCTACTATGATTGTCGATTTTACTCTCGATTTCTCCTTTTATGGCTGTTAGCCATTGCCGTATGTATTGAGGTGCTCCTATGTTGGGTGCATATATATTTATAATTGTTATATCTTTTTCTTGCATTGATCCCTTGATCATTATGTAGTGTCCTTCCTTGTCTCTTGTAACATTCTATTTCCAAGATTGTTCATCTTTGCTATCATTATTCTGAATTATTTTTCAGGTAGACTGCCTATTTCCTCTTCATTCCCAAAGTCCACTGCCTCAATTTTGGGTGATTTGTTGTCTATTCAGGTGTTCCAGAGATACAGGGTACATCAAGTTGATTGTGGAGGTTTAATCCGCTGCTTCTGAGGCTGCAAGGAGAAAATTCCTTTTCTCTTCTTTGTTTGCACAGCTCCTGGAGCTCAGCTTCAGATTTGGCCCTGCCTCTGCATGTAGGTTGCCCTCTGGTGTCGACAGGAGGGGGTTAAAGGGGAACTACCATACGACCCAGCAATCCCACTACTGGGCATATACCCTGAGAAAACTATAATTCAAAAAGAGTCATGTAGCAAAATGTTCATTGCAGCTCTATTTACAATAGCCAGGAGATGGAAGCAACCTAAGTGTCCATCATCAGATGAATGGATAAAGAAGTTGTGGCACATATATACAATGGAATATTACTCAGCCATAAAAAGAAACGAAATTGAGCTATTTGTAATGAGGTGGATGGACCTAGATAGAGTCTGTCATACAGAGTGAAGTAAGTCAGAAAGAGAAAAACAAATAATGTATGCTAACACATATATATGGAATTTAAGAAAAGAAAAAGGTCATGAAGAACCTAGGGGTAAGACGGGAATAAAGACACAGACCTACTAGAGAATGGACTTGAGGATATGGGGAGGGGCAAGGGTAAGCTGTGACAAAGTGAGAGAGTGGCATGGGCGTATATACACTACCAAACGTAAAATAGGTAGCTAGTGGGAAGCAGCCTCATGGCACAGGGAGATCAGCTCAGTGCTTTGTGACCACCTGGATGGGTGGGATAGGGAGGGTGGGAGGGAGGGAGATGCAAGAGGGAAGACATATGGGAACATATGTATATGTATAACTGATTCACTTTGTTATCAAGCAGAAACTAACACACCATTGTAAAGCAATTGTGCGCCAATAAAGATGTTAAAAAAAAAAATAGGAGTGGCTGATTCGCGGGCTCTGCCTCCTCAGGCCGGGGGGAGGGAGGTGTATAGAAGGCGGGGTGAGCCTGTGGAGGCAGAGGCCCGAGTGACATTGCAACAGCTTGAGGTGTGCTTTGTGTTCTCCTGGGGAAGTTTCCCCTGGATCACAGGACGCTGGCAGTGGTGGGCTGCATAGGCTTCTTGGAGGGGAGCTGTGGATAGTGATCTGTGCTTGCACACAGGAGTTTTGGTGGCTTCAGGAGCAGTGTTAGCAGTTCATGCCCATCTCTGTTGTCTGCGGTGGTTGCCGGCGGTTTGTGCCCATCTCTGAAGCTCTTTTAAGCAGTGTTCTGAATCTCTTCTCCTCGCACACCCTGAAACAATGGTCTCTTGCCTCTTAGGCAGTTCCAGACCTTTTCCCGGACTCCCTCCCTGCTAGCTGTGGCGCACTAACCCCATTCAGGCTGTGTTCCCTCAGCCAACCCCAGTCCTCTCCCTGGGATCTGACCCACCAGAGCCTCTGCTCCTAGTCCCCACCCACCCTGGTGGGTGAGTAGAGAAGCATGTCAGGCTGGTGAGTGCTGGTCGGCACCGATCCTCTGTGCGGGGATCACTCTGGTTTGTCCTCTGCACCCCTGTTGCTGCGCTCTCCTCTGTGGCTCCGAAGTGTCCCCCCCCACCCACACCCCATCTCCGCCAGTGAAGGGGCTTCCTAGTGTGTGGAAACTTTTCCTCCTTCACAGCTCCCTCCCACTGGTGCAGGTCCCGTCCCTATCCTTTTGTCTCTGTTTTTTCTTTTGCCCTACCCAGGTACGTGGGGAGTTTCTTGCCTTTTTGGAAGTCTGAGGTCTTCTGCCAGCGTTCAGTAGCTGTTCTGTAGGAGTTGTTCCATGTGTAGATGTATTTCTGATGTATCTGTGGGGAGGAAGGTGGTCTCCACGTCTTACTCCTCTGCCATCTTGAAGATGTCTCCCTATTATCTGAATGCCTCTTTGAAGTGGATGCTTTGGCAATCAGAGCTTAAGTCAGGCACTTGCATTACAAAAAGTCAACCGTCAGGGTTTACACTACAAAGTAGCAAATGGGGAAAGCAAGAATCTAAGTTTTGGAGATGAAAGAGAGAGGGTGTGTTCACTCAAGGTGCTCATAGAGAAGGCAGAGCATCTCCCTCTGATGTAAGATTGGTCACTTACCCAAATGTGTAGATAGATAATGCCAGGGTCCTCAAAGGCACTAGAGATATAGCCAGACCCCTAACTGAATGAGTTCTTGCATTCATAGCAGAGTTTCAGCTGGCCAGGCCTGGTAGCACCACTGTCCTCAATACCACAGACCAGGTAGTTACATCTATCTGGATGTGCCTTTGGAGTTGGACAATACGTGGATTCCTGCCCTGTTTGTGTGTTCCTCCAGATGACCTTTGAGATGAGTCATGAGACCCTGTACTTGGCAGTGAAGCTGGTAGATCACTACCTTATGGAGGTAATATGCAAGAGGGACAAGCTACAACTCCTTGGTTCCACTGCTTTTCTGATTGCAGCAAAATTTGAGGTGAGCCTGAGTCCATAGGACCTGGAGAAAACTAATCAATCGGTTTCTATCCAAGCCAGATATATATGTATGTATGTATGTATGTGCATTTACATATGTATGTATATATATGCATGCATATGTGTATGTATATATTATATACATGTATATACATATATATATACGCATGTGTGTACATTCACATGTGTATTTGTGTGTGTATACAATTACATACATGCACACAAATAAGTTTTCCTACCGATTTTTTGTCTTCCTAAGCAGGGAAACTGGTGTTGGGTGCAAATGGTGGTGTATTTGTTTCCTGGCGTCAACAAAATTCTCCCTTTTCCTCTTTGAAGATGTGTGTAGGTGGACATATTACTAGTTAAATGGATTGTTCTTTTTAAAGCTTCCTTCTGGACCATAATTTTCTGTCCCCACCCCATTTTCTTCTTCCAGCAACTCCACCTCTGTCTAGTGGAGTCTTGAATTGCTTATATAAGGAAGCATTTCCAAATCTAGGTGCTGGAGACATTTAAGAGAAAATGGCCTGGTGTAGATGGTAGTGAGTCCAAGTAAATTAGTTATTTTTGAAGTAGCAGTATAAAAGCAAGTAGCTGGCCTTTCCTTCATAACCATATCCATCTAACTACTTTATCTGAGTCTTTCCTCTTCCTTATATGCTAAATGATCTTGTTCTACTCTCATTTTTCCTTCAGATAGACTAATAGTATAAAACCTTAGGGTTTAGGAACAGAGAAGTAGCAACTTTTATGAGTACAAAAACCTTTAGAACTGTGGATTTGTCTTTGTGTTCCCTACTCAGATCTGTCCCTAACTAGCTTTCTGCTTCCCTTCTTCATTCTCTCCTTTACTCACTAGCTCCTACCTCGATCAGTACCTCCCTCTCTAACTCCACCCCTCCTTTGCTCCTTACTTGCCTCCCTCTCTCACCACTTCCGGCCCTCACTCCACTTCCGGCCCTCACTGCACTTCCACCCTCTCTTCAATTCTGCTCTCTCTCCACTTCTGCCCTTGCTCCACTTCCACCCTCGCTCCACTTCTGCCCTGTTCCACTTCTGCCCTTGCTCGGTAGCTCCCTTCTTCCCTCCAGCCTTCTTTCAATCCCTTCCTTGATCCCTCAATCCCTGTTTTGTACACTCGCTCACTCCATGCTGGGCCCCTCCCTCCATCCCACCCACCCACTCTCTGTTGCTCTTTCTAACTCTCCTTTTCTCTATCCTTCTCTCGCTCACTCCTTCCCCTCCTCACTTGATCCCTCCTTCCATGACCCTCTCCCTTCCACCCTGGTTCTATCCCTCACTCCTCCATGCCTTCCCACCCACCTACCCACCCCATCGCGCCTTCCCTCCTACTCCACCCTCCTCTCTTCCACCCTCCCTCCCTTCCTGTCCCTTTCCTTTGTTCACTCTCTTCTCTCCTTCCCTAGCTAATGTTCTTCCCTCTGTCACTCCCTCTCTCTCTTCCTCCTCCTTCCCTCTCCTCCCTGTTGCTTCTCTAGTGTGTGCTCCCCTCCCTCCTCCTTTGCTTCCTCCTCCCCTCCTCCCTCACCCTTCCTTTTCTGCTGGTTCCTTCTCTCCCCTCCCTGCTTGCTCCTTCCCTCCGTATCTCCCATCCTTGCTCCATGGTACTCTGGCACCATGACTCCCCCCACCTTAACTTCCTCACACCCTCCTTCCCTGTCTCCTTCCTTTTTCCTCCTTCTCTCTCTTCTTCCTTCCTCCCTCCCTCCCTCCCTCCCTCCCTCGTTCTCCCCATTTCCCTCTCTGGCTCACTTCCTTCCCTACTGTCTTGCTCCCTGGTTCCCTTGCTCCCCCTCACTCCCTGCTCCCTCTCTGCTCAGCTCCCTCTCACTCACTTCCGTGGTCACTCCCTCCCACCCACTCATGCTTGTTCCCTTCCACCCTCTTTCCCTCCCTGGCTCCTTTTCTCCTTGGTTCTCTCCCTCCTTCCCATCCTCCCTCCTTCCTGATTGCCCTTGCTCCCTAGCCTCCTCCTTCCCTTTCTTCCTCTTTCTCTTCCTCCTCCCTCACTCTCTCCCTTGTTCCCTGCTTCCCTCTCTAGCTCATTTCCTTCCCTGCTCACTGGCTTCCTGGTTCATTCCCTTGCTCCCCTTCCTTTCTCTTTTCACGTCTCTCCCTTTCTCCTCCTTCCTCCACCTACCTAGGGATGTCCTTGTGGCTTAAGCAAGTGCTCCCTGTCTCAGCCTCAAGGGGGTTAAAAAAGCAGCTGGGGGTTCCTGGACAACCAAGAGCGGGAGGGAGAAGGAGTGTGCAAGGTGCTCTCATTAGCAAATTTTGGAACAAGGAGCACCCCTCTTCTGGTTATCAGGACAAAGGACCTCCACTAAGTTTTTTGGAGCAGGGGTGTCTTCCCCTCACAGGACTGAGAAGTACAGAAAGACTTTTGCAAGGGGAGGTATGGAGATGATATGAGAAGAGAAGAAAGGAAGGAGCCACTGGTGAGTAGAGCAGTAGAAGGGAGAGTTTCTTGTCCTGGTCTTGTCACTAGGTTGCTGTGTGACCTTGAGCAAGTCACTTCCTCTCTCTGGGCCTCAATTTCCCTGTCTGCAAACCCAGAGGGTTGGTCCAGTTTGTGATCTGAAAATAAAGGTGTGAGAAGAAGGCTGGGGTGGGCAGTGAGGTGCAGCTAGAGAAAAGATTCAGGGGTCTACCTGCCTCCTAGTCCTTTCCCCCAAACTAAGGTTCAACCTGCAAAGGGCAGGACATGGAAAGGTGCCCCAGATTGTGGAGGGGGGTTTTCTTCTCACCCTTGGCTTGGCTTGGACCTTCCCAGTCTAGCCCCCTTGCACATCTCCCATCCCTTGGTCTTCAGTCTCTGCTTAGGTTCCCTCTGTGCCTATCTCTCTCTGTCTCTCACTGCCTATTACCCCAGTAGTGCCCCCTCTCAAACATCTTTATTCATTCCTTAGACAAGAAAACAAAGTGTGGGCTTATTTTCCATCTCTAGCTCCCTTCCTGTGGTCTCCTTCCCTCTGTTTCCCCAAGAGTAGGCCTTAGATTTCCCATTTCTGGCTCTCACTCATTAGAAGAGAGATCAGTGCTTCCAGTCCCTGTGCCATATTATGCCGCTTCCAGTGCTATAAGAATCTACCACAAGAGGCCCTATCCTCTCTCCTCCTATCTCTCTGATTTTGTTTTTCAGATGTACTACTCAAAAACCAGAAGCTGGCTCTCAGAGCTACCCTGAAGGTTCATGCCAGGGAATGTTATTACCTCCTATCCTTCACCCCTCTCCTCCCCTGCCTTTCATCTCCAAGCAGAGAGGAGTGGGCTGTCTTAGCCTGGTTGTGACTGCCTCTCCTCTCCACCCATAGGAGCCCAGCCCACCTTGTGTGGATGACTTCCTGTACATCTGTGATGATATTTATAAGCGAGATGAGATGCTCGCCATGGAAATCAGCATCCTAAAAACCCTCAAATTTGATATCAACATTCCCATCGCCTATCATTTTCTGCGCAGATATGCTAAGGTAAGACAGGGCAGGTACATCTTCATTTTACCACTGCTGGGTTAGTCCCCTCCATTCCCAGAGTGGCTGCTTGAGTGGTAGGAAAAGGGAAAGGGACAACTGGGGACAGGGGAATTTCTTCTTCAGTCCACCCTCCTAGATTGGCAATCTTTATGGAGTGTGGGGGGAAGAAAATTGCATATTTCCATGGTATGCCTATAAAGTTTTGAGGTGAGGGCAGAGTAGGGGAGGGGAAGAAGATTCTTTGATCAGGAAGGGACACTTGGGAAGTTTAGGGGAGATGCTGTCAAAGTTCTCTTCCTTCACCTGAATATTGGTTACAGGGGAAGTCACTTTGTATTATACAAGTGTGTCTTGTTGTAGGATTTGTGTGTGTGTGTGTGTGTGTATACACACATGCGTGCCCCCCCACACACACACACACGCACACACATATTCAAACAAGAAAAGGGAAGGAGTTCTTTTGGAGCATGAAATACCTCCTAGTCTGGAACCCAGTGAAAAGTCAACAGTTGGAGGCCTTCGGCTCTTCAAAGGATGGCATGTACAGAAAGGGGAGGTGGAGGGTACCACAATCACACTTGATAATTTGGTTTAAAACCCTGAAAATGGCAAATACCATTGCCAATTTCGTAATCCCCCCTCCTAAAGATTCTGTGCTTTGGGGGCAGGGTCCTTAGTGTGAGTCATGGTGGCAAAAGAGGTACATTGTTCAGGCAGAGAGCCATTTAGGCCCAAGGTGGGATAACTGGAGTGAGTGAGTGCAGGGGGTTTTCTGCTTGGTGCCAGTGTTCTGAATTGATTGCTGAGCCAGTCTTCTTCCTGCCTTTAGTGTGTCCATGCCAGCATGAAGACACTGACCTTGTCCCGCTTCATCTGTGAAATGACCCTGCAGGAATACGACTATGTCCAGGAGAGGGCTTCCAAGCTAGCTGCTGGCTCCTTCCTCCTGGCCCTCTACATGAAGAAGCTCGGACACTTGGTAAACACTTGTGTGCGGTGGGGAAGAAGGAGTAGGGATTTTAAAAAAACATATTTATTTATTTATTTTATTTTTGGCTGCATCGAGTCTTAGTTACAGGATGTGGGCTCTTCATGCAGCACACGGGCTTCTCTTCAGTTGTGGCACATGGGCTCCAGAGTGTGTGGGCTCAGTAATTGTGGCACGTGGGCTTAGTTGCCCCGTGGCATGTGGGATCTTAGTTCCCTGCCCAGGATCGAACCCCCGTCCCCTGCATTGGAAGGCAGATTCTTAACCAGTGGACCACCAGGAAAGTCCCAGGGATAGGGATTTAAAAGCACAGGGTCAGCTCAGGAGGAAGGTGTAAACTAGGGCTGTGGGAAACTCTGTGACAAAACTACTACATACCTGCCATTATGAATCCTTTAACATCTTGACATCTTAGGGGCCTGGCTGCCTAAAGGGTTTCTAGAGCCATGGTTTTAAAGTATTTTATTTCACTTTTCTTCATCACAGTACCCTTTCTTCCAAAGACAGCTTACCTGAAAGCCCAGTATCACAAAACAGACTAATGTGAAATTATTCTGATTGCAGCAGGGGGTGGCGTGGACCCACTTCTTGCCTTACCCCATTCCACCCCTGCTCCTTGCAGCCCCCTCAGCAAGGTTGGCCCCCCAAGGGAGCTCATTGGAACAGGATTTGGAAAGCACTGACCCAGAGAACAGAGTAGTGAAAGCAACTGTCCATGTGTATAACAGGGGACTCAGATATACTATTGTGCTCTTCTCTGAGGAGGAAGGTCCCCACAGCCTCCTTCCCCAATACAAATAAAATGCATATTTGATACTTTCTCAATTTTATAAAAAATTGTGAATAAAAGTAACTTTAGAACACTATGAATTTTTACTGACGTGTAACATGCAATCCAATAGAAAAAGTATGCTTGCAAATGAGCATACTCTTCCCAACCACTCCTAAGACCCTGCAGCCTAGAAATTCTAGCACCACTACTGATGGAGAAACCTCTGTGTGCTGAGGAAAAACCCTATAAACAGTTGTGTGAATTTGGACAAGGCACTGATATTTCTTGGGACAGAGAAAGCATTAAGTAAATGGCAGGGATGGCGATGAGAAAGAATACGTAATAATAATGGCTAGCATTTATTGAGTTCTTAGACAGTGAACTAAACACTTTGTCTATTAACTCAATCTTCACAACAACCCTATGAGATCAGCACTATTATTCCTATTGTACAGATAAGAAATAACTTCCCATGTTTGGCTAATGAGAGGCAGAGCTAGGATTTTGGGAACTAGGAGTCTGTTCAAAGAATATACCTACTCTATAATCAGAATGGATGTGGCCGTAGCCCTGGAGCCATGATCTTGGAGGCCCCATGCTGACCCAGGCTTTTACCCTTGGGTCCTGGGGAAGGCTGGTAGGTCCTGAGGGAGGACAGTTGAGAGGCTCAGGGCAGCAAACTGCTTGCCAACCAGTATAAAAATATTTCAGTGTTTTAACACTTGGCATGGCTGTACCAGTGAGTATCAGCTAAGTGTCAGCCCTGATCTGAACCCAGGTAGTCTGGATCCATAGTCCTCTACACTATATATACTGCTATAGATGAGAAAGTCTTCACAGAGGAGGTGACTTTTGAGTTGGGTCTTGAGAGATGAGTAGGAACCTTGAGAAGAGACATTCTAGGCAGAGGGAACAACAATTGAAAAGATGTGAAGGCAATAAGAAAACAGTGTGATGTATTCAGGGCAGAATAAGACATTTCCTATGGATAGAGCAGAGGATGTATGAGTAGGGAATGGTGAGAGGTGAGACCAGAATGGTAGAGTGTGGTCAGATTGTGAGAAGCCTTTGATGCCATGCTGAAAGATCCATTTTACACTAAGGCATTGCAAGTTTTTAAGGCAGGGGAGTGACATCTTCCTGTTTGTATGTTTTGGAAACAGTACTAGTATATAGCAGTATGGAAGGTATATTAGATGAGAGAGCGTATGTGAACGTATCAACACCAGTGAGTGGGCTTTTATAATAATCAATGTGAAGCATTGGGGCAGTGAACAATTGAACAATGTGAACAATTGGGGCAGTGACAGTAGGGCTGTTAATCTTAATTAACACACCCAATATGATGTGTTATCCCATGTGTTACTCCCCTGCTCAGCATGCCAATGACTGCCCTTTGCCTGTGGCAGTGGTTTCCAAAGAGTATTCAGTAGAGCCTTGGGATTCCTGCAGAAGTATCTCAGGGGCCCAGGGGCCATGTAAAAGGTAAAGGGATCCAAATTGGTGGGCTTCTTAGTTCCCACCCCCAATTCCAGGTAAGATATTTGGGCTTCCAGGTAAGATATTTGGGAAAACATGAGTTCAGGGAAAATAATTTAAGACATTTTAAGAAAACCACTGCCTCACAGAATAATGAATTTTCTTTTCTCTACCTGTGGAACTCCCACTAGACTTTCAGTACCTATTGCAGATGTGCCCTCCTCTGCAAAGCTTTTTGTGACTTTCCCAGCCAAAATTCATGGGTCCTGCAGCTCTGTTCCTCCACTGTCCCATGCTCCCTTCCATTGTAGCACTTCCCACACATTTTATAATTCTATGTGTGCATGTCTGTCTCCCCAACTAGACTACAGACTCCTCAAGAGCAGGAGCCTTAGTCATCTCTTAGTCATCTTTGTATTCCCAGCATCCTGTATGGGGCTTGGTAATATCCTAGCTAGCATTGTTTGGGTATGTGCTAGACTCTGTTCCATGTGCTTTATGTCTATTAACTCATTTAAGCCTGTTATATAATTACTGTAATCGTCCCTATTTGGCAGATTTGGAAACTGAGGCACCTAGAGGTTAAGTAACTGGCTCAAGGCCATGCTGTTAATGGAGCTGGAATTTGAACCCAGGCAGTTTGCCTCCAGAGCCTTTGCTCTTAAACACTCTGCGATATTCCTTTTGCCACATGATAGGCATCCTTAAAGTTGACTGAGAAAATGAATGCATGAAATGATAGCTGTTTGAGCCAGAGAGGAGGAACAGCCTTAAGTTCCTGCTGGCTATTTAGTTGGGACCTCAAGTTTGTTCTGAGGTTTGCCTGGCCATTGGCTCTTAACCTGAGAGTAAGTAACAAAGTCAGTCCTGTTCCTTAAATTCTTTGGTGGATTTCAGTTTAAATACCTATGGCTAGGGCTAATATCCAGCTGGTGCATATGGATATAGCCACATCACTAGCCTGCAGCTGGAACATAGTCTTCTAGGTAGTACCCTATAATTATTGGTCGGTGTCTGTGCTCTATGAGTCTTTGAATTGTTTGACTTTCTTCCCTGCCTGTACTATGGATAGGAAGTTTCGATTTGGGTATTGGAGACAGGAAGTATCTGCTTCCTGTTGTAAAAGTCACTGTCCATGTTGCTTCTTCCAGGCTCCTACCCTGGAGTATTACAGTGGCTACAAGACCTCTGATCTTCACCCCTTGGTCAGGCAGCTGAACATCCTGCTGACTTTGCGTTTGTGCAATAGGCTCAAGACTGTGCATTCCAAGTATTCTCACCAGTAAGTACCAAGCTCCAGTTGAGGCTGGGTTTGTGCTCAGTCATGGGGAGGCCCAGACTAACCTCATTTAAGGGAAAAGAAAGATTCAGGTACTTTTTACCTTACTTTCTGCTCCAGAGTTAAAGCAAGATAGGGAACCAAGGGCCTATGTCCCACTTATTCCATGGAGCCTGCTTGCTTTGGGCTATTTTACACTGAGCAGACCCCTCTTCCTTTTGCAGGGTCTTCTTTGAAGTCACCAAAATCCCACCCTTGGACGTGTTGAAACTGGAGGAGATTTTGAACTGCTGCTAATTCTGAGGCCGAGGGTCTGGTACTCTGGCAGCAGCCACCGGGGCCAGGCAGGCGTGTAAATAAGCTGTATTTATTCTGTCCTTGAATTTGTCTTTTCATCACTTTTCTTCATTTTTACTGTTTGTCTATTCCCAAACTGATAATGTTGTAAATATTTGTGTTTTTTATGAAAGAGAAGAAATTATTGTTGTATTTGATTAGAAATTTAATAAAAATTAATGGTTGTTGTTAACATGGCTCACTTCCCCCCTTATTGCTCAGGAGCCCCACACATAGCCCTGTTTTTTTCCTGCCTAGTAAAGGCTGTGCCTCAGGGTCTAGCTTATCCAATTTCCCTCTCTGTTTGGAGACTTTCTCTTCACAGGAAGAGGAATTGATCTAGGTGTGAACTGATGAATGAGTCTATAGACTTGTGGTGGGAGGGGTAGTCCAAAGAGACCCCACTACCCGACAGGCCTCAGTGTTCAGATCTGGGGCGGCTGGAAACGTGGGCCAATACCCTTTGGTCCCCATTTCAGGTTGCCAGCTTTCCTTGCTTCTTCCTAGATGATGAAAAGGTAGGGATAAGGATTTTCACTGAAATGTACCCCTACTTTTGTAGTAAGGTGTCTTTCTAGAGTCTAAATTTGAAAAAAACTTTGAGTGGTGCACTGAAGTCTCTTTTGGTCTTTCAGTAAAGAGGAGAAATTTCCACCTGTGAAATCAGCAAGATGTCCCATGAATGTAAGCATCAACCAGTTGCTCAATCCTTCATTCATAAAGCTTTAAGGAGGTTCTACTCTCTCTCTCTCTCTCCCCTATCTTTGGGGTAATGTGTACTGGTACAGGTACTTCAGTTGTTAACAGAGGACTTGAACATCTTCTGTGCTGGTTGATGAAGAGCCACTGCCTCAATCTTGCCTCTAGGACCTCTGGGACCTCCCCACAATCTAGCAACTGAATCAAGTAATGTCTGTCATAGCAGGAGACCTCCAGGACTCTGTTCTAGTACTGTGGCTGGCAACTGTTGTGATTGCTCTGTGGCTGATTGTTATCACTTGTCAAATATTTTGAAAATTAGTCCTGGAGATGGATATCTGGTAGGGGGGCAGTCATTGAAGACTCCCCAATTCTGACCCAAGAATCCCTATGCTAGTCTGGTCATATCTCCTTTTCTGAAGGGTTGGACACAGGAGGGAGAGCATGTCATGACCTTAGATGTCTTAGTGCTGTCTATTTTTAAAAAACGTTTTATTTTTTTGTTTCCTCAAATTTTATTTTTTAAAAACTTTTATTGGAGTATAGTTGATTTACAATGTTGTGTTAGTTTCAGTAAAGTGATTCAGTTATACATATACATATATGTATATGTTCTTTTTCAGATTCTTTACCCATATAGGTTATTACAGAATATTGAGTAGAGTTCCCTGTGCTATACAGTAGATTCTCATTGGTTATTTTGTATATAGTAGTGTGTGTATGTTAATCCAAAGCTCCTAATTTATCCCTCCCCCCTCCATGTTTCCCTTTTGGTAACCATAAGTTTGTTTTCAAAATCTGTGAGTCGTTTTAGTTTTTAATTGGAGTATAGTTGATTTACAATGTTGTGTTAGTTTCAGGTGTACAGCAAAGTGAATCAGTTATACATATACATATACCCACTCTTTTTTATTTTTATTCTTATTTTATTTTTTTTTTGCAGTACGCGGGCCTCTCACTGTTGTGGCCTCTCCCGTTGTGGAGCACAGGCTCCAGACGCGCAGGCTCAGCGGCCATGGCTCACGGGCCCTGCTGCTCTGTGGCATGTGGGATCTTCCTGGCCTGGGGCACGAACCCGTGTCCCCTGCATTGGCAGGCGGACTCTCAACCACTGTGCCCCCAGGGAAGCCCCATTCTTCTTATTTATTTATTTATTTAATTTTTTGGCTGTGTTGGGTCTTTGTTGCTGCGCACAGGCTTCCTCTAGTTAGAGTGAGTGGGAGCTACTCTTCAATGCAGTGTGTGGGCTTCTCATCGTAGTGGCTTCTCCTGTTGCAGAGTATGGGCTCTAGGCCCACGGGCTTCAGTAGTTGTAGCACGTGGGCTCAGTATTTCACTTAGTATGAGAATCTCTAGGTCCATCCACGTTGCTACAAATGGCATTATTTCGTTCATTTTTATGGCTCATTGTATATGTACCACATCTTCTTTATCCGTTCATCTGTCGATGGACATTTAGGTTGCTTCCATGTCTTGGCTATTGCAAATAGTGCTGCAGTGAACATTGGGATGCATGTATCTCTTTGAAGTATGGTTTTCTCTGGATATATGCCCAGGAGTGGGATTGCTAGATCATATGGTAGTTCTATCTGTAGTTTTTTAAGGAACCTCCATACTGTTCTCCATAGTGGCTGTACCAGTTTACATTCCTACCAACAGTGTAGGAGGGTTCCCTTTTTCCCACACCCTCTCCGGCATTTATTGTTTGTATACTTTTTGATGATGGCCATTCTGACCAGTGTGAGGTGATACCTCGTAGTTTTGATTTGCATTTCTCTGATAATTATTGATATTGAGCATCGTTTCATGTGTTTGTTGGCCATCTGTATATCTTCTTTGGAGAAATGTCTATTTAGATCTTGTGTCCATTTTTTGATTAGGTTGTTTGTTTTTTTGACACAGAGCTGCATGTGCTGTTTGTATGTTTTGGAGATTAAACCCTTGTTGGTTGCTCTGTTTGCAAATAGTCTTAGTGCTTTCTTACCCATTGTGTCAATTTTCCATTCTCCCTCCCAACTTGCTTTGCCTTGATGACCAGATATCATTAGGTTCCCTCTTGCCCCATCCCACTGCTTTGCAGGATGACTAAAGGGTACAGCCACAGAGGTCCAAGCTGCTTGGCAGTGATTTAGCTGGCACAGCCAACTAAGTGTAAACATGCTAAAAGCACTAGGCTGGAAGCTGTCTTGCAAATCTCCAGCCTCACTAAAAGGAAGTGTCTTGTTTGTACCTGCGTTTTAATTCTGGAGCTTCATCGGGGAAACAACTGGTTTATTTCCTCTCCTTTTCTCCAACTCCATTGTTCTTTAGAGGTGCTAGTGGAACCATCAATCATTTTTGTTATAATCATTGCACATGTCTCAAAATTTATTTTACACTCATCACTACTTCAGAGTTAAGGTAACTATTAGATCTGGATCTTGTTGTTTAATGCCTTTCTAAAGAAGCACATCTATTTCTTTATCAAGAATTTGTGTTTATATTTTGATTCTTCTAGTTCAGTATAATTGGTTTTCTTTGTAACCTTATGGATTTTTAACAGTTTTATTGAGATATAATTCATATATCATACAATTCACCCACTTAAAGTGTACAATTCTATAGTTTTTCATATATTCACAGAGTTGTACATCTATCACCATGATCTAATTTTGGAACATTTACATCACCCCAAAAAGAAACCCCATACCCAGTAGCAGTCAGTCTCCATCCCCACCCTCCAACCCTAGACAGCTACTGATTTACTTTCTGTCTCTATAGATTTATCTGTTCTGGACATTGCGTATAAATTAAATCTTACAATGTGTAGCCTTTTGTGTTTAGCTTCTTCCACTTAGCATAATGTTTTCAGGGTTCATCCACATTGTAGCATGTGTCAGTATTTCATTTCCTTTCATTGCTGAAAAACGTTCCATTGTATGGGTATACCACATTTTGTTTATCCAGTCATCAGTTGATGGAAATGTGGATTTTTTCCACTTTTTGACTATTATGAATAATTCTGCTTTGAACATTCATGTACAAGTTTTTGTGTAGACATGTGTTTTCATTTCTCTTGGGTATATACTGAAGAGGGAAATTGCTGGACCACTTTACATTACCACCAGCAGTGTATGAGGGTTCCAGTTTCTCCACATCCTCTCCAACATTCTTTATTATCTGTTATGGCAGTTCTAATGGGCATAAAGTGGTATCTTACTGTGGTTTTGATTCACATTTCCCTGATGGCTAATGATGTTGGACATTTTTTTTCTTGTGCTTATTCACCATATATGTATCTTCTTTGGAGAGATGTCTGTTCACATTATTTGCCCAGTCTTAATTGGGTTATTTATTTCTTTATTATTGAGTGGTAAGAATTCTTTATATAATCTGGATCATATATATGATTTGCAAACATTTTCTCTGATTTTGTGGATTGTCTTTTCACATTCTTGATTGTGTTATTTGAAGCATAAAAGTTTTGATGAAGTTTAATTTATCTAAGAAACCATTACCTAGTTTAAAGTCATGAAGATTTATCCCCAATATTTCTTCTCTGAATTTTATAGTTTTAGCTCTTACATTTAGGTCTTAAATCTATTTTGAATTAATTTTTGTATACGATGTGATATAGGGGTCCAACTTCATTTTCTTGAATGTGGACATGTTACTGAATTGGTCGCCTGGACCCACGCTGGGGTCCTAGCCCAGGCCAAGTCCTGTTGTCTTGGCCAGGGAGGTTCTTTTTCCGATCCGATTTGCCAGTAATGAAACCGATGCTGAGACTGGAACAGCACAAGCTTTATTCAATAGCCAAAGAATGGGGAAGTGGGAACCTCATTTGCAAATCAGCTTCTCAACCCAATTTGGGTGGAGACACCATATATATAGGAGGATTGATGTAAAATGGAGGGAATTGGAAAGAGAGGGAGGAGTATTCATGATTTATCTGAGAATAGAAGTGTGGTTTGGACCAGAACTGAGGCAACACTCCTTTTTAGTCCTTGTATGGACTTTTCTGATTGTTGTCATGGCAATTGTTAACTGTCAAGGCACTGGTGGGTGTGTCATTTAGCCTACTAATGTATTACAATGAGCATATCGTGAGGCTCAAGGCCTACTGTAAGTCAAATCTTCCACCATATTGGGCCTAGCTGGTTCTAACCAGTTCTTGTTTTTCTCTTTGCAGCTTCCTCCTGAAACTTAGGTAAGAGCACTTGGTTTACATTCAAGGAAGGGACAGGGGTATGATTCTGGGGCAACAGCCTTGGTAACATATCCAGTTGCCCCAGTACCATTTGTTGAAAAAACTATTCTTTCTCCACTTAATTATCTTGGCACCCTTGTTGAAGATTAATTGACTATAAATGTGAAAGCTTATTTCTGGACTCTCAATTCTCTTCCATTTACCTATATGTCATCCTTATGCCAGTACCATAACATTTTGATTATTGGCTTTTTAGTAAGCTTTTTAGTAAGTTTTGAAATTGGGAAATGTGAGTTCTTCTTCATTCCTCTTTTCTTAAGATTGTTTTGGCTATTCTGGGTCCCTTGCATTTTTATATGAATTTTGGCATCAGCCTGTCAATTTCTGAAAAGAAAGTTGAGATTTTGATAGAGATTGCATCAAATTTATTGGTCAGTTTGGGGAGAACTGCCATCTTAACCATATTAAGTCTTCTAATCTATGAAAATGTCTTTTGTGCTGGTCTCAACCTGTTCAAAACCAATGTTGTGGCTTGGCTTGCCCTGTGGTTCTTATGATTGCAAGATCCCCCCAGCAATAACCATCAGAAAAACTTTGAAGGAGACAAGTTTTTTGTTTGCAGGTCCTGGAAAATACACAGCACACCTGGAGCCACATAGCAAGGTCAAGGGTTGGGGGAGAGAGAGACACACACAGAGACAGAAAGGGGAAGAGGGAGACAGAGAGACATACAGAGAGACAGAGAATGAGTGAGCAAGCCTAGCTGGCTGCTTTTATTGAAGGTGGGAAACTAGGGATTCTGGGGCTCACTCATTATTGGTGAATTGAAAATAGAAGAGGGGAATTTGAAGCTAGAGAATAGAAAAAACAAGCAACCCAAATGGTCAGTTATCAAAATCAAGCAAGATTGCTAAAACAAAGGAGTAGGAACTGGGGTGGGGGTGACTAGCAATGTGTTTTTTGAGGTAGCCATCTTCGAAGTGGGTGCCTCTTTGAAGTGATGTCTGGGCAATCAAAGCTTAAGTCAGACATTTGCATTACAAAAAAGAGAAAATCCAAATGTCAGGACTTATACTGCAACATGGTATGTCTTTCCATTTATTTAAGTATTTCTTTTCAACAATGTTCTATAGTTATCAGAGTGTAACTTTTATATGTCTATTGTTATATTTATCCCTAAGTATATTTTTTTTAATGGAGCCATCAGTCTTGATCACTGTCAGTTCCTTTCTTACATATTTCAATTATGGCCTTGTAAGAGGGTGACCTTGTTAAGTCTCATCAATTTTACCTCCCAAATATTTCTTGAATTGGCATTTTCATCATAATCTCTATTATCACTGCCCAGGTTTGAGATTTCATCTATTGCCTAGATTACTAGAGTACTTTCCTAACTGGTCTCCCCATCTTCAGTCTTGTTCCCTTCTTCTTCACCCTGCATATAACCACCAGAGTGATTTATTTAAAATTCGATTCTAGATTACAGTTCTGGGTAAGATGGTTAAGTACTTGCTACTCTTTATCTGTCACTGAGCACAATCATAAAACCTGGACAGAATTCATGGCACAGCTGTTTGAGAGTTCTGAAAAGTAAGTAGCTGCAGGAAGATTGAAGAAGGACACCAGCATTTGAGAAGCCAACAAACAAATGGTGAGTTTCCCACTCCCCCCACCCCATTCCCTGACCTGAACTTAATGCATTTGGAAACCTGGAAGTGAGTACTATACTACAGGCAGAGAACTCCAGGAGGAGCCCTCTAGTTCTTGCTTGAGAAGTGAGAGAAGGGGGGAAATCCTCCATTTTTCCCTTTATTTCTCTTCTCTCACATCCCAACCCTCAGGCAATCATGCAGTGGCAGCAACAGTGGCAGCAGTGAGAGCCTTCAGGAACCAATACTCTTGGAGAGGGGAACCCTTAGGCTCTGATGGAGCTCTGGCCGCAAGAGAGCTGAGCCACACACTGTTGCTTTTTTTATCTCTCTTTTCCCACTGCTTGTTTCCAGATGTGGCACAGCTGCAGAAGTGAACAATTTCCAACTGGAGGACTGAAAGGGAAGTCCCAGGAATTGAGTAGCACTGGGGAGACTGTGGAGAGGTGGGAGGAAACTGACCCCATAATGTTTTTTGTTAATGACCTCCTAGATACCCACCACTAACCTGTGCCTATGTTGATCAGATCCGAATGAGCATACCAAAGAACTGAGATAACAGGCATCCATCTAGATTCCAGACTGACCACTTAGTCACACACAAACACACACACCAGACAGATCTGAATAACACTGCAAAAGCTTTGAAAACTGAGCTGACATTGAACCATCAGCCCACGGAAGGCTGGTGGGAACGTGTGACCTGAACCTAATCAGATTGACTGCTAAAGCAAAAACGTAAATGTTTTCCATACAATTTAAGCAAGACTTAGAGTTTTATAATGTCATATCAAAATGTCCAGGATATACTCCAGGTTTACCAGGCATACAAAGAACCATGATCATCTCAAGTTGCATGGCAAAAGGCAATCAACAGATATTAACAAGAGGATGCAGATGTTGCACTTATCTGACAAAGACTTTAAATCAGCTACTATTAAAAACTCAAATGAATGGCACAAACACTCTTGGAACAAATGTTAAAATACAGAGTCTAATTAGATAAATAGAAGATATAAAGAAGTAGAAACCAAGTGGAAACTCAGAATTGAAAAATACAATAACTGAAATTTTAAAAAAACCTCACTGGATGGGCTTAATAGCAGAAGTGAGATGTCAGTAAAGAGTCAATAAACTTGAAGGTAGATAAATAGAAATTATATAATGTGAACAACAGAGGAAAAAAGATTAGAAAAAAAATAAACAGTGCCTTAGGGACACATGGGACAATGATAAAATGTCTATCAGTCATGCCACTGGAGATCCAGAAGGAAAGGAGAAAGAAGCAGTGCTGAAAAAAAGAAATCTTTGAAGAAATAATGGCTTGAAAAATTCCCAAGTTTGGTGAAAGACACCAACCTACAGATTCAAGAAAATGAGTAAATCCCTACCAGCATAAGCCAAAGGAAACCCATAGATAGATACATCATAAGAAAACCACTGAAAAATAAAGGTAAAAAAATCTTGAAAGCATTCAGAGAGAAATGATGCATTATGTATAGGGGAACATTGATTTGAATGACTGTAGATTTCTTATCAGAAACTCTAGATCAGAAAGAAGCAACAAACAATTTTTCAGATATTGAAAGATTTATCAATCCAGAGAATCCAGCAAAAAATACCCTTCAGGAATGAAGGTAAAATTTAAAACACAATTTTAGATAAAGGAAAACTAAGAAAATTCACAGCAAGCAGACCTGCTGAAAAAGAATTGCTAAAGGAATTTCTTCATACAGAAGTGAAATGATACCAGAAGGGAGAGTGGAACATTACAAATGATGGAAGAAGACAAAAATGGTAAAAATCTGCGTAAATATAATAGACTATTTTTCTTCTCCTGAGTCTTGATTGAAAGCGAATTACAGCATTTTCTGATGGGATTTTCAGTGTATGTAGATGTAATACATAAGGAAATGATAGCATAAAGTGGAGAGGGTAAAGGGCCCAAAATGCTGGAAAGGGTTTTACATTGCAAATAAAGTGGTAAAATATTGATTCTAAATAGACTGTGAAAAGTGTGTGTTTTGTAATCCCTAGAGCAACTACTAAAAAAATTAGACAAAGAGATGTCAAAGTGACAATAAATAAATTAAAATTGTTTACTAAAAAAAAAAACAATTGGTTACTAAAAAAGTTTAAATAATTCTAAAGAAGGCAGGAGAAGGGAAACAGGAATAATAATTCAGAGGAACCAAACAGAATATAAACAGTAAAATGGAAAACCTAAATCCAGTCATATCAATAATTATATTAAATGGTCTAAATGCCAATGAAAAGACAAAAATTAAAATGGATTAAAAACACAACCCAACTGTATGTCACCTACAGAAACTCACTTCAAATATAATAGGTTGAGAGCAAAAGGAAAAAAATAGATAGCATTCAAAAATGAATGAGGAGGAGCTTCAAGATGGCGGAAGAGGGCTTCCCTGGTGGCGCAGTGGTTGAGAGTCTGCCTGCCGATGCAGGGGACATGGGTTTGTGCCCCAGTCTGGGAAGATAAAACACGCTGCAGAGAGGCTGGGCCTGTGAGCCATGGCCACTGAGCCTGCGCATCTGGAGCCTGTGCATCTGGAGCCTGTATTCCACAATGGGAGAGGCCACAACAGTGAGAGGCCCATATACTGCAAAAAAAACGACAAAACAAAAACAAAAAAACAAAAAAGATGGTGGAAGAGTAAGATGCAGAGATCAACTTCCTCCCCACAAATACATCAGAAATACATCTACATGTGGAACAACTACTACAGAACACCTACTGAATGCTGGCAGAAGACCTCAGACCTGCAAAAGGCAAGAAAATCCCCATGTACCTGGGTAGAGCAAAAGAAAAAATAAACAGACGAAAGAATAGGAATGGGACCTGTACCAGTGGGAGGGAGCTGTGAAGAAGGAAAGGTTTCCACACACTAGGAAGCCCCTCCGTGGGCGGGGACTGTGGGTGGCGGACGGGGGAAGCTTCAGAGCCATGCAGGAGAGCACAGCAACACGGGTGCAGAGGGCAAAACGGAGAGATTCCCGCACAAAGGATCGGTGCCGACCAGCACTCACCAGCCCGAGAGGCTTGTCTGCACACCCAGCGGGTTAGGTGGAGGCTGAGAGCTGAGGCTTAGGCTTCAGAGGTCAGATCCCAGGGAGAGGACTGGGGTTGGCTGCGTGAACACAGCCTGCAGGGGGCTAGTGCACCACAGCTAGCCGGGAGGGAGTCCGGGAAAAAGTCTGGAGCTGCCGAAGAGACAAGAGACTTTTTCTTGCCTCTTTGTTTCCTGGTGCGTGAGGAGAGGGGATTAAGAGCCCCGATTAAAGGAGCTCCAGAGACGGGCATGAGCCGCGGCTATCAGCGCAGACCACAGAGATGGGCATGAGACTCTACGACTGGTGCTGCAGCCATCAAGAAGCCTGTGGGCAAGCACAGGTCACTACCCACACCTCCCCTCCTGGAGCCTGTGGTGCCTGCCACTGCCAGGGTCCTGTGATCCAGGGACAACTTCCCCGGGAGAACACACAGCATGCCTCAGGCTGGTGCAACATCACACCAGCCTCTGCTGCCTCAGGCCCACCCCACATCCATACCCCTCCCTCCCCCTGGACTGAGTGAGCCAGAACCCCTGAATCAGCTGCTCCTTTAACCCCGTCCAGTATGAGCAAAGAACACACGCCCTCAGGCGACCTACATGCAGGCGCAGGTCCAAATCCAAAGCTGAACCACGGGAGCTGTGCGAACAAAGAAGAGAAAGGGAAATCTCTCCCAGCAGCCTCAGGAGCAGCAGATTAAATCTCCACAATCAACTTGATGTATCCTGCATCTGTGGAATACCTGAATAGACAACAAATCATCCCAAATTGAGGAGGTGGAATTTGGGAACAAAGATATATATTTCTTTTTCCCTTTTTCTCTTTCTGTGAGTGTGTATGTGTATCCTTCTCTGTGTGATTTTGTCTGTATAGCTTTGCTTTTACCATTTGGCCTAGGGTTCTGTCTGTCGTTTTTTTTTACTTAAAAATTTTTTTCCAAATAATTATTTTTTATATTAATAACTATTTTATTTTACTTTATTTTAAAATTTTATCTTCTTCTTTCCTTTTTTTCTCCCTTTTATTCTGAGCCACGTGGAGGACAGGCTCTTGGTGCTCAAGCCAGTCATAAAGGCTGTGCCACTGAGGTGGGAGAGCCAAGTTCAGGACACTGGTCCACAAGAGACCTCCCGGCTCCACGTAATATCAAACAGCAAAAATCTCCCAGAGATCTCCATCTCAACATCAAGACCCAGCTCCACTCAATGACCAGCAAGCTACAGTGCTGGACACCCTATGCCAAACAACTAGCAAGACAGGAACACACCCCATCCATTAGCAGAGAGGCTGCCTAAAATCATAAGGCCACAGACACCCCAAAACACACCAATAGACATGGACCTGCCCAGCGGAAAGACAAGATCCAGCCTCATCCACCAGAACACAGACACTAGTCGTCTCCACCAGGAAGCCTAAAGAAGCCACTGAACTAACCTTAGCCACTGGTGACAGACACCAAAAACAAAGGGTATTACGAACCTGCAGCCTGCAAAAAGGAGACCCCAAACACAGTAAATTAAGTAAAATGAGAAGACAGAGAAACACACAGCAGATGAAGGAGCAAGGCAAAAACCCACCAGACCTAACAAATGAAGAGGAAATAGGTAGTCTACCTGAAAAAGAATTCGCAATAGTGATAGTAAAGATGATCCAAAATCGTGGAAATAGAATGGAGAAAATACAAGAAACGTATAGAAAGGACCTAGAGGAAATAAAGAGCCAACGAACAGTGATGAACAACACAATAAATGAAATTAAAAATTCTCTAGAAGGGATCAATAGCAGAATAATTGAGGCAGAAGAACAGGTAAGTGACTTGGAAGATAAAATAGTGGAAATAATTACTGCAGAGCAGAATAAAGAAAAAAGAATGAAAAGATTTGAGGACAGTCTCAGAGACGTCTGGGAAAATATTAAATGCACCAACATTCAAATTATAGGGGTCCCAGAAGAAGAAGAGAAAAAGAAAGGGACTGAGAAAATATTTGAAGAGATTATAGTTGAAAACTTCCTTAATATGGGAAAGGAAATATTTTACCAGGTCCAGGAAGCACAGAGAGTCCGATACAGGATAAATCCAGGCAGAAACAGGCCACAACACATGTTAATCAATCTATCAAAAATTAAATACAAAGTAAAAATAGTAAAAGCAGCTAGGGAAAAACAACAAATAACACACAAGGGAATCCCCATAAGGTTAACAGCTGATATTTCAGCATAAACTCTGCAAGCCAGAAGGGAGTGGCAAGACATATTTAAAGTGAGGAAAGAGAAAAACCTACAGCCAAGATTACTCTACCCAGCAAGGATCTCATTCAGATTTGATGGAGAAATTAAAACCTTTACAGACAAGCAAAAGCTAAGAGAATTCAGCACAACCAAACCAGCTTTACAACAAATCCTAAAGGAACTTCTCTAGGCAGGAAACACAAGAGAAAGAAAAGACCTACATTAATAAACCCAAAACAATTAAGAAAATGGGAATAGGAACATACATATCGATAATTACCTTAAATGTAAATGGATTAAATGCTCCAACCAAAAGACATATATTGGCTGAATGGATACAAAAACAAGATCCGTATATATGTTGTCTATGAGAGTCCCACGTCAGACCTAGGGGCACATACAGACTGAAAGTGAGGTGACGGAAAAAGATATTCCATTGAAATGGAAATCAAAGGAAAGCTGGAGTATCAATTCTCATATCAGACAAAATAGACTTCAAAACAAAAACTATTATAAGAGACGAAGAAGGACATTACCTATGATCAAGGGATCAATCCAAGAAGAAGATATAACAATTGTAAATATTTATGCACCCAACATAGGAGCACCTCAATACATAAGGCAAATACTAACAGCCACAAAAGGGGAAATTGATGGTAACACAATCATAGTAGGGGAATTTAACACCTCAGTTTCACCAATGGACAGATTGTGCAAAATGAAAATAAGGAAACACAAGCTTTTAGTGATACATTAAACAAGATGGACTTAATTGATATTTATAGGACATTCCATCCAAAATCAACCAAATACACATTTTTCTCAAGTGCTCATGGAACATTCTCTGGGATGGATCATATCTTGGGTAACAAATCAAGCCTTGGTAAATTTAAGAAAATTGAAATTGTATCAAGTATCTTTTCTGACCACAATGCTATGAGACTAGATATCAATTACAGGAACAAATCTGTAAGAAATACAAACACATGGAGGCTAAAAAACACACTAGTTAATAATGAAGTGATCACTGAAGAAATCAAAGAGGAAATAAAAAATATCTAGAAACAAATTACAGTGAAAACACAATGACCCAAAACCTATGGGATGCAGCAAAAGCAGTTCTAAGAGGGAAGTTTATAGCAATACAATCCTACCTTAAGGAAAAAGAAACATCTCAAATAAACAACCTAACGTTACACCTAAAGCAATTACAGAAAGAACAAAAAAACCCCAAAGTTAGCAGAAGGAAAGAAAGCATAAAGATCAGATCAGAAATAAATGAAAAAGAAATGAAGGAAACGATAACAAAGATCAATAAAACTAAAAGGTTCTTCTTTGAGAACATAAAGAAAGTTGAAAAACCATTAGCCAGGCTTATCAAGAAAAAAGGCAGAAGACTCATATCAATAGAATTAGAAATGAAAAAGGAGAAGTAACAGCTGACACTGCAGAAATACAAAGGATCATGAGAAATTACTACAAGCAACTATATACCAATAAAATGGACAACCTGGAAGAAATGGGCAAATTCTTAGAATGTACAACCTTCTGAGACTGATCCAGGAAGAAATAAAAAATATGAACAGACCAATCACAAGCACTGAAATTGAAACTGTGATTAAAAATCTTCCAACAAACAAAAGCCTGGGACCAGATGGTTTCACAGGTGAATTCTATCATACATTTAGAGAAGAGCTAACACCCATCCTTCTGAAACTATTCCAAACCATAGCAGAGGGAGGAACACTCCCAAACTCATTCTACAAGGCCACCATCACTCTGATACCAAAAACAGACAAAGATGTCACAAAGAAAAAACTACAGGCCAATATCACTGATGAACATAGATGCAAAAATCCTCAGCAAAATACTAGCAAACAGAATCCAACAGCACATTAAAAGGATCATATACTATGATGAAGTGGGGTTTATCCCAGGAATGCGAGGATTCTTCAATATACACAAAATAATCAACATGATGCACCATATTAACAAACTGAAGGAGAAAAACCATATGATCATCTCAATAGATGCAGAGAAAGCTTTCCACAAAATTCAATACCCATTTATGATATAAACCCGCAGAAACTAGGCATAGAGGGAACGATCCTCAACATAATAAAGGCCATATATGACAAACCCACAGCCAACATCATCCTCAAAGGTGAAAAACTGAAACCATTTCCACTAAGGTCAGGAACAAGACAAAGTTGCCAACTCTCGCTGCTACAATTCAACATAGTTTTGGAAGTTTTAGCCACAGCAATCAGAGAAGATAAAGAAATAAAAGGAATCCAAATTGGAAAAGAAGAAGTAAAGCTGTCACTGTTTGCAGATGACATGATACTATACATAGAGAATCCTAAATATGCTACCAGAAAACTAGTAGAGCTAATCAATAAATGTGGTAAAGTAGCAGGATACAAAATTCATGCACAGCAATCTCTGGCATTCCTATACACTAATGATGAAAACTCTGAAAGTGAAATTAAGAAAATGCTCCCATTTACCATTGCAACACAAAGAATAAAATATCTAGGAATAAACCTACCTAAGGAGACAAAAGACCTGTATGCAGAAAATTATAAGACACTGATGAAAGTAATTAAAGATGTTACAAATAGATGGAGAGATATACCATGTTCTTGGATTGGAAGAATCAACATTGTGAAAATGACTCTACTCCCCAAAGCAATCTACAGATTCAATGCAATCCCTATCAAACTACCACTGGCATTTTTCACAGAACTAGAAGAAAAAATTTCACCATTTGTATGGAAACACAAAAGACCCTGAATAGCCAAAGCAATCTTGAGAATGAAAAACGGAGCTGGAGGAATCAGGCTCCTTGACTTCAGACTATACTACAGAGCTACAGTAATCAAGACAGTCTGGTACTGGCACAAAAACAGAAATATAGATCAGTGGAACAGGATAGAAAGCCCAGAGATAAACCCACACACATATGGTCACCTTATCTTTGACAAAGGTGGCAAGAATATACAATGGAGAAAAGACAGCCTCTTCAATAAGTGGTGCTGGGAAAACTGGACAGCTACATGGAAAAGAATGAAATTAGAACACTCCCTAACACCATACACAAAAATAAACTCAACAATGATTAAAGACATAAATGTAAGGCCAGACACCACCAAACTCTTGGAAGAAAACATAGGCAGAACACTCTATAACATAAATCACAGCAAGATCCTTTTTGACCCACCACCTAGAGAAATGGAAATAGAAACAAAAATAAACAAATGGGACCTAATGAAACTTAAAAGCTTTTGTACAGCAAAGGAAACCATAAGCAAGACAAAAAGACAACCCTCAGAATGGGAGAAAATATTTGCAAATGAAGCAACTGACAAAGTATTAATCTCCAAAATATACAAGCAGCTCATGCAGCTTAATATCAAAAAAACAAACAACTCAATCCAAAAATGGGCAGAAGACCTAAATAGACATTTCTCCAAAGAAGATATATAGATCACCAACAGACACATGAAAGGTTGCTCAACACCACTAATCATTAGAGAAATGCAGATCAAAACTACAGTGAGGTATCACCTCACACCATTTAGAATGGCCATCATCAAAAAATCTAGAAACAATAAATGCTGGAGAGGGTGTGGAGAAAAGGGAACCCTCTTGCACTGTTGGTGGGAATGTAAATTAATACAGCCACTATGAAGAACAGTATGGAGGTTCCTTAGAAAACTAAAAATAGAACCACCATACTACCCAGGAATCCCACTATTGGGCATATACCCTGAGACAACCAGAATTCAAAAAGAGTCTTGTACCATAATGTTCATTTCAGCTCTGTTTACAATAGCCAGGACATGGAAGCAACCTAAGTGTCCATCAACAGATGAATGGATAAACATGACGTGGCACATATACACAGTGGAATATTACTCAGCCATAAAAACAAACGATATTGAGTTATTTTTAGTGAGGCGGATGAGCTTAGAGTCTGTCATACAGAGTGAAGTTAAGTCAGAAAAAGAAAAAGAAATACTATATGCTAACCCATATATATGGAGTCTAAGAAGAAAAAAAAAGGCCATGAAGAACCAGGGGCAAGACGGGATTAAAAATGCAGACCTACTAGAGAATGGGCTTGAGTGTAAGGGGAGGGGGAATGGTAAGGTGGGACAAAGTGAGAGAGTGGCATGGGCATATATACACTACCAAACATAAAATAGGTAGCTAGTGGGAAGCAGCTGCATAGCACAGGGAGATCATTTCGGTGCTTTGTGACCACCTAGAGGGGTGGGATAGGGAAGGTGGAGGGAGGGAGACGCAAGAGAGAGGAGAGTTGGGGACATATGTATATGTATAAGTGATTCACTTTGTTATAAAGCAGAAACTACCACACCAGTGTAAAGGAATTATACTCCAATAAGGACATTAAAAAGAAAAAAAATGAATGAAAAGCCTTAAAAAAGAATGAAATATTGCTATTTGAACAACATGTATAGACCTGGAGGGTATTAGTGAAATAAGTCAGACAGAGAAAGACAAATACTGTATGTTATCACTTATATGTTGGAGTCTAAAAAAATGAATGGATATAACAAAACAGAAAGAGACTCACAGATATAGAGAAGAAACTAGTGGTTACCAGTGGGGAGATGGAATAAGGGAGAGGCAACATAAAGGTAAGGAGTTAAGACGTACAAACTACTTTGTATAAAATAAATAAGCTCCAAGGATATATTGTACAGCACAGGGAATATAGGTAATATTTTATAACTTTATCGAAGTATAACCTATAAAAATATTCAATCACTATGTTGTAACACCTGAAACTAATATAATATTGAAAATCAACTATACTTCAATTAAAAAAATAAACCAGAAAAAAACTAATGTAAAAAAATTGGAATGGCTATATTAACATCAGACAAAATGGACTTCAGAGCTAAGAAATTGCCAGGGGTAAAGAACAACATTATATATTGATAAAAGAGTCAATTCACCACAAAGACCTAGTAATTCTAAATGTATTTGCTTCTAATAACAGAAGTTCAAAATTCAAGAAGCAAACCTTGACAGAGCAGAGAGAAGTGGAAAAACTCTATAATTATAGTTTTAGTAATTGATGGAAATAAGCAGACAGAATCAGAAAGAATATTGAAGAAATGAACAACATCAATCAACTGAATCCAACTGATATATTACTCCACCCGATGACAGCAGGAATACACATTCTCTTAAGTGTACGTGGAACATTCTCCAAGATAGACCATATCCTAGGTCATAAAACAAGCCTTAACCAATTAAAAATAATTGAACTCATACAGAATGTGTTCTCTAGTCACAATGGAATTAAACTAGAAATCAGTAACAGAAAAATAATCGTAAAATTTCCAGACACTTAGAAATTAAATAATATACTTCTAAATAATCTATGTGTCAAAGAAATGTCCGAGGAGTGATTAGAAATATTTTGAACAGAATGGAAATGAAAATATATCAAAATTAGTTGAATACAGCAAAAAGCAGTGGTTTTAGGGCACTCTATAGCATTAAATGCTCATATTAGAAAACAAGAAAGATCTGAAATCAATAACTTAAGCTTCCTCCTTAAAGTAGAAAAAGAATTAAATAAATCAAGCAGAAGGAAAGAAACAGCAACAATCAATGAAATAGGAAACATAAGAAAAAAATAGAGAAAATCAATGAAACCCAAAACGGCTTCTTTGCAAAGATCAGTAAAATTCATAAATTTCTAGCCAGGCTAAACAAAGAAAAATGAGCAAAGATTCAAATCATCAATATCAGGAATGAAAGAGGGGAAATCACTACAGACTTTATATTCATTAAAAGGCTATTAAGGGAATACTAAGAACAACTCTATGCACATAAATTTGACAACTTAGATGAAATGGACCAATTCCCTGAAAACTACAAACTACCAAATGTCATCCAGATAAAATAGATAATCTGAGTAGTCCTATAACTAATATAGAAATTGAATTCATAGTTGAAAACCTCCCCCCAGAGAAGTCTCCATTATCAAGTGGTTTCACTGGTGAATTCTACCAAACATTTAAAGAAGAATTAACACCAATTCTACACTATCTCTCCAGAAAACAGAAAAGGGAACATTTCAACCCATTTTTCAAAGCTAGCTTTATCCATATAACCAAAACCAGACAAAGACAGTATAAAAAAGAAAATTACAGATCGGTATCACCCATAAACATAGACTCAAGATCTTTAACAAATCCAATCCAGAAATAGTATGACTGAAACAAATGAAGTTCATCTTGGGAATGCAAACCTGGTTCAATATTTGAAAATAAGTCAATGTAATCAATCATATTAGCAGTTTAAAGAAGAAAAATCATATATCAATTGATATGAAAAAAGCATTTGACAAAATTCAGCATTCATCCATGATAAAAGTTATCAACAAACTAAGGATAGAAACTTTCTCAACCTGATAAAGGTTGTCTCCAAAGATCTACATGTAACATCATGTTTAGTGGTGAAAGACTGAATACTTTCCCCTTGCCTTAGAAACAAGGCAAGGATGTCTAATCTCACCAGTCCTATTCAACATTATACTAGAAGTTTTATCCAGTGCAATGAGACAAGAAAAAGAAGTAAAAAGAATACAGATTTGAAAAGAATAAGTAAAACTGACTTCTTTTGGGCAGCTGACATAACCATATGTGTAGAAAATATCAAGGGATCTACAATAAAAAAGAGAGAGAAAAACTCCTAGAACTAACATGTTTGCTTAACAAAGTAACAGAACACAAAATCAACACATAAAAATCAATCCCATTTCTGTATCCTGACAATGTACATACAAGGAAATTAAAACTTTAAAATACCATTTATAGTAGGTCCCCAAAATGAGATGCTTAGGTATAAATCTGATAAAACATCTACAAAATCTATGTGGCGGAAACTACAAAATGCTAATAAAAGAAATCATGCAAATTGAGAAACATGGTATTCATGGAATGGAAGTGTCAACTGAGTAAAGATGTCACTTCTGAATTGGTCTGTAGATTGAACTCAATACCAGTCAAAATCCCAGCAGGATTTTTTTTGTACATACAGACAAACTGATTCTCAAATATCATGGGCAAATGAACTAGAATAGCTAAGACAATTTTGAAAAAGAATAAAGTTGAAAGAATCACACCATCCAATTTGAAAATTTGCTATAAAGCTTACAAAGTAATGAATATGGTGTGGTTATTGGGGAAGAGAGAGACAGAACAATGTAACAGAGTAGAGAGTTCAGAATTAGACCCACACAATTATGGCTGTTTGATTTTTGAGAAAGGTGCAAAAAATTCAGTGATAAAAGCAGTCTTTTTTACTATAATACATGATGTTGGAACTGTTGGATATCCATATGCTAAAGAATGAACCTTCACCTAAACCTCATTCATTATACAAAAATTAACTCAAAGTGAGTCATAGATCTAAAATTAAAACATAAAGCTATAAAACCTTTAGAAATCAATGTAAAAGAAAATCTTTGTGACATAGGGTTAAATGGGGGTTTCTGAGCAGCAGCACCACTGACATTTTGGGCTTGATAATTCTTTGTCATGGAAACTTTGCTGTGCATTGTAGGATATATAGTAGCATCCCCAGCCTTTACCCATGAGAGACCAGTAACACCATGCCCCGTAAGTCATGACAACCAAAAATGTATCCAGACTTTGCCCAATGTTCCTGGGGACAAAGTCCCCCCGGGTTAAGAACCACTGAGTTGGAGAAAGAATTTTTAGATATAATGCAAAAACACACAGTCCATAGAAGAAAAAAAATGATGAATTGTTATTTTTATAAAAATGTAGAACTAGGGACTTCCCTGGTGGTCCAATGGTTAAGACTCCACACTCCCAGTGCAGGGGGCATGTGTTTGATCCCTGTTTTGGGAACTAAGATCCTGCATGCTGCATGGCGTGGCCTAAAAAATAAATAAATAAAATGGAAAACTTCTCCTCTGAAAGATATTGTTGAGAGAACGAAAAGACAAACTATGGATTGGCAGAAGATATTTCTAAATCATATATCTGACAAAGAATTTGGATCCAGGATATTTAAAGAATTCTGAAAACTCAACAATAAGTAAATGAAAAACACAATTACAAAAGAGAGAAAAGAATTTGCAGCCATTTTACCAAAGAGGATTTAAGTATGACAAATAAGCACATAAAAAGATGTTCAACATCATTAGCTATTAGGGAAAAGCTATGATGAGGTATCACTAAACACCTATTAGAATGGCTAAAATAAAAATTACTGAATTCCAAGAGCTGGTGAAGATGTGGAGCAAGTGGAACTTTCCAAGCATTGCTGGTTTGGATGCAAAATGGTACAGCAACTATGGAAAATAATTTGGAAGTTTCTTATCAAGTTAAACACGATTTTACCATATAATCCAGCAATCACACTCCTGGGTATTTATCCTAGAGAAGTGGATACAATAACCTGGATATGAATGTTCATAACAGCTTTATTCATAATTGCCAAAAACTGGAAACAACTTAAAGGTCCTTTAATGGCTAAATGGATAAACAAACTGGTAGATCAATACAATGGAATGCTATTCAGCAATAAACAGAACAAACTGTTGATCACAAAACAACAGAAGAACCTCAAAGGCATTATGCTGAGTTAAAGAAGCTTGCCTCAAAAGGTTACATATTCTATGACATTCATTCCTTAAACTATAAGGATGGAAAAATAGATCAGTGGTTAGAGGTAGGGTTAAGGTGTAGCTATAAAGGAATGATATAAAGGAGATTAATGGGATAGTGGAAACTTCTGTATCCTGGTAGTGGTGGTGGTTACATGAATATCTACATGTGTTAAAATTCATTGAATTATACACCAAAAGAAAAAAAAGCAATTTTATCATATGATAATTTAAAAAACAGACAAGTTCAATTCTGATGGTACTTTACTAGCTTTATAGGATGTAGTCTAAACTTCTTAGCAGGAATTACAGGGCCCACCCTGGTGGTAGCTCCTCAGAAATAGGGCTGTTTCCCTCATAAAGCATAAGAATGTTGTTTTTATGGAGGTAGACTGTGGTCCTGAAGGTCACAACTGTTTTGTCTCTAAGTAAGAGACAGTTTTTAGTATTGGAAAGTCGAGGATTTAGAATATCTGAGTTCTCACACTGGTGTAGCATTTTGTGGAATCCTGGTCTAGTACAGCCTCAGTTGCCTCCCTATTAAATGTGACAAATAACTGGTTCCCTCAGGGTCACTATTAGTAGGGCAGAAATTGAACCACTTTCAATCCCAGGCCTAGCCAATTTTGCATCTGAACAGAACACTCCTTCCCACTTCAACCTTTATGGAAGGGAGAGGAGTATGTGATGTATGGTTTAGGGGAGCAGATTGTATTGTCGAAAGTTTTTCGAGGTACTTTTTGCATGTATGCATCTAGTTAGCAATCTGGGTTGTACTCTACCTCAGTTCTCCTCCCCTGTAACTAATTCATTTCATTGGAATCTGGATCCTGCAGAGAGTTGGCTTCTAAAACAAATACAGTGGCAGGTATTCCCCCATAAGATTGTCCTGAGTTGTTTCAGGTTTTAGAACTTTTTGTAGCAGCCCTTTCAGTGTTATGATCACCCTGATGGAGAGTCTTAGTTTGTGCTGCTGCTGTTCCCCACCCCTCGCCACCTGCCATCCCTACATGCATGTGGCTTGTTTAGAGCTTGGATGACAACCCAAGCCCACTCCCCATTTCCACCACCATTCAACTCCTCCCATGCTGAGGTAAATGATGAGACACTGGTGTTGATTATATTTATCCATTTATTAAAATACTTTAAGAAGCAAAACTTTATTAACTTTGAAGACTGGTGTTCCATTTTGTGGGGAGGAGGAATAGGCACACTTTGTGGACCTTTTCTTTCTGCTTTTTCCTGTTACCCCATAACTACCCCAGTTTCCTCCCCCAGTCAGCCCCTGGCCCTGCTGCTTACTTGCAGGGGTCTCTGAGGAAACAAAACAAACAAAAAAACAGATTAAAGATTAGCAGACAAGTAGACAAATGCAATTCCACAAACCATAAAGCCAATCAAGGTCCTTTACAGGATGGAATGGTGCTAATGGGTTTGGTTGTTTTGGTATTAGTTTCTACTTCTTATGAAATTAAAATTCTTCTACTTGTGTCCTGAGGGAAGATGACATTAACCCCAACTGTTTCTTCTGATCAACTTTAACCTAATTTATTAAATTGAAAATGTCTTCCTTATTCTTCCCTTGCCCCTTTAGACAAAACACAGGCCCTTTTCCGGTGAGGTGAATGATAGCTGCTGACCTCCTGTAGTATTGACACCAAAAGCAGATGATGGCAGTCCAAATCCACTGGCATTCTCCTTCCCCACTGTTCTTCTTGCTAGGAATTGCCCATTCAATCAGTCCCTCAGAAAGTGCTCCAAAGATGCAACCAAACCCCAGAACTTTGGCTCTTGATGTCAACTTTGAACATAATTGAGATGGATATTTGGTGTCTGGTCCCACCACCTGAACAATTATATTACTGCAAGTAGTTAACCATGAAGTCCTGAAAGGAGCTTATGCTTCCAGAGGATGGGCCACCTCCCTTGAGAAAGAGATCACCACTTCTTGCTTTGTTTTCAAGCTAGTATGTGCAAAAACAAGTGCTCAGCAAAGCTGTCTTCCTTGTTTTGGGAAACAACTGGTAACTAAGCAGTTTAGGAGGTAACCAAGGGATTTAGCAAGCCACACCTGCTCCTGGGCCTCATCCCCTATCAATTCTGCTCCATGAGTTGACTCCAGCCTCCAATCTTAGTGGTTTCATTCAATATCATTCTGATTCAGGGTGGGTGGATAGGGTAGGTAAAAGGGAATCCAGATGGTACAACAGAGCAAGAGTAGCATTACAACATACAAAGATGGATAGTAAGTCAGCAAAGTAAACACAAGAGATGGAGTACTATTACAGTTTACTGTCATTGGTGATAAAAATAATTACAAGACACAGCCCTGCTTAGGCACTGCCAAGTAAAAGCTACCCTCTCCCAGGACTTCCTTTTGTTTCCTAAAATTTGCTCATTTGGAAATTTTTCATTTTGAAAAAGGCTCTTCTGAAAAATATGCAACTTGGTTCCCAACTCTGTGAGTGAATGTGTGTGCAGCTGTTAATGTGTGCAGCCACGGAGGAGCCAAGTTGGGCTGCAACGGTGACCTTATTGATTTGATCTAATACCTCCTCCTGGGAAGAAAGAGTAATACGGAGAAAGCCAAAGACACAGCAACAGCACATTCCCCACTTAAATACATACAGTAAGTTAACATATTCTGATGCTTAAATAAGTTTTAAATGTTTTCTCTCAATGTTTTTCCATTAACTTTCTTCCCTAGTTGTAGAGCTAGGACATTTTTGTTTGTTTGGCACAGCAATCAGACGTCTGGGGACTATCCCCTTGTTAGTATTTTTCTCCTCACCCCTGCAGAGGTGGAACACAGGTGGCTGGTTTAAGTGGGCTAGGCTGGTGGAGTTCCAGAGTTGAGAACCAGTGCTTAGAGTTGGATTGTGCACCTCGATAAACCAGCGATTGGACTGAGTCAGGTAATTGAGCACGCTAAGTTTTTCTGAGAAGTAGGGAGAGGCCAGTTTCCTGGCTTTCTGTTGATAAATGGGAAGGGACACTTACTCAAAGATATAAGTTGAGGGTGGGTGGGGATACAAGGCAGACATGAGAGAACCCCTGGAGAAATACTGGAGTTTGATTAGATTTGCCTGACTGGGCGCAGGCATTCAAAAAAATGCTAATTGGGATCTGGAGCAATTTTGGCCTGGTTTGTTTTCATGAGAAATTTGGAAGAAGAACCATGGGAGAAGCAGAAGCTTTTAGCCTCCATTTTCCCAGGGTCATGTTCTTTCTGGTCACTTTGAATGTCCCTCTGTACTCAAGGGAAAGGAGCAAGAAGGGAGATTCAAAAGTGATTTGGGGACTTAACCAACAGCCTGCCCAGAAGATGCAGGCCAAGATGGAGCTTGTGGGGAAGGGCCTAGGCTGTGACTTGATTGTCAGGCAGTCCTTAGCTCAGACATCTGAGTCACAGAGCTCAAGGCCTGGTTGCTCCATATAGTGTTTATTGGGGAAGGGGACAGCACAGGTTGGGCAGTTGCTGATGTAGAGTCCAGGACAGATAGAGCGAAAAAGGCAGCATGCCAGCTTAGCCCCCTTCTCTAGGGCATTGGTGTTTTTGTTCCCCTTTCTGTGGCCTGGCTCAGAATTTTAAGGGGGCATCAGAATCAGCTGGGCCATAGGTAGATCCCAGCCACTTCTAAGACACTGAAAATGCACCAAAAGATTAGAAGCTCCACCAAGAACTAGGGCAGTTGGTAGAGGCATATGTGTGTGTAGGGTAATGGGGGTGGAGGATGGGATCAGGGTGGGGAGGGATTCCTGGGTTAGCACAATAAATTATAGGGTCATTTAGAGGTCGAGTTGTATTTTCAGTTCTTAAAAATATATATATATATATATATATATATATATATTTATATATATACATCTTTATATGTCTCTATACATAACTATACTGCAGCACAGCAGCAAAACATTTAGTTTAAAAATCCAGCAAGAATGCAGGCAAACACTCCATGGAGGCATGCAGGCTAGGATCAAGGCAGTAGGAAGGGAGCCTGTATGGTTGCCATAGGGGTGAGTTCCAACCAATGGGCCCACCCAGCCACCAGAGCACCACCTGGACATGTGCAAAGACATACATGCGCACATGGAAAAACAGAAAGGGTTTGCAGAGAGAGCAGTCACCACAAGAAAAGATTTCACATGGTCATTGTAAGAGGCAAGTGGACAAGCCCCCAGGACCTAGTTCTCATCTTAATAGGCCAACTAGGAGAGACCTTCTGAAGTCACAAGTTGCAATTGACAGGGATTGGGGGAGAAACACCACCAAGCCTGGCTGTCCTGACCCCTCTCCTCATCTCCCTGAGAGTATTTCTTTCATTCATTCCCTAGCATCAACAGTTTCTCTGCCAGTCAGAGAAAAACATTCCCCAACTCCCTGAAAAGGTGAACTCCCTTGAATCTTTTGTAGATCCCAGGCCATTCACAAAAAGCTTAGTTCAATTAAATACTGTAGTTGCTCAAGATGCACGAAGAGAAGGAGAACTGAACAAGACAACTCGGAACAAGAATCTTTGGCCAATGAGAAAATGTAAACCTCTAAGGAGACCTGATTGAGTCCAGGAAAAAAATGTATTAGTGTAAAGAATTGGAGGATCTTTCTTGGTGGTGCTCATGTTTGTTCTGAAATAATTTAGTCTAGCCTGTATTGAGGTTTCAAGAGTTTTTAGTAGAATCCTAAATGTTGTGAGTTCTCCTTCCAGCTTTCAAGGGTTATAGTTGAGATCCTGATGGTGTTGGAGGATCATCATCTTTTGCTTCATCTTCATGATGTCTGCGGTGCCACAAATTTCCTTTATAGAAAAAAAGCAAGTATAGAAATAATGAGGTTAGCACATTGCCAGATGCCTAAATTTATGGATGCTAAAGAGAGCAAAGAGTCCTTTAGGAGACAGACTGGTTTGTTCCTATTGTACCAACCATTTTTAAACCATCTTAGAAAACCAGCTGATGTCATGCAAGCCAAACACAAATGGGATGAGTTCTCAGAACCTGATAATCCATGAAACTGCTATTGACCCTTTCAGAGTCTTCAGAAAGACTCTCAAGCACCATGGGTCTCCCAACTGGCAGATTCTTAGGGACTCAAACCAGTTGGACCAAACATAACTTGGTCCAGGAGATTCTCTCTTGGCATCTGTATGAAGTCTCAGTTCCTCAAAAAACAAAACAAACTGCCACCCTCCATCCCTTTCCCCCCATCTCAAGCTTCCAGGTCATCTAGGCTCAGAATTTAGGAGAGACGATTGACATCAGAATTGGCATAGCCGACAATTCTAAGGGAACCTTCTTTTGAGCCCCACTGATATATCAAGAACATTTAAGTCCAATTCTGAAGAAGGGGTGGAACCAAAATTCAAATAATGAAACAAATTTTGCATTTCCAGGGATTTACTATAACAGATAAAGAATAAGAGTGTTTAGATAGGTCGTGGAACCTGTTCCTGACCCTGTAGGTGCCCAGCACTGACACCCCCAACCCATCTCAAATAATAGTGCTTTCTGGAGCAGGACCAAAAGCTTGTAGTTGTATTTGACTGGGAAATAGATCTAAATATGACTGTTTTGCCATACTTTATCCACTGAGGAAAGGAATGGGTCAAGCAGAAAGGTACTGGCTGTTCTCATTTTTCTCTTCAGCTGTTTATATCACAGAGATCACAAAGCAAGGTTGCCTCTCAGGTTCTCTCCCTGCCAGTATCCATATATCACTTTCTTTTTTTTTTTAAGGAGCTTTTTTTTCTTTTTCTTTTTTTTTTTTTTGGTGTACCGTGTGGCATGCGGGATCTTAGTTCCCCAACCAGTGATCGAACCCGTGACCCTGCAGTGGAACCGCGGAGTCCTAACCACTGGACAGCCAGGGAATTCCCTCCATATCACTTTCTAACTCACACCTTGTCCAAGAGACTGCTTGGCATCCCCTAAGGTTGGCTCCCAGCCGGCCACCTCCTCCATCACCACCATACCCGTGCACATTTCTAATGTGAGCTTCAGGTCTTTGGGAAGTACCCAGGCTGCTGGGGAATCCTTTATGACCTCGATGCCTGTGGGAGAAACTTACCAATAAAGCCCTGGATGCCTTGGCCTGATTTAGGTTTGTCTTCCTTTTCTGGCTTCTTCTTTCCCAATTTGGGGAACTTAACTTTCAATCCGAGGCTTCTACTGTCAGTATCTGAAGACTTTTCCTGGCAAACCACAACAAGAGGAAGGTCAAAATGTTAGTTGCCTAATAGTCAGAAACAATTCCTAGAGGCCTGGCAAGGTGGTGAACGAGGATGCTGCAAGAAGCAGGCAGATCTGCTATCTATCCAGGTATGGGAGATACCCCTACTCACTAGTCTTGTGCCCTAGAAGGCATCTGATCTTTACCAAGATCCTACTCTGTGCCAGGTACTTTGCTAAAAGCTTTAATAAATGATCTCATGTTAATAAATGCTCTTCTGAATTGCCTTTCAGAAGAAACCTAAAGGAAGGGCACAGGACCTTCCCTTGGAACCAAAGCTTTGGAAAGTCCAATAAATAATTGACTCTCATTCTGCTTTTCCCCACTAAAGTGGATCTGCGCCTTCTGTGGCCTTAAGGTGAGCAAGTTTGGTATCAAGTGAAAGAGCAACATCTTCCTGTCTTTCTTTCAATCTATTCTGCCCTTCTTTAGAGCCTCACTTCTTCATCTTTATGGAAATGCTGAAGTCCAGAAAAGAGATTATGCCCAGGCCAGGCAGACTCCCATATTGAGACCTCAGAGCATGGACTGTTTGCTTCATTTCTCTCAATATCCAGTCTGTTTGCCTAGGTCAGGAGCTTGGTGCAAGATAGCTGAACTGAGTAAGAATGGGGTGCTACAAGAGTGTGCTTCCTTTTCTGCATAACAGCATGTTTTTCTTCCCCAGCGGGCTACTGGTCAAGAGCAGCAAAAGCATATGAGAAAGTTATTAAATCCTTTAAGACCTAAATTTGCCTATGGCTTTTTCTCTTAAATGGTAGCCCAATTGCTGCACTAGTCCAAACATGCTTGTATGGCTTGCTCACATGCATATAACTGGTGTATGAAGCCAGAAAACAGGCATAATGAGTAGGAGAACCAAGTATTCCTACAGGTTGAAGTGAGCAGTTCCATGGCGGAGAAATTTAAAGAAAAACCCTGTCAGACCGTAAAAGGTATAATTTACCTGGTGGTAGGTGGACATCTTTGAGTCATTTGATTTATGAAATGGGACTATTTTTCAATCTCAGGAGAGCACTCAGAATTGTCAAAAAATGATGACATCCCCACAGCTATATTATAGCCACAGCTGCCATGCTTGATTTTCTTTTAAGCCACACACCTGCTAGGGGAAAGCATTGAGATAGCCTACTTTCCTCCCAGAGTGGGAGGGACAGAAAGCAGCAAGGAGAGGTGATATTTGGTAGATTTAACCACCAGTATGGCCTGGGCACCAACCATTTAGAACAGATGTTGGCTGTAAACACCTGGTATTGGCCATAATGGTATGTACCAGACAAAATTCAGTCCCAGCAGCAGGTACTGAGCAGGGGAGGGGAATTGCAGCCAGGAGAAAGGCACAGAAAAAGACCATTCTTGCTTATTCTCTCCCAATCTTCTGATACAGAGTGGTTCTTCTTTCTGGTTATGTTCTCATGGTCATCTAGTTTTTCAGTGTGCCTTCTGCCTTGTCCTGTATACTTATGGTGAGGAGATGGGAGGAGGAGGCTCCATTGAACTCAAGCTGAAAGCCACTACTGGCCTCCCTATGCTACATCAGTCACTGTGTCCTGGCCCACACCGGAAGGCAAAGCACCAAGGAAGAATCCCTCTTCCCCTTTATTTCCCAATCCACAGGTCACATACCTCTGGAGAAAGGATTGAATTCATCCAGTCAATCTCAGATAGCTTTTCAAACTCCTTATTCATGGCATCCAGGGAAGTTTGCAGTGTGGCCTCATACTCAGCATTTCTCAGCTGGTGAAGACAGGAAAAAGAGTGAGTATCCAATGCTAAGCACCCTACCTTCATAGACTCTTGCCTTCTCCCCAACTCCCAGTCCCTGCTAGTGGCCATGAGACCACAGTGTGCCAACTTATATCTCCTTTGGCTCATGGTGTCGGTGGAAAGTATAGCCAGCTCTTTACTTTCTCAATAGGGAGATCCAGGAGACAACCAGACAGTGATGCTTTCCTTAGGGCTTGGCGTGCTCACAGTTTGGCAAGCAGAGAGGCCCTTTGACCACTATCAATTAATGCTGAAGTTGTACCCCTACAGCTTAGGGTCCAGGATAAGGGTCCTACCCTTGACCCTCAAGCCCCTGGAGACACCCAAGTGCCCCCCTAATAATAGCTACCAATTTTTGAGCAAATACTATATGCCAGGCACTGTGCATACATAGTTTCATTCCATCTTCCCAATAGCTTGATAATACCTTACAAAGTACTATTGTTCTCATTTTATAGGTGGGAAAACAGACTCAAAGAAGTTTAGTGCTCAAGATCACATGACTAGACAGAAACCCAGATCTATTCAACTCTATAGCCTACCCTCTACACCACACCATTCCAGAAAGGGTATGTGGGGTGGCCAGATGCTGGGGTGGGGGGAATCTTTATTACACAGTTACCATAATTTAAAGGCTACTTTGTGAAGCAAGGGGAGGGCTAGAGAGAGATTGGCTCAAATTTTCCCTTCCTGGCAAAGAGGGTCTGCCTCCCCAGGCTGTGCTTTTAGCCCCTAGCTATTCACTCTTAGTGAATGATGGCTTGTCCCATGGGTTTAGGAAACAAAGCTCAAGCATTCCCTAGTAACCCCCAGCACCCACAGGATGAACTCTGTATGCTCCGTGGGAGAGTTAAAATAGATTATTCTGGGACCATCTCCAACTCAGAAGAACCAAGTTCTAAACCAACAACATAAGTGAGATAGTTCATGTTCCATTAAATAGTGAGCTGGGAGAACAGATGCATGCTGATATCATCAGCTCTGACACGCTTTCCAGCCCACCTACTTTGGCTTCATCTCTCCTCTCTGGCATGTGCTCTACTTTCAGTCTGGCACTTATGTAGCTTCTTGCTGTGCATGGGCCAGCCTTAAGTGGAACCCTGCTGTCTGTCACAAATGGGTGACAGGTGAATGAGCGAGGGATGGGATTGGAGGTTTTGACCAATCAGGATGGGATATGAGAGGGGAACAAGTCATGTTGTCAAATAATCTCTTGCTTTTGCTTTACAACGAATGATTTAGGACAGTACGGAGTAGCCCGGATGCACAGGACACGTGTGTGTACATGGTGGTGGGACGGGGAACAGTGGTGTCAAGTAGAAATGGCCATCACTTCAAGATAAGGGGGAAAGGGCCAGGGATTCTTAGGGGCATACTTACCAGCAGTGCTCAAAAGGGATTTGATAGTCAAACCCAAAACCACAGAGAAGAAAGAGGAATTGGGGTCTTAGAAAATGATTCCTAATCATAATAGAAGAGGAATAAAATGGCTTCCTAATGACTTCCTATTTGGCACCTAGAGACTCGGGCTCTGAAAAATAGTATATGGTTGGGCCTGAATCTTATGCTCTGTTCTCTTGTCCTTCTGGCTTCAATAGAGACCTTATTCAGGACTCTTCTCTGAGATAAATGTGCAAACTGACTCAGGGGACTTTGTTACTCACTTCCTGGTTTCTGTTCTAACATCACTAAGCCAGTTTGCCACATAAGGGAAGTGGGAGTTACTGGGTGGGATTTTCTTCATCAAAAGGCTACATCCCGGGCTTCCCTGGTGGTGCAGTGGTTGAGAGTCCGCCTGCCGATGCAGGGGACACGGGTTCGTGCCCCGGTCTGGGAAGATCCCACATGCCGCGGAGCGGCTGGGCCCGTGAGCCATGGCTGCTGAGTCTGCGCGTCCAGAGCCTGTGCTCCACAACGGGAGAGGCCACAACAGTGAGAGGCCCGCGTACCGCAAAAAAAAAAAAAAAAAAAAAAAGGCTACATCCCTCTCCCAACACTGACTGTTCTCCTCCTTCAAGGGGAGGAATAACAACATTCAAATGAAATAAGCCTGGACTTCCCCGGTGGTGCAGTGGTTAAGAATCTGCCTGCCAATGCAGGGGACATGGGTTTGAGCCCCGGTCCAGGAAGATCCCACAAGCCGCGGAGCAACTAAGCCTGTGTGCCACAACTACTGAGGCTGCATGCTGCAACTACTGAAGCCTGCATGCCTAGAGCCCATGCTCCACAAGAAGAGAAGCCACCGCAATGAGAAGCCTGTGCACCGTAATGAAGAGTAGCCCCCACTCGCCACAACTAGAGAAAGCCTGTATGCAGCAACAAAGACTCAATGCAGCCAAAATAAATAAATAAAATAAGAATAAATTTTAAAAAATGAAATAAGCCTTACATCCATGCCACCTCTATGATATGGCCTTTCTGGAGATACATGGTCATTCTTAGCAGCCGTTTGCACCCAGGTCTCGTTTGGATGTGTGTATGTGTGTGTGTGGGTCCTTACCAGGTTCTATATTAAGTATGATATGTGCTCAATTTGGGTTGTTGGCTGGCACAAACCAATTTTCATGACCCCATGAGCCTCAAGAAATCCTGAGTGGCAATAAGAGGCCAAGCTCCCATATTTCCTGCTGCCCAAATTGGCAAGGCCATTTAGCTCTGCCTATATATAGAAGGTACTTCTGTTGCTGTCGCTGAAGGCTGAAAGACTCTAGCCTGGGGCTCAGATGCTGGGACAGCCTGGCCTGACTGCCTTAACCACTCTTCCACCTGTGCAGTGTGCCAGTTAGATGTGCAAATGGAAAGGGGGAAGTGGCTGCACTTCTTGCAAAAATCAACTCAGAGGCCCCTCTTCAAATAAACCTTAATTAGATGAGAGGCAGAACAGTACCTTCCTAGGGGCCTTAGCAGCAAACCTAAAGTGGAGTAGTCATGATCAGTTGACTCATTAAAGCACACTCACCAGGTGTGCCTATGGGCTTTGCATTATGAGAAACAGCAACTCTTCCTGTAGCTCAAAAACTGAGCCTCAGTCCATTTTCCCTAACACTAATAAAATCTACCATCTGTCAAGCTGCTAGGAAGAGCTAGGCACATAATATACAGTAGTTTGTTTAATCCTCACAACAACCTGGATAGGTAGAGATTTTAATTCCTATTTTGTAGGTAGGGAAACTGAGATCCAGAGAGGTGAAGTTACCTCACGTACCTACTGTTATGGATTCATTTGTGTCCCCTCCAAAAAGATATCTTGAAATCCTAACCCTCAGTACCTCAATTTTTTGGAAATAGGGTCATTGCATATGTAATTATTAAGATGGGATCATTGGTCTGGTCTGGACTCTGGAGTAGGGTGGGCCCTGATCCGGTAAGACTGGTATCCTTTAAGGAGATGGCCATGGGAAGACAGAGAGACACAGGGAGAGCACCATGTGAATATGGAGGATTGGAGTAATGCATCTACAAGCCAAGGAACACAGCAAAGATTGCCAGCAAGTCACCAGAAGCTAGGAAGAGGCAAGGAAGGATTTCCCTACAGGTTTCAGAAGGAACATGGCCCTGCTGACACCTTGATTTCAGGCTTCTAGCCTACAGAGCTGTGAGACAATAAAGTTCTGTTGTCCTAAGTCACCCAGGTTTTAGTACTTTGTTACAGCAGCCTTAGGAAACTAATATAGCTAGTAATGGGCAGATTTGGGATTTGAACTCAGAGACCCCCAACTTTCCCCACTATTCCTTACTGTCTTTCCACATGGTGAGAGACGTATGTGGAAACTTGGGAGATGCAGAGCAGCTCAAAAGAGCTCACCCTTTTCTACTGAAACTATATGAGGTATGATGAGAAAACGCTGCTTTTGTTTGGCCTAGTCTTGGACCCAAGAGACATTTGCCAAAGGAGATAGACTTTTCTTCAAGGATATGGTAGTCCCTATAGATTCGCATAACTTATAAAGTGACACGATCAATGACAACTCTGGGTGAAGATGACACAGCAGGGACTGCCAGGTAAGCACCTGGCCAAAATGCTCCTACATGTCTTCCAATGCTCTAGAACCAAGCACAGGCTGTGACCAAATTCAGATGGGATACTTTGCCCTCCCTGTTCCAACCCCATCCACTCACCAAGTTTTCATCCAGGAAAGCTTTGGTGTCATCGTAGAGCCCTTTAAGACTAAATGTAACATCTACTGCATCATTTCTGGTTAGAGTCTGAGAGGAGAAGAAAGGAAAAGAAAGGAAGGGAAAGGACAAAGACAGAGGAGTTGTTGGTTAGTAAGCATGCAGCTGGCTTCTCTGTGGGAGGGTAGGAGCAGGCTAGTAGGATGTGGCTATAAGTGAAAAAGTAATATTCACAATATAGCACAACTAGTAGTTCAGCATGGGCACCAACCAGTCAAAACTGATGCCAGCTATCAACTACCAGTACAGCTGTATTGGTGTGTTGTATGCTGTGGCACAGCACAACTTGGCATATGGCATCACTGATTGAGTGCTATGGGTATAGGGAAACAGGGAATATGCAAACTAGATAGTAAGTTTGAGGCCACTTGTTGCCACTAGGCTGAAGCCACCTTTCCCATGGTACATGAAGTTAGGCCTAACCATCTGTCTTCTTGAAACTCCAGGCCTGGAGCTCCAGGCCTCTTCCAACTAAAATCCGGCCCCAAATAAATAGGTAACCTACATTTTAGGAGGCCCTGACCCTGTATGTGGCCCTTTTGTATTGTTTGCCTAGCACTAAAGTTACTTTTTAAAAGCATCACTTAAAAATCTTCTGCCAGTGGGTAAAGTCACAGGATGGCACATTTAACATCAAGAATCTAATCTAGACCTTCCCCACGAGAGGAAAACCAAGGCAGCCTGGAGCACAAGTTTCAATGACAAGTGTCACCTTAACAGGTTATATAGGGATCCTCCTGGAATGAGGAAGGGCCTAAGCCAAGTTCCTCTCCATTCTCAGGCTATTTCTCCTTGAGGCCAGTGTGGTAGATAGCTATCAGGCTGATGAAATCTGCTATGGGATTCTCCCAGTAACCACTCTGGACCAGTAACCATTCTCCCAGCAACCATTCTCCCAGTAACAAGTCAAACAGTATCTGCCTCCCCTTCTACTCTATCCATCAGTTTCCTGCCATGTCATTTGCCCAGTTTCTCTACCCAGCCTCCAGCTCCCCTTCCTTCCCTTTCCTATTTGGTTTGACTCCTTTCCTTCATCTGCCGCTTCCCCCCTTACCTCAATGGGAGTGCAGGAAGCTGCACCTGCCTCATTGCTGCTGTCTTGGTTGTAAAATATATCATTCAGGATGTTAGCACTGGCATTCACAGAATCCATGAGGACAGACACATGCTGGTGGACCTTACTCAGGTCAGTAAGTCTGTAATAAAGCAAGGACAGATAAATGAGTCTAGAGTTCTGAAGGATGTCTGGCCTGAGGTGCTGGTGAGGGTTGGGATTAAGGGTAAATTGTATTCTTTACCCTCTCCTGTTATTTCTTCTCATTTCTAGGGAGCCACCTATGCCAGAAAATGTTTCTACTCTTCTCTAGCTATTCACTTTTGTCCATCCTTGTCTCACCAGAATTAGATACTGGGTGCTTTGGGAGAGTGGGAGGCTAGAATAGAGGAAGGAGCTGACTCCAGAAACTCTAAGGCCCTCCTGATATTTAAGGGCAAGGATAAGCATTTTTAGTCCTGTTGGGTCTGGGGCAGCAAGAGGAGATCAAAATTTATCTCTGGGCCTAATGGTAGAGGTCCAAGCTGGCTTACTGCTGACCACAAAGACTATTTTCTACCTAGAATGTCAGAGTCCCTGTCAATCCTCAGAGCTCTGAGCAATACTCCTTTCTGAGGCCAGGCTCTCCAGTAGCCAATAGATACAAGTTGGCTTCTTCTCCCTATCTCTTCTTGGGATTCCCAGCCCTGTATCTGGGCCAGTCCACTTACCTGCTGATGAGGTTTTCTGCAAGCTGAGCTAAGTGCTGCATCTGGGCATACTCCTCATCAGAGAGGCTATCTTGAGATTCCTGGGAGTCCAGCTGGGGTTGAGAGGCAGCCTGGATTTCAGAATGCTTGCACTTCCACATTTTCATTGAGTTCTCAAAGTCCTGGCGATAAAGACAGTGGCAGAGCCTAAAGATTGCTGTAGCTAAGACGGCATGTGACAGATCTGTCTGTGAGCCTGATATTTGTGGGTACTGTGGGGAAAGGGGAAAGAGGGCCTCATCCATTCCCCCATACACCTATCTCCACACCCATACATCTGTCCAACATTTTATTCAATGTCTCTTTCATACTAAGCAGTTTTAGTTTTTTGTTGTTGCTGTCGTTGTTGCTGTTACCATGCCAAGTCTTGGGACAACATACTTGAATCAGACAGATGTCTGCCTTCCAGAAGCTCCTATAGGTAGGTATCATGACCAATAAGAAAGTGGAGCCCTTTTCAGCTCCCTTCTTTGCTAAATCTAGGCAATATATTATGATGGATTTTAGAGCTAGACATATCTCATTTAATTTTGAATTGTGCTTCTGTCATTGACTAGTTGTGTTACCTTTAGCAAAGTATTTAACCTCTCTGGTCCTCATTTTCCTCACCTATAAAATGGGAATAAGTGTATCTACCTCATAGGATTGTTGAGAGGACCTACTTGAGAGAATATATGTAAAGTGCCCAACACAAAGTAGGTAGCTTATAAACTAGACATCGCATCCCTTCTCTATTGCTGTGTCTATGGACTGTCCACAGGCCAGAGTGGAAGAAAGCCTCTAAGCATTGAACATCTGATTAATAATGGCTCCTTTCTAGCTTTAGGTGGTTTAGCTGAGGTGAGTGACATTTGTGAATGCAGTATTTTAAGACGCCTTAGAGGAACCTAAAGACCATATTCAATGAAGACTCTCTTGTTGAAGGGAGCAGATTTCTCCATAACCACCTGAGGCCTTTAACTCTGTGCAGTGGAGGGAGGAGTACAACTTTGTGGAAAACTACAGAAGGGAGCTTCTTGTCTCACTCTCTTGGACAGTGCTTTGCAAGTGTCTATGTATATCAGAATGTCTCAGGGAGCTTGTCTGCAAATGCAAGTTCCCAGGAAATACCCATCTCCATTCTGATGCAGTGGGCCTGTGTGGGGCCCAGGAATGTGCATTTCTAACAAGCACCCAAGGTGACTCTGAGATAAGTATTATGCAGACCTCTCTTTAAGGAATTCTGCCTGACTGGAAGTATTCAGTACTCAAGTGATAGCTATAGATGAGACAACGTAGGAGCCCCAGATGAGCCTTTCCCTTCTTACCCGATCTCTTGTCAGCATCTGGGCAGTGTTCTTGTATCTAATCTTGATAAGGCCTGGCCTCTGAACCCAGGCCTCCCCATCCACCTGCACTGGGATACCTTCTTCACCATCGATGGTTATCATCACCTCACGGCACTGCCAGAGAAGAGGAGGAGGGAGAATGGGGGAGAAAAATGAGGTAACGACTGTAGACCAATCTGATAATCTCACAGTCATGGCCAAATGTGTATCTGAACAGGACTGGCAAAAATGTGAATCAGATTGTCCCAGGGAGGAAACACATGTTTGCTATGGGCTTTTTGCTCCTTTGGTCCCTACCACCTCTGTTTCCAACTTCAGCCAGTACCTTGCTTCCCACCAGATAACGTGCTCCCTCCACCCTGTCATTCTTATACCTGGCTAATTCCTGAGACTACCCCACATCCTGGATTGTAGCCACAGAGCTCAAACCCTTTCTGTTGCCCACCAGGCCCGTGCCTACCTGGGCGATGCGATGATGATGCAGGTTGATGATACGGGACATTGCCATCTGTACAGAACCAAAGATTGCCACTACCTCTAGCTTCCCATCATCTATCGCAGGAGCCTCATATTCCTGAGGAGGAAGAACTGTGTCACACATCTCACCCTTGAGAAACCACACCTTGCCTATCACAAGCAGGTATGCTTTGAAAGCTCCTGGTGAGAATTTTTCTAGCTAATGAAGAGTGGAGAAACTACTATATTATTAAAAGGAGAAGAAGGTGGTCAGGAAGCCAACTTGGGAAAAGGGCACTGAGATAAAAACTCAGTCCCTTTTGAGATCACAACTCTTAACTGGTTCTCTCCCTGTCCAATCTAGCATCATAAATCCCCAAGGCCAGTCCCACTGGTCTCATGGCCTTCTTGGGTGAGCTCAGATGAAAGGATTCATGGCCAATTTCTCAGGAGATTTTATTGACAGACCTCCTTAGAGAAAAGGGCATGGCCTAGGTAACCTTTCAAGGATCTTTCAAACGTGAGGAATGGAAAATTCAAAGTCCAGGCAACACCGAAGAATTTATCTGATCCTGAGGTTTTTGGTTGATTCTTGTGCTCTGGGGTGGTAATTGCCTTAAAAAAAAAAAAAAAAAACACCTCATCATACAGCTGCTGCCAATAAAGATCCCCAGCCCACCTCCTCTTCCCCTACACTCCAGTCAGTTCAACTCTCCTTTCTGATAGACTTTAGAGGGGTCAAGCCTTTCTTCCTCCCTGTTCCTTGTTCCATACTCACTGTGGTAGCTGTGCTGCTTCCCCAAAAGTTGACACCCCCAGCATAGCTGGTAATGTTGAGCACTACAATGCCTTGCAGGTTTGGCAAGGAGATGGCTTCTCCATCACACTGAAAGAAAAGAGTAGCCCTTATTGGCTGGCTCTTCAGATACCAATGTGAAGGGCCATTTACAGAGATGGGGGAAGGGCTCTGTCTTCCCTTCATGCTATTATTTTCTTATCCATAAAATGGAAATCTATCTTCATGATTTCCTACCACGAGCAATGAGTGAGGATCAGAGTTAAAGCTTGGGAAGGGGCTTCCCTGGTGGCGCAGTGGTTGAGAGTCCGCCTGCCGATGCAGGGGACGCGGGTTCGTGCCCCGGTCCGGGAAGGATCCCACGTGCCGCGGAGCGCCTGGGCCCGTGAGCTGTGGCCGCTGAGCCTGCGCGTCTGGAGCCTGTGCTCCACAACGGGAGAGGCCACAGCAGTGAGAGGCCCGCGTACCGCAAAAAAAAAAAAAAAAAAAAAAAAAGCTTGGGAAGAACTAAGGATATAGAGGAAAGTTGATTCCCAGGGTCATGATATTTCCTTTCTTCATGCCCAGGAAGGATCACCCTCTTTTCCACTAACCTCCAGGTGCACTCGTTCTTCCAGTTTCCTGTAAGAGCGCTGAAAAAGTTCCTTGCTTCCCAGAAGGCCATACCACATCTTGTTCTTAAGGCGGCTACTACAGGGAGATAAAGGTAGTCAGAGGGTGAATAATATAAAGATAAGTGGATGAAGAAAAGTAAGAGGAGACACCATCTTATTCGTCAAGTGCCTTCTTATAGAGAGGAGTCATGTTTAATGGTAACTGGACACAAGAGGGAATGCTAGGATAGTGTAACTGGTATCCTTATGCAAACACCAGCTGCAATGGGTTCCTGGGTCTCCTTGAGGCATCAGCATCCCATTGATTTGTCATTTTTACTTGCTTCTGATATTGGTTCAGGCTTGGAAGAGACAGGCTATATTTAGAAAGTAAGGCTCATAAAAAGCTGTGAGCATAACTGGCTAGTACACATCAGCTACCCTGGCAAGTGCCACTCTGGGAGCTCAAGATTTCAGCCACTTGGAATCAATTTCATTTGAAACATGTGACTCTTAGACTGCAGTTTCTTTGAAGCATAACTTTTCTGGCAAAGTGGAGGGATTTCCAAGACCTGTATGTTAAACACTTAATTCAATGCTACAGAATAGAAATAAGCTTACTAGGAAGACTGTAGAGTAGGAGCCAGTGGAGAGAATATGGGACAGGCAAGGATATCAGGAGACTTGTGGTGGAGGTGGGAAGGACAAGGTCCTGTTGACTGTAGAGTCTCTGATAAAAACAGGCAGGGTACTTAACAATCACTATAAAGGCTGGATAGAATTTACTGTGAGCTTTTAAAGTACAGCCACAGAAATGAGCCACCACAGGGCGTGGGTTTTAAAACGTAAGAAGCCTAGCACATAGCACAAAATTATTTGCACTCTGTTTTAAACCATAAGTTCTCTGGGCACTTCAGTTTCCTTATCTATTAAAAATTGGAGTTTGGTTATATGGAAATGCAAAATACCTAGAACAACCAAAACAATTCTGAAAAAAGAACAAAGTTGGAGGACTTTCATCTCCCAATTTCAAAACTTACTATAAAGCTACAGTTATCAAGACAGCGCGGTGCTTGCACAGGATAGACACATAGATCAATGGAACATAGGTGAGAGTCTAGGAAAACAACCCTTACATTTAGGGTCAATTGATTTTCAACAAAGGTGCCAACACAATTCATTGGGGGAAAGGATAGTTTTAAAAGGTGGTGCTGTGGTAAATGGATATCCATGTGCAAAAAGAAGAACTCAGATTCTTACCTAATACCATATATAAAAAGTAACTCGAAACAGATCACAGACTTAAATGTAAGAGCAAAACCAAAAATTTTGGAAGAAAACAGCAAATTTTTAAGATCTTGGGTTAGGCAAAGATTTCTTAAACATGGCATCAAAAGCATGGTCTGTAAAAAAAAAATTGATCAATTGGAACTCATCAAAATTCAACACTTTTGTATTTCAAAAGGGACCATTAAAAATGAAAAGACAAGCAATAATAACAAAAAAGACAAGCAACTGGGAAGCAATATTTGCAAGACACATCTGATAAAGTACTTGTTCCTCAGCCCAGGCCTGCTCTGAGAAAGAAGTTCTGGTGGCAGGTGGGCAGGGGATGGTGATGATGGGTGGAGGGTGTGCTTCTTTTTACTCGTAATTTAAATTTACCACAAGAACTCTGAGGCTGCCTTAGTGTATGTCTGTAGCACAAAAGTACCAGAAGGTGCCAAGCAGACCAAACAAGATGGGGTAAAATCAGTAGGTCCTGGGGAACCAAGTTAGGAGCACTAAGAACCAGTAGGGCGATCTTTGATACTTTGCAGCCTTGCCAAGCAAGAACAGACCTAAAACCACTACTAGGACCTCATCAAGTTCTTGGAGACAGAACAAAGATAGGCAATTGGCTGAACTGAGTCAATGTAATCTGTTTTCAGTAACAGTAACACAGTTAGCTGAACACAGGTCAAGACTATGAAAGCAGCTCCAAGTTCAGGATGCCAGTGCAGCGTCATCACAGATCTGGTCAATATTTGGGGCAAGATATCCCACTAGACTAACCTTGGGACTAATGTGTTTTACTTCCAAAGGACGGACTCTTTCTGTTTCTTGTCTGTAAGGTAGGGGATGTGGGAATACGTGTGTATATTGTGATTGTGTGTTTGTATGTAGGGAGGGGAGTTTCTTTTCCTTACTTGTATTGTCCTGGGTGTTCATCTCTTCTGGTGTTGAATTCCAGAGAAATTTTAGCATCTAGTCCAATTCCAAAATAGTTGTTCATGACACACCTTTCTTTGAAGCGTCTGAAATTAGCCAAAAGGAAGAAGAGAATAGACACTGGTGCAGGAAAGAAGTGCTGTTATCATTGGGCTGCAGACTTTATCTGCGTGATCAACAACCACTGAGAGAAGTCCCCCTCTACACTGGGCACAAGGCTTAATGTTCTTGAGAGGCACATGTAGATGTCCTATTGTGTTAACTACTAACTTGTTAGCTGTAAGAGAGGACACTTAGCCAGTTGGGCGGATTCAGTGGAATTGGGATTCATAATAAAGAAGTCATCTTTGGAGGCTGTCAGATATGAGTGGCCATTATCTTCTCCACATAAAATAAAGGGAAATAAGAGTCATTGACTTATTCTCATAAAGAAAGAAGATTTAAGTATCTCAGATAAAAATATATGATGAGAGTAAAGTCTGTATTACTGTTTCCAGAGATGTCTGAACTCCTTTGTAGCACTTTAACATCAAAGGGCAAAGTGACCATACATTTGAAGGAAAAAGAACTGTTAAAAGAGGGTAGATATATATACAACAACAACAAAACCAAGCAGTTTGTTTTATTCTTCTGCATCCATCCATTAAAACCAGTGGTGTGTTGGAGCCAGTTCATACCAGTTTATGTAAGCTGATTATGCCTGTAATTCCCAACTCTGCATTCAATGACATTATATCAGTAGCTTGAAATAGGCCATGATGGAAAGGTTTACACCAGGAATAAATCAGGGCTTTCCTCCCCACAGAGAGCTGGTTGTTAAACATTTTCCAGCATACCATTGATCAAAACTCATTAGGTAGGTCCATTGAGGCCTCATATATGAGCTTAATCCAATGGTAAAGTGGAAGGGAATGGGAGTTGAATATAGGAATAACTGGGAAGCTGCAGAAAACTTAAATAATTGCTAGCTGTGTCCTTCTTTTGAGTAACTGAAAATAGGTACAATTTAGCTACTTAACCACAGATTTTTTTTATTCATTACTAAACTGACCCTACATCTCTCACATGAGATTTGTCTTCCTTGACCACAGTCCAGAAATTGGGGATTCTCTAACTGATGTAACTGATTTTCTTAATGGAACTCAAAATAAGTGAATGTGATGGAACTTGGCTACTGGGAATATTCTAAAGAGGTAGGGCTATTGAGACAGATGTCTTTAGATTTGCTAGCTAGTCCCCTCAATGCCCACTTACTTCTTAGCAACTCCAATCATTTACTGTTAAAGGCAACAGTGAAAAACAGGTTCTTTGAAATGAAATGAAGTTGTTTTAATTAAAAAAAATAATAACAACTAACACATATAGCACCTAACTATGGGTGCCAAACACTGCCCAATGCAAGTACTTTGGATATATAAACTCAATAAATACAGCAAACCTATCTGGCAAGTTCTACAATTATCTCCATTTTATACATGAGGAAACTGAGGTTTGGTTGAATTACTTGTGTAAGGTCACACAACTAGTAAGTATAGTCAGCATTTGACTCTGGGTATCCTTAGACTATTCTCTTAACCAGAGAAAGGGAGAAGCCATAGGAAGGTTATAGGCTTAAATACTTACATAGTTTCAGGTGTAAAATATAAGTGCTCCAAATTGAGGTTATCCAGGTCTTCACTTTTGAGAGAAGATATAGAAGACAGAGTACCAAGACGAGAACCTAGACACAAAAGATGTCACCTTGGTGTCAGATACAAACAAGAAAGCCCTTCCCCCCACTTGTATTTCACCCCACTTTCTCTGTTGGAGCAGAATCAAGCTCAATGACTTTCTCCTCGATAATATTCAGGGTTCTCATTCCAAAGAGGGATCATCTTGGATGGACAGGGACTTCCACTGACAGAATAGTAAGGCTGGGCTGCTTGCTTGCTGGCAGTGAAACAGCTTCAAATCTTGGGTTTCATCAGGCCAGCCTTTTCAAAGTATCTAATGGGGTCATTACTTCTGGACATAGGCATGGGGTCTTATAGTGTGAGGTTTCTGGAGAAGAGGGAGGGATATCTACTGCAGAGTAGGATTATGGCTAAAGGAAGATGCATGAAAATACATCTTTATTCTCTGGGAACTAGAAGACAGAGATGAAGCTTAGAGTAAAGGAAGGAGAAGAGAAAGATCATTACGGTGTCTTGGGCTCATCTGGTTAATATCTTCTGAGTCATCTTCCAGGAAGAAAGTTGAACTAAAGTTCTTGACTGATATTGTCTGTCGGCTTTGCTCATCAAGAACTATAGAGAAAAAGTGGAAGGAAGGAGGGAAGGAAGGAAGGAGAGGAAGGAAAGGAAGGAAGAAAAGGAGGAAAGGAGGGAGGGAGGGTTGGTCACATTTCTTGAGCATCTCTTTTGTTCAGTTAATACCAGTCAGTGTGTGGGGAGACAAATGGAGACTCCCATTTGATCATCACATCTCCTCCATGATGCTGTTTGTGGTTTCAGCTTTCTTACAGTATTGCCATGTCTCTTCACATCCGTGCCTGAGCTTTCTCTGTTTTACTTGTTACTCTTTTCCTATCGTCCAGTAAATGTGGCTGTGAGTAGAAGCTTGGGGCCAGGGGTAGGGGGAGCAGGGTGGGAAACTTTCTGTTCTTCTACCTCCATTCTCGCCTCTTTGTTAATTCATTTACTCACATGACCTTTGTTCTCAACTTAAGCCTCTAGGACCAGGCCGTTCTTTCAAGCAAATGTCTCACCAATACCCAGAATATTTGAGAAATCTCCTTTCTTTTACCAGCCTATATATTGTATAGCTCAGGTGCTCAGCCTATGCCAAAGCTCATAGGTTCAATCCCTGTGCTGCCAGGGGAGCCTTTCTCTGTCCCAGGGCCACAGGTTGCACTTCTAAATCTGATTTATGTATTGATGGAGCAGGCTGAGGATTAGTTGTGACAGGGTTATGGCTACATCAGATTAATCTGATCCCTGCTACTTGGAAACTACCTACAGAAATAGAGGCAAACTGGCTGTTTAATGATTTCACAGTGCAGAAGGGTTATTTCCTTTCTTTCTTAGAAACTTGGCTGAGGTTGTACCTAAAAGTATCAAGGCAGGAGAAGGTATTGTAGCTAAAGGTCAAAGGCCAGCCAAAAGGACTTCCCTGCTACATGGACTTCTGTTCAATTCCAATAGCTCAGGTAGAACACACTTGGTGTTATATTTTCTGATCTGTTTTTAAAAGAAGCATTGTGGAGAAGAAGTGGGAACCAAAATGTTAAAGTAAGAAGTTGGAGGAGTTGAAAGAGTTTTCTTACTGAGTTGGAAGCTTGCAGATTGTCATGAGTTATGGGAAATGGCAATCAGTGCTAGAGCTGCCAGGACCACTCTCAGAGCCCTTGTGCCTGATTAATACTGTGCAAGACATGCAGAGATGAACACTATTTTCTTTCTAAAATCATCATAGGCTCAGTGGTTGGAAGGAGACAGAAGCAGGTGGAAAAAGATTCCATGGCTGGAGGTTGAAGCTGACAGACCTTTGAGCAAAGCCACTTAGCAGCTGTAATTGTTTAGGATGATTGTTAGTTCCAAAAATAAATAAGTAGCAAGAGTTGAGTGCCTGGGAGGTAGGAGGAGCCAAAGGGGCAGCTTATCAGGACTGAGGCTTTTCAAATCAGTGGAGACTGAGGATGGACTTTGGATGCTTTATGAATGCAGAATCTAGTCAAGTTTTGGTAGTGTTGTCAAATAGTAGACCCAGAGCGAGGGAGACCATTAAACTACCCACAGGAACCTTCTCTTTCCCCTGCCTCAATCACCACAACCCTGGGGCCTTTACCTTGTTCAACTTGGAATATGATGAGTTTCAAGGACTTTTGGAGATTCTGGGCCTTTGTGGCCAGCTCCAACTTGCACTTGGCTATGTGGTCTATTTGAGGGATGAAGGGCTTTCCATCTGCCTTGGCACTGTCTGCATGTGCTGTCGTACTCTTCTCAACTGCTGCATCCTCAGCAAGGATATCAATCAGGACACTGAGCTTGTCATACATTAAGTCGCTCTATATGGGGAAGGAGACAGGGCATTGTTATGAGGGATTTGTGCCTGAAAGGACAGAATGAGGAGTCAGATGGTATGGGAGAGGTAGGGAGGGGTACTAGTTGGCTGGAAACACTGAGCATAGAAAGCTACATGTGGGGAGATGAAAGTTTAGGGAAAGAACTGCTTGGGTAGATGTGATAAGATAGCCAAAGGGTGTTAGGAGGTCAAAGAGACACTATTTGTTACAGAACAGCTGCAGGCATCAATATATGTTGCCTAGTCTTTCTCATGTCAGAGTGGCCTGTAAAATGATGTGTAATATGGCAAAACTAAGGAAAGATAAACATTTCTGGATTGGTGTTTTCATGGGCATGCTCCTATGAATGTGGATGTGGCTCTGCATGGGTGCCTGGTGTCTGCCTTTGTCTGTGTGTATGTTTGGGGGTGTACTACATGATTATGGCTTGATTCCCAGCTCCATCACTTAATAGTTTGTAAACTTAGGCAAGTCACTTAATCTATTTGTGCTTTTATATTCTAGGGTAGTTGTGAAGATTAAATAAGTTAATACATTATAAGTGCTTAGAACAGTTCCTGGCACAGAGTAAGTGCTATATAATTGTTAGCTGTTATTGTTACTGTGGTTGTTATAGAGGTGACTGTGGGTGTATTTCTAGCATGTATTTGTATGTATTTTCAAGAATGTTCTGGTATACAACCATGTGCATACATGTTGGTGTACGCTTCTGTCTCGGTGTGGACAGATGCTTGGCATATGCTTAGGTACATGGTACATGGATAAGCATGTATAGTGCCACTCTTCATTTGGTGAAAGGTGGAAGTTTGATGAGGATTTCCCCCATCAGGGAGGCTTACCAGCTGCTCCTCCTTGCTCTTTTACAATTCCCAGTGAGAGGCATATTTGCTTTTATTAAAAGTGGGGCCCTGGCACCACAAAGAGTACAAGAAAAAAGGATGGAAACTTACTTTCAAAATCACAGACTCTATTGCTGTATTGTTCTGTTTTATCCGGCTCCAGGCCTTTACAATATCAACTACAAAATCTTCCACTGCTGAGCACAGGAATCTGGAAATATAAGATAGATGACACAATGTGACATGGACCATGAGGTCCAGAGACCTTCTCTCCTATAATGTCATTAGTTTCCATCTTCCTCCTCTTCCTTCTCCCTCTCTCTTTCCTGATCTCTCCTCCCTCCCTCTCTTTGTCCCTCTCCCCCCACTCCCTCTCCCCTCTTTGTTTATTCTGATTCTTCATGTGCATATGGTGAAATATGCCAGTACCTAAGAGAATTTAACTAGCATTTCTTAGCCCAAATTCCAAATTTCCAGGAAACAGAATTCAGTCAGTCCAACATGGGTCAGGATTTCACCCTGGGTCAAATCAGCTATGGTTCAAGGGCCTGGCTAATTTAGTACAAACATAATGACTTTGGGACGATGTTCCCTGTAGGGACTGTTTCTCAAAAGAGAATGTGGTAGATTTGGAAGGAACCCACCAGAGTCCCAGGAGGAATGAATGACCCATGTATTTAGAAGGGGAGAATGTATTGCTCAGCTATGAGAAAGCAGCTGTAGCAGGTACCACAGAGAATTTTCCAGGTATTAAATGGAAAACAAGGTCTCCCTACTGTAGGGAGCTATGCTATGCTCTTGAATGGTATGGAATGTCGTGTTTCCCTTCTGTAACGCTTCTTCCAAATCTGTGGCTTACAATTTTGTCTTTTTGGAGTAGCAAGAGCCCTCACCCCAATCTCATCTTTTTTTTTTTTTTCCCTCGTAAACTTTCTATTCAGGAGGTTCGAGTTGGAAGAAATTTGATTTGGGAAGGTAAACATATGGTTTCCTTGGCCTCAACCCCCCAAGCTATTAAAATGAGCCCCATCTCTGACTGAGGAACAGCCCATGAGGGGCAAAAACATCCCAAAGGTAGAGAGCCAAAGGAAGACTGACCTGGTTGCAATGATCATCTCTGTCGGGTACTTGGCCTTCAGGATTTTGTTCAACTCAGTGGTTGCAGATTCTAAGTGTTGGATGGCAGCAGCCTAGGGGGAAAAGGAGTGTTGAGCCCTGGAATCTTAGCACTGTGACATAGTGTGCTACCCATCCTCACCCCCCTCATTACTTCCTACTGATGCTTTACCAGCAACCCAACTGTCTCTCTGAAAATAATCACAATTAAAGAATTCTTGTGGAAGATCTCCACAGATAATCTTAGATCTGTGGTCATTCTAAAAATAAGACGTATATTGTTTCCTCTCATTTAAATTAATACTCAAAAACTCATATGAAGGAGTTACTATTTGTTCCATGTTTCAAATGAAAAACCAATCTCATATTACATAGCTAGTAAATAATAGATCTGGGATTTGAACCCACATCTTTCCAACCAGAGGGTCACCTCTTATATATAATGTTAAATATAATAATGGTATCCACTTATATAGAATTTACTATGTGCTAGGTTCTGTTCTAAGATACATATATATTTTTTCAGGTAACCCTTATAACAATCTTATGAAATAAGGATTATTATCCCCATTTCACAGTACAGAAAACTGAGGCATAGGGAAGGGACAGCTGATAGATGTCACAGCCAGGATTTGATTTCAGGTAGTCTGGCTCTTGAGTCTGTACTCCTAACTACAACTTATACTCATCCCTCTCCATCACCCCCCACATTCAAACATCTACCAAGTCCTGATGATTCTATCTCTTCAATATGTTTTAACTATGTCCACTTCTTCTTATTCCTATTACCACTTCACCAGTCCAAATCACCATCATCTTTTGCCTAGACAATTACATCACTGCCTATCTTTTTTCCTTGCCTCTAGTCTTTATTCCTTCAATTTTTTCTCCACATAACATGTAAATATTCTGTTTTAAACCTTTCTATTAGATAGAAGAATAGATAGATGGATAGATATGTGATAAAGTATAGTGAAATATTAATGGTAGAAGCTACCATTTAAAATTTCCTATATATTTGAAAATTTCATGATAAGAAAAATCCTTATATAATTCTTATTTCTTTTAGATAGAAGTTCAAACTTCCTGGGGGAAGATATCAAGATGGCAGATTAGGAGGACATGGAACTCAATTCCCCCCATGAACACATCAAAAATGCAACTAAATGTGGAGAAGTTATCACTGAAAACTAACTGGAGACTGGCAGAAAGACTCCTGTACAACCAATGCTGTAATAAAGATCCACACAAAATTGGATAAGAAGGGAAGAGAAGTGATCAGGTTGGGACCTGTGCCCCTGGGAGGGGACACAAAAGAAGGAGAGGATTACAAAGACAGAGAGCCTCCCTGGGGAGTGAGCAGCTCCAGCCACATATTGGGCACCACAGCCCTGGAATCTGACATCAGGAACACAAGTCCCCTTAGCTTGTTAGAAAACCAGTGGGACTAACAGGAGGGCTGTAAGAAACTTAGACTTGGAGGGACTCAAGATGGAGGAGTAGGAGGAAGTGGAACTCACCTTCCCCCATGAATACATCAAAAATACATCTACATGTGGAACAATTCTCACTGAAAACTAACAGGAGACTGGCAGAAAGACTCCTATATGCCCAAGGCTGTAAGAAAGATCCACATAGAATCAGATAGTAAGGGAAGAGAATCGATCAGGTTGGGACCTGTGCCCCTAGGAGGGGACTCAGAAGAGAAAGGGGATTACACAGGTAGAGATCCTCCCTGGGGAGTGGTGGGTTGAGCCACAGATTGGGTGCCACAGACCTTGGGTCCAACAAAGGGAAGATGAGCCCCCTTGGCTGGTTGAAGGACCAGTGGGACTAATAGGACAGCTGTGGGATGCCTGGACTCTGCTTGGGAGGAGGCCGTGAAAACTTGCTAGCTCCCAAAGCAGGGCAGAAAGGGTGGATTGAAACCACCCAGCTGGCTGACTGGTTTCCTGTGACCACTCTGGCATGCATCCTAGCCTGAGCCAAGCAAATGCTCCAGCACAGTTTGCCTCATATGGCAGCGCCACATGGGACTAAGGGCTGCCACAACAAGGAAAAAGCTTGGCTGTAAGATGCTATGGTGTACCAACTTATACTGGAAAAGAATCTGAAAAAGAACGTGTGTGTGTGTGTGTGTGTGTGTGTGTGTGTGTGTGTGTGTGTATATTACACCTGAAACATTGTAAATCAACTATACGTCAATAAAAAAAAGATGTTATGGTGACTCAAACCCTAAGTGGCATCTGAGCACAGGGGGCAGCTGTTACTGGCAGTTGCACAAGTGGAGCATCAGGGGCAGATCAGATCTCTGATGGCAATCAGACTACCGCAGCCCATGCCCCCACCACTGTTGAATATCCACACCAGCCCCTCTTTCTCCAGCATTGCTCCACTCGGGTGAAGGTGCCAGTGCTGGGAGGGAAAAGAGCACACACTTAAAAGGAACTGAGCCAGCTCAGACCCAACCCTCAGGGCTTTTGCTCCAGCGCCTTGGGACCTGACCCTGCTCCCAATAGGGTGGTGATGACCACTGAACAGAGGGGAAGCCCTGACTCACACATTGCTCTGGCCCTAGCATCTCCATCTCCAGCCCCACCTCCTATCAAGGTGACAGCTACCAGCACACTCTGAGGAAAGGTGTGACTTGTGCTCACATCAAATCCAGCTCTGCCACCAAAGCCACTGGGGCCTTGTAGACTGTATAGGGATACTCCCACATAAGGACATCCCTCTGAAACCACCATAGGTAATTGTTTCACCTAATTTCATAGAGACAGAGAAAGATAAGCAAAATGAGAAGACAGAAGAATTTGTCTCAATTGAAAGAGAAAGAAAAAAGCCCTGAAAAAACAGCTAATGGAACATAAATAACTTACTAGATAAAAAATTCAAAGCATTCGTAATAAGAAAGCTAACTGAATTAGGGAAAAGAATAGATGAACACAGAGAGAATTTTAACAAGGAATTAGAAAATATAAGAAAAGAACTAGTCAGAACTGAAGAATACAATAACTGAAATGAAAAACACACTGGAAGGTATTAACAGCAGACTAGGTGATACAGAAAAACACATTAGTGATCTGGAAGATAGAAAATGGAAATCACAATCAGAACAGCAAAAAGTATATATACGTGTGTGTGTGTGTGTGTGTGTGCATGTGTGTGTGGAATTTTTCACATTATAGGGGTCCCAAAATGAGAGGAGAGAGAGAAGATGGAAAATTATGGCTGAAAACTTCCCAAGCCTGAAGAAAGAAACAGATATCCAGGTACAAGAAGCACAGAGCGTCTCAAATAAGATGAACCCAAACAGACCCACACCACACCAAGACACATAATTAAAATGTCAAAACTGAAAGAGGATTCTAAAGGCAGCAAGAGAAAAATAGTCAGTTACCAGGGAACCCCCATAAGGCTATCAGCTGATTTCTTCACAGAAACATTGCTGGCCAGAAGGTAATGACAAGATATATTCAAAGTCCTGAAAGGGAAAAAGCTGCAACCTATAGGACACTCTACTCAGCAAGGTTATCATTTAGACTAGAAGGAGAGATAAAGAACTTCTCACACAAGCAAAAACTAAAAGAAATGAGCAATACTAAGCCTACTTTAAAAGAGATGTTGAAGGGTCTTCTCTAAATAGAAAAGAAGTAAGAATCTATAGGAAACGTAAATTCCCAAATAAGAAAGGCAAATATATAGTAAGGATTTAAGATCAATTAAATAAGCAAGCACGTAGATTAAAAGAAGAAAAAATGTAAAATCAAGTATAAAGACAATTAACAGTAAAGGGATAAGCATGAAGATATAAAATATGATTAAAAAAACACAAAATGTTGGGGAGGGGAGTAAAAAATGTAGATCTTTTAGAATGTGTTTAAACTTAAATGACTATCAGTTTAAGTCACATAGATATAATTATGGGTCAGTATACTTGAACCCCATGGTAACCACAAATCATGGTAGCCATGGTAAAGACACACAAAAACCAAAAAGAAAGGAACCCAAGCATAGTACTGAGGAAAATGATTAAATCACAATGGGAGAAACAAAAAGAAGAAGTGACCAGAGAAGAACTATAAAAACAAGTGGGAAACAAGTAATAAAATGGCAATAAGTACATACCTATCAATAATTACTTTCAATGTCAAGAGACTAAGTGTTCCAATCAAAAGACATAGGGTGGCTGACTGGATTAAAAGACAAGACTGTTCAATATGCTGCTATAAGGGAATCTCTTCAGGCCAAATACACACAGAACAAAAGAGAGGGGATAGAAAATGATATTTCATGAAATCATTAATGACAAGAAAGTGGTGATATCAATATTCATAAAGGACAAAAAAGACTTTAAAATGAAGACTATAACAAAAGACAAGGGCATTGTATAATGATAAAGGGATCAATACAAGAAGATATTACAATTGTTAACATATATGCACCTACATAGGAGCACCTAAATATATAAAGCAAATACTAGCAGACATAAAGGGAGAATTTGACAAAGATACAATAATAGTACAGGACTTTAACATTCCACTGACATCAATGGACATATCATCCAGACAGATAATAAGACAACAGTGGATTTAAATGACAATATAGACTAGTTGGACTTAATAGATATCTACAGGACATTCCATCCAAAACCAGCAGATTACATATTCTTTTCAAGTGCACATGGAATGTTCTCCAGGACAGATCACATGCTAGGCCACAAATAAAGTCTCATTAAATTTAAGATAGAAATTATATCAAGTATTTCTTATGACCAAAACAATATGAAACTAGAAATCAACTACAGAAAGAAAAATGGGAAAAGAACAAACACATGGAGACTACACAACATGCTATTAAAAAACCAGTTCCACTAAGACCAGGAGCAAGACAAGGTTGCCCACTCTCACCACTCTTATTCAACAGAGTTTTGGAAGTTTTAGCCACAGCCATCAGAGAAGAAAAAGAAATAAAAGGAATCCAAATTGGAAAAGAAGAAGTACAGCTGTCACTGTTTGCACATGACATGATACTATACATAGAGAATCCTAAAGATGCTACCAGAAAACTACTAGAGCTAATCAATGAATTTGGTAAAGTAGCAGGATACAAAATTAATGCACAGAAATCTCTGGCATTCTTATACACTAATGATGAAAAATCTGAAAGTGAAATTAAGAAAACACTCCCATTTACAATTGCAACAAAAAGAATAAAATATCTAGGAATAAACCTACCTAAGGAGACAAAAGACCTGTATGCAGAAAATTATAAGACACTGATGAAAGAAATTAAAGATGACACAAATAGATGGAGAGATATACCATGTTCTTGGATTGCAAGAATCAACATTGTGAAAATGCCTCTACTACCCAAAGCAATCTACAGATTCAGTGCAATCCCTATCAAACTACCACTGGCATTTTTCACAGAACTAGAACAAAAAATTTCACAATTTGTATAGAAAAACAAAAGACCCCAAATAGCCAAAACAATCTTGAGAGCGAAAAATGGAGCTGGAGGAATCAGGCTCCCAGACTTCAGACTATACTGTAGCTTCAGACTACAAAGCTACAGTAATCAAGACAGTATGGTACTGGCACAAAACAGAAATATAGATCAATGGAACAGGATAGAAAGCCCAGATATAAACCCACGCACATATGGTCACCTTATCTTTGATTAAGAACGCAAGAATATACAGTGGAGAAAAGACAGCCTCTTCAATAAATGGTGCTAGGAAAACTGGACAGGTAGATGTAAAAGTATGAAATTAGAACACTCCCTAACACCATACACAAAAATAAACTCAAAATGGATTAAAGACCTAAATGTAAGGCCAGAAACTATCAAACTCTTAGAGGAAAACATAGGCAGAATGCTATATGACATAAATCACAGCAAGATCCTTTTGGACCCACCTCCTAGAGAAATAGAAATAAAAACAAAAATAAACAAATGGGACATAATGAAACTTAAAAGCTTTTGCACAGCAAAGGAAACCATAAACAAGACAAAAAGACAACCCTCAGAATGGGAGAAAATATTTGCAAATGAAGCAACTGACAAAGGATTAATCTCCAAAATTCACAAGCAGTTCATGCAGCTCAATAACAAAACAACAAGCAACCCAATCCAAAACCAGGCAGAAGACCTAAATAGACATTTCTCCAAAGAAGATATACAGATTGACAACAAAACACATGAAAGAATGCTCAACATCATTAATCATTAGAGAAATGCAAATCAAAACTACAATGAGATATCATCTCACACCAGTCAGAATGGCCATCATCAAAAAATGTACAAAGAATAAATGCTGGAGAGGGTGTGGAGAAAAGGGAACCCTCTTGCACTGTTGGTGGGAATGTAAATTGATACAGCCACTATGGGGAACAGTATGGAGGTTCCTTAAAAAACTAAAATTAGAACTATCATACAACCCAGCAATCTCACTACTGGGCATATACCCTGAGAAAACCATAATTCAAAAAGAGTCATGTGCCACAATGTTCATTGCAGCTCTATTTACAATAGTCAGGAGATGGAAGCAACCTAAGTGTCCATCATCAGATGAATGGATAAAGAAGATGTGGCACATATATCCAATGGAATATTAGCCATAAAAAGAAACAAAATTGAGTTTTTTGTAGTGAGGTGGATGGACCTAGAGTCTGTCAAACAGAGTGAAGTAAGTCAGAAAGAGAAAAACAAATACTGTATGCTAACACATATATATGGAATCTAAGAAAACAAAAAGGTTATGAAGTACCTAGGGGTAAGATGGGAATAAAGACACAGACCTACTAGAGAATGGACTTGAGGATATGGGGAGGGGGAAGGATAAGCTTTGACAAAGTGAGAGAGTGGCATGGACATATATACACTACCAAACGTAAAATAGATAGCTAGTGGGAAGCAGCCGCATAGCACAGGGAGATCAGCTAGGTGGTTTGTGATCACCTAGAGGGGTGGGATAGGGAGGGTGGGAGGGAGGGAGATGCAAGAGATATGGGAACATGTGTATATGTATAACTGATTCACTTTGTTATAAAGCAGAAACTAACACACCATTGTAAAGCAATTATACTGCAATAAAGGTGTTAAAAAAAACCACAATGGGACATGATGAAACCAAAGAGGAAATCAGAAAATACCTCAAGACAAATGAAAACGGAAACACAACTTCCTAAGATCTATGAGATGCAGCAAAAGCAGTTCTAAGGGGGAAGTTAGAACCAATACAGGCCTTCCTCAAGAAACAAGAAAAATCTTGAGTAAACATCTTACCACCTAAAAGCATTAGAAAAAGAAGAAGAAACAAAGCCCAAAGTCAGGAGAAGGAAGGAAATAATAATAATATAATAATAATAATATATAATAATAAACATAATAATCATAGGGGAAATAAATAAAATAGAGATCCAAAAAACAATAGAAAAGATCAATAAAACTAAGAGCTGGTTCTTTAAAAAGATAAATAAAATTCATAAACCTTTAGCCAGGGTCACCAAGAAGAAAAGAGAGGGGATCCAAATAAACAAAATAAGAAATGAAAGAGGAGACATAACAACCAATAACACAGAAATGTAAAAAATCATGAGAGAATACTATGAGCAGTTATATGCCAAGAAATTGGACAACCTAGAAGAAATGAACAAATTTCTAGAAAGATACAGCCTGCCGAGACAGCTTCAAGAAGAAACAGACAATTTGAACAGACTAATCACTACAAGTAAAATTGAATCTGTAATAAAAGAAAAAACTTCCAGCAAACAGCAATCCAGGACCAGATGGCTTCAGAGGGGAATTCTAACAAACATATAAAGAAGAGCTAATACTTATCCGTCTCAAACTATTCCAAAAACTTGAAGAGGAAGGAACACTCACAGATTTATTCTACAAGGCCACCATTACTCTGATACCAAAACCAGACAAGGAAACTACACACACAAAAAAAGAAATTATAGGTCAATATCTTTGATGAATATAGATGCAAAAATCCTCAATGAAATATTAGCAAACTGAATACAACAGTATATAAAAGGGATCAAGTTGGATTTTTTCCAGGGTCAAGAGGGTGAATCAACATTCACAAACCAATCAATGTGATGCACATTAACAAAAGGAAGGATAAAAATCAAATGATCATCTCAGTAGATGCAGGAAAAGCATTTGAAAAATTTCAATATCCATTCATGATAAAAATTCTTATCCAAGTGGGTATAGAGGGAACATATCTCAGCATAATTAAGGCCATTATGATAAACCCATAGCCAACATCATACTCAATGGTGAAAAGCTGAAAGACTTCCCACTAAGTTCTGGAACAAGACAAGGATGCCCACTCTTACACTTCTGTTTGACATGGTAATGGAAGTTCTAGTCACAGCAATCAGAGAAGTAAAAGAAGGAAAAGACATCCAAATTGGAAGGGAAGGGAAGAAGTAAAACTGTCACTATTTGCAGATGACATGATACTTTATATTGGGAACTCTAAAGTCTCCACCCCCAAATATTAGGACTAATAAATGAATTCAGCAAGGTTGAAGGATACAAAATTACCATACAGAAATCTGTTGCATTTATATACACTAATAATGAAATTTCAGAAACAGAAAGTAAAATATCATCCTGTTTAAAATCATACCAAAAAGAAGAAAATACCAAGAATAAACTTAACCAAGGAGGTGAAACACCTATAATCTGAAAACTATAAAACATTGATGAAAGGAATTGAAGATAATTCAAAGAAATGGAAAGATATCATCCTGTGCCCTTGGATTGGAAAAATTAATATTGTTAAAATGGCCATAATACATAAAGGAATCTACAGATTTAATGAAATCCCTATAAAAATATCCATGACATTTTTCACAGAATGAGAACAAATAAAAATCCATAGGGAACCACAAAAAACTCCAAATTGCCAAAGTCATCTTGAGAGAAAAGAACAAAGCTGGAGGTATAACCCTCCCAGACTTCAGAATATACTACAAAGCTACAGAAATCAAAACAGCATGGTACTGGCACAGAAACAGACACATAGATCAAAGGAGCAGAATAGAAAACCAGAAGTGAACCTACACACCTATTGTCAATTACTTTATGACAAAGGAGGTAAGAATATACAATGGAGAAAAGACAGTCTCTTCAGCAAGTGGTACTGGGAAAACTGAACAGCCACATGTAAAACAATGAGATTAGAACATTCCCTCAGACCATGTATATAAGTAAGCTCAAAGTGGTTCAAAGACCTAAATGTAATACATGACACCATGAAACTCCTAGAAGAGAACATAGGCAGAACACTGACAAAAATCGTAAGAATATGTTTTTGGGTCCGTCTCCTAAGCCAAAGGAAATAAAGCAAAAATAAAGTAATAGGGCCTAATTAAGCTTAAAAAGCTTTTGCACAGCAAAGGAAACTATCAATAACATGAAAATACAACCTATGAAAAGGGAGAAAATATTTGCAAATGGTGTGGCTGACAAGGGGTTAATATCCAAAATACACAAACAGCTCATACAACTCAATATCAAAAAAATAAAAAACCCAGGCAACAAATGGGCAGAAGACCTGAATAGAAAGTTTTCCAAAGAAGACATACATATGGCTAACAGGCACATGAAAAGATGCTCAACATTGCTAATTATTAGAGAAATGCAAAACAAAAATGAGATATCACCTCACCTGTCAGAATGGCCATCATCAAAATGTCTACAAATAACAAATGTTGGGGTTTGTTATTATACTATTGGTGGGGTTGTACATTGTTTCCAGCCACTATAGAAAACAGTACGGAGTTTCTTTAAAAAACTAAAAATAGAACTATGATATGATCCAGGAATTTCAGTGCTGGGTATGTATTTGTAGAAAATGAAAACACTAATTTGAAAAGATGCATGTACCTCAATGTTCATAGCAGCACTATCTACAATAGTCAAGATATGGAAGCAACCTAAGTGCCCATCAACAGATGAATGGATACAGATGTGGTTTATATATACAATGGAATACTACTCAGCACCCCACAAAAGAATGGAATTCTGTCATTTGCAACAATGTGATGGACCTTGAGGGTATTATGCTTAGTGAAATACGTCAGTGAGAAAAAATCAAATACTCTATTTTATCACTTACATGTGGAATGTGAAAAACAAAACAAATGTATATTTAAAAAACAGAAACAGACTTATAGACGTAGAGAACAAACTAGTGGTTACCAGTGTAGAGGGAATAGGGAGGGGTGAGATAGGGGTATCAGATTAAGAGATACAAAGCACTATGTATAAAATAAATAAGCAACTTTGATATATTGTACAGCAAACAAACAAACAAAAGAAACCTACACTCTGCTAGTGAAGAGCACACACACACTTGCTTATTCCTGAAACAAGGCAGAAAAAAACAGGTTGAAACTGAATGGGACTCTGGCCAGTTTCCTGCAACCACTCTGGCACACAGCCAGCCTGAACCAAGCACCTGTTCTACCCCACTTGCTTCACCTAGCTCTACACTAGGGTGAGGGTGGCTGAGGGGAGTGCTCAGATTTGAGGGACTATGCCAGCCCAGACCCCAAATGGCATCTGAATGGGGCAGGGGCAGCAACCTGGCGTTTATGGAGGCACCACATCAGAAGTATTCCAGGATTCCAAGCAGAACTGGGGACATCACAGCCTGAACCCACGCCCACACCCATGCCAAATGCCTGCTCCAGCCCCTCTTGCTCCAGCACTGTTCCCCTCTGGGGCTAGTGTGATGGTGCTGAGATGGGGGAAAGAACACACTTAGAGGGAATGGAGCCATCTTGGACTTGACCCTCAGTGCTTCTGCTCCAGCAATTTGGGACCTGCCCCCAGCCCCAAGAGGGTGGTATTGGCCACTGAAAAAGGGAGAAGCCCTGGCTCACACATGACTCTAGCTCTCGCTGCTCCATCTGCAGCACCACCTCCTACCAAGGTGATAGCTGCCAGCACACTCTAGGGAAAGACATGACTTGTGCTCAAGTCAGATCTAGCTCTCTCACCAAAGTCACTGGGCACATGCAGACTGTATGGGGATGCTCATACACAAGGACACACCTTCAAGACTGGAAAAGGTAACTGTTTCATCTAATTTCATAGACTAGAGACAGCAAAAGTTAAGAACAATGAGAAGACAGAGAGATTTGTTTCATTGAAAGAACAGGAGAAAACCCCTGAAAAAAAAACAACTAATAAAACAGAAATAAACAATTTACTAGATAAAGAATTCAAATCATTAGTAATAGATAGGCTAACTGAATTAGGGAAAAGAATAGATGAACACAGAATTTTAACAAGGAAATTAAAAAATTTAAAAGGTGAAATGAAAAACACACTGGAAGGAATTAACAGCAGACTAGGTAATACAGAAGAATGAATAAGTGATCTGGAAGATAGAATAATGGAACTCATGCAATCAGAATAGTAAAAAGTAAATTAAAAAAAATGAGAACAGTTTAAGGGACATTTGGGACAACACAAAGCATACCAACATAAGCATTATAGAGGTCCCAGAAGAAGAGAGAGGGAGAGGGGGCTTAAAAATGTATTTGATGAAGCTATGGCTGAAAATTTATTGAAACTGAAGAAGGAAACCAATATCCAGGTACAAGAAGCATAGAGTGTCCCAAAGAAGATGAACCCAAACAGATGCATACCAAGACATAATAATTAAAATGGCAAAAGTTTAAGATAAAGAATTCTAAAGGTAGCAAGAGAAAATCAAAGAGTCATATATAAGGGAATCCCCATAAGGCTATCAGCTGATATTTTGCAGAAAACTTGCAGGCCAGAAGGAAGGACATGATATACATATAAAGTTCTAAAAGGGAAAAACCTGCAAGCTAGGATGCTCTCCCAGCAAGATTATCATTTAGAATTGAAGGAGAGATAAAGAACTTCTCAGACAAGCAAAAACTAAAAGAATTGAGCAATACTAAACCTACCCTAAAAGAAATGTTAAAGGGTTTTCTCTAATTGAAAAGGCTATAACAAAAAGTAAATTTCTATGGGAAAGGAACAAATTCCACTAGTAAAGGCAAATATATAATAAAGGCTGAGGATCAACCAAGTAAGTAAGCTAGTACAAAGATTTAAAGAAAAAAAATTAAAATCAAGTATAACTACAATAAACTGTGAAGGGATAAACATGGAGATGTAAAATATGACATTAAAAACACAAAATGTGGGGGAAGGGAGTAAAAAAAGTAAATATTTTAGAATGTGTTTGAAGTTAAATGAGTAACAGTTTTTAAAAAGTAGATACAGTTGTAGGTCAACATATAGGAACCCCTTGGTAACCACAAATTAAAAACCTACAATAGATATATAAAACTAGAGAGAAAGGAACAGAAGCAAACCAATAAAGAAAACCATCAAACTACAAAGGAAGAAACTAAAAGAAGAAGAAAAGAACAGAGAAGTACAAACACAACCAGAATACAACTAACAAAATGGCAATAAGTACATACCTATCAATAATCACTTTAAAGGTCATTGGACTAAATACTCCAATTGAAAGACATAGGGTGGCTGATTGGATGAAAAAAGAAGACCCATCTATATGCTGCTTACAAGAGACTCACTTCGAGTTAGACACACACACAGACTGAAAGTCAGAGGATGGAAAAAGATATTTCATGTAAATGGAAACAACAAGAAAACAGGGGTAGTAATATTCATATAGGACAAAATAATCTTTAAAACAAAGTCTATAACAAAAGATTAAGGGTATTATATAATGATAAAATGATCAATACAATAAGAGGATATAACACTCTTTATCATATACACACCTAATACAGGAATACCTAAATATATAAAGCAAATATTAACAAACATGAAGGGAGAAATTGACAATAATACAAAAATGGTAGGGGACTTTAACACTTCACTTTTTTTTTTTTTTTGCAGTACGCGGGCCTCTCACTGTTGTGGCCTCTCCCGTTGTGGAGCACAGGCTCCGGACACGCAGGCTCAGCGGCCATGGCTCACGGGCCTAGCCGCTCTGCGGCATGTGGGATCTTCCCAGGCCGGGGCACAAACCTGTGTCCCCTGCATCGGCAGGCGGACTCTCAACAACTGCGCCACCAGGGAAGCCCAACACTTCACTTATTTTAATGGACAGATCATCCAGAGAGAAAATCAATAAGGAAATGGTGTCTTAAATGACACAATAGAACAGTTAGACTTATCTACAGGACATTCCATCCAAAAGCAGCAGAATACACATTCTTTTCAATTGCACATGGAATGTTCTCCAGGATAGATCACATGCTAGGCCATAAAACAAGTCTCAACAAATTTAAGAAGATAGAAATTATATCAAGCATTTTTTCTGACCACAACAGTATGAAACTAGAAATCAATTACAGGAAGTAAAATGGAAAAACACAAACAGGAGACTAAACAACATGCTACTAAATAAATCAATGGGACATAATTCAAAAAGAGTCATGTACCACAATGTTCATTGCAGCTCTATTTACAATAGCCAGGACATGGAAGCAACCTAAGTGTCCTTCATCAGATGAATGGATAAAGAAGATATGGCACATATATACAATGGAATATTACTCAGCCATAAAAAGAAACGAAATTGAGTTATTTTTAGTGGGGTGGATGGACCTAGAGTCTGTCATACAGAGTGAAGTAAGTCAGAAAGAGAAAAACAAATACCGTATGCTAACACATATATATGAAATCTGAAAAAATTTTTTTAAAAGGTTCTGAAGAACCTAGAGGCAGGACAGGAATAAAGACACAGACATAGAGAATGGACTTAAGCACACGGGGAGTGGGAAGGGAGGTGAGAGAGTGGCATGGACATATATACATTACCAAGTGTAAAATAGATAGCTAGTGGGAATCAGCCACATAGCACAGGGAGATCAGCTCAGTGCTTTGTGATCACCTAGAGGGGTGGGATAGGGAGTGTGGGAGGGATACACAAGAGGGAGGAGATATGGGGATATATGTATATGTATAGCTGATTCACTTTGTTATAAAGCAGAAACTAACACACCATTGTAAACAATTATACTCCAATAAAGATGTTAAAAAAAAAGATGAGACGATGATGAAATCAAAGAGGAAATCAGAAAATACCTCGATACAAATGAAAGTGGAGACACAACATTCCAAAATCTGTGGGATGCAGCAAAGCAATTCTAAGAGGGAAGTTTACAGTGACACAGGCCTACCTCAAGAAATAAGAAAAATCTCAAACAACTTATATTACCAACTAAAAGAATTAGAAAAAGAGCAAACAAAGCTCAAAGTCATCAGAAGGCAGGAAATAATAAAGATCAGAGAGGAAATAAATAAAACAGAGACCAAAAAAACAATAGAAAAGATCAATGAAACCAAAATCTGGTCCTTTGAAAAGATAAAATTGATAAACCTTTAGTGAGGCTCACCAAGAAGAAAAGAGAGAGGACCCAAATAAAATAAGAAATTAAAGAGGAGACATAACAACCAATACCACAGAGATTCAAAAAATTATAAAAGAATACTATGAACAGTTATATGCCAACAAACTGAACAACCTAGAAGAAACAGACACATTTCTAGAAGCATACAATCTTTAAAGACTGAATCAGGAAGAAATAAACAATCTGAACAGACTGATCACTAATAGTGAAACTGAATTTATAATTTAAAAAACTCCCAGCTAACCAAAGTCCATGACTGGATGGCTTCACAGGGGAGTTCTACCAAACATACAAAGAAGAGTTAATACATATTCTTCTCAATCTATTCCAAAAATTGAAGAGGAAGGAACACACTGTAGTTAATCCATACTTTCCATAAATATTTTGAGTGACTGCATAAGTAGATGGCTGACTGAATTATATCCCCAACACCTAACACAGTTTTTGGTAAATAACTGCTAATTGAAATGTCCCCAATCCTGAATGATCTCATCCTTATCAAGCCCATGGACTATACAAAAGCTTCTCTCTGGGTTTAGCCTATTATTTCAATGTGTAATAAAGATGTTGGCCTGAATTATAGCTAGGCAGTTGTTACCTCAAATCGGAGTACATCCATTTCAACTTGTCCTCTTAGCAATGGGGTTTGTCTGGGAGTCTCACGGATCATCACACTCCATCTGAAATGAAGTTTAGACAGATATTTAGGGCTCTGTTTCATCACAGGTTGGCACCAGTGCTTCACATGTCACGAAAGGGGTCAAAATATTTATGTGATGGGTAGGGATGAGTTGTAGGGGTTGCCCAAGTTATCTCAGGTCACCTGATCTCAAGGTATATCCCAAGAGAGACCTCTGCTTCATGACTTCTCAAGGCCAGTGTGATGGAAGGAATTCCACCACAGAGTTCTCAGAGAGCAGTGCTTCTCAAGCAGTGGTAACTACCAAGATCACCTGAGGTGCTTTTGTAAAATACACATACCAGGGCTCTACCCAAGACCTACTGAATAAGAATATTTGTGGTAGGGCCCAGCTTGGTACCTTGAAAAAGCTCCCCAGGTTATCCTTATGAGCAGCCATAAATCAAATACTATGCCCCCACATAGAAAGTCTTTCGTCTCAGAAGATTGGAGGAGAATACTGTCTCTTCTCTAGGGCACAGATAATCCAGGCCAGTTGTTTATGAGCCCTCTTTTTTTGAGTTTCTTTGAGTACCTGATGAAGCTATAGAATAGTTTCTATACTATCCTAGAATAGAACAGAAAGATGGAAACTTTCCCAAGGAAAAAATATGCTTACATGGATAAATAGCTATGCAATTTGAAGTAGGTTTATAGAACCCTTGAAATTTACCAATGGGTGCTCCTGCTCTAGGATCTTTTAAGTTTGAAGAGGGGCTTCAGTGATGTTTAAAGGATACACAGTAGACCCTGGCTTCTTAATAGGCAAAGTCCCCCAAATTTCCTTGCACCGAAGCCAGAAAGGCAATGAAGCTCTGTGAGGGACTTTAGAACACTCCTGACTGAGATGATGTCACTGGGAGTAACTGGCAAGGGAATGGAAAAGCCACAATGACCTCATCTTTCAGCTACTCACCTGTCTAGAATCCTCACACTAGCTTGCTCCACTCTGTTGAGGATGTTCAGAGGTGATTTGTTTTTGTTCCAGAACGCACCCCAGCCGAGGACACGGGCCAGATCATTACCGGTTCCAAGAGGGATGACTGCCAGCTGACACTGCAAGAACAAAACCGGGCACCCTTTTCAGACAATCCTACCAAGATCCACCCATAAAAGAACCCAGAGGGTGCTTTTTGGGGAAAAAATATGGTCTCAAAACTAGTGGCAATAAGGGACCTATGATTTTAGGAAGTGTAATAGGAAGATGTTTGAAGTTGAGTGAAATTTTCCCTAAGGAGTTGGGTCCCACTCTTGGCAATACAGAACCTACTCAGTAAGGGGACACGTTGCTGGAATATGACAATATTTGTAGCCATGCTTTTAAAAGAGATATATAGCCACAAATTTCTATCTAGGCTGGGCCAAAGAGGTAAGGTGCCTTAAGGAGACAAAGCCACTGCAGTCAGAAGAGCAGGGGGCTGCTTAGGGAGAGGGGGGAGAGGTAGAGGAACATTTCTGCTACTCTAGAGACTTAGGGAAGAAACTCAGTGTCCTCAGGAGGGGTAGGGAGTTGGGAGTTGAATGCTGCCTGATGCCACTTCTGTTTTTCTTGCTTTCCTCCCCTTCAAATCTTCATTTTGGGGCTTGGGAAATAGAGCACTGCTCATTTTTTTCTGCTAACTTCCTCTTTCTTCCTTCCTACTATTAGATAACCAGAAAATGGTATAGGTGAGCAGGCTTAGATTGGGAATCTACCGGTCAGGTTGACTGTGAAACCAGTAGGAAATGTTCTCCAGGATAGATCAAGTATTTTACAGACAAGGAGAGTAAAGACCAGGGACTTCTTGGGATAAGCAGCGCCACACTGCCAGTCTCTTTAGCAATGGCTAAATTAAGTCAGCTAGGGACTCACCCGTTCCTGTAATCCAAAGGCATCAATCAGAGATAAGACCCAGCTCACGCTGCCGTCTCCACCACAAACCACAATGCGAAAGCGAACAAAGTTCTTGAACATGCAGAGCCTGGAAGGAAGAGGGGAAAGGGGAGTTATTTCATGAGCTGATGAGTTTTACAACTCTTTCCTACAATGTGCCAGGAGCTAAGGACTGCTGCTTCTGCACCCTGCTATCAGGCTACATGTTTCCTTTCTCTTAACCCCTATCTCTCTGTGTACCTAAGATCATAGAGAATGCTCCCACAGGCAATCCTGGAGATCAGGCCTTGCCTCAACCTACACTCTTCTTTGCCCAACCTTGTTCTAGAAGTTACTAGCTGCCTAGCCTAATCTACTTGCTGAGGCCCAGGAAGAATATCTTGCACAGTTGCCAGTGGGTTCACAGAAACCAGGGCTGAACAGCCAGATGGTCTCTAAATAAAACAGGCCTGTAGTAGAGATGTATCTACTTGCCCCCAAGAAAAAGAGTGAGTGACAGGAATGGTGGAAAATAATATCCATTTGCCTCCTCCTCTGAAGTCAGGAGACATAGTTACCTTTTCCAACTGGAAAAGGTGAAGCAAATCTGAGAGCAGGACATAGGCTTGAAAGGATTTCTGGGAGAGGGCTAAAAGTCCTCCAGCCAGCCAACTCAAGATGCTGTGGAGTTGTGTTTGTGTCCTGACTTGAGAAAATAGACCTTTCCTGCCCAGGTACTGGAACTAATTCCAGGAAGCCTATCCTACTCTAGAATGTGTAGAGGGGGGAGTCCCTTCTGTACCCACAACTACATCCCTTACTCCATGCTTACCCGGCTTCAGGTCCACCCTTCGAAAGGTCAAACACTTGAGACGGGTTAAGGTATTGCTTGAATTTCCGGAGGAAGACGATCCCTTGGTGATCGCCACTTTTGGAGTTGATGAAGATGAGAAGGGGGCATGAACAGGCTGAAGACCAATCAAGATTCCAGAAATCTGGAGATACTACTAATTGGCCTAATAATGCATACAACAGAAAGAAAAGGGAAAAAAAAGAAAAGGGCCATTTAGATGGAAGCAAGGCATGACTTAACATCAAATTTTGCAAAGACTTTTTAAAAAACAACTTTATTGAGGTATAATTGATATACAAAGAACTGCATACATTTAATGTGTACAATTTAATGAGTTCAGACATATGCAAACACCCATGATACCATCACCACAATCAAGATAATAGACATCCAACACCTCCCACAGCTTCCCTGTGCCTCTGAGACTGAGGGACAGAGGGGAAGTTAGATGCAAACCAAAGGGGTTTTTATTTAAGAAAACAACAATAGCTGGTCTTTGCCCAGCTGTTGCCAGGTAACCAACATTTGCTGAGCAACTACTATATGCCAATCATCATGCTACATACTGCTAGGGGTCTAGCTCTTGCCCTCAAGCTGGGGAGACAGATTCATACACAACAGTGTATTGGAACACAAGGAATAAAAAAAATTGGTGCCACAACCAAAGATCAATAAAATGTCAAGGGAAAACTGAAGAAGGAGAAGGTTGAGAGCCCAGGAGGAGGATCAGCACACCCAACTTGTCCTCTCTCTGCCTGGGATAGCTCAGTTCTTACACTGAGAAGATACAAGGTCAGGAAAGATGGGGAGAAAAGGCTGCCTTTCAGCCAGGAGCTAATGACAGAACATATCAATGTGGAGTGAAGCAGGGAGCTTTAATAACTCCTCTAAAGTTCTGGCAGAGCAATCTAAGTTATCATACCAATTATCAGGGGAAACAAGACTATAGGGAAATTGTCTGGACAAGAGAGAGGCTTTTAATAATCCCCAACACTGAAGTTCCCCATAGAGAAGTGGAGTTATAGCAGTCTAAATTGCCATAGCCTGCCAGCTCATACTGGGTCATAGAGCCTGTTGGCAGGGAGACAGGCAGTGAGCAATGGCCTCATAGGAGATGCGAGACAAATTGTGAGCCTCCAAACCTCTGAGCTCGTGGCTTGCCAGGGATGCCCCAGCAAAAATAAATGCAAAGGGAAAAAAGCATGTGGCTTGCTCCTGAAAGGTGTGTGCCACAGGGAGAGAGGCAAGTTGAAGTGTCCCATTTGTTGTAACCTGGGTAAAAGGGAGCCTGAAGAGGAAGACTGCTGACTTGAGCAGATTTCATGGCTGTTTTGCCTGGAAAAATCTAAAGCAAGCTTCCTCTATGGGCCAATTTCTACTCACTGGCCAGTGGAGCTTGAAGACCTCCTAAGCCAGCTAGCCTGTCATGCACCAAAACTTCAGGGCTTGCCAGGGCTCATAGCTGCAAGGGGAGTCTGCTATGTCCCTTCAGTAGCATAGCTTGGAAGTAGTTACCCTCCCTGAACATGTTATCCCTTTTCAATATTTTATTTTACAAAATATATGTTAACACAATGGTAGTTAAGACATTCATTCATTCATTCAACATATATGTATTGAGGGCATTCTTTGTGCCTGTCCTTGTTATGTTCCGATATACAGTGATAGACAAGATATAAATGATCTTTGCTCTTGTGGAATTTATATTCTAATGGAACGATGCAGACCATAAATAAATACACAAATAAATATAGAAAATAATGCGATATGAAGAAAAATAAAGCAGGAAAAGGGGAATGGAGACTGATGGGGGTGTTGTTTTAGACAGGTGGCCAGGGATGGCTTCTCTGGTGAGATGACATTTGAATGAAATGAGGTAGTGAGCAATGCAGGTATCTGGGGGAAGAGTTTTTTGGGGGTCAAGAGGAAGAATAAGAACCCGCCCAGAGAAGGGAGACTGCCTGGGATGTTTGTGGACAGTGAAGAGAATAGCATGGCTGCTGTGGAGTAAGTGAGGGAGAGAGGTTACAGGGCCCACATAAAATGACAACAAAATGTTAGACGAATCCTGTGAACAAGGTGACAAAAATGGTATTCTGGGCTGGAATATAGTGATATTAGGCAGATTCATAACCAGGTAAATGATCATGTCCACAAGGTTGCTTTTGAATAGGCTGATGTTAATTGTAAGGGAATGTCCAGTACTATTCAACAATGTTAACCAATTTAAATAAAAACATGGAAGGCTAGCTTGTCAACTTTGAAGTACCTAAAGCAGGAGGGAGAGCCACTGGATGACAGAATCAAGATTGAAAAATGACCTTAACAGGCAGTAGGGTCAAAGTAAACAAGCTGAAAAGGGGATAAATGTGAAGCTTGGCCTTTAGGCATAAGGACATAAGTTGCAGCAGAACAAGACAATAGGAACTTGGCTTGGCAGCATCAAGCGTGAAAAGGGCTTAGGGGATTTACTTGACTTTAAGCTCCAGATGAGTCAACAGTCTGAAAGAGCTTAAAAAAAAAAAAAAAGGATCGTGCTTCTTTGAGCTAAGTTAATATAATCACAGTGCCCAAAACCAAGGAGCCAAGAGTCCCTCTCAAATTTGTTCAGTTCATACCACAGAAAGATGCTAAATTAGCATAAGGTTGGCTTCCTGTTCCCCTTCCTGTATTTTAAGATCCTCTTTTAAGATACTAACTCATTTAACACGCATAACGCACTTGAGTATAACTTTTATTCCCTATTGGCAGAAAACAAATGATACATGAGGCACAGAGAGGTTAAGTAACTTGCCCAAGGTCACACAGTTAGTAAATGATGGAGTATGCTCCCGGGAGTAGTAGTATCAGCATCATTTCTTGTAAGAAATGGAAATTCTTGTGCCCTACCCAGATCTACTGAATCAAAAGCTCTGGGGCAGGGGCATAGGGCCTAGAAATCTGTGTTTTAAAAAGCCTTCTGGATGATTCTGAGGCATTCTTGTATTTGACAAATACTGCATTATACTGTTTTGCCCCCATATAAATCAGGGATCCTGTCTTAGTCATGTCTTATTCTCTACATTGTTATCACTGAGCCTTACATATACGCAGTATTCAGTAAATGTATTAATGAATTCATGTAACAAATCTTGACTGTGAATATACCATGTATCGGGTTTGAGTTAAGTGCTAGTGATAAAAGAGCTCACAGTCTGGAGTGGGAGACATACATGTGACGAACTATAATATAGTGTGTTAAGTGCTCTGAGATATGTGTTCTGGGTTTACAACAAAGGAAGTAATTTATTTGTCTGGAGAAATGGGGAGGGGCAATTACAGAAGTCTTTAAACAGGAGACAATGTTTGACGTTGCTCTCACCCTCTAGGATGAGAGAAGAAATTTACCAAGCAGATAGGGTAGGAAAAAGGGAAATTAGAAGACATCAGAAATTAGAGTTTGTTGACTGAATAAATAATGAATGAATGCTAATCAGCAATGGCATGTGCTTCCTCAGAAAGTCATCAAATGGATACCGCCACCTTGGATGCTGGAGAAGGGATTCCCTAGCCTGGCCAGAGGGTTGGACCAGATCATCTTTAATGACCTCATCATCTCTAAGATGGGTGGGACTTCCCAACAGGGAATATTAAAGAGTGTATTTGCCTAGGCCAAGAAGCCAGAAGGAGTCAAGAAGATATGGAGGTTTCAAAAGATACTCCTAAGAAACCACAGGCCAAGTAACACATGATAGAAAGAAGGGCTCTCAAGAGTGACATTCAATTGGATCAAGATTGCAGGTGACTAGGATGAAAGGCTAAAAGCTAACTCATGGGGCATTGTATGAGACATTACACAAAAAGAATGGCTTAGCACAGGTGCTTCTAAGCAATAATATGTCATCGGTGGAAAGCAAAAGAAAATAGTAATGCTATCAGTTGACCATCTATAACAAGAATAAGAAATGATATAAGATGGGAAAAAACAAACTAAAAAACCCAACTTCCACAAGAACACAGAACATGTTGGGCCAATTACAAAGGAGAGGTGGCAGCCCCTTAACACCTATTTGGGGGTGATTTATAAGATGCTGAGGCAGCCATCCTTCAGTCTGCCCAAAGACATCTTCCCCAGGTCCCTGTGGGGTTGAGCAAAGTCTCAGATTCAAGACTTCATTGACTTTCATTAGCAGCCTGAGTAGACTTGGCTGACTAGTTTGATACTTTTCCATCTTGCCCCTAGGCCCTTCTTTCTCCTAGCCAGTCAAGTGTCTCTTATATACCAAGTCATCAATCTCATCATCTCTCTAGTCAGCTATCTGGTAAGTGACTCTATGTGGATAAATATTTGAGTAGTTCTGAGAATAATATATGCATACATCCCTGAGTGAGGGATGTGTGTCTGTTCATGTCATTACGGGGACATATGAGTATGCTTGCCTGCAGAAAACTGTGTGAGTGGCTCATTCCATGTATCAATGTCTGTCTGTATCTGTGTTGGGGTTGGGAAATGAACTGGAAGAGACTAGAGTGGCTCAGAGTGTATGTACACATATGTGCACACACGTACACATGTGCTGTGTCTAGTTCTAAAACTGTTGTAATCGTTACAGGAATCCTTGCCCCCTAGCTAATGCTGGCTTTTCCTTGGCAATGAAGTAGGCAGCAAGCAAAAAAAATTATTTCATGGATTATCTACTGTCTCAAAATCATGTAAAAGCTGAAATCAATTCTGATCATTTGGAAACAATTTTGACAGAGGCTACAAAGAACATGCCCACATACATATACACCATAAGCAATATTCACCATCCCAAAAGTCTAAAGGAAAACATGAACTGTCTATACACATATGCACACTCGTACTCCTAGAAATGTTTGATTGGTTGACCAGATTAATTTAATTGCAGTCTTTTTCTCTAGGCTTTACATCTTCCCTCCCTCCCCCCTCCCTTTAAATGTATTAAAGTTTAGCTACTCACCATCACCCTTGGGGTCGCTGAGGGCAGTGGGAGGAATGACTGATGATCGATGACTTCCAAACCAGCATTCCTTGGAAAACCGTCTCCTGCAGTCATCATGCACCTGGAACAACAGGAGAAGAAAGAAAAAACTTGAGTGGGGTGAGAAAAGGATAAGATAGATCAGCATTTTGTCCCAATTCCAAAATTTAAGTGCTCAGTATTCAAAACTCCCTTTCTGAGATTTGGTGCCATACACATACCCCTGACTCAATCTCTCTTTCCACTCTGAGCCTGCACCATCCCTGAGTGTGACCTCTGAACTCTGTTCCTTTCAAAGGTGGTTTTCAGAAGATACATATCACAGGCACTGCACAGATGCCAGTCCTAGGGCACAATTTTAGTGGCCTACACAATAGGTAGTTTACTTGCAGTATAAGAGTGCAAATCCTGATAACATGTTGTTATGCTTCATTCCTTACAACAACTGTGTGCTGTAGGGAAGACATATTAAGTTTGTTTTAGAAATGAAGAAACCAAAGCTCAGAGAGGTAAAGGATCTTGCTCAAGGTCAAACAACTGGGAAGTGAAAAGGTGGAGACTCTGCTGCCTTCCCCACTAATGGCATATTTCCCAGATTTCTGATATCTTCAAGCATCACTTCCTGGAAAGCTACACAGTTCCTAGAAGACATGAATCTGGCCTAATTATGCAAAACAATTAAAAGAGATCCAGAGGACAATCAGAGTCATCTTCTTTTTTATTACAATATAACTGAGATAAGCATTACACTAATTTCAGGTGTACGGCATAATGATTTGATATTTGTATAAACTGTGAAATGGTCACCATAATAAGTCTAGTTAACATCCATCACTATACATAGTTACATTTTTTTTCCTTGTGATGAGAACTTTTAAGATTTACTCTCTTTTTAAAAAAATTTTAAATTTTATATTAGAGTATAATTGATTAACAATGTTGTGTTAATTTCAGGTATACAGCAAAGTGATTCAGTTATACATATACATGTATCTATTCTTATTCACATTCTTTTCCCATTTGGGTTATTACAGAATATTTAGCAGAGTTCCCTGTGCTATACTGTAGGTCCTTGTTGGTTATAAGATTTACTTTCTTAAGGAACCCTAACATCATACTAAAGGAATCCATCAAAACACAAGGAAAGAAACCGGGAGGAGTAGACAAGAACAGAGAAGAACTACAAAAACAACCAGCAAACAATGAACAAAATAGCTATAAGTAAATACCTATCAATAAACACTTTAAATTTAAATGAACTAATGCTCCAATCAGATGATGTAGAGTGGCTGAATGGATACAAAAACAAGGCCGATATATATGCTGCCTGTAAGAAACTCACTTCAGATCTAAAGACACACACAGACTGAAAGTTATAGGATAGAAAAGGGTATTCAATGCAAATGGAAATTAAAAGAAAGCCATGGTAGCAGTACTTATATCAGACAAAATAGACTTTAAAGCAAAGACTGTAACAAAACAAGGAGGAACATTAAGTTATGATAAAGGGGTCAATCTAACAAGACGATATAACATTTGTAAACATTTATGCACTCAACAGAAGAGCACCTAAATATATAAAGCAAATATTAACAGAAATAACAGAAGAAATAGACAGAAATACAATAATAGTAGGGAACTATAATACCCCAGTTACACCAATGGATATATCATCTGACAGAAAATCAATGAAGAAACACTGGCCTTAACACATTAGATGAGATTACCTTAATATATACACCTATAGAACATTCCATCAAAAAGCAGCAGAACACACATTCTTTTCAAGTACACATGGAACATTCTCCAGATACATCACATGTTAGGCCACAAAACAAGTCACATTAAATATAAAAAGATTAAAATCATATTAATCATCTTTTCAGAAGACAACACTATGAAACTAGAAATCAACTACAATAAGAGAACTGGAAAAAACACAAACACATGGAGACTAAACAGCATGATGCTAAACAACCAATGGTCAGTGAAGAAATCAAAGAAGAAATAAAAATATACCTTGAGACAAATGAAAATGGAAACATAACTGTCCAAAATCTATGGGACATAAGGTTAACAGCTGATCTTTCAGCAGAAACTCTGCAAGCCAGAAGGGACTGGCAGGACATATTTAAAGTGATGAAGGAGAACAACCTACAACCAAGATTACTCTACCCAGCAAGGATCTCATTCAGATTTGATGGAGAAATTAAAACCTGTAGAGACAAGCAAAAGCTGCGACAGTTCATCACCACCAAACCAGCTTTACAACAAATGCTAAAGGAACTTCTCTAGGCAAGAAACACAAGAGGAGGAAAAGACCTACAATGACAAACCCAAAACAATTAAGAATATGGGAAAAGGAACATACATATTGATAATTACCTTAAATGTAAATGGATAAAATGCTCCCACCAAAAGACACAGACTCACTGAATGGATACAAAAACAAGACCTGTATATATGCTGTCTACAAGAGACCCACTTCAGACCTAGAGACACATACAGACTGAAAGTAAGGGGATGGAAAAAGATATTCCATGCAAATGGAAATCAAAAGAAAGCTGGAGTAGCAATTCTCATATCAGACAAAATAGACTTTAAAATAAAGACTATTAGAAGAGACAAAGAAGGACACTACATAATGATCAAGGGATCGATCCAAGAAGAAGATATAACAATTGTAAATATTTATGCACCCAACGTAGGAGCAACTCAATACATAAGGCAAATACTAACAGCCATAAAAGGGGAAATCGACAGTAACACAATCATAGTAGGGGACTTTAACGTCTCACTTTCACCAATGGACAGATCATCCAAAATGAAAATAAATAAGGAAACACAAGCTTTAAATGGTATATTAAACAAGATGGACTTAATTGATATTTATAGGACATTCCATCCAGAAACAACAGAATACACATTCTTCTCAAGTGCTCATGGAACATTCTCCAGGATAGATCATATCTTGGGTCACAAATCAAGTCTTGGTAAATTTAAGAAAATTGAAATCATATCAAGTATCTTTTTGGACCACAATGCTACGAGACTATATATCAATTACAGGAAAAGATCTGTAAGAAATACAAACACATGGAGGCTAAACAATACACTACTTAATAACCAAGTGATCACTGAAGAAATCAGAGGAAATCAAAAAATACCTAGAAACAAATGACAATGGAGGCACGACAACCCAAAACCTATGGGATGCAGCAAAAGCAGTTCTAAGAGGGAAATTTATAGCAATACAATCCTAGCTTAAGAAACAGGAAACATCTCAAATAAACAACCTAACCTTGCAACTAAAGCAATGAGAGAAAGAAGAATAAAAAACCCACAAATTTAGCAGAAGCAAAATCTATAGGACAAAGCAAAAGTAGTCCTAAGAGGGAAGCTCATACTGATACAGCCCTACCTCAAGAAACAAAAATCTCAAATAAAGAATCTAAATATACATTTAAAGGAACTACAAAAAGAAGAATAAGCAAAGACCAAAGTTAGAAGAAGGAAAAAAATAATAGATCATAGAGGAAATAAATGAAATAGAGACAAAAATACAAGAGATCAATAAACGTAACAGTTGGCCTTTTGAAAAGATGAACAAAATCAAGGAACTTATTTAGCCAGCCTCATCAAGAAAAAAAGAGATTACCTAAATAAGTAGAATCAGAAATTAAAGAGGAAAAATTACAACTTGACACCACAGAAATATGAAGGATCATAAGAGACTACTATGAACAATTATATGTCAACAAATTAAACAACCTAGAAGAAATGGAAAAATTTCTAGCTCATATAATCTTCCAACACTGAATCATGAAGAAATAGAAAATCTGAATAGACAGATTATTAGTAATGAAATTGAATCAGTAAGCAAAAAACTCCCCCAAAACAAAAGTCAAGGTCCAGATGGCTTCACAGGTGAATTCTACCAAATATTTAAAAATACTTAATATCTATCACTTTCAAATTATTGCAAAAAATGAAGACAAAGGAATACTTCCAAACTCATTCTACAAGGCCACCATTAACGTGATACCAAAACCAGACAAAAACACTGCAAGAAAGAAAATTACAGGCCAATATCTTTGCTAAATATAGATACAAAAATCCTCAACAAAATATTAGCAAATCAAACTTAACAATACATTAAAAGACTTATACACCATGATCAGGTGGGATTCATTCCAGAGATGTGAGGATGGCTTAACACCCATAAATCAATAAATGTGATATGCCAAACTAACAAAAGGAAGGATAAAAATCACATGATCATCTCAAAAGATTCAGAAAAGCATTTGATAAAATTCAATATCAGTTTATGATAAAAAATTCTTAACAAAGTGGGTATAGAGGGAAAATACTTCAACATAATAAAAGGCCATATATGACAAACTCACAGTTAACATTATATTCAATGTGAAAAGCGGAAAGCTTTTTTTTTTAAGATTAGGAATGAGACAAGGATGCTCACTCTTGCCACTTTCATTCAACATAGTATTGGAAGTTCTAGCCACAGAAATGAGGCAAGAAAAAGAAATAAAAGGCATCAAAACCAGAAAGTCAGAAGTAAAACAATCAGTATTTTCAGATGACAGAATACTATATACAGAAAACACCAAACACTCCACCAAAAATCTATTAAAGCTAATGAATGAATTCAGAAACTTGCAGATACAAAATTAATATACAGGACTTCCCTGGTGGCTCAGTGGTTAAGAATCCGCCTGCCAATGCGGGGGACATGGGTTCGAGCTCTGGTCCAAGAAGATCCCACATGCCATGGAGAAACTAAGCCTGTGCACCACAACTACTGAGCCTGAACTCTAGAGCCCATGAGCCACAACTACTGAGCCCTCGTGCCACAACTACTGAAGCCTGCATACCTAGAGCCCATACTCCACAACAATAGAAGCCACTGCAATGAGAAGCCTGCACACCTCAATGAAGAATAGCCCCCACTCACTGCAACTAGAGAAAGCCTGGGTGCAGCAATGAAGACCCAATGCAGCCCCAAATAAATGAATAAATAAATTTATTTAAAAAATTAATATACAGAAACCTGTTGCATTTCTATACAATAATGATGAACCAACAGAAAGAGAAATGAAGGAAACAATCCCATTTATAATTGCATCCAAAATAATAAAATACTTAGGAATAAATTTAACCAAGGAGTTAAAAGACCTGTAGCCTCAAAACAATAAGACAATGATTAAAGAAATTGAAGATAACACACCAAAAATTGGAAAATATGCCACACTCATGGATTGGATGATTCAATATCATTAAAATGTCCATACTAACAAAAGAAATCAACAGATTCAATGCAATCCCTATCAAAATACCAGTGGCACTTTTCACAAAACTAGAAAAAATAAATATAAATTTTAATGAAAACACAAAAGGCTCCAAATAGCCAAAGCAATCTTGAGAGAGAAGAACAAAACTACAGGTATCACACTCCCATACTTGAGAGTGTACCACATAGCTATAGAATTCAAAAGAGTATGGTACTGGCACAAAAACAAGATGCATAGATTAATGGAACAGAACAGAGAGTCCAGAAATAAGTCCATACTCATACAATCAATTAATCTATAATAAAGAAAGACTATACAATGGAGGAAGGACAGTCTCTTCAGTAAATGGTGCTGGGAAAACTGGACAGCTACATGTAAAAAAATGAAATTACAACATTCCTTAACACCATACACAAAAAAAAACTCAAAAGACCTAAAGACCTAAATGTAAGACTGGACACTATAAAAGTTTTAGAGGATCAATGGTGAAAAACAGAAACCATTTCCACTTAGATCAGGAACAAGATAAGGTTGTGCACTCTCACCATTATTGTTCAACATAGTTTTGGAAGTTTTAGCCACAGCAATCAGAAAAGAAAAAGAAATAAAAGGAATCCAAATCGGAAAAGAAGAAGTAAAACTGTCACTGTGTGCAGATGACATGATACTATACATAGAGAATCCTAAAGATGCTACCAGAAAACTACTAGAGCTAATCAATGAATTTGGTAAAGTAGCAGGATACAAAATTAATGCACAGAAATCTCTTGCATTCCTATACACTAATGATGAAAAATCTGAAAGAGAATTTGTGGAAACACTCCTATTTACCATTGCAATGAAAAGAATAAAATACCTATGAATAAACCTCCCTAAGGAGACAAAATACCTTATAGAAAACTATAAGACACTGATGAAAGAAATTAAAGATGAAAAAACCAGATGGAGAGAAATACCATGTTCTTGGATTGGAAGAATCAACATTGTGAAAATGGCTATATTCCCCAAAGCAATCTACAGATTAAATGCAATACCTATCAAACTACCAATGGCATTTTTTCACAGAATTAGAACAAAAAATTTCACAATTTGTATGGAAACACAAAAGACTCTGAATACCCAAAGCAATCTTGAGAAAGAAAAATGGAGTTGGAGGAATCAGGCTCCCTGACTTCAGATTATACTACAAAGCTACAGTAATCAAGACAGTACGATACTGGCACAAAAACAGAAATATAGATCAATGGAACAGGATAGAAAGCCTAGAGATAAACCCATACACATATGGTCACCTTATCTTTGATAAAGGAGGCAGGAATGTACAGTGGAGAAAGGACAGACTCTTCAATAAGTGGTGCTGGGAAAACTGGACAGCTACATGTAAAACAATGAAATTAGAACACTCCTTAACACCAAACACAAAAATAAACTCAAAATGGATTAAAGACCTAAATGTAAGGCCAGAAACTATAAAACTCTTAGAGGAAAACATTGGCAGAACACTCTATGACATACATCATAGCAAGATCCTTTTTGACCCACCTCCTAGAGAAATGGAAATAAAAATAAACAAATGGGACGTAATGAAACTTCAAAGCTTTTGCACAGCAAAAGCAACCATAAACAAGATGAAAAGACAACCCTCAGAATGGGAGAAAATATTTGCAATCGAAGAAACTGACAAAGGGTTAATTTCCAAAATTTACAAGCATCTCATGCAGCTTAATATCAAAAAAACAAACAACCCAATCCAAAAATGGGCAGAAGACCTAAATAGACATTTCTCCAAAGAAGATATACAGATTGCCAACAAACACATGAAAGAATGCTCAACATCATTAATCATTAGAGAAATGCAAATCAAAACTATAATGAGGTATCACCTCACACCAGTCAGAATTGTCATCATCAAAATATCTACAAACAATAAATGCTAGAGAGGGTGTGGAGAAAAGGGAACCCTCTTGCACTGTTCGTGGGAATGTAAATTGATACAGCTACTCTGGAGAACAGTATGGAGGTTCCTTAGAAAACTACAAATAGAACTACCATACGACCCAGCAATCCCACTACTGGGCATATACCCTGAGAAACCCAAAATTCAAAAAGAGTCATGTACCACAATGTTCATTGCAGCACCATTTACAACAGCCAGGACATGGAAGCAAGCTAAGTGTCCACTGACAGATGAATGGATAAAGAATATGTGGCACATATATACAATGGAATATTATTCAGCCATAAAAAGAAACAAAATTGAGTTATTTTTAGTGAGGTGGATGGACCTAGAATCTATCATACAGAGTGAAGTAAATCAGAAACAGAAAAACAAAGACTGTATGTTAACACCTATATATGGAATCAGGAAAAAAAAAAAGGTTCTGAAGAACCTAGGGGCAGGACAGGAATAAAGATGCAGACATAGAGAATGGACTTGATTACAGGGGGATGGGGGAGGGTAAGCTGGGATGAAGTGAGGGAGTGGTATTGACATATATACACTACCAAACGTAAAACAGATAGCTAGTGGGAAGCAGCCACATAGCACAGCGAGATCAGCTCGGTGCTTTGCAACCACCTAGAGGGGTGGGATAGGGAGGGTGGGAGCGAGACTCAAGAGGGAGGGGTTATGAGGATATATGTATACATATAGCTGATTCACTTTGTTATACAGCAGAAACTAATACAACATTGTAAAGCAATTATACTCCAATAAAGATGTTAAAACAATAAAAATACAACTAAAAAACAACCAAAACTCTTAGAGGAAATCATAGGCAGAACACTCTTTGACATAAATTGCAGCAATATCTTTTTCTAGCTGTCTCCCAAATTAATGGAAATAAAATCAAAAATAAAGGAATGGGACCTAATTAAACTCCAAAGCTTTTGCACAGCAAAAGAAACCATAGACAAAATGAAATGAAAACCCACAGAATGGGAGAAAATACTTGCAAACAATGCAACTGACAAGGGATTACGCTCCAAAATTTACAAACAGCTCATGAGGCTCAATATCAAAAAAACAGGGCTTCCCTAGTGGCACAGTGGTTGAGAATCTGCCTGCCAATGCAGGGGACATAGGTTCATGCCCCAGTCCATGAAGATCCCACATGCCACGGAGCAGCTGGGCCCGTGCACCATGGCCGCTGAGCCTGCACGTCCGGAGCCTGTGCTCCGCAAGGGGAGAGGCCACAACAGTGAGAGGCCCGCATACAGCAAAACAAAACAAAACAAACAAACAAACAAAAGAAACAAACAACCCAATTGAAAAATGGGCAGAAAACCTAAATAGACATTTCCCCAAAGAAGACATACAGGTGGCCAGGAGGCACATGAAAAGATGCTCAACATTGATAATTATTAGGGAAATATAAATCAAAACTACAATGAGATATCACTTCACACCAGTCAGATTGGGCATCATTAAAATATCTATAAACAATAAATGCTGGAGAGGGTGTGGAGAAACAGGAACCCTCTTATACTTTTTGTCGGAATGTAAATTGGTACAGCCACTACAGAGAACAGTATGGAGGTTTCTTAGAAAACTAAAAATAAAGCTGCCCTATGACCCAGCAATTGCACTCCTGGGCATATACCCAGAGAAAACCATAATTCAAAAAGATACATGCACCCCAATGTTCATTGCAGCACTGTTTACAATAGCCAAGACATGGAAGCGACCTAAATGTATATTGATTTTGAATCCTACAACTTTACAGAATTTTTTTTAATGCTAACAGTTTTTTGGTGGAGTCTTTATGGTTTTCTCTATATAATATTGTGTCATCAACAGTCGGGATTGGTCAAGATGGCAGAGAAGGAACACCCTGAGCTTGCCTCCTTGAACAGGCACACTAGAAATTAGAACTACTTACAGAGCAATTATTGATGAGAAAGACCAGAAGATTAGCATGAAAGTGTTACAATTAAAGAGATAAAGAAGGAACCACAATGAAATGGTTAGGGGAGTGGAGACGCAGTACAGTCGAGAGCCATATCCTTGTGTGGGTGACCCACAAGTGGGAGGATAATTATAATTGTAGAGGTTCTCCCCATAGAGCAAAGGGCCTCAGCCCCTCATTGGGCTCCCAAACCCAGGGTTCCTGCAGCAGGAAGACAAGCCCCCAGACAGTTTGGCTTTGAAGGCCAGCAGCAGAGCCAGAGGAATGTGGGGAAAGAGATTCCACTCTTAAAGGGTGCACATAAAATCTCACATGCTCTGGGAACGAAGTCAGAAGTGGTAGTTTGAAAGCATCCTGGGTCAGACCCACCTGCTGATCTTAGAGAGCCTCCCAGAGAGGGTCAACTGGAACTCACGCTGGGGACATAGACACTGGCAGCACCCATTATTGGGAGTGCGTTACACCACATGGACACTGGTGCTGGCAAGGGCCATTTTGGCATCTTCATTCCAGCTTATTTGCACAGAGACGTAGCCCCAACTGTCAGCCTCTTGGCACCAGTACTGAGATGCTTCAGAAGAAGTAGCTAGTCAGGCATGGACACTGCCCCACCCAAAAGCAGGGGGGCTGCATTAAGACCTCCTGAGCCCACAGCCACCCTGTGATCCAACCCTTACATCAGAGGGCCCAGGACCCGGCCCCACACACCAGTGCACTGGACCTAGCCACTGGACTCCATAGGGGCCCTCACAGCTAGCCATAGGGACCCAGTCTCACCACCAATGGACCAGCACCAACTCCAGGAAAATCAGGGCCCTGCATCCAGAGACCCCAGAACTGGTCCTTCAAATCAGTGGTCCAGCACTAGCACTGGGAGCAGCCTCACCAACGAGTGGGCACACACCAGCCCCAGGGCACCCTGGGCCCCAACTCTGCCCAACAAGGAGGTCAACACACCAACTCCAGGACCCCCAAGGCCCTGCAGCCAGAGACCCTGGGACATGGATATACCAAACAGTGAACTGGCACTAGCCCCAGAACCCCTTGAGTCTCAGCCCTGCCCACCAGCAGACCAACACCAGCTCTGAGACACCTTGGACCCCTCAGACAATTACCCTGGGATACAGCCACACTCAGCACACTGACACCAGCTTTGGAACACCCCAGATGCTGCAGTCAGCTGTGTCAGGAAGCAGCCCTGCCTACTAGCAAGCCAACACTAGACCAAGGACCACTGGTCCTGCAACCTACCACCACAGAACCCAGCTTTGCTGACCAGTAAGCCAGCACTAGCCCTGCCCCCCCCAAAACGGTTTGATAGCCAGCTGCTTCATGACCTGGTCCCACCCACCTGCAACTGGCAGTCTGCACACAAGGTGAGGCCTGGCAACCAACCAGACCGGGTGCCAACCAGCCTACCAGACCACCCACAGCAGTCAGCACACCACAACAGAAAGACCCATGAAGCCCACATAGGGGACAACCCTAGAGCATATAGTTCTGGTGACCAGAGCAGAGTGCACTGCTGGGACACATAAGATGTCTCCTACAAAAGGCCAGTTCTCCAAGGTCGGGAAATATAACCAACCTACGAATACATAGAAATAAAAACAGCAAATTAGGCAAAATAAGGTGACAGAGGAACATATTCAAAATGAAGGAACAAGATAAAATCCAGGAAAAAGAACTAAATGAAGTGGAAGTAAGCAACATACACAATAAAGAGTTCAAGGTAATGACATAAAGATGTTCAATGAACTCAGGAAAAGATTGGATGAACAGAGTGAAAAGTTAGAAGTATTCAACAAAGAGTTACACAACAAAGAGAAGAACCAAACAGAGATGAAGAAGAAAACAATAACTGAAATAAAAAATACACTAGAAGGAATCAGCAGTAGCTTAAGTGAGATACAGAGGAACATATCAGCAATTTGGAAGACAGAGGAGTGGAAATCACTGAAGCTGAACAGAATAAAGAAAAATGAATAAAAAGAAATGAGGACAGTTTAAGAAACCTCTGAAACAACATCAAGTGTAGTAACATTCACATTATAGGGGTCTCAGAAGGAAAAAGAGAGAAAGAGGCAAAGAACTTATCTGAAGACATAATAGCTGAAAACTTCCCTAACCTGGGAAAGGAAACAAATATCCAAGTTGAGGATTCACAGAGAGTCCCAAACAAGCTTGACCTCAAGAGGACCACACCAAGACACATTGTAATTAAAATGGAAAAATTAAAGATAAGAGGGAATATTAAAAGCAGCAAGGGAAAAGCAACAAGTTATGTACAAGGGAACTCCCATAAGGCTATCAGCTGACTTTTCAGCAGAAACTGCAGGCCAGAAGGGAGGGGCACAATATGTTTAAAGTGATGAAAGGAGGAAACCTACAACCAAGAATTTTCTACCTGGCCAGGATTTTATTTGGATTTGATGGAGAGATCAAAAGGGTTACAGATAAGCAAAAGCTAAGAGTTCAGCGTCACAAAACCACCTTTACAAGAAACGTTGATGGGACTTCTGTAAGCAGACAAGGCCACAACTAGAGATATGAAAATCACAAAAGGAAAAATCTCATTGGTAAAGGAAAATATATAGTAAAGGTAGTATTAATGATGTATAAGGGTAGTAGGAAGAAAAAGTAGGAAAACCATATATATCCACAATAAGCAGTTAAGGGATAAACAAAACAAAAAATGTAAAATCTGATGTCAAAAAGAGCAAACTTGAAGGGGGGAATGCAGGGTTGTTAAAATGCATATGTGCTTAAGAGATCAAAACCAAAATAATTATATTTATATATTTATATATATATATATATATATATATATATAAAATACACACACACACACACACACACACACACACACACAGCTATATCTAAACCTCATGGTACCCTCAAACCAAAAATCTATAATAGATACATACAAAAAAGAGAAAGGAATCCAAACATAACACTAAAGGTAGTCTTCAAATCACAAGGGAAGGGAGCAAAAGAAGAAGAAAGGAACAAAATGAACTACAAAAAACAACCCTAAAACAATTAACAAAATAGCAATAAGTACATACCTATCAATAATCACTTTAAATTTAAATGGACTAACTGCTCCGAACAGAATACAGAGTGGCTGAAGGGATAAAAAACAAGGCACATATATATGCACCTACAAGAAACTCACTTCAGATCTAAAGACACTCACAGACTGAAAGTGAGAGGATGGAAAACACTATCCAATGCAAGTGAAAATTAAAAGAAAGCCAGGGTATCAATACTTATATCAGACAAAATAGAGTTTACAACAAAGACTGTAACATGAGACAAAGAAGGACATTATGTAATGATATAGGGATCAATCCAAGAAGAAGATATAATAATTGAAAATATATATACACTCAACATAAGAGCAAATAAATACATGAAGCAAATATTAGCAGGCATGAAGGGAGAAATTTACAATAATAGGAGGGGTTTTTAACAACCCACTTACATCAATGAAGAGATCATCCAGATAGAAAATAGAAAACCAATAAGGAAATGCTGTCCTTAACACATCAGACAAAATGGATATATATATACGTATATAAATTCCATTCAAAAGCAGCAGAAAACAAATTATTTTCAACTGCACATGGAAAATTCTCCAGAATAGATCACATATTAGACTGAAAAAGAAATCTCAGTATATTTAAGAAAATTGAAATTATATCAAACATCTTTTCCGACCACAATACTATGAGACTAGAAATCAACTATGAGAAAAAGCTGCAAAATACTTAAACATGTGGAAACTAAATATTATACTATTAAACGACCAATGGATCACTGAAAAAATCAAAGAGGAAATTAAAAAATACCTGGAGACAAGTGAAAATGAAAACACAATGATCCAAAATCTATGGGATGCAGCACAAGCAGTTCTAAGGGTGAAGTTTATAGTGATACAAGGCTGCCCCAGGAAAGAGGAAAAATCTCATATAAACAATCTAACTTTACACCTAAAGGAGCTAGAAAAAGAAAAACAAACATAACCCAAAGTTAGTAGAAGGATATAAATGAGAAAGATCAGAGAAGAAATACATGAAATAGAAACTAAAAAATGGAAAAGATCAATGAAACTAAAAGCTGGTTCTTTTAAAAGATAAAATTGATAAAGCTTTAGCCAGACTAATAGAGTGTCCAAGCAGATAAAATCAGAAATGAAAAAGGAGAATTTACAACTGACAGCACAGAAACACAAAGGATCATAAGAGACTCCTATGAACAATTATATGACAATGTAGAAGAAATGGACAAATTCCTAGAAACGTACAATTTCCCAAGACCGAACCAGGAAGAAATAGAAAATATGAATAGACCACTTACTAGTAATGAAATTGAATCAGTAATAAAACATTACTCTCAAAAAAAAAAGTTCAGGACCAGATAGCTTCACAAGTGAATTCTACCAAACATTTAGAGAAGAGTTAACATCTATATTCTCAAACTATTCCAAAATATTGAAGAAGAGGGAACACTCCCAAATTCAGTCTATAAGGCCACCATTACCCTGATACCAAAACCAGACAAAACACTACAAAAAAGAAAATCATGGGCCAATATCTTTGATGAATGTAGGTGCAAAAAGCCTCAACCAAATATTAGAAAACCAAATCTTACAATATATAAAAAGGATCATACATGACGATAAATTTGTATTCATTCCAGGGTCACAAGAGTGGTTCAACATACGCAAATCAATCAATGTGTTGAGATGGAGTTCTCTGGGTCTTGGTGTTGAGATGGAGCTCTCAATAGAACAGGATAGAAAGCCTAGAGATAAACCCACACACATATGGTCACCTTATCTTCGATAAAGGAGGCAAGAATATAAAGTGGAGAAAAGACAGCCTCTTCAATAAGTGGTGCTGGGAAAACTGGACAGCTACATGGAAAAGTATGAGATTAGAACACTCACTAACATCATACACAAAAATAAGCTCAAAATGGATTAAAGACCTAAATGTAAGGCCAGAAACTATCAAACTCTTAGAGGAAAACATAGGCAGAACACTCTATGACATAAATCACAGCAAGATCCTTTTTGACCCACTTCCTAGAGAAATGGAAATAAAAACAAAAATAAACAAATGGGACCTAATGAAACTTCAAAGCTTTTGCACAGCAAAGGAAACCATAAACAAGACCAAAAGACAACCCTCAGAATGCGAGAAAATATTTGCAAATGAAGCAATTGACAAAGGATTAATCTCTAAAATTTACAAGCCGCTCAATAACAAATGCAAACAACCCAGGGCTTCCCTGGTGGTGCAGTGGTTGAGAGTCTGCCTGCCGATGCAGGGGACATGGGTTCATACCCCGGATGGGGAAGATCCCACATGCTGTGGAGCGGCTGGGCCCGTGAGCCATGGCCGCTGAGCCTGCATGTCCAGAGCCTGTGCTCTGCAACAAGAGAGGCCACAACAGTGAGAGACCCATGTACCACAAAAACAAACAAACAAACAAAACAAAACAAAAAACAACCCAATCCAAAACTGGGCAGAAGACCTAATTAAACATTTCTGCAAAGAAGATATACAGATTGCCAACAAACACATGAAAGAATGCTCAACATCATTAATCATGAGAGAAATGCAAATAAAAACTACAATGAGATATCACCTCACACCGGTCAGAATGGCCATCATCAAAAAATCTAGAAACAATAAATGCTGGAGAGGGTGTGGAGAAAGGGGAACCCTCTTGCACTGCTGGTGAGAATGTAAACTGATACAGCCACTATGGAGAACAGTATGGAGGTTCCTTAAAAAACTAAAAATAGAACTACCATACGACCCAGCAATCTCACTACTGGGCATATACCCTGAGAAAACCATAATTCAAAAAGAGTCATGTACCAAAATGTTCATTGCAGCTCTATTTACAATAGCCAGGTGATGGAAGCAACCTAAGTGTCCATCATCGGGTGAATGGATAAAGATGTGGCATATATATACAATGGAATATTACTCAGCCAGAAAAAGAAATGAAATTGAGTTATTTTTAGTGAGGTGGATGGACCTAGAGTCTGTCATACAGAGTGAAGTAAGTCAGAAAGAGAAAGACAAATACCATATGCTAACACATATATATGGAATCTAAGAAAAAAAAAAGGTCATGAAGAACCTAGGGGTAAGACGGGAATAAAGACACAGACCTACTAGAGCATGGACTTGAGGATATGGGGAGGGGGAAGGGTAAGCTGTGCCAAAGTAAGAGAGTGGCATGGACATATATACACTACCAAACATAAAATAGATAGCTAGTGGAAAGCAGCCACATAGCACACGGAGATCAGCTCGGTGCTTTGTGACCACTTAGAGGGGTGGGATAGGGAGGGTGGGAGGGAGGGAGATGCAAAAGGGAAGAGATATGGGAACATATGTATATGTATAACTGATTCACTTTGTTATAAAGCAGAACCTAACACACCATTGTAAAGCAATTATACTCCAATAAAGATGTTAAAAAAATCAATGTGATACAGCACATTAACAAAAAGAAACACAAATACCACATGATCATCTCAATAGATGCATAAAAAGCATTTGAGAAAATTCAACATAACAATTCTCATCAAAGTGGGTATAGAGGGAACATATCTCAATATAATAAAGGCTGTTTACAGCCAACTCACAGCAAACTTAATACTCAATGGAGAAAAGCTGAAAGCCTTCCTGCCAAATTCAGGAATAAGACAAGTATGGCCACTCTCATCACTTCTATTTAAGATAGTATTAGAAGTTCTGGCCACAGCATTGAGACAAGAAAAAGAAATAAAAGGTATCCAGATTGGAAGGGAAGGGGTAAAACTGTCATTATTTGCAGATGACATTATACTCTATATATAGAACACTAAAGTCTCCACACAAAAACTATTAAACTAATAAATCATGTCAGCAAAGTACTAGGATATGAGATTAATACACAGAAATCTGTTGCATTTCTAAACACTAATAATGAAATAGTAGAAAGAGAAAGCAAAAAAAAATCTTGTTTAAAATAGTATCAAAAAATACCTAGGAGAGGGGGAAGATGGCGGAAGAGTAAGACGCGGAGATCACCTTCCTCCCCACAGATACATCAGAAATACATCTACACGTGGAACAACTCCTAGAGAAAACCCACTGAACGCTGGCAGAAGACCTCAGACCTCCCAAAAGGCAAGAAACTCCCCACCTACCTGGGTAGGGCAGAATAAAAAAGAATAAACAGAGACAAAAGAATAGGGGCGGGACCTGCACCAGTGGGAGGGAGCTGTGAAGGAGGAAAGGTTTCCACACACTAGGAAGCCCCTTCACGGGCGGAGACTGTGGGTGACGGAGGGGGAAAGCTTCAGAGCCGCGGAGGAGAGCACAGCAACAGGGGTGCGGAGGGCAAAGCGGAGAGGTTCCCGCCCAGAGGATTGGTTCCGACTGGCACTCACCAGCCCGAGAGGCTTGTCTGCTCACGTGCCAGTGTGGGCGGGGCTGGGAGCTGAGGTTTGGGCTTCGGACAGAGCGCAGGGAGAGGACTGACAGCGTGAACACAGCCTGCAGGGGGTTAGTGCACCACGGCTAGCTGGGAGGGAGTCCAGGAAAAAGTCTGGACCTGCCGAAGAGGCAAAAGACTTTTTCTTCCCCCTTTGTTTCCTGGTGCGTGAGGAGAGGGGATTAAGAGCGCTGCGTAAAGAAGCTCCAGAGACGGGTGTGAGCTGCGGCTAACAGCGCGGACTTCAGAGACAGGCATGAGACCCTAAGGCTGCTGCTGCTGCCACCAAGAAGCCTGTGTGCGAGCACAGGTCACTATCCACACCTCCGTTCCGGGGAGCCTGTGCAGCCTGCCACTGCCAGAGTCCCAGGATCCAGGGACAACTTCGCCAGGAGAATGCACAGCATGCCTTAGGCTGGTGCAATGGTCCCGTCAGCCTCTGTAGCCGCAGGCTCGCCCTACATCCGTACCCCTCCCTCCCCCCAGTCTGAGTGAGCTAGAGCCCCTGAATAAGCTGCTCCTTTAACCCCGTCCTGTCTGAGCGAAGAACAGATGCCCTCCGGCGACCTACATGCAGAGGCATGGACATATCCAAAGCTGAGCCCCGGCAACAGTGCGAAAAAAGAGAAAGGGAAATTTCTCCCAGCAGCCTCAGGAGCAGCAGATTAAATCTCCACAATCAACTTGATGTACCCTGCATTGGTGGAATAACTGAACAGACAACGAATCATCCCAAATTGAGGAGGTGGACTTTGAGAGGAAGATTTATTATTTTTCCCCTTTTCCTCTTTTTATGAGTGTGTATGTGTATTCTTCTGTGTGAGATTTTGTCTGTATAGCTTTGCTTTCATCATTTGTCCTAGGGTTCTGTCCGTCTGTATTTTTTCTTACATTAAAAAAATTTTTTTCCTTAATAATTATTTTTTTATTTTAATAACTTTATTTTATTTTATCTTACTTTATTTAATTTCATTTTATCCTCATTCTTTCTTTCTTTCTTTCTTTCTACTTTTTCTTGCTTTTATTCTGAGCCGTGTGGATGAAAAGCTCTTGATGCTGCAGCCAGGAGTCACTGCTGTGCCTATGAGGTGAGAGAGCCAACTTCAGGATACTGGTCCACAAGAGACCTCCCAGTTCCATGTAATATCAAATGGTGGAAATCTCCCAGAGATCTCCATTTCAACACAAACACCCAGCTTCACTCAACAACCAGCAAGCTACAGTGCTGGACACACAATGACAAACAACTAGCAAGGCAGGAACACAACCCCACCCATTAGCAGAGAGGCTGCCTAAAATCATAATAAGGCCACAGACACCCCAAAATACACCACCAGATGTGGACCTGCCCACCAGAAAGAGAAGATCCAACCTCATCCACCAGAACACAGGCACTAGTCCCCTCCACCAGGAAGCCTACACAACCCACTGAACCAACTTTAGCCACTGGGGACAGACACCAAAAACAACGGGAACTACGAACCTGCAGCCTGCAAAAAGGAGACCCCAAACACAGTAAGATAAGCAAAATGAGAAGACAGAGAAACACACAGCAGATGAAGGAGCAAGATGAAAACCCACCAGACCTAACAAATGAAGAGGAAATAGGCAGTCTACCTGAAAAAGAATTCAGAATAATGATAGTAAAGATGATCCAAAATCTTGGAAATAGAACATAGAAAATTCAAGAAACATTTAACAAGGACCTAGAAGAACTAAAGATGAAATGAGCAATGACGAACAACACAATAAATGAAGTGAAAAATACTCTAGAGGGGATCAATAGCAGAATAACTGAGGCAGAAGAACGGACAAATGACCTGGAAGATAAAATAGTGGAAATAACTACTGCAGAGCAGAATAAAGAAAAAAGAATGAAAAGAATTGAGGACAGTCTCAGAGACCTCTGGGACAACATTAAACACACCAACATTCAAATTATAAGGGTCCCAGAAGAAGAAGAGAAAAAGAAAGGGACTGAGAAAATATTTGAAGAGATTATAGTTGAAAACTTCCCTAATATGGGAAAGGAAATAGTTAATCAAGTCCAGGAAGCACAGAGAGTCCCATACAGGAAAAATCCAAGGAGAAACATGCCAAGACACAGTAATCAAACTGTCAAAAATTAAATACAAAGAAAACATATTAAAAGCAGCAAGGGAAAAACAGCAAATAACACACAAGAGAATCCCCATAAGGTTAACAGCTGATCTTTCAGCAGAAACTCTGCAAGCCAGAAGGGACTGGCAGGACATATTTAAAGTGATGAAGGAGAACAACCTACAACCAAGATTACTCTATCCAGCTAGGATCTCATTCAGATTTGATGGAGAAATTAAAAACTCTACAGACAAGCAAAACCTGAGAGAGTTCAGCGCCACCAAACCAGCTTTACAACAAATGCTAAAGGAACTTCTCTAGGCAAGAAACACAAGAGAAGGAAAAGACCTACAATAACAAACCCAAAACAATTAATAAAATGGTAACAGGAACATACATACTGATAATTACCTTAAATGTAAATGGATTAAATGGTCCCACCAAAAGACACAGATTGGCTGAATGGATACAAAAACAAGAACCATATATATGCTGTCTACAAGAGACCCACTTCAGACATAGGGACACATACAGACTGAAAGTGAGGAGATGTTAAAAGATATACCATGCAAATGGAAACCAAAAGAAAGCTGGAGTAGCACTTCTCATATCAGACAAAACAGACATTAAAATAAAGACTATTACAAGAGACAAAGAAGGACACTACATAATGATCAAGGGATTGATCCAAGAAGAAGATATAACAATTGTAAATATTTATGCACCCAACATAGGAGCACCCCAATACATAAGGCAAATGCTAACAGCCACAAAAGGGGAAATCGACAGTAACACATTCATAGTAGGGGACTTTAACACCCTACTTTCACCAATGGACTGATCATCCAAAATGAAAATAAATAAGGAAACACAAGCTCTAAATCATACATTAAAGAGGATGGACTTAATTAATATTTATAGGACATTCCCTCCAAAAACAGCAGAATAAACATTTTTCTCAAGTGCTCATGGAACATTCTCCAGGATAGATCATATCTTGGGTCACAAATCAAGCCTTGGTACTTTAAGAAAATTGAAATTGTATCAACTATCTTTTCCAACCACAGCGCTATGAGACTAGATATCAATTACGGGAAAAGATCTGTAAAAAACACAAACACATGGAGGCTAAACAATACACTAATGGATAAAGAAGATGTGGCACATATATACAATGGAATATTACTCAGCCATAAAAAGAAACGAAATTGGGTTATTTGTACTGAGGTGGATGGATTTAGAGTCTGTCATACAGAGTGAAGTGAGTCAGAAAGAGAAAAACAAATACCGTATGCTAACAGATACATATGGAATCTAAGAAAAAAAATGTCATGAAGAGCCTAGGGGTAAGACGGGAATAAAGACACAGACCTACTAGAGCATGGACTTGAGGATATGGGGAGGGGGAAGGGTAAGCTGTGCCAAACTGAGAGAGTGGCATGGACATATATACACAACCAAACATAAAATAGATAGCTAGTGGGAAGTAGCCACATAGCACACGGAGATCAGCTCAGTGCTTTGTGACCACCTAGAGGGGTGGGAGGGAGGGAGACGCAAGAGGGAAGAGATATGGGAACATATGTATATGTATACCTGATTCACTTGTTATAAATCAGAAACTAACACACAATTTTAAAGCAATTATACTCCAATAAAGATGTAAAAGAATAATAAACAATACACTACTTATAACGAAGTGATCACTGAAGACATCAAAGAGGGAATCAAAAAATACCTAGAAACAAATCACAATGGAGACACAACGACCCAAAATCTATGGGATGCAGCAAAAGCAGTTCTAAGAGGGAAGTTTATAGCAATACAATCCTACCTTAAGAAACAGAAAACATCTCGAATAAACAACCTAACCTTACACGTAAAGCAATTAGAGAAAGAAGAACAAAAAAACTCCAAAGTTAGCAGAAGGAAAGAAATCATAAAGATTAGATCAGAAATAAATGAAAAAGAAATGAACAAAATGATAGCAAAGATCAATAAAACTAAAAGCTGGTTCTTTCAGAAGATAAACACATTTGATAAACCATTAGCCAGACTCATCAAGAAAAAAAAGGGAGAAAACTCAAATCAATAGAATTAGAAATGAAAAAGGAGAAGTAACAACTGACACTGCAGAAATACAAAAGATCATGAGAGATTACTACAAGCAACTCTATGCCAATATGATGGACCACCTGGAAGAAATGGACAAATTCTTAGAAATGCATAACCTGCCAAGACTGAATCAGGAAGAAATAGAAAATATGAACAGATCAATCACAAGCAGTGAAATCGAAACTGTGATTAAAAATCTTCCAACAAGCAAAAGCTCAGGACTAGATGCCTTCACAGGAGAATTCTACCAAACATTTAGAGATGAGCTAACACCTATCCTTTGCAAACTCTTCCAAAATATAGCAGAGGGAGGAACACTCCCAAACTCATTCTACGAGGCCACCATCACTCTGATACCAAAACCAGACAAGGATGTCACAAAGAAAGAAAACTACATGCCAATACCACTGATGAACATAGATGCAAAAATCCTCAACAAAATACTAGAAAACAGAATCCAACAGCACATTAAAAGGATAATACACCATGATCAAGTGGGGTTTATTCCAGGAAAGCAAGGATTCTTCAATATATGCAAATCAATCTACGTGATACACCATATTAACAAATTGAAGGAGAAAAACCATATGATCATCTCAATAGATGCAGACAAAGCTTTCAACAAAATTCAACACCCATTTATGATAAAAACTCTAAAGAAAGTAGACATAGAGGGAACTTACCTCAACATAATAAAGGCCATATATGAGAAATCCATAGCCAACATCATTCTCAGTGGTGAAAACCTGAAACCATTTCCACTAAGGTCAGGAACAAGACAATGTCGCCCACTGTCATCACTATTATTCAACATAGTTTTGGACATTTTAGCCACGGCAATCAGAGAAGAAAAAAAATAAAAGGAATCCAAATCGGAAAAGAAGAAGTAAAACAGTCACTCTTTGCAGATCACATGATACTACACATAGAAAATCCTAAAGATGTTACCAGAAAACTAGTAGAGCTAATCAATGAATTTGGTAGAGTAGCAGGATACAAAATTAGTGCACAGAAGTCTCTGGCATTCTTATACACTAATGGTGAAAAATCTGAAAGAGAAATTAAGGAAACCCTCTCACTTACCATTGCAATAAAAAGAATAAAACACGTAGGAATAAAACTACCTAAGGAGAACAAAGGCCTGTATGCAGAAAACTATAAAACACTGATGAAAGAAATTAAAGATGAACAAACAGGTGGAGAGATATATCATGTTCTTGGATAGGAAGAATCAACATGTGAAAATGACTATACTTCCCAAAGCAATCTACAGATTCAATGCAATCTCTATCAAACTACCAGTGGCACTTTTCACAGAAGTAGAACAAAAAATTTTACAATTGATATGGAAACACATAAGGCCCCCAATAGCCAAAGCAATCTTGAGAAAGAAAAATGGATCTGGAGGAATCAGGCTGCCTGACTTCAGATTATACTACAAAGCTACAGTAATTAAGACAGTATGTTACTGGCACAGAAACAGAAATATAGAACAATGGAACAGGATAGAAAGCCCAGAGATAAACCCATGCACATATGGTCACCTTATCTTTGCCAAAGGAGGCAAGAATATACAATGGAGAAAAGACAGTCTCTTCAATAAGTGGTTCTGGGAAAACTGGACAGCTATTTATAAAAGAATGAAATTAGAACACTCCCTAACACCATACACAAAAATAAACTCAAAATGGATTAAAGACTTAAATGTAAGACCAGACACTATAAAACTCTTAGAGGAAAACATAGAAAGAACACTCTTTGACATAAATCACAGCATGATCTTTTTTGACCCACATCCTAGAGTAAGGGAAATAAAGGCAAAAATAAACAAATGGGATGTGATGAAACTTAAAAGCTTTTGCACAGCAATGGAAATCATAAACAAGATGAAAGGACAACCCTCAGAATGGGAGAAAATATTTGCAAAAGAAGCAACTGACAAAGGGTTAATTTCCAAAATTTACAAGCATCACATTCAGCTCAATATCAAAAAAACAAACAACTCAGTCCAAAAATTGGTAGAAAACTTAAATAGACATTTTTCCAAAGAAGATATACAGATTGCCAACAAGTACATGAAAGGATGCTCAACATCACTAATCATTAGAGAAATGCAAATCAAAACTCCAATGAGGTATCACCTCACACCAGTCAGAATGGCCATCATCAAAAAATCTACAAACAATAAACACTGGAGAGGGTGTGGAGAAAAGGGAGCCCTCTTGCACTGTTGGTGGGAATGTAAATTGATAGAGCCACTATGGAGAACATTATGGATGTGCCTTAAAAAACTAAAAATAGAGGAATCCTATGATCCTGCAATCCTGCTCCTGGGCATATATCTGTAGAAAAACATGGTTTAAAAGGATACATGTACCCCAATGTTCATTGCAGTGCTGTTTACAATAGCCAAGACATGGAAGCAACCTAAATGTCCATCAACAGATGAATGGATAAGGAAGATGTGGTACATATATACAGTGGAATATTACTCAGCCATTAAAAAGAATGAAATAATGCCTTTTGAGGCAACATGGATGGACCTGGAGATTATCATACTAAGTGAAGTAAGTCAGACAGTGGAAGACAAATATCATATGATATCTCTTATATGCGGAATCTAAAAAAAGTGATACAAATGAATTTGTTTACAAAATAGAAACAGATTCACAGACTTAGAGAACGAACTTATGGTTACCAGTGGGGAAGGGTCGGGGGGAGAGATAGACTGGGAGTTTGGGATTGACATGTACACACTGCTGTATTTGAAATAGATAACCAAAAAGGACCTACTGAATAGCATAGGGAATGCTGCTCAATATTCTGTAATAACCTAAATGGGAAAAGAATTTGAAAAAGAATAGATACATCTATATGAATAACTGAACCACTTTGCTGTATCCCTGAAACTAACACAACACTGTTAATCAATTAAGCTCCAATATAAAATGAAAAAAAATTTTTATAGTGGGCAGAAGAACTAAATAGACTTTTTTCCCCAAAGGAGACATACAGAATGCCAACAGGAACATGAAAAGATGCTCAACATTGCTAATCATCAGGGAAATGCACATGAAAACTGCAACGAGGCATCACCTCACACCAGTCAGAATGGCCATCACCAAAATATCTACAAATAATAAATGCTGGAGAGGATGTAGAGAAAAGTGAACCCTCCTACACTGTTTTTGGGAATGTTATTTAGTGCAGCCACTATGAAGAACAGTATGGACGTTCGTCAGAAAACTAAAAATAGAGCTACCACATGATCCAGCAATTCTGCTTCTGGGTATACATCTGAAGAAAAAGAAAACACTAATTCAAAAAGATACATGCACCCCAATGTTCACAGCAGCATTCTTCGTAATAGTGAAGATATGGAAGCAATCTTAGTGTCTATCAACAGATGAATGGATAAAGAACAAGTGTCATACACACACACACACGCACACACACACACACAATGGAATACTACTCAGCCATAAATAAGAGTGAAAATTTGCCATCTGCAACAACATGGATGGACCTGGAAGGTATTATCCTAAGAGAAATAAGTCAGACAGAGAGAGACAAATACTGTATGTTATCACTTATATATGAAATCTAAAAAATAAAGAAAACTAGTTAATTTAACAAAAAATATATACTCACAGGTATAGAGAACAAACTAGTGTTTACTAGTTTGGGGGAGGTATAAGATAGGGGTAGGGGATTAAGAGGTACAAATTATTATGCATAAAATAAATAAGCTACAAGGATATACAGTACAGCACAGGGAATATAGCCAATATTTTATAATATATATAAATAGAGTATAATCTTTAAAAATTGTGAATCACTATGTTGTACACCTAAAACTTACATAATATTGTAAATCAACTATACCTTGATAAATAAAAAAATTCCATCAGAATATCATTAGATAAAAAAATATCTCCAGACATTGTCAAATGTGTCCTGCGGGTGGGGGAATATACCCCCAGTTGAGAACCACTGGTTTAAAGGCATGGTAATGTTGTAGTTAAGAGCACAGTTTTTACACAATTATGTATGAATCAAGACTCTTTTTCTTACTGGCTTCATGACCTTGAGCAAATCCCTTCACTTTTCTGAACCTCATTTTCCTCTCTTCTGTAAATGGGAACAACGAGGCCTGGTTTAGGGTTGTTGTAAGGATTTAATGAGATCATGTATACAAAACACTCAATACATAGTGGCAATAATAATGTGCTAATATTATTAACCATTATTAATTAACAAAGATTGCAATTTCCTAGGAAATGGTGAATGAGGAAAGGAGGTGGTTTCTTAAAGGTATACTCAGAACTAACTTTTTAATTGCCCCTACTGTCATAAGAGAATTCAGCTCTTCCCATTTGCTAGTAGTCCTCACCTTCAAAGATAAGAGGGAGTATTAAATCTTTCTCTCAAAGATTCCATAGCTAATTCTGGAAAGGCAGGATACTGAGCTCTATACTATGGAATCTGTATAATCTATTTTGGGGTAAGGGTCTCTGAGATTTCTATCTATGTGTAGGTGCAATCAAACTCCAACCCACCCCTTCTCTAGAAGTCAGCTCTCTAAATATCAAAGAGATGAGAAGCGTCTTACCGTAGAATTACACCAGAGACACTGGAAATCTTGAAGTCTCTGATAACTGCCACAGTTCTCGTGACATACTGCGCACTGAGAACTGACAGATATGTTTCCTTCTACCCACTGATGGGGCATAGTTTTCTGAAGGATAAAAAGAGACAAGAGGTAGAAGTTAGAGATATAAGGAGAGGAAGGGCCAGCTGGAATAACTATACTACCCCATGGAGGACACTAGACAACCCCAAGGAAGTTTTCCATCATCCTTCCCTCCCCACTCCCATGCTAGTGACAAATGACAGGTGGGAGCTGTGGGGGAGGCTTTCATTCTTCTAGATTTGTTGGATCATAAGCCTGGGAATGAAGCCTACTTGGGTTGTCTGGAAACAGGAAGAAGTCTTCCTTCCCCTGTGTGTCATGACTGAAGGGGAGATGGAAAAGGGTGATTATGAGAAAGCATGGCTGGTACTCACTACTTCATCTGCAGGCATGAGGAGGTCATCAGTAATGGATAATGTATTCCATTTGCAATCTTTGCTTGCTCTTAAAGCACATAATCTGTGAGACTTTACTTTGCACACTGTGAAAGAGGAAGAAAAAAAGATGGATGTGAATCAGGTGACAATGAAGATTCTAACTTCCTTCCCTAAGCTGCTCTAAAAGTTAGAACCTAGATGCATCTAAGTAGTTGTGACTTAACTCCAAAGGCTTATTTTCCATATATTTCAGTTTCTTTGTATTCTTCCCAGCCAAATTTTCTATTACCTGACTTGAATTGAAATTGATGGTAAGAATGAGGTGATTTCTATTTTTCCAAACCTGTGACTGTACTGTCCAATCCTCCCAGACCCAATCTTCCCTTTTGATTAATGAGAATTCCCCCTCATGCCAGTTTCCTCCTGTCTCCTTTCCCCTGTCTGTTAAGTGTCAGGGTTAACCTTACACTAGAATCAGTGACCTAGTGTGAGTCAATGATACTAAAGTCTCATGAGCTCCTTCACACCCATCTCCACCCATTGAGCTCCACTTCCTAAAGGAATCAGAAATGTACCTTCACAGATGATAACATTTCGAGATAAGGCAGGAATGGTCCCTCGACAAACATTGCAGTGCTGGGTCCGGGGACTGTGGCTTGAGTACCAATAGTGCATTCCAACAAGAAAAGGGTTGTTTTCTGCTGCAGGTATCTAAAATAAATCAAAGAGAAGAAAGAATAGAGAGTTAATCACAGAGACGGATTAGGGAAGGCCAGAAGATCTGAATGCTAAGGCTGAAATGGCCAGCTACATAAGGTGTCAGAGCATGTGAAGAGGAAGAATCAAAGTTGAGCCAATGCTTAACAAATCTCCCATCTCTGTTTTTTCCCAGTGGTTTTAAAAAGGGAAAAGGAATGAGGGGGTGCTAGATCCTGGAACAGGGACTGAAGGCAGGAGTGATGATCTTTATACTCCTTGGCTAAACCATTTCATTGGTTTAGCCTAAGCAAAATTAGTTCTGTTAATCTTGGCCTTGGCCCTCTTTGAGTAGTCAGCAAAAGGAGGTTGTGAGTAGGAAATTCAGTGATATCCAAGCCCTCTTGCCAGGCAAGAAAGGGAGGAGGCAGGGCTCTGACTCTAGGCTAAGGAATGCTTGTCAGGCTTTAGCTACCTCTTGGAGATATACATTACCCTTCCTGGACCTGCTGCTGCCAAGTGAGGAGAGCATTGCATTGCTGGGACAACAGTTTCATTTCAGAGGCTTCTGGTCCCAGTATTCTTTTCTGAATAACATGCTCTGACTGCCTATAGCAATTTCCTGGTTAATCAATTTAATTTATTCAAAATTCATTAAATTTTTACTGAGTAACTGCTATGTGCTTGGCACTTTTCAAGGCACTGATGAACAAGATAAAGTCTCTGCCTTCATGGAATGGCATTCTGTTTGGTGTCCTCTTTCATGGTATTCAATTTGACATTTACTATTAACCTCCCTATAAATGCTACATTTGTTTATCACAGCCTGACTCTCATGACTGTGGGCTGGCACAGGGCATACCAGAAACTAGTTTTGGGGTTAAAAGGGGAAGGGGAGGAGTGGGCACCAAAAACTTCCAAATTTGTTCTGGGCGTGCATTCCACAGGACACTTCCACCTTTTCTATAATTCCTGTGAATGTCTGATCTCTTCCTTCTCTGCCTTCCTCTGGAATGTAGACATAAGCATATGCATTCAGCTTTTTATTCTGGATGTTATAATCGGTTGGGTGTGTAAAGGCATAAGACTTTAAAATGAACTATATATTCTTCCTGACGCTAGCTGATACTGGTCCACTAGAGAGAGAGACAGAGAGAGACAGAGAGGGAAAGAGAGAAAGTGCTATTGAGGGATCTGCCATATTTAGTGTTCAACCTTGATCAATTTATAGGAATTCATCATCTAAAACATAGCCTGTACATGGTATTCCCTGATCCCTCCTTCCCCCTCTGGCATGCCGTTTATGTGCTAAGCTGCTGTTGGAATGACCAGGAAGCTTCTGGAAGGAAAAGCTACTTTGATGCACTAAAGGCTCACCAAGTATGGAGTCACTTTGTGATTGTATTATTTTTTGCATACTGAAACCCTGGCAAAGTTCCAAGAAGATCAAAGTAGAGAGTGGAGAGTCCTGAGGAAGTGACATAGTCTTGGCTTTGACATGTTGAGCAACTAGCACCTTTCTACTTCCCACTAGATTATAACTTTACAAGTACCTTCCTTCCTTCCAACCTCCTTCTTTCCTCCAATAATTACTAAGAGCGACTTTGTGTCATCTATAAAGCTAGGCACTGGAGATTCAGAGATGAATGATCCATAGTTCTTGCCCTCACGGAGCTCATAGTCTACTGTAGGAGACAACTTCCTAAACAGATGACTCCAGTGTAGAGTGAAAAGTGAGCTCTCCTATAATGTTCAAGATTCTACAGGACAAATGGAAGAAATGATGAACTCTGCCTGGGTGGAATATTGAATGTCATGCTCCAATTATTTACAGAATATAAAAATATATAAAATGGACATTGCTTTGGTTCAGCAGTGGAGGAGGTGGGATTTTTATTCCTTAAGTTCATCCTATTGTATAAGAAAACTTTGGTGCATACCACCCTGGATGAGTACATGTTGTATGCTGAATTGTGTCCCCTGCCAAAATATGTTCAAGTACCTGGTACTGTGAATGTGACCTTATTTGAAAATAGAATCTTTATAGATATAAACAATTTAAGATGTTGTCATAATGGATTAGTGACTGGTGTCCTTTCCCTCTTTTTTTTAAATTAAAAAAATTTTTTAACATCTTTATTGGAGTATAATTGCTTTACAATGGTGTGGTAGTTTCTGCTTTATAACAAAGTGAATCAGTTATACATATACATATGTTCCCATATCTCTTGCCTCTTGCATCTCCCTCCCTCCCACCCTCCTTATCCCACCCCTCTAAGTGGTCACAAAGCACCGAACTGATCTCCCTGTGCTATGTGGCTGCTTCCCACTAGCTATCTATTTTACGTTTGGTTGTGTATATATGTCCATGCCACTCCCTCACTTTGTCCCAGTTTACCCTTCCCCCTCCCTGTATCCTCAAGTCCATTCTCTAGTAGGTCTGCGTCTTTATTCCCGTCTTGCCCCTAGGTTCTTCATGACCATTTTTTTGTTTGTTTTTTAGATTCCATATATATGTGTTCACATACGGTATTTGTTTTTCTCTTTCTGACTTACTTCACTCTGTATGACAGACTCTAGGTCCATCCACCTCACTAAAAATAACTCAATTTCATTTCTTTTTATGGCTGAGTAATATTCCATTGTATATATGTGCCACATCTTCTTTATCCATTCATCTGTCGAAGGACATTTAGGTTGATTCCATGTCCTGGCTATTGTAAATAGAGCTGCAATGAATATTTTGGTACACAACTCTTTGAATTATGTTTTTCTCAGGGTATATGCCCAGTAGTGGGATCACTGGGTCATATGGTAGTTCTATTTTTAGTTTTTTAAGGAACCTCCATACTGTTCTCCATAGCGGCTGTATCAATTTACATTCCCACCAACAATGCAAGAGGGTTCCCTTTTCTCCACACCCTCTCCAGAATTTATTGTTTGTAGATGTTTTGATGATGGCCATTATGACCGGTGTGAGATGGTATCTCATTGTAGAAGAGGGAAATTTGGACAGACACAGGAGAGACATCATGTGATGATATAGGCAGAGATTGGAATGATGCATCTACAAGCCAAGGTATGCCTGCAATCACCAGAAGCTAAGAAGAGGCAAAGAAGGATTCTCTTCTAGAGCCTTCAGAAAGAGCACAGTCCTGCCAACACTTTGATTTTGTACTTCTAGACTCCAGAACTGTGAGAGAAGTATCTTAATTCACCCAGTTTGTGGATTTGATATGGCAGTCCTGGGAAACTAACACAGTATGTCATTACAGGCCTTTCTATTAAGTGACACAGATTAAAAATTGACTTTGAAGACAGATGAAGAACTGTGGCATGTATACAAACCACTGATCTCTGAATGTTAAGGCTTTTAATGTGTGGTTGTTGGGTTTTATGTTTGATTTTTATGCTCTCTAAAATACATAGGTTAATACATTCATGCAGAGATCATCACTCCAATCTGATTCTTCACTGTTTTAGAGCAGCTAAGGCTATTTTCTCCATCTCCTGAATCCCTTTCAGTATAATCCAGAACCCAGATAGGTTCATTAATTATTTGTCTATTCATTAAAGGAGATCTTGTCAGTCCAGGTGTTTGGTAAACTCTAAAACACTGTTAAAGCGTGAGGACTTAATAATATTAAGTATTTTCAAAGTGCATAAAAGTCTCAGGAAACATCCCATAAAGCACAAAATCTTCTAAAGATGTGTTTCCTTAAAAGAATCTTGTTTGGGATGATTTATTTGATGAAAGGCTGTGTTTAGATAAAACAAAACTAGTGGTTTGTACTGTAACTTGAAGCCAACTTCTTTGTTATATCAAGGTTTTGGAAACTACAGAATGTTAGGGCCTCCCAGGTTGGCCATTGGTAGGGTGACCATATCATCCAAATCAGGACACTTTGAACAGTGAAAGGGGGAGGTATAGTATGTAATTATGCTGGAACAATAAGTGTAAATTGTGTTCATCCTGAGAAAACCACTAGCCATGGAGATGCTACACATGAGCTAGAGAGTCATTTATCCAATTTGAATCTATTTGTTGATCTATACAGCCTAGTTGTCTGGCTTAGTACCACTTAGTTGCCTATCGGGCTACCACATACTCACAAGGGGTGGGGACTAGAGGAGAGAAAAGATAATTAGGTAAAATTTAAGATGTCTTTCCAAGAGCATGGATTTAGAGTTAGGAGAGCTAAGATCTCAATTCTGCCACAATAAATTACGTGATTTCAGGCAAGGCAACTGAACACCTCTGAGGTTTCTTTCTCACCTACTTAATGAAATCTTAGAATCATAAGCTTTTCAAGTTGAAAGGAATGCTTGAATTCATCTAGTCTACCCACCAGAAAAACTAATTTTCTTTTTTAAATTGAATTTTAAAATTGAGGTACATTTGACAATTAAAATTGTACATATTGAATTTAATGATTTGATATACATATGTAGTGAAATAATCACCACAATCAAGCTAATTAACTTACCACCTAGGATAGTTACCACTTTCTTTCCTTCTTTTTTTTTTTGTATGTGTGTTTAGAGCACTTAAGATCTTCTCTCTTAGCAAATTTTAGTATAAAATAAATGATTGTTACTTACGGTCACATTGTTGTACATTAGACCTCCAGAACTTATTCTCCTGCATAACTGAAACTTTGTACCGCTTAACCAACATCTCCCCATTTCCCCCTCTCCTCAGCACTTGGTAACCACCATTCTTCTCTCTGCTTCTAGAGTTCCAACGATTTTAGATTCCACATATAAATGAGAACATACAGTATTGTCTTTCTCTGTTTGGCTTATTTAATGTAGCATACTTTCCTCAGGTTCATCTGTGTTGTTACAACTGGCAAGATTTCCTTCTTTTTATCAGGCTGAACAATATTCGATTGTATTTGTGTATGTATATATCTATATCACATTTTAAAAATCCATTTTATCCATTGAGGGACAGTTAGGTTGTGTCTGTATCTTGGCTGTTGTGAATAATGTTGAAAGAAACATGGGAGTTCTGATATCTCTTCAAGGTGCTGATTTCATTTCCTTTGGATATATACCCAGAAGTGAGATTGCTGGGTCATAAGGTAGTTATATTTTTAATACTTTGAGAAACCTCAGTACTACTTTCCATAATGGCTGTACCAATTTATAGTCCCATCAAAAGTGCACAAGTTTTCTGTTTTCTCCACATTCTTGCCAGCACTTGTTGTCTCCTGTCTTTTTTTTTTTGCCATATCACACGGCACGAGGGATCTTAGTTCCGCAACCAGGGATTGAACCTGCACCCTCTACAGCGTAAGCTCAGAGTCTTAACCATTGAACTACCAGGGAAGTTCCTCTTTTTTGCTTTTCTTTTGTTTTTCTTCTTTTTTAATTTGAAGTATAGTTGATTTACATATTGTGTTAGTTTCAGGTGTACAGCAAAGTGATTTAGTTATACATATATATATATATATATTTCAGATCTTTTAAAAATAATTATATATTTTTTATTTTAGCAAAGATTCAGAATATATCTCTATAAGAAAAAAGAGTTACATCATACAATCTTTTGAAAATATACATTCATATATTGGTTTTGTCCTATGATTAATTTGATTACTAAAAGTTGTAAAGTGCAGCTAAATTTGAGAGCCAAGTTATTAGTAGTTAAAGACTGATTTGCTTTTTGTAAATTGAGGTATAGTTGATTTACAATATTGTGTTAGTTTCGGGTGTACAGCAAAGTGATTCAGTTGTATATTATATATATGTTACATATAATATATATATATATTCATTCTTTTTCAGATTCTTTTCCCATATAGGTTATTACAGAATATTGAGTATAGTTCCCTGTGCTATACAGTAGGTCTTTGTTGGTTATCTATTTTATATATAGTAGTGTATATATGTTAATCCCATACTTCTAATTTATCCCTCCCCACTCCCTTTCCCCTTTGATAACCATAAGTTTGTTTTCTATGTCTGTGAGTCTGTTTCTGTTGTGTACACAGATTCGTTAGTATTGATTTTTAGATTTCACATATAAGTGATACAATATTTGTCTTTGTCTGACTTACTCCACTAAGTGTAATATCTTTAGGGCCATTCATGTTGCTGCAAATGACAATCTTTCATTCTTTTTTTATGGCTGAGTAATATACCAATGTATATATATCTCACATCTTCTTAAGCCAATAGTTTGTTGACAGACACTTGGGTTGTTTCCATGTCTTGGCTATTGTAAATAGTGCTGCTATGAACATTGGAGTGCATGTATCTTTTCGAATTAGAGTTTTCATCTACCCAGGAATGGGACTGCTGTGTCATATGGTAGTTCTATTTTTAGTTTTTAAAGGAACCTCTGTACTGTTTTCCATAGTGGTTGCACCAATTTGCATTCCTTTCAATAGTGTAGGAAGGTTTCTTATTCTCCAACCCTCTCCAGCATTTATTATGTGTAGACTTTTTTTTTTTTTTTTTTTTTTTTTAACTTTTTTTTTTTTTTTTTTTGCGGTACGCGGGCCTCTCACTGTTGTGGCCTCTCCCGTTGCGGAGCACAGGCTCCGGACGTGCAGGCCGAGCGGCCATGGCTCACGGGCCTAGCTGCTCTGCTGCATGTGGGATCTTCCCAGACCGGGGCATGAACCCGCGTCCCCTGCATCGGCAGGCGGACTTTCAACCACTGCGCCACGAGGGAAGCCCTATGTGTAGACTTTTTGATGATAGCTATTCTGATGATAAGAGCCATTTTAACAAGGGTGAGATGATATCTCATCGTGGTTTTGATTTGCATTTCCCTAATGATTAATGGTGTTGAGTACTTAACTTTTTATCCATTTTTATGTCTTCTTTGGAAAAATATCTATACAGGTCCCTCACCAATTTTAAAAACAGATTATATGTGGGTTTTTTAAACTATTGAGTTGTAGGTGTTCCTTATGTATTTTAGATATTAACCTCATATCAGATATATAGCTTGTAAATATTTTCTCCCATTTCTAGGTTGCCTGTTCACTCAGTTGATTTAGCTTGATGTAATCTCACTTGTTTATTTTAGTTTTTGTTCCTTGTGCTTTTGGTGTCATATCCAAGAACTCATTGTCCCAGTCAATGTCAAGAAGGTTTTTCTCTGTTTTATTCTGGTAGTTTTATAGTTTTAGGTCTTACACGTAAGTCTTTATTCAGCCTGAGTTGATTTTTTGTACATGGTGTGAGGTAATGGTCCAATTTCATTCTCCTGCATGTTGATATCTAATTTTCCCAACACCATTTATTGAAGACTTCCCCAATTTTGTGTTCTTGGCCCCCTTCTGAAAATCAGTTGACTGTAAAAGCATGGATTTATTTCTGTGCTCTCTATTTTGTTCCATTGGTCTGTATGTCTGTTTTTATGCCAGTACAATATTGTTTTGATTACTATAGCTTTATAATGTATGTTGATATCAGGAAGTGTGATGCCTCCAGCTTTGCACTTCTTGCTCAAAACTGCTTTGGCTATTTGGGGTTGTTTTTGGCTCCATATGAATTTTAGGATTGCTCTTTCGATTTATGTAGGGAATACCATTGGATTTTGATTGGGATTGTATTAAATCTGTAGATTGCTTTGTGTAGTATGGGCATTTTAACAATATTAATTCTTATGATCCGTGAACATGGGATGTCTATCCATTTATCTATGTATTCTTTACTTTCCTTCATCAATGTTTTATAATTTTCAGTGTATGTTTTTCACCTCTTTGTTTAAGTTTATTACTAAATATTTTATTCTTTTTGTTGCTATTGTGAATGGTCTTATTTTCTTAACTTTCCTTTCAAATAGTTCATTGTTTGTGTATAGAAAACTGAGTGATTTTTTGTATGTTGATTTTGTACCCTATGACGTTACTGAATTATTTTGTACCCTATGACTTTACTGAACAATTATTTTGTTCAGTCTTTAGGTTTTTCTACATATATGATCATGTTGTCTGCAAACAGAGACAATTTTACTTCTTCCTTTCCAGTTTGGGTGCCTTTTAATTCTTTTTCTTGCCCAATTGCTCTGGCTTGGATTTCTAGTACTATGTTGAAAAGAAGTGGTGAGAGTATGCAGACTTGCCTTGTACCAGATCTTAGAGGGCAAGCTTTCAGTTTTTTTCCCATTAATTATAATGTTGTCTATGGGCTTTTCATATATGGTCTTTATTGTGTTGAGGTAAGATCTTTCTATACTTACTTTGTTGAAAGGTTTAATGATGAATTGGTGTTGAACTTTGTCAAATGCTTTGCTTGCATCTATTGAGATAATCATGTGGTTTTTTTCTTTCATTTTGTTAATGTATTGTAAGACATTGTTTTACTATGTATATTGAAATATTGTTGCATCCTTGGGATAAATCCCTCTTGGTTACAGTGTATAATCCTTTAAATGTGCTATTGAATTCGGTTTCCTAGTATTTCATTAAGAATTTTTGCATCTGTGCCTCTGAGGTGGGAGAGCCGACTTCAGGACACTTGCCCACGAGAGACCTCCTAGGTCCACATAATATCAAATGGCGAAAGATATCCCACAGATCTCCATATCAATGCTAAGACCCAGCTCCACTCAACAACCAGCAAGCTACAGTGTTGGACACCCTATGCCAAAGAACTAGCAAGATAGGAACACAACCCCACCCATTAGCAGAGAGGCTGCATAAAACCATAATAAGGTCACAGACACCCCAAAACACACCACCAGATGCGCTGCTGACTACCAGAAAGACAAGATCCAGACTCATCCACCAGAACACAGGCACTAGTCCCCTCCACTAGGGAGCCTACACAACACACTGAACTAACTTTAGCCACTGGGGGCAGACAGCAAAAACAATGGGAACTGTGAACATGCAGCCTGTGAAAAGGAGACCCCAAACACAGTAAGTTAAGCAAAATGAGAAGACAGAAAAACACACAGTAGATGAAAGAGCAAGGTAAAAACCCACGAGACCAAACAAATGAAGAGGAAATAGGAAGTCTACCAGAAAAAGAACTCAGAGTAATGATAGTAAAGATGATCCAAAATCTTGGAAATAGAATGGAGAAAATACAAGAAACATTTAACAAGGACTTAGAAGAATTAAAGAGCAAACAAACAATGATGAACAACACAATAAATGAAGTTAAAAATTCTCTAGAAGGAAGCAAAAGCAGAATAACTGAGGCAGAAGAACGGATAAGTGGCCTGGAAGATAAAATAGTGGAAATAACTACTGCAGAGCAGAAAAAAGAATGAAAAGAATTGAGGACAGTCTCAGAGATCTCTGGGACAACATTAAATGCACCAACATTCGAATTATAGGGATCCCAGAAGAAGAAGAGAAAAGGAAATGGACTGAGAAAATATTTTAAGAGAGTATAGTTGAGGGGCAGAGGGGAAGATGGCAGAAGAGTAAGACGTGGAGATCACCTTCCTCCCCACAGATACACCATAAATACATCTACACATGGAACAACTCCTACAGAACACCTACTGAATGCTCGCAGAAGACCTCAGACCTCCCAAAAGGCAAGAAACTCCCCACCTACCTGGGTAGGGCAAAAGAAAAAAAGAAAAAACAGAGACAAAAGAATAGGGACGGGACCTGCACCAGTGGGAGGGAGCTGTGAAGGAGGAAAGGTTTCCACACACTAGGAAGCCCCTTCGCAGGCGGAGACTGCGGGAGGCGGAGGGGGGAGCTTCAGAGCCCCAGAGGAGAGCAAGCAACAGGCGTGTGGAGGGCAAAGCAGGGAGATTCCCGCACAGAGGATCGGTGGCGACCGGCACCCACCAGCCCAAGAGGCTTGTCTGCTCACCCGCTGGGGCGGGGCGGGGCTGCGAGCTGAGGTTCGGGCTTTGGTCGGAGTGCAGGGAGGGGACTGGGGTTGGCTGCGTGAACACAGTCTGAAGGG